>NC_054470.1:203948816-204548816 GCF_017639515.1 Carcharodon carcharias | reverse complement strand
ATCCTTCCTTAAATAAGGTGTCCAATACTTTTTTTGAAATTCATTCATGAGATCTGGGCTTTGCTGGCTGGGGCAGCATTTATTGCCCGTCCCTAGTTGCCCGTGAGAAAGTGGTGGCAACGTGCCTTCTTGAACCACCTGTCGTGCATGCGGTGTACGTGCATCCACAGTGCTGTTAGGAAGGGAGTTCCAGGGTTTTGTCCCAGCGACAGTGATGGAACGGCGATATATTTCCAAGTCAGGATGGTGCGTGACTTGGAGGGGAACTTTCAGGCAGTGGTGTTCCTATCTATCTGCTGCCCTTGTCCTTCTAGATAGTAGTGGTGGTGGGTTTCGAAGGTGCTGTCGAAGGAATTTTGGTGAATTCCTGCAGCGCATCTTGTAGATAGTACACACTGCTGCTACTGTGGTTCAGTTGTGGAGGGAGTGAATGTTTATGGATGTGGTGACAATCAAGTGGGCTGCTTTGTCCCAGATGGTGTCAAGCTTCTTGAGTGTTGTGGGAGCTGCACTCATCCAGGCAAGTGGGGGCTATTCCAACACACTCCTGACTTGTGCCTTGTAGATGGTGGGCAGGCTTTGGGGAGTCAGGCGGTGAATTACTCGTCACAGGATTCTTAGCCTCTGACCTGCTCTTGTAGCCACAGTATTTATATGGTTAGTCCAGTTCAGTTTCTGGTCAAAGGCAACCCCTAGGATGTTGATAGTGGGGGAATTCAGTGATGGTAATGCCATTGAACATCAAGGGGCGATGGTTGGATTCTCTCTTGTTGGAGATGATCGTTGCCTGACACTTGTGTGGCGCGAATATTACTTGCCTCTTGTTAGCCCAAACCTGGATATTGCCCAGGTCTTACTGAATTTAGACATGGACTGCTTCAGTACTGGAGTCATCGCGAATGGTGCTGAACATTGTGCAATCATCAGCGAACATCCCCACTTCTGACCTTATGAAGGAAGGAAGGTCATTGATGAAGCAGCTGAAGATGATTGGGCCAAGGACACTACCCTGAGGAACTCCTGCAGTGATGTCCTGGAATTGAGATGATTGACCTCCAACAAACATAACCACCTTCCTTTGTGCCAGGTATGACTCCAACCAGTGGAGAGTTTCCCAACTGGGCGTCAGTGAGCAGGTTATTGCTAAGCAAGTGCCGCACTATGGCACTGTTGATGATCCCTTCCATTACTTTACTGATGATCAAAAGCAGACTGATGGGGTGGTAATTGCCCGGGTTGGATTCGTCCTGCTTTTTGTGTACTGGGCATACGTGGGCAATTTTCCACATAGCGGGGTAGACGTCAATTTGTAGCTGTATGGAAACAGCTTGGCAAGCGGCGTGGCAAGTTCTGGAGCACAAGTCTTCAGTACTATAGCCAGAATATGCCTTCAGCTGTTTCTTGATATCACGTGGAGTGAATCGAATTGGCCGAAGAGTGGCATCTGTAACACTGGGGACTAACAGAGGAGGCTGAGATGGATCACCCACTCAGCACTTCTAGCTGAAGATTGTAGAAAATGCTTCAGCCTTATCTCTTGCACTGATGTACTGGGCTCCTCTATCATTGAAGATGGGAATATTTGTGGAGCCTCCTCTTCCAGTAAGTTGCTTAATTGTCCACACCATACATGATTGAATGTGACAGGGCTGCAGAGTTTAGATCTGATCCGTTGGTTGTGGATCGCTTAATTCTGTCCATCACTTGCTGCTTATGCTGTTTGACATGCAAGTAGTCCTGTGTTATAGCTTCACCAGGTTGACACCTCATTTTTTAGGTAAGCCTGGTGCTGCTCCTGGCATGCCCTCAAGCACTCTTCATTGAACCAGGGTTGATCCCCTGGCTTGATGGTAATGGTAGAGTGGGGGATATGCTGGGCCATGAGGTTAAACTGTGTTCGAGAATGTTCTGCTGCTGCTGATGGCCCATAGCACCTCAAGCTAGATCTGTTAGAAATCTATCCCATTTAGCATGGTGGTAGTACCATACCACACAATGGAAGGTATCCTCAATGTGAAGGTGGGGCTTCATCTCCAAAACGACCGTGTGATGGTCACTGATATTGTAATGGACACATGCATCTGCAGCAGGCAGGCTGGTGAGGATGAGGTCAAGCATGTTTTTCCCTCACCATCTGCCACAGGCCCAGTCTAGCAGCTATGTCCTTTAGGACTCAGCCAGCTCGGTCAGTAGTGGTGCTACCGAGCCAGTTTTGGTTATGGACATTGAAGTCCCCCACCCAGAGTACATTCTGTGCCCTTGCCACCTTGAGTGCTTTCTCCAAGTGGTGTTCAATATGGATGAGCACTGATTCATCAGCTGAGGGAGGACAGTACGTGGTAATCAGCAGGAGGTTTCCTTGCCCATGTTTGACCTGATAAGACTTCATAGGGTCCAGAGTCAATGTTGAGGACTCCCAGGGCAAGTCTCTCCCGACTGCATACCACTGTGCTGCCACCTCTGCTGGGCCTGTCCTGCCAGTGGTGGCGATGGTGGTGTCTGAGACATTTTCTGTAAGATATGATTCTGTGAGACCATAAGACATAGGAGCAGAAATTAGGCCATTCGGCCCATCGAGTCTGCTCCGCCATTCAATCATGGCTGATAAGTTTCTCAACCCCATTCTCCCGCCTTCTCCCTGTAACCTTTGATCCCCATGACTATGAGCAACATTCTCGGCTGGACCTAACTATATCTTTTTGTAGCCTCCTTATGTCCTCTTCACAACTTGCTTTCCTACATATCTTTGTGGCATCAGCAAATTTGACAACCACCTCATCCATCCCTTCATCCAAGTCATTTATATAAACTGTAAACAGCTGAGGTCCCAGCGCTGACCCCTGTGACACACCACTCGTTACATCTTGTCAGCCTGAAAAAGACCCATTTATGCCAACTCTGTTTCCTGTTAGCTAGGCAATCTTCTATACATGCCAATTTGATACCCCCTACACAATGAGCTTTTATCTTCCGCAATAACTTTTGACATGGCACTTTACTAAATTGCCTTCTGGAAATCCAAACACAGTACATCCACCAGTTCTGCCCTTTATCTACAGCACACGTTACTTCTTCAAAGACCTCTAATAAATTGGTTAAACATGATTTCCCTTTCACAAAATCATGTTAACTCTGCCCGTTTACCTTGAATTTATCTATGTGCCCTACTATAATGTCTTTAATAATAGATTCTAACATTTTCCCCATGACAGATGTTAAGCTAACATCTTATAACTATAGTTTCCTGTTTCTTCCAAGTCCTTCTGAAGTTCAACACTTCCCAGCCTCTCACCATAATAAATCTGGAATATAAAACTAGACTCGGTAATGGTGACCATGAAACTATCATTGTCGTAAAAGTCCATCTGGTTCACTGATGTCCTTTAGGGAAGGAATTAATAATTTTTATATATATATATATTCCCACTTATTTTCATTCTTTAATGTATTTCCATTTCATTCATTGTTTTCTTCCTTAACCGAGGTTTCCCGCCCATGGTGGTTGACAGGGCCCTCTGCTGTGCCCGACCCATCTCCCGCGCCTCTGCCCTCACACCTTCCTCTCCCTCCAAGAACTATGATAGGGTCCCCCTTGTCCTCATTTTTCACCCCACCAGCCTCAGCATTCAAAGGATCATCCTCCGCCATTTCCAACATGATGTCACCACCAAACACATCTTCCCTTCATCCCTCCTATCAGCATTCCGTAGGGACTGTTCCCTCTGGGTCATCCTGGTCCACTCCTCCTTCACCCCCTCCCACGGCACCTTCCCATGCAGCTGCAGAAGTTGCAACACCTGCCACTTTTCATTCCCCCTCCTCACTATCCGAGAGCCCAAACACTCCTTTCAAGTGAAGCAGCATTTCACTTGCACTCCCCTCAATTTGGTGTACTGCATTCGCTGATCCCAATGCGGTTTCCTCTACGTTGGAGAGACCAAATTCAGACTGGGTGATCGCTTTGTGGAACACCTTCACGACCCAGACTTTCCTGACACTTGTTATTTCAACATCCGACCCTGCTCTCATGCCCACAAGTCCATCCTTGGCCTGCTGTAATGTTCCATTGAAGCTCAACGTAAACTGGAGGAACAGCATGTCATCTTCCGATTAGGCACTTTACAGCCTTCCGGACTTAACATTGAGTTCAACAACTTCAGATCATGAACTCTCTCATCCATCCCCACCCCTTTTTGATCTCCCCCTTTTCTCTATATTCATTTTTATTTTTTAATTTTAATATTTTTTTCCTCCCACTTATTTTCATAATTATTTTTAAAATTTACTCCCATTTTTATTCATTGTTCTTTTATCCTTTTATCCCCAGCTTTTAGCTTTTTCAATCTTTTTTCCCCACCACTATCCCCTCCCCCCACTCCACTAGGGCCATCTATCACTTTCAAGAGTGCTCACCCTGGTCCTGCCATTATCACGTTTTGCTTTCCACTCTTAATGTCACCATTAGCACCTCCCTTAGTTAGTACCACCACTCTTCACAACCCTTTGACCTTTTGTTTATGACATCTTTTACAATCTCTCCTTTGTCTCCAGCTATCGCTGGCCTTCTATCCAGCTTCACCTGGCCCACCCCCCCTTAAAAGGTATAAATTTCACCACATTTCTACTTCCCCTTAGTTCTGAAGAAGAGTTATATGGACTCGAAACGTTAACTCTGTCTTCTTCTCCACAGACGCTGTCAGACCTGCTGAGTTTATCCAGCATTTTTTGTTTTTGTTTCAGATTTCCAGCATCCGCTGTATTTTGCCTTTACCATTCTAATAAACCTCTTCTGCAAACTTTCTAAAGCTGTCACATCTGCCTAATGTGTGCCATTCAAAATTGGTCACAATAATCTAGCAGAGGTTCATGTACAGATTTCTAAAAGCTTATCATAACTCCCTTGCTTCTGTAAGTATTTTTATTCTTTCACAGGATGTGGGCTTCGCTGGCTAGGCCGGCATTTATTGCTCATCCATGTTTGCCCTTGAGAAGGTGGTGGTGAGCTGCCTTCTTGAACCGCTGCAGTCCTTGTGGTGTAGATACACCCACAGTGCTGTCAGGGAGGGAGTGCCAGGATTTTGACCCAGTGACAGTGAAGGAACGGCGATATATTTCCAAGTCGGGATGGTGAGTGACTTGGAGGGGAACTTGCAGATGGTGGTGTTCCCGTGCATCTTCTGCCCTTGTTCTTCTTGGTGGTAGGGATCACAGGTTTGGAAGGTGCTGTCAAAGGAGCCTTGGTGACTTGCTGCCTCTATTTATAAAATCAACAATCCTCTATGTTTCTTGTTTTTTTAAAAAATAGCCTATTGACTTGTCCTGCTACCTAGAAAGATTTCCGTATACAAACTCCCAGGTGTGTCTGTTTCTGTACTCCTGAAGTCTGTTTCCAACAATGTTTACTACTGTTCAGAGTCACCTACAAACATTAAAATTACACCCTGTATACCCAAGCAATGGTCATTAATATATATTCAAAATGATCAGTGAATTCAATACTGACCCTCTGAGGGACAGCACTGCACACTTCCCTTGAAATTGAAAACCAACCGTACACCATTAAGTACTGCTTTCTGTCCCTTGGCATATTCCATATCCATACTGCCACAAGCCTTTTAATCCCAAGGGCTTTAGTTTTTCTAACAAGTCTATTATGTGGTATTTTGTGACAATTCACATTTTAAAAAGAAATAAACACATTAATCACACCAACCCACTCTGTTATTTCAAAGAACTGCCAAGTTTGATAAACATAGTTTATCTTTAATAAATTCATGCTGGCTATCATTGATTAACCCATGTTTTGTAAAGTGAGAATTAATTTTGCCCTGGGCTATATTCTCCAAGCTCCCCGACTACCAATATTAGACTGGCTGACCAGCAGTGCCAAGTTTATCTCCCTTTTTTGAACAGAAGTGTAACATTTGCAATCTTCCAGTTCTCTGGCAACATTACCCTGTTCAAGGAGTTACTGGAAGATTATGGCCAGAGTCTCTACCACCCTACTTTCCTCAGTAACCTTGGGTGCAGCTAAGCTATCCCACGTGACATTTCTACGTTGAGCTTGGCCAATCTTTTGACTGAGGTTTTAAATTGCAGAAGGGATTGGGTGCAGTTCAGACTAATATAGATGGTAGACCGAGGAAACACACCTATAAAGCCTGCAGTAAAGAGTTAGATGGATGCCAGGAAGTGTCGCTTTTCATGGGGATTCATTGCTCTTTGGAACAAACGGCCAAGAAATGTTGAACATGAAATCATTAAAATTGCTCCTAAAGGAACATGGCAGGTGCCTTCAAGAAGTTGCAAGTTTGTTGTGACTGCAGTCTCCCGAAGTTTGTCTGATGGCCTGGGGGAATCGATAAGAAGTTTCTCTACATGGCCACTGCTTATTTCACCTGGGTTGCTCAAGAAATGAGTGAGCAACATTCTCGGCTGGACCACTGCCTGAATGAGACAGGCTTTACTCATTTTCCTTTTGATACTGAGAGCACATCCCCAAAAACTGCTCCTCTCTTACCAATCCTTTATCGAAGTCCCAATTCATTTGGCACATCTCATCTTTGAAATCCAGTCACTAATTTGCCACAGTTAGTGCTCTCCTTGGCACCTTCAACAATTTAGGACATCATCTCCTTGAGCAGGATGATAACCAGACCAATTGACCGTTCCATTACACTGTTACCTCTCATTTAAAAGATTTCAAACAATCACATATCCACTTATAATCTGCTAATTAATTAAATTGCTTTCTAAATTGCAGGTCTTAGTTGAATTGCATTCCCTTCCTACTCCTAATTTTTGAATTTAGAACTTGTCAATCAAAACATGAAAGCCTCAAACCGACACGGGGACATTTGTGAAGCAGCTCCTTACCAGTAGTCTTCCCAAGAGGCTCAGCAACAATTCTGCTGCTGGCCACTCTGGTTTGTTAACAGTGGAAAGAAGATCCTGAACGAAGTTTTCAAAGAGTGGTCTGTAATCCTCTTCTCCTTGTTTGCTGCCACACCTACAGAAGCACAGAAATTCATTACTGATCACCAGCCCAACGTCTGAGCACAAATACTTAAAACATGAACATAAGAGCTGGCCCAGAGGCTGCATATATTAACACTCCCACACAAGCTGGCCAAGAGACTTTTTTTAAAAACTCATTGATGGCATGTGTACATTGCTGGCTTGGCCAGCATTTGCTGCCCATCTCAAATTGCCATTGAGAAGGTGGTGGTGAGCCACCTTCTTGAACCGCTGCAGCCCATTTAGCATAGGTACACTCACAGTGCTGATAGGGAGGCAATTCCAGGATTCTGACCCAGCGATTGTGAAGGACAGCAATACATTTTCAAATCAGGATGCTGAGTAGCTTAGAGGGGAACTTCCAGGTGGTGTTCCCATACAAAAGCTGCCCTTGTCCTGTAGAGGTCGTGAGTTTGGAAGGTGCTGTTGAAGGAGCCTTGGTAACATGCTGCAGTACATCATGTAGATGGTACACACTGCTGCCATTGTGCGTCGGTGGTTGATGGGGTGTGAATCAAGCAGGCTGATTTATCTTGGATGGTGTCGAGTTCCTTAAGTGTTGTTGGAGCTGCACTCATCCAGGAATGTGGGAGTATTTCATCACGCTCATGACTTGTACTTTGAAGATGGAGGACAAGCTTTGGGGAGTCAGGTGTGAGTTACTTGCTGCAAAATTCCCAGTCTCTGACCCAGCCACAGAATTTATATGGCTGGCCCAATTCAGTTTCTGGTCAATGCTGACTCCCCTCAACCCCAGGATGTTGATAGTGGGGGATTCAGCTATGGTAATGCCATTGAATGTCAAGGGGTCATGGTTAGATTCTCTCTTGTTGGAGATGATCATTGCCTGGCACTTGTGTGGCTCAAATGTTAGCTGCCAGGTATCAGCCCAAGCCTGAACACTGTTCAGGTCTTGCTGCACATGGACACAGACTGTTTCAGTATCTGAGAAGTCGCGAATGGTGCTGAACATTGTGCAACAATCAGCTAACATCCCCACTTCTCACCTTATGACTGATGAAGCAGCTGAAGATGGTTGGGCTGAGGACACTATCCTGAGGAACTCCTGCAGTGATGTCCTGAGGCAGAGATGACGGACCTCCAAAAACCAGAACCACCTTTCTCTGTAATACTTCAACCACTGCAGATCCCCCCCCAACCCCTTGCACTTCACCAGAGAGGGATGGGCAGGGGGTACCGTAGGCTGACTCCTCACTTCCCCCACCCACCCCACCCCCCAGAACTAAAGTCAGTTGGAATTTGACTTGCTCCACGTATAACACTGCGGTGGGCTAAACTAATGAACAGTGGGACTTCTGCCCCTTACTTGGCAGCAAGTCTCGCCCTCAGGAGCTGACAGCCAATCATTTTGGCCAGTAGCTCCATCACTCCTTAGCAGTGTCAGAACTGAGTAGTGGACAGTGCTAGGATGGCAGGAAGAAGGCCTAAGGGGACCAAGGCTGCACAGTGAAGCTAAGTTCTGGACTTTTAGGACTGGGAGGGACCCAGAGGCTAGGGAGGAGAGTGGTGGGTACGGAGGGTGTTGGGGGGCCATGTTTTGTCAAGAAGAGAATGCTGACATCTTTTGGCGGGGTGAGGGGAGAGAGGTGCGGGATGATGCCCTCAATGTAAGCAGGGCACTCTCCGCACCTGAGGTATCCCCCACCCCACTTCCTTCCCGCCTTTGTTCACGTAGGCCTTTAAAACCAGCCTGCCTACGCCAGCTGTATTTTGGCATGGGCAGCATATTATTCAGGTCCACAGGTTTAATAATAAGCTTAAATAACGCTCAATTATTTATTTACACATAGCAGGCAGGCTTCCAATTTCAGCGACTGCCCACCCAGCACATTATGGGGGTCAGCTCGGAGGAGGCTGGCAAGTTGGTGGGCTGGCCACCAGGCCTACGTTACATGTGCACCTGGCAAAAACACGCCCAACAGGGGCACACAAATCAGCCCACTGTGTTTATGAACACTCCTACACAGAGCTGGCCCAAAGACTGTGTTCACAAATACTCTGACACAGAGCTTAAAGAATAGAGGCATAGATTATTTTCTAAATGGGGAGAGAATTCAGAAATCTGGAGTGCAAAGGGACTTGGGAGTCCTGGTCCAGGATTCTCTTAAGGTTAACTTGCAGGTTGACGCGGTAGTTAGGAAGGCAAATACAATGTTGGCATTTATTTCGAGAGGACTAGAATATAAAAGCAGGGATGTCCTGCTGAGGCTTTATAAGGATCTGGTCAGACCACATTTAGAATATTGAGAGCAATTTTGGGCCCCATATCTCAGGAAGGATATTCTGGCCTGGAGAGGGTCCAGAGGAGGTTCACGAGAATGATCCCAGGAATGAAAGGCTTAACATATGAGGAATGCTTGAGGACTCTGGGTCTATACTCGATGGAGTTTAGAAGGATGAGGGGGATCTGATTGAAACTTACAGAATATTGAAAGGCTTGGATAGAGTGGACATGGGGAAGGTGTTTCCATTAGTAGGAGAGACTAGGACCTGAGGGCACAGCCTCAGAGTAAAGGGAAGACCTTTTAGAACAGAGATGAGGAGAAACTTCTTTAGGCAGAGAGTGGTGAATCTATGGAATTCATTGCCACAGAAGGCTGTGGAGGCCAGGTCATTGAGTGTATTTAAGACCGAGATAGATAGGTTCTTGATTGGTAAGGGGATCAAAGGTTACGGGGAGAAGGCGGGAGAATGAGGTTGAGAAACTTATCAGCCATGATTGAATGGCGGAGCAGACTCAATGGGCCGAATGGCCTAATTTCTGCTCCTATGTCTTATGGTCTTGTACATGGTCTATAAATACATATTCGGGAATGGGCTTTTTCTCGTGAAGAGGTGGAGTGGTTGGATGGGGTCATTCATAGAAGTCGTGCCAATCCTTTTTGCTCAGTCGCAGCACAATACACCTGTATGATGCAGGTATTTTGGCACCATGATAACACTGTGGCATGAACTGAGCCCAAAATTTTACTTAATCTACAGCCAAAAAGGTGAGCCCCACTCTGGCAAGCTCCAAAATTCCTTAATCCTTTTGTGGGGTGTCAGGCATGTTCAGAAATACAGACACTTTCCATCTTGATGTGAATACCATGCTTCTGATAGGGGACAAGGCAGGATAGGAACTGGAAGGCTTGCTGAGTAGGGCTCAAGGAATTCTGTATCAGGTGTTCTGGAATCAGACCACTGTGTTTATGAACACTCCTACACAGAGCTGGCCCAAGGACTGTATTTACAGTGTACGTGCGCCTGTCCATCCAGCACATTATGGAGGTCAGCTCGGAGGAGCTGCGAGGCAACAGTGAAGCGATGAGGAGCAACAAAACTCAAAGCTTCAAAAGTAAAACTCTCGCCACAAGAAGTCACTTTCATGTTTACAAATAGATCCTTTGCACTCACTTTTTGAGGAAGACAGAGAGGAAGTTCTGGGCCGTCCTCATTGCTGTTTCATACGAGTTGGTAATTAGAACATCTTGATCAACCTGCAAGACAAAACATGGAAAACAAAAAAGATATCTCAATTTGGAAGAGAACAAGTAAAAATGATAAGGGGCATCCACAAACCTTTATCAATGAGATACCAAACAAGATCTAATTCCCCAGTGTGATATTAAAAGAGGGTTTGAATGATCCATCTCTTGAGTTGTTAATGCATTGACATTGCATCTTACATTAATGGATGATTATTTAACAAATCATGTCTTTGTTATCAGTATTTCATCTACTCAACTACATGTCGATCACTGTGCAGCGTGCTTCAGAATTTTAATTGGGAAGACATTCCCATCAATCCATAATTCAAACGTTCAGAAATGCATGGGCTATTCTGGACAACTAGAACAACTTCTAAAAAAAATTACGTTTGACAAATTTAAAATCTTTTTGAATACTGGGTACACTAAGCGTAGATGTTTTCATGTGGATTTGCAGAAGGTATTCAATAGTTATCTCACAAGAAGATTGGCTAGAATAAAATTAGGTGCATGGGACAAGAGGAAATCCAGCAGCAAGGATAGGAAAACGTAAGAGTAAAAATAAAGGGTATAATTAAAATGGGAGAGAGTTTGGAGTGGTGCGCACTAGGGGGGCAGTGCTGGGTCTGGAGCATGGAAAGGGCGTAATGACATGGAGAAGAAATGGGATGGCATGGGATGCAGATGACAAGGGACATCATACGAAACAGTTCTTTGTTGAGTCTTTGTTTGAGTACTGAGTTTAATAATCTAACAGAGGCATGGCAGAGCAACTCGGACCCTTGTCCTGGACACCACATGTGCAGGGCATGTTGTGAATGGGCAAAGCTCAAGCTGCAGGTTTTGGAGCTTGAGCATGAGCTGGAGTCACTTCGACACATTTGAGAGGCTGAGAGTTAAAGAAGAACAAAGAAAAGTGCAGCACAGGAACAGGCCCTTCGGCCCTCCAAGCCTGCGCTGATCATATTGCCAGTCAACTAAAACATTTTGCACTTCCAGGGTCCCTCTATTCCCACCCTTTTCATGTATTTGTCAAGCTGCCTCTTAAACACCACTATCGTACCTGCTTCCATCACCACCTCTGGCAGCGAGTTCCAGACTCTCACTACCCTCTGCGTAAAAAACTTGCCCCGCACATCTCTTCTATAGTTTACTCCTCTCACCTTAAATCTATGTCCCCTAGTATTTGACTCTTCCATCCTGGGAAAAAGCTTCTGACTATCTACTCTGTCGATGCCACTCATAATTTTGTAAACTTCTATCAAGTTGCCCCTCAATCTCTGTTGCTCTATACCTCTTTGCAGTCTCTTTTGTGTCTTCCTCACAGCTTGCTTTCCCACATAGCTTCGTATTGTCAACAAATTTAAATACATTACTCTGTTTCTTTGTATAAGCCGTTCATATAGATTGTAAATACAAGTGAGAATCAGGCTCAATACAGAAGTTCAGAAGGGGATTGAAAACGCAAATAAGAAAAGCAAAGGGAGAATATGAGAAAAGACTGGCAGCAGTTTGGGCCTCCATTTTAAGAAAATATATATTTGCACTGGAGGCAGTACAGCAAAAGCTCACTAGATCAGGCCCTTGGATGACAGAGTTGTCCTTTGATGAGAGGCTGAGTAATTTGGGTCTAGGTTCTCTGGGGCATAGAAGCATGAGAGGTGATCCCATTGAAGCATTCAAGATTACGAAGGGGCTTGACAGAGTAGATACCAGCTGGGGAATCCAGAACAAGGTGACACGTTCAAAGCTGTGGTCTGGTCACAGCTTAAGTGGATGCAGGTCGAGAGGGAATAGGTGGCCGCTATGCAATCGAGCATGGCATTGCAGCAAGTGCAGGAATCCCCTGAATGGATCTCACACTACAAATAGGATGCTGTTCTGAATTTTGGTGAGCATGATGGTTCCTCTGGTTGTTCAGCTAGAGCCAGGTCTGCAGCACAAAGATGGCCTCAGGTATACAAGCGAGTCAGGAGGAGAATTGGGAAAGCAAGTGTTAAGGGACTAGTTCTTTGATGAATAGCTGGCTTTTCTATGACTTTAGGCAAATTCAGAATGGTATGTGGTCTCCCAGCACAGAGCAATCTGAGGTGGCAGAGTAAACAGTCAGTAGTCATAGTCCGTATCGGTACCAACGCAGAATAAAGTCCTGCGAGCAGAGTTTTTTTCTATATTTGTATGTGGGCATCCTTGGCTAGGCCAGCATTTATTGCCCATCCTTAATTGCCCTTGAGAAGGTGGTGGTGAGTTGCCTTCTTGAACCGCTGCAGTCCATATTGTGTAGGTACACCCACAGTGCTGTTAGGGAGGGAGTTCCAGGATTTTGACCCAATGACAGTGAAGAAAGACGATATATTTCCATGTTAGGACGGTGAATGGCTTGGAGTAAAACTTGCAGATGGTCAGTGCCTGGCACTTGTGTGGCACAAATGTTACTTGCACTCGGTCAAATGATGCCTTGATTTCAAGGGCAGTTATTCACACCTCACCTCAAGTTCAGCTCTTTAGTCCATGTTTGAATCAAGGCTGTAATGAGGTCAGGAGCTCAGTGGCCCTGGCAGAACCAAAACTGAGTATTAGTAATCAGGTTTCTGCTGTTTAAGTACTGCTTGATAGCATTGTCGACGACATCTTCCGTGATTGTAATTAGACTAATGGGGAGGCAATTGCCAGGTTGTATTCATCTTGCTTTTTGTGAATAGGCCTGGGCAATTTTCTACATTGTCAGGCAGGTGCCAGTGTTGTAGCTATACTGGAACAGCTCGGCTAGGGGTGTGGATAGTTCTGGATTACAAGCCTTCAGTACTTCACAGCTTTGAAGCATTCAGTGCCTTTAGCTGTTTCTTGATATCAAGTGGAAGGAATTGACTTAGCTGAAAACTAGCATCTGTGATGCTTGAGACAGATCATCCACTTGGCACTTCTGGCTGAAGAAGGTTGCAAATGCTTCAGCCTTGCCTTTTTCGTTGATGTACTGAGTTCTCCCATCACTGAGGGCTGGGATATTTGTGAAGTCTCCTCCTCCTGTTAGTTGTTTAATTGTCCACCACCATTCACGACTGGCTGTGGTTGTGGGAGCTCAGCTCCAGGGTATCACTGCAGGAGTTCCTCAGGGTAGTGTCCAACCATCTTCAGCTGCTTCATCAATGACCTTCCTTCCAGCAAAAGGTCAGAAGTGGGGATGTTTGCTGATGATTGCACCATGCGAGTCCCCAGATACTGAAGCAGTCCATGTCCAAATGCAGCAAGACCTGAACAACATCCAGGTTTGGGCTGACAAGTGGCAAGTAACATTCACACCAGACAAGTGGCAAGCAATGACAATCTCCAACAAGAGAGGATCCAACTATCTCCCCTTGATGTTCAATGGCATTACCATCATTGGATCTACCACTATCAACATCCTGAGGGTTACCATTGACCGGAAACTGAACTGGACCAGCCATATAAATACTGTGGCTACAAGAGCAGGTCAGAAGCTAGGAATCCTGCAACGAGTAACTCACCTCCTGACTCCCCAAAACCTGTCAACCATCTACAAGGCACAAGTCAGGAGTGTGATGGGATACTCCCCAGTTGCCTGGATGAGTGCAGCTCCCACAACAATAAAGAAGCTTGATACCATCCAGGACAGTGCAGCCCGCTTGATTGGCACATCCACGAACATTCACTCTCTCTACCACCGATGCACAGTAGCAGCAGTGTGTACCATCTACAAGATGCACTGCAGGAATTCACCAAGGTTCCATAGACAGCACCTTCCAAACCCACGACCACTACCATCTAGAAGGACAAGGGCAGCAGACACATGGGAATATCACCACCTGGAAGTTCCCCTCAAAGTCACTCACCATACTGATTTGGAAATATATCGCCGTTCCTTCATTGTAATTGGGTCAAAATCCTGGAACTCCCTTCCTAACAGCACCACATGGGCTGCAGTGGTTCAAGAAGGCAGATCACCACCTCCTTCCCAAGGGCAACCAGGGTTGGGCAATAAATGCTGGCCCAGCCAGTGATACCCACATCCCATGAATAAATAAAACAAAATGGAAGGACTGCAGAGCTTTGATCTGATCCATTGGTTAGGAGGTCACTTAGCTTTGCCTATTACATGCTGTTTGGCATGCAAGTGTTGTAGCTTCACCAAGTTGAGACCTCATTTTTAAGTATGCCTGGTCTGCTCCTGGCATGTCCTCCTGCACTCTTCATTGAACCAGGGTTGATCTAACGGCTTGATGGTAATGGTAGAGTGCGGTTAATGGTCGGCCATGATGTCACAGTTTGTGGTTGGATACAATTCTGTTGCTGATGGCCCACAGCACCCCATGCATGCCTAGTTTTGAGTTGCTAGATTTGTTCGAAATCTATCCCATTTAGTGGCACACAGCACAATGAAGGGTCTCTTGTGCACCAGTGATTGCACACTGGTCACTCTTACCAATATTGCTGTGGACCATGTCATACACCATTTGCTTCTCCTCAGATACTGAAGCAATCTGTGTCCATATGCAGCAAGACCTATGCAACATTCAGGCTTGGGCTGATAAGTGTCAGGTAACATTTGCGCTACACAAGTGCCAGGCAACGACCATCTCCAACAAGAGAGAATCTAACCATCTCCCCATGACATTCAAATGGCATTACCATCACTGAATCCCCCATCAACTTCTTAAGGGTTACCACTGACCAGAAAGTATACTGGACCAGCCACACAAATACTGTGACTACAAGTGCAGGTCAGAGGCTAGGAATTCTGCAGCAACTAACTCACCTCCTGACTCTCCAAAACCTGTCCACCATCTACAAGACACAAGTCAGGAGTGTGATGAAAAAAATCTCCACTTGCCTGGTTGAGGGCAAGTCCATCAACCCTCAAGCAGCTCGACACAAGCCAGGACAAAGCAGCCTGCTTAATAGCCCATTCTGAGCTTATATAAGACACTTAGTTCTCAGCTGGAGTATCGTGTACAGTTCTGGACATCACATTATAGGAAGGATTTGATCGCCTTGGAGAGATTGCAGAAGACGTTTACAAGAATGGTTCCAGGGATGAGAAGCTTGGGTAATGAAGATAGATTGGAGAGGTTGGGACTGTTCTCAGAGAGAAGGCAACTAAGAAGAGAATTGATCAAGGTGTTCAAAATCATGAGGGGGCTGGATAGAGTAGATAGGGAGAAACTGTTCCTGCTTGGCAAGGGATCAAGGACAAGGGAGCACAGATTTAAAGTGATTTGCAAAAGAAGCAAATGTGATGTGAGTAAAAAGTTTTTCACACAGAGTGATTCAAGTCTGGAATGCATTGCCTGGAAGTCTGGTGGAGGCAGGTTCAATTGAGGCATTCAAGAGGGCATTAGATGATTATTTGAAAAGAAACAATATGCTAGAGTACGGGAAAGCAGGAGAATGGCACTAAATCATGATATTCATTTGGAGAGCTGCTGCAGGCATGATGGGCTGAATGGCCTCCTTCTGCACCATAACAATTCTGAGATTCTGTGACACTTGGGATAGTTAGACCTGCACTATAATTACTCTATAGTTTTTGTAACCCTACTTTGGTACAAATTTATCCCTCTATATGTTTTCCCACTAGTCAGTGGCCTACAGAATACACCCAGTTCTCTAATGACACTTCAAATTTTTTTAAAACCCTAAGCAAATAGATTCTGTCCTTGACCCTCCAGTACATCCTCTTTCTACTAACATTCTCCCCTTAATCAATACTGCCAACTCTCCTCCTTTCTTTCCTTCCTTCTTCTCTATCCTGAACACCAAGAATACTTAGCGCCCTGTCCTGCCTTTTTCTTAACCAGGTCACCATTAACACCACAACATCACATTCCCATTAAATGTGCCCACAGCTCACTAACATTCTTTATTCTTAACAATCCGTGTGTTCGTATGCATTAACCTAACTTAAACCTAACAATATTGCCTCAGTCTGAACCTACTTAGTACCTTACCATTTCTCACTCTAATGCTATGTTTCTCCCAATCTCTCATTTTGCTTATCCCTTCTAGTGCTAATCCTGATACCCATCACCCTGCCAAATTTTAAACCTTCCACAATAGCACTAGCAAAACAGCGAGTCCTGATCTTGTTTATGTGCAACCCATCCTGCCTGTACTGGACCCACTTGCTCCAGAACTTGTCCCAAAGTGTCAGAAA
Organism: Carcharodon carcharias; assembly: GCF_017639515.1. NCBI lineage: Eukaryota > Metazoa > Chordata > Chondrichthyes > Lamniformes > Lamnidae > Carcharodon > Carcharodon carcharias. The sequence continues at coordinate 204,532,136 of NC_054470.1, read as the reverse complement.
TCTAAAGCACTCCCTTTTCCACCATCTCTGCATCCATTCATTCATCTACTTTATCCTTCTATTTCTATACTCACTAGCATGTGTTGCCAGAATAATCCAGAAATTATAACCTTTGAGGTACTGCTTCTTGGTCTCTTCCTTAGCTTTTTAAAATCCACCTGCAGAATCTCATCCCTCATTCCATGCATGTCATTAGTGTGACTGGGCCACACCTCTGCCTATTCACCAATGCTCACCACATATCCCCCCCGCAGCTCCAAACCCATGTGAATGCTCTGTAGCTGCTCAGTTAGCTAGCACCAGTAAGATAATTTTTCATCCTGGATTCTTGTCTGCAGCTACTCAAATGGTTGACATTTTACTTAACTAAAGGATCTCCTATCATTATTATTTTTCCAATCTTTCTATTCTCTGTACAGTTAAGCCACCCATGATAACGTGAACTTGGATCTGGCCGCACACCCCATCAGAATAATCACTCTCATTAGTATTAAGCCAATGGGCTTCCTACCTTCTTGTCTCCCTCCTCATCAACAGTGTTGGAATCCTTCTCTGCAGCTGGGAGATGTACAACACATTGTATCAGCTGCAAGACTAAGGCCGTCACCATCTGAATAAAGAGTGGCTCTCCGTCCATATCACTGCTGTTTAATCTGTTAAATAAAACATGAACAGACATCAGGGCTCATGTCACTGACATTACTAATGCATTTTAGATTCTCCACCCTTAGTTAAAACTGCAACATGCACCTCCTGGGGCACTTAAAAATTGTATTTTTCTGTGGCATAATGGATTAGACAGCATCCTTTCACCTTTGGAAATTTGAGTTTAAATCTCCCATGGCTGCTAATTGCAAAGAACCTACATGAAATGAGTATGGGTCTTCTCTATTGATCCAAGTACAAACTTGCTCTGAATAAAGATTAAACAAACAACATAAAGCAAAGGCCACAGGACGGCTGTGTGGGAAGGGAAGGAAATCTGACATTAGAACACAAGAACTTAAGAAATGGGAGGAGGTCATTCAGCCCTTTGAGGCCGCTCCACCATTCAATGAGATCATGGCTGATCTTCTATTTCAACACCATTTTCCTGCACTATTCCCATATCCCCTGATGCTTTTAATATGTAGAAATCTATCGATCTCAGTCTTGAACATGCTCATTGACTGAACTTCCAAAGCCCTCTGGGGCAGAGAATTCCAAAGATTCACCACTCTCTGAATGAAGAAACTTCTCTTCTCAGCCCTAAATGGCCTGCCTTTATTCTGAGACTGTCCCCCCTTGGTTCTAGACATCCCAGCCAGAGGAAACATCCTTCCTGCATCTACCCTGTCAAGCCCTGTAAGAATTTTGTATGTTTCAATAAGACCACTTCTCATTCTTCTAAGCTCCAGAGAATAAAGGCCCAATCTATTTAATTGTTCCTCACAGAGCAATCCCTCCATTCCAGGAATTAATTTAGTGAACCTTCATTGCATTGCCTCTATGGCAGGTGTATCTTTCCTTAGGTAAGGGGACCAAAACTGCATGCAATACTCCAGATGTGGTCTCACCAAGGCTCTATACAATTACAATAAGATATCTTTACTCCTATGCTCAAATCCTCTTGTCATGAAAGCCAACATACAGCAATTACACAAAGAGTGAATCGCGTTACCTGAAATTTCTTAGACTCCTCTTACTTGTTGGGAGTTTTGCAAGTGAAGCAAACATCTCTTCTAATATCAACTGTCTGTGCTTCTCATACCTTGAGAATACCTGTCAAATGTTTCAAAAAAATATTCTTCAGCTGATTGATGGATTTTACAAATAAAGCATAAGAACCACTTATGACACGAAACACAAAAATAGCCACTCTGATATGCCTACTCGGCTGTCGCATACCTTGTTACAGGGCAGACCAGTCAGCGCTGTAGGAATATCAGCTGTTTGTGCATGCTAGCTATACATTTCAGGGCTGAACACCGTTAGTGGTGAATTTCTTTCAAATTAAACATAAAAGACTCGTATTTATAAAGCATCTTTTACGACTAACAGGCGCCTCCAAGCGCTTTATGGTTTAAATATTTTTGTAGTGTTTTTCCTGGTGTAAAGTAGGAAATGTGGCAACCAATTTGTGCATAGTGATCTCCAACAAACAGCATTATAACAATGTTGATTGAAGGATAAATATTGACCAGGACTTCGTCAAAAGCATGCTGTGTATTAGGAACTAGAGTTAGTTTTAAGTAAGTTATTTTTGTATTGGTGGGTTTTAGGAATAAGCTATAGCTTTCAGTTTAAGTTTCAGATTGAAGTTTAAGTTTAATTGATATATTTTATGTATGTGTTAAGAAAGGGGAGACCTGGGTTTTGGTCACTTTAGAATACTGCCTGTAAGTCTGTGGGTTTGTTTGTATACCTCCATTTTAATAAGGTTTTACGACCCCTGAAGTGAACAGCAGTGTTTCAAGGGAGGTTAGTGGACTAGGGAAGTTAAAACAAAGTAGGAGAAACTGTGTTGCTGCCTAGCAACAGGAAGCCCACAGAGAAAGAGTGAGCTCAGTTGGTAGGAGCATTCCACAGAAACTGTCAGAGCAGCCAGGAAGAGAGCTGCAGGGAGCAGGTCCCAAAGAAAAAAGTCCCAAAACCAGGGGGTTGGGCAGAAGATGGTCCCAGGAAGATAGTAAAGTCAAGGAAAAAGAATAGGAACCTGAATCGGTCTTGTTCAGTGGAACTGAAAGTGAGGATCAGAGGTAAAGGCTCCAAGTTAAAAGACAAAGGTGCAGGGAGCAGAATCAAGGCAAAGTGGGCTTGCAAGAAGCCAGGAGATCCAAGGTGACAGCCAAAGGATGGTGAATCCTTACTATGGGCCTGTGAAGCAGTGGTGTTCTGTTGATATGGCCGAGTATCTGAGAGAGTGCATGCAAGGCAAAGCTTGGATGCATGCAGTGGTCTGAGGGCGGTGGGGGGGAGAACATCAGAAGGAGAGGTTGGAACCCTGGAGGTGGATCCTTGTTGAAGACACCCAAGTAAAAGCATAGCTTGGGAGAAAATGCCAAGGTAAGTTCTTCAAGAGTGGAGGTTGGAAACCCTTGTGAGTAAGACTGAGCTCAGTGAGACCAGTTGGTGTGACAAGCACCAGAGGTGGGGGTGGGGGCTGGGGGCGAGGAGGGGTTGACTAGAGATCTATAGCATATGCTTTGGGTGGCACCTGTCACTTGGTTTCAGAGTGTGGTGTGTCCGACACAGGTCGCCTATTGGTTTAAATGGGCTGTATACTGACTGAATATTAGAGTATAAGATAGATTTTGTAATTTGTGTTGTCCTTACCAATCTGTATGTATCTGTAAAGGTATTGTTGTGGGTGAAGGAGTAGTGTAATGTAATTTGTTTTTTCCGTTTAATAAACATTTTATTCTTTTGTTAGAAGTTCATCGGTTGACTCTGTTCAGTAGTCACCCTCCACATCTCCAAACAAAAAATAACAAGGTTAGGATCTATCAAGCCAGGTACCACCCTGGGATCTGGCTTGTCTAGTAGTAACATCAGGATCATAACACTTGGCACTTTTCACGTTCAGCTTAGAGGGCAGAAGGGAGCTTCAAAAGTCAGTGCCCCCCGACAGTACAGCATTCCCTCAGTGCTGCACTGGAGTGCCTTGATTTGCGTACTCAAGTCTTGGAGTGGGGCCTACTGACTGAGCGAGTGTGATCAACTGAGACATGACTGAAAAAAATTACTGCAAATTATGTCAGATTTATTCATCTGCAGATGCACTAAACACACAAACCATGACTGAGTATTTCCAATAACTGCACTTACAGCCGTCACTAGCTTGATGCCGCACAGCTGCAACTCACTAACGTTTTCCACAAAAAAGGGTGTAATTCCCATGGAAGAAACCTGGATATCAGAAAAAAAGACAGTTAATACATCATTCCAGGAAGGTAGGCAGGAGAGGGGGTATGGTATACATGGCCCAAACAAATAGTCTGGCACTTAATATTTATGATGTAATTTTTGAACAAATGCCCATTATACTTTATTCAGGTCAGTCACTGGACAGAGTAAATATTATGCACTATGGATGAACAAGAAAAAAATAAAAATTGAAACTAAAGACATATATTAAGTATCAAAATGACTGGAATGCTAAATCATTACTTTGCCTTGTTATTTACCAGGGAAGCTAATAACGTGGCGGATATGGCATTAGAATAAGAGCTGAAAAAATCTAATTAAGATACAGGAAGATATTGACAAACAAATTAAACTTAAGAGATAAAGCCCTTAGTCAAATGGGTTACATCTGCACATATTAAAAGTTAGGAAGATATAGTAAAGGCACTATATAAAAAATTCATTACAAAAGGAAATAGTGTCAGTGGACTAGGAATCACATTAGTTGTCTATGTGTAAGGAGAGAGCTAGGACAAGTCCAGAGAATAATAGACCTATTAGTTTAATGTTGGTGGCAGGAAAGATAATGTCATCTTGGCTCAAAGATGTAATAGAAAACCATCTAGAAAACTGAAAATATGTATGGACTCAGCGTAGATTCCAAAAGGGAAGGTTACATTTGACCAATCTTATTGAATTCTTTGAGGAAGTAACAGAAAGGACAGATAAGGGTAATTCTGAAGTAAAATGTTTTCAAAATAAGGTATCACATATTATGACCTTAGCCATGAGTCGATTATGTGGAGTCAGGGGCAAATAACGATTGCACACTGGCTATAAAACAGAAAACCGAGAATGGGGAGATGGTGCTGAAGGCAGTTACACAGAACATGAATTGATATTGAGACCACTGTTGATCACCATTTACAGACAATGTGGACCCTAATCAGAAGTCGAATTTTAAATATAATGGAAGATGCTAAATTGAGGGATCTAGTTAATAGGGGAGGACTGCAAGAGAAGACATTAATAAATTTGCAGAAGTGTGTATAAATGTCAAATATTTTCAATATAGATAAGGATGATAGAAAGTGGAGAATGGGCATAGTGGCAATGCATAGTAGAGTGCCGCAGTGATCCATCCTGGGACCTCAGCTATTTTCAATCAAGATTAATGACTTTATTACCCCTGTCTCTTCATCTAAGTTTGTTGATGATACCAAGCTAGGTGGAAAAGTAAGCTGTAGGGAGGACACACAGAGGCTGCAGAGATATAGACAGGTTAGGAGAGTGGGCAACAAGATGGCAGATGGAATATAATGTAGGGAAGTGTGAACAACTTTGCTTATAAGAATAGAAAAGCAGAATATCTTTTATAAAGGTGTGAAACTTGCAAGTGTTGATGTGCAAAGAGACTTAGGTGTGCTTGTACAAGGAATGCAGAAAAGTTAGCGTGCAGGTGTAGCAAGCAATTAAGTAGACAAACGGCATGTTGGTCTTTATTGTAAGGGGATTGGAGTACAAGAATAAGGAAGTCTTGCTACAATTGTACAGGGTTTTGCTGAGACCACATCTGGAGAACTGTGTGCAGATTTGGTCTCCATATTTCATTGCAATGGAGGCAGTACAAAGAAGGCTCACTAAATTGATCCCTGTGATGAAGGGATTTTCCTATGATGTGAGGATGAGTAAATTGGGCGGATACTCTCAGCAGTTTAGAAGAATGAGACGCAATCTCATTGAAACCTACAAAATTCTGAAGGGGCTTGATAAGGTAGTCGCTGAGAGATTGGTTCCGCTGGTCAGGGAATCTAAAACACAGGGGCACAGTTTCAGGATAAGGGGCCAATCATTTAGGACTGAGATGCGGAGAAGTTACTTCACTCAGAGTTGCGAATCTTTGGAGTTCTCTACCCCGGAGGGTTGTGGATGCACCATTATTGAATATATTTAAGGCTGGGCTAGGTAGATTTTTTGGTCTCGCAGGAAAGTAAGAGATATGAAGAGTGGGTGGGAAAATGGAGTTGTAGGCCAAAATCAACCATGATCAAATGATGGAGCAGGTTCGATGGGCCATATGGTCTACTCCTGCTCCTATTCGTTCTGTCCTTGTGTATTTTTCAAGAATCATTCTTCATGCTAAAATGTGTCTAAATGGAATACAGGAAATAGAGCGATCTGGGGGTGCAGATATACAGATCACAAAGTAAATGGCAGAGGTTAATAAGGCCATTAAAAAAAAAACCAACCAAAACACTGGGCATCATTTCTAGAAGGTTAGGATTGAAGAACAAAGAAATTACCTTAGTTTGACCACATGGTGCTCTGATTCCCATATTGTAAAAAGATGATTGAGAAAGATTTACTACATTGATACTGGAACTGAAAGTTTAAAATGATCAGGGAAGCTTAAACAAGTTGGGACTCGTTTTGCTAGAAAAGACCAGACTTAAGGATGGCACAAGAGGTCATTGAAAGGGTTTGATAGGGTAGAAGTTCAGAAGAAGTTTTCACTTGTGGATGAGAATAAATCTCAGGGTCATAAATATAAAGATAGTCCAATAGTGAATTAAGGAGAGATTCTAATCAGAGAGTGGCAAGAATGTGGAACTATTTCCACAACGTGTGGTTGAGTTAAATAGTAAAGATGCATTTGAGGCAAAGCTAGGTAAGCATGAGAGAGAGAGGAAGGAATAAAAGAGTATGCTGATAGGATTACATGAAGGAATGGAAGAAGGTACATCGGACCATAAACACCGGCATGGGCCTGGCAGGCATGGAGTCCAATCTTGTCTTTAGCAAATATCCACACTTACCAGGAGTCACAATGTTAATTAGAAGGAACCTTGACTGATTAACTTCCTTCCTTAACCCAGGGATACTGAAGACAACTGTTGCCCAAGATGAGAACAGCTACCACAGAATAGACCCAGAATCAAGCCTGGAACCATTTGATTTTGTACAGGTCAGTGCTGCATAAGGCAGATGTGATGCCTTTACCTACTGCCCATCTGAGCAAGGGGGAGGGTTTTACTTATTTAAACGAATGTGCAAAAAATTCCAATTCATGACTTCCATATATAGTGAGCAGCGACAAGCGGAAAAGTTTTACACACAATTTGTTAAATAATTTTTTTTCTCTCAAATGAAAATCAAAATACATACGATCAAGGAGGAGTAGGCCATTCAGCCCCTTGACCCTGCTCTGCCATTTAACAAGATCATGGTTGATATGATAGCAACCTGAAATCTGTATACCATCTACCGCCGATAATTTAACACCCCTTTGCTTACCAAGAATCTATCCACCTCTGCCTTAAAAATATTCAAAGACTCTGCTTCCACCACCTTTTCAGGAAGAGGTCCAAAGACTCTCGACCCTCAGAGAGAAAAAAATTTCACCTTATCTCTGTTTTAAATGGGCAGCCCCTTATCTGCTACAAAGAAAGTTAGCACCCTAAGTTTAGACAGGCCAGTAAATGACTATTGCCATGCCCCATGCAAGTTGGTTTTCGGTTGCAACATACCTGTAGGATTGTAGTGTCAGTGAGGAGCTGTATCTCTAGCAGCTCTGCTATGTTCGAGACGATATCGCACACTCTGTTGTACAGCATGACGATCACTCTTTGTTTATGGCTGGAGTATTTTGCTCGTTTAGCTTTTGAACTGCCACCCCCTGGAAGGGAAAAACCATTACCTGGTTTACCATCAACACTGCATTTAACAGGTGATGGTTTACAGCAAAACAACTCATAATTACCAGGCCAAATGCCACCCACTAGGCAGAGGATGTCTACACTTCTTCCCAGCATCACCCAAGCTCCACCATCATACAGGGGCACCAATCAATACCAGCAGGTGCAAGGTCATTAGATGATTATCTGAAGAGAAACAAGGTGCAGGGGTACGGGGAAAAGGCAGGGCAATGGCACGAGTTCATAATGCTCATTGGAGAGCTGCTGCAGACACAATGGGCCAAATGGATGCCTCCTGTGCCATTAAGATTCTGTGATGTCCCCATCTCACACCAGCTGCTTACAGAACAGATACAAAATCTCTCTGATTCACATCTCTGTCCTTTTGACAGAGGTAAAAGATGCTCAGGTGGGGCAACTATAATAACAAAGTACTTCCAGGTTAAATAAATGTAAAAGTAGCTCAGAAAACTCAGATTAAGATACAAAACCAACACACTCAAAGTAGTCATGAAACTAAAAGCATTTAGTTGAAAATGAATGGAGCAAGATCATGTATAAAATGGTTTCCACTTCTAAATTTGTGCCAATGATGGTACTGCAACAATGTGACCTGCTCCCAAAGTAAACTATGACTACAGAAATTGCTTAATATCTACAAAGCTGTAAGGGATGGGCTCCGGCATTCTCCTCTCCCCAGTGTCAAATAGAGGTAAGAGCAGAAACCTGCATCTGACCTCTGATTACAACACTTTCTTGGGTTGCAATGATCAGATTTCATATTAAAATCACTTGTAGGGATTGTCCAATCTGATGCATAAGAGAAAGGCATGTGGCATGAGTGCTACACAACTTAGTAATTGCATCACGTTTCCACAAAATGGGCCATGAAACCATAATCTTTTAAATAAAATGGAGTTGAATTGACAAGTGGGAAGTCCCTGTGGGAAGTACATTTTCCCAGATCACGTATGGCTACAACCATTCCTCCTGAATGCAGCATTGTTTAAATGATACAATGTACTTTTCCTCTCTTCAAGGAGCATGTCAGAGAGACTGTCATTCACTTACTTGAGTGAACGCGATTCTCCTCATGGTGTTTAGATGTCACTGTGAGATAAGCAGATACAAATTATCAATGATATGACATTTTATGACATGGGTGGAATTTAGCACATAATGGCAAAATGTCAGTAACGTTATTAGCTGAGATACAGGTTTTGTGACAGTATTGTAGATCATCTGTACAAAGGAAACCACGGCTTCCAATGCCATTTCTTATTAATCTGACTAATGTGCACTCAGTCTCTGCACCCCTCACTTCCTCCTCACTGCCATCAACGTTGCAAAGTGAACTTTGACCAAGATTTTCATATTCACACTACAACATGCCTAAGGTCATGAATCAACTTGTGAGATAGTCAACATAAGTATTTAAGCTGTGGCTCGGTGGTAATATTTGTGCCTCTAAATCAGAAGATGTGTTCAAGGCCCAGTAAAGAAACTTGATCATAAAATCTAGGCTGAAATTCTCAATGCAGTGCTGAGGGAGCACTGCACTGTTGGAGGTGCTGAAATTTCTACACTACAACAATGAATACACTTTAAAAGTGCTTAAGAGGCTGTAAAGCATTTTGGACATCCTCAGCTTGTGAAAGATGCTCTAAAAATGCAAGTATTTTCAATAAGCTTCAGTGTCACCGTTACACATTTGAAGTTTTGAAAACAGAGTAGATCTAAACCTCTGCTTTACTTCAGCTTAGAATCAGAGCCATTCTTAACCGCACACTGGGGTTTGGTTTAAAATCCAAGTGCGGATTTATTTTTAAAAGATGACAACTCACTATCAATGAAGAATGGAAGCTCAGGTTGCTAATGAATTCTATTCAACTGGAAAGCTCCTGAGACTCCGGAGTGTCCCTAATATTTGGCTAAGCACTTGCTGAAGCACATATATTAAAAATTGACGCTGACCTGATCCATGCGGGTCGATTCTGTAGACGGGGTCATACTGTGGGTACAGTGTGTTTTGCAGGTGGAATTTGGTGAACTGGATCACTCTTTCAATCACATCATCAATATACACAGCTTTAGACATGTTAGGTGATGTCATAACATTCAGTGCAGTCAGGCAAGCATCAGCTGATTTCGTCACTCTCTCCAAGATCAGTTCTCTCCACAGCTTCTCCTCATCTTCAGTTTCATTGTCCTGGAAAATAACAAGAATTGCAATGCTAGCCTTTTTTCCAATTGCCTCAGATTTCTACATAACGTTGCTTAACAGCTACTACAACCACTAGATCAACTGCAGCTCTTGCAACATCACACTCCAGGCACGAGACTAGGCAAGATCATAGGCACAGCGTTGCAAGAGTGAAGATGTAATAAAATGCTTCCTCTTCTCCTCACTAAAAGCACAGGCTATCTTACACCATTTCAAAGGTGCATGCTTCATGTGCAAGACTAGATAATGTTGGCAAATTATTCAACTGAGAGGGCATTAGCCTGTCTTAATCCAATATCCACATAAGCACACTTTCTAGTAGTGATCAGTGTCGTGAAAAGATATAGTCTTGAAAGGTTCAACACGTCCAGCCAGTTCAGTGCAAGGAGTAACAAATTACATTGCCAGACCAGGAAATTCCAAGTCAGAGGAGACATAGGCTGATCAAACGCTGCAGCACTCTGTAGGACTGAACCTTGCAGATAGCAAATTTTGAAAAACGTTCAGCTGGTCGGGGGGAAAACAAAGTTCAAATTTCAGGCTGGCAGCCTACAACACCACGTTAGCTCCAGTTACAGAAACACAAGGCAAGTACAGAGACGTGGTTGAGTGAGGGGCAGGATTGGTAGCTCAACATTCCGGAATATAGAATCTTCAGGCAAGACAGGGGAGGGGGTAGAAGAGGAGGGGGGATTGCATTATTAGTTAAGGAGTCAGTTACTGCAATAAGGAGAGATGATATCTTGGAAGGGGCATCGAATGAAGCTTTGTAGGTAGAGCTTAGGAATAAAAAAGGGGCAGCCACATTGTTAGGTGTTTATTATAGACCCCCAGATAGTCAGCGGGAAATTGATGAGCAAATATGTGCACAATTTGAGGAGGTGTGTAAAAACAATAACAATAGGGTAATTATATAAGGTGATTTCAACTTTCCCAACATTAATTGGGATAGACATAGTGTTAAGGGCTTGGATGGAGTGGATTTCTTGAAATGTGTACAGAAGAACATTTTAGGTCAATATGTAGAGGGTCCAACAAGGGACGGTGCATTGCTGGACCTAATTCTGGGGAATGAAGCCGGACAGGAGGCTAAGGTGGTAGCGGGGGAGCATTTTACCACAACATGGTACAATTTAAGCTTGTTATGGACAAAAAAATAGACAAGTTCCAAGAAGTGTTTTGGATTGGGGGAGAGCGGATTTTGGTGAAATAAGGCAGGACCTGGCCAACATAGACTGGGAACAGCTACTTATAGGGAAATCTACAGAAGAGCAGTGGGGGGCGTTCAAAAAGGAAATGGGGAGGGTACAGGCTCAACATGTTCCCACTAGGGTGATAGGAAGGAGTAACAAGCCCAGAGAACCATGGATGACCAGAAATATTCAGGATACGATGAGGAGGAAAAGAGAGGCTTTTAGCAGGTACAAGGGAAGCAAATCAGCGGAGGCATTAGTGGAGTACAGAAAGTGCAGGGTAGAGCTTAAGAAAGCAATTAGGATATGAGAAAGCTCTGGCTGGTAAAAGCAGGGAAAATCCCAAGATATTCTATAAGTATATCAATGGGAAGAGGATAACCAGGGAAAGAGTAGGGCCCATTAGGGACCAAGGGGGGCAATCTATGGGTACAGCCAGAGGACATCGCTAGAGTGTTGAACGAATATTTCACATCCGTCTTCACCCAAGAGAATGAGGATGAAGGTATGGAACCCGGAGGGAGAGACTGCGAGGTTCTTGAGCAAATTGATATAGAGAGTGACAAGGTATTGGAGGTGTTGGCAGGCTTATAAGTGAACAAATCTCCAGGTCCGGATGATTTGTGTTCCAGACTGCTGTGGGAGGTAAGGGAGGAGGTCGCAGGGGCTCTGACCCAAATTTTTAATTGCTCTCTGGCCACGGGGGAGGTGTCAGAGGACTGGATAACAGCTAATGTGGTTCCACTATATAAGAAGGGTTGTAGGGGTAAGCCAGGGAACTACAGACCAGTGAGTCATACGTCAGTGGTAGGGAAACTATTGAAGAAAATTCTTAAGGAGAGAATCTATCTCCACTTGGAGAGGCAAGGTTTGATCAGGGATAATCAGCATGGCTTTGTCAGAGGGATGTCATGCCTAATAAATTTGATTGAATTTTTTGAGGAGGTGACCAGGTGTGTAGATGAGGGTAGTGCAGTTGATGTAGTTTATATGGATTTCAGCAAAGCCTTTGACAAGGTCCCACATGGAAGACTCATAAAGAAGGCAAATGCAAATGGGATACAGGGTCATTTGATAAGGTGAATTCAAAAGTGGCTTAGTTGTGGCTTAGACAGAGGGTGATGACAGAAGGATGCTTTAGTGATTGGAAGCCAGTGTCCAGTGGCATGCCATACGGATCTATGCTGGGTCACCTATTATTTGTCATTTATATAAACGACATAGATGATTATGTGGGGGGGGGGTAGGATTAGTAAGTTTGCGGATGACACAAAGATTGGCCGGGTGGTTAACAGTGATGTTGAGTGTCTTGGGCTACAGGAAGATATAGATGGGATGGTCAAATGGGCAGATAAGTGGCAGATGGAATTTAACCCTGAAAAGTGAGAGGTGATACACTTTGGAAGGAGTAATTTGACAAGGAAGTATTCAAAGAACGGCATGACACTAAGAAGTTCTGAGGAACAAAGGGACCTTGGCATGTGTGTCCATAGATCTCTGAAGGTTGAGGGGCATGTTAGTGGGGTGGTGAAAAAGGCATTTGGGACAGTTGCCTTTATAAATCGAGGCACAGATTACAAAAGTAGGGAGGTCATGTTGGAGTTGTATAGAACCTTGGTGAGGCCACAGCTGGAGTAGTGTGTGCAGCTCTGGTCGCGCATTACAGGAAGGGTGTGATTGCACTGGAGGGGGTGTAGAGGAGATTCATCAGGGTGTTGCCTGGGATGAAACATTTAAGTTATGTAGAGAGATTGGATAGACTTGGTTGTTTTTGTTGGAGCAGAGAAGACTGAAGGGGCGACCTGATCGAGGTGTACAAGATTATGAGGGGCATGGACAGGGTGAATAGGGAGCAGCTGTTCCCATTAGTTGAAGGGTCAGTCACAAGGGGGCATAAGTTCAAGGTGAGGGGCAGGAGGTTTAGGGGGGGGATGAGAGGAAAACTGTTTCTACCCAGAGGGTGGTGACGGTCTGGAATGCACTGCCTGGTAGGATGGTGGAGGCGACTGCCTCACATCCTTTAAAAAGTACTTGGATGAGCACTTGGCACATCATAACATTCAAGGCTATGGGCCAAGTGTTGGGAAATGGGATTAGGCAGGTAGGTCAGGTGTTTCTCATGTGTCAGTGCAGACTCGATGGGCCGGAGGGTCTCTTCTGCACTGTGTGATTCTGTGATACTGGAAACATGCCCACACAGCTGATCTCTAGAGTCAAAGGTGTGAACTTTGAAGTCAGACTGAAGGGAGATTAGAAAGGAGCAATAAAAGCAGAAAATGCCAGAAATATACAGGTCAGTCAGTTCTGTGGGTAGAAACAGAGTTAACATTTCAGATAAATGACCTTTCAGAGTTGAGATAAGATAGAAATGTGATAAGATAGAAATGTGATAAGTTTTAAGCAAACAAAGGGGGTGGTAATGATAGGACGGAAAACAGCGGCAGAAACAAAAATTGCTGGAAAATCTCAGCTGGTCTGACAGCATCTGTGGAGAGAAAGACAGAGATAACTTTTCAATGGCTTCTTCAGAACTAAAGAGAAGTCGAAATGTGGTGAAATTTATACTGTTTAAGGCGGGTGGAACAGGTGAAGCTGGATAGAAGGCTAGTGATAGGTGGAGGCAAAGGAGAAATTTCAAAAGATGTCATAAACAAAAGGTGGAAGGGGTGTTGATAGTGGTGATACTGGCTAAAGAAAGTGCTAATGGCGACATTAAGAGTAGAAAGCAGGATGAGCAAATGACAGATGACCCTAGTGGGGGTGGGGGGGAGATCGAAATAGGCTAAAAGATGGGGATAAAACAATGAATGGAAATAAATTTTTAAAATGATAATAGAAATAGGTGGGGAAAAATATATATATAAAAATTTAAAAATATTAAAAAAAGGAATCAAAAAGGGGTGAAGATGGAGGAGAGAGTTCATGATCTGAAATTGTTGAACTCAATGTTAAGTCTGGAAAACAGGGGTGATTGAATGACAAAAAGATCTGTGATGCAGGGCCAAAGGGGGTGCTAATAGGGCAAGTAAAGAAACAATGTGTCCAGACAAGGTGTGAATGACAGAATGATGAACAGCTGCTGCCCAAAATTAAAAACAAGAGAAAAGAGAGCAAAACTGAAACCTACAAAGAAAAGGATGGGGTAGGGATTGTGATCTGAAATTGTTAAACACAATGTTGCACCTGGAAGGTTGTAAAGTGAGGTATTGTTTTATCAAGATTACATTGGCCTTAAGAACATAAAAACATGAGATCTGGAGTAGGTATAGGCGATTCAGAGTTTTATTCACATATTCCAAGAAACCAAGGACAGAGAGGTCAGCATTCTGCAAGGTGCAGAATTAAAATGAGAGGCAAGTAGAAGCTTGGGGACTGAATGGAGTGATCCACAAAGTGGTCACCCAATTTGCGTTTGGTCTCCTTAACATTAATAGACTGAAGCAAAGTTGATTTTGTGGGGCTGAGAATAGAAGTTGGAATAATATTGGAACAATGCTGCAGAGACGTTTTACCAAAGCTTTTCATTTTGCACTCATCAGTACAAATTCAAGAAAGTCAAATTTCAAACGGTCCCAACAATCTATACCATAGGAAGAAAGGGTTGGTAGGTCACCGCTGAACGAAGCATTGTCATGAAGAAAGCAACGTGGAAATACAGGTTCCCCAAGCTCTCAGGTAATCAAAAAAGGTGCAAGGCTTGAACATGTTCTTTTTGTTCGCAGGGAACAGGTTGCTGCACAAGAGCCTACACAGGAGTAAAGGTGTCTTGTTGTAATTGCATAGAGCCTGGAGTATTGAAAATAGTTTTGGACTCCTTACTGTCATGAAGTTATTAACATATATAATATTTTGGAAAATATTTTTCTTTTAAAATAGAGGTTTAGCCTGAAGGTGTGTCTTAATTGGATTAAATCCAACTAGTCTGTAAAGCAGAGAGCGTGCACCTGCATTTTTTGAATAGAGGATTCAAGAAGCGGGGTGAAAACTGATGCCTTTCTAGCAGCTACCAAGCAATATGTTTATATTACTAATAAACTTAGTTATATGAAAAGGATTTTATTGTTAAAGAGGTTTAGTTCAGAAGTTGTTGATACATTGTGAAGTAACATTCAAAAGGGCTGGTAGGTATAACATCAGTAGTTTTTGGGTGTGCAGGGCAGAGGCAATGTGAGATCAACAGGCGGATGCAAGCCTCCAAATGGCTCCACAGCAACCAAATTGAAAGGGCTTCATTTTGAATTTGTATGGTGAAAATGCTTTGCCTGCTGTCTGGTTAAGTGTATGGGTTGCTGTTGCTTTAACGGAGGTTTATTTTTGGAATTTGTTAAAAGTTATGACAGTAGCAATTTTAGCCATGTGTACATATATTTTAAACTGTGTAAATTAATAAAATGTTTCATTTAGTTTAATGTAAAACCTCGAGAACTGGTGGTCTGATTCCAGAATTTAGAATTGCATCTCAAACATAACACTTAAAATTATAGGCTATGACAATTGTTTAAAGTTTCCCTCTGGGATTTTTAAATAACTCCACTTTACCAACAGCATCGGTCATAACATTACCCAAGGAAGGTTATATTGCCACAGAGGAAGTGCAACAAAGGTTCCCCAGACTGATTCCAGGGGCGGTGGGATTGTCCTACAAGGAGATATCGAGGAGGCTGGGCCTCTATTCTTTATGGTTCATAAGAAGCTAAGTGATCTCATTGCAACATATAAAATTCCAACAGGGTTTGACAGGGTAGATGCAGGAAGGATGCTCCCTCTGGCTGAATGGGGTCTAGAACCAGGGGCCAAAGTCTCAGGATATGAGGTAGACGATTTAGGATTCAGATGAGGAGGAATTCCTTCACTCAGAGGGTGGTGAATGTTTTTTTCTCGCTCATGGGATGTGGGCATCACTGGCTAGCATTTATTGCCCATCCCTAATTGCCCTTGTTCAAAAGGGCATTTTTAAGAGTCAACTAAATTGCTGAGGGTCTGGAGTCACATGTAGGCCAGGCCAGGTAAGGTAAGGGTGACAGATTTCCTTCCCTAAAGGACATTAATGAACCAGATGGGTTTTTATGACAATTGACAATGGTTTCATTTTCATCATTAGACTTTTAATTCCAGATATTTATTGAATTCAGATTTTACCATCTGCCATGGTAGGATTCGAACCCAGGTCCCCAGAGTGTTAACCAGGGTCTCGTGATTACCAGTCTAGTGACAATACCACTACGCCATCGCCTCCCCCTACTTTGGAATTCTCTACCCCAGTGGGCTGTGGAGGCTGAGTCATCGAATATGTTCAAGACAGAGATCAATAAGATTTGTAGATATTAAAGACATCAAGAGATATGGGGGTAGTGCAGTAAAACAGCATTGAGCTAGATGATCAGCCATGATCTAGTTGAATGGCACAGCTGCCTCAAGGAGCTGAATGGTCTTCTCCTGTTCCTATGAATGTATGTCGCTTCTAGCAAATGTAAGCGAGCCACATTAAGAGCTTGGCTGATTATCTTAAATTGGTTGTTAGCATAGCTATTAGCGCACTCAGGATTGTTCAGCAAGTGCTGCCCAATCGAGGAATCAGATCTAACATTAGACATTTTGTTTCGGGTTTTGCATGCACGGGCTGGTTGAGTACAGTCTGTGCTCTGCCTATTACAAGTAACCAAAGGAACATGCTGCTTGAATTCGATCAGCCAATAGCTAGGACGTATGTCCTACATATCCGGAATCGCATCAGCACTTAATTTCATACAAAACGTTGTTCAATTGTGTGGTTGGCAGAATCCTTTTTTGGGCCAACGGGGGGCATCCGGATGCTGGAAAATACCACTCACGTAGCCACTGCATAGTAGCAGCGTGAAACTGCTTCCTTAGCCTGTTGTTCAAATTTGAACCGTTTTGCTCTCCATAAATTTGCTTGATCTGCTGAGGATTTTCTGTTTATTATCAGTAAAAGATAAACTTAGGCTTTAGAAATTGAAATTAAGATATTCTTTATAAAGTGCTCAAATCATGGATTGGACACCCCAAGATCGTGGAGGTTATAAAAATGGAACAAATTAAAACTAGATTTTGCAGTGCGTGGTGGGAGGGGGAGGAGCTCAGGGTAAGTGATGAACTGGCTTAGTTAAATACGAACATAGGAGGAATTAGGAGTAGGCTACTTGGTCCCTCCAGCCTGCTCTGCCATTCAATAAGACCATGGCTGATCTCAATGTAACCTCAACCCCACATTCCTGCCTACCCTGATATTCTTTCAGCCCCTTGTTAATTAAGATTCTATCTAGCTCGGCCTTAAAAATATTCAAAGACTCTGCTTTTACCATCTTTTGAGGAAGTGTGTTCCAAAGACACTCAACCCTCCAGGAGAAAAGGTTTCTCCTCATCTCGGTCTTAAATCAGCAACCTCTTATTTTTAAACAGTGACCTTTGGATCTATGGGTCAAAGGCCGATGGGTATTTTCCATCTAGTTCCCCGCCATGCCCCAACCAACCAGTACCGCCAAGGGTGGCTCGGTAGCCCCACTACTTAGCGAGCTGGCCGAGTCCTAAATGACATAGCTGCAAGACTGGGTCTGTGGCAGGTGGTGAGGGAACCAGGAAGATGGTTGTGGCTGTTGGAGGGAACCTGACTTCATCCTCACCAACCTGCCTGCCGCAGATGCATCTGTCCACGACAGTATCGGTTGGAGTGACAACCGTACAGTTGTTGTGGAGATGAGGTCCCACCTTCACATTGAGGATACCCTTCATAGTGTTGTGTGGCACTACCACCGTGCTAAATGAGATAGATTTCGAACAGATCCAGCAAATTAAGACTGGGCATCCATGAGGTGCTGCGGACCATCAGCAGCAGCAGAATTGTACTCGAACACAACCTGTAGCCTTAAACAAAAACAGAAAATGCTGGAAAAACTCAGGTCTAACAGCATCTTTGGAAAGAAGAAAAAGTTAATGTTTCAAGTTCGTATGACTCTCCTTCAGAGCTCTGAAGAGTCATATGGACTTGAAACGTTAACTTTTTTTCTCTCCACAGATTCTGTTAGATCTGCTGAGTTTTTCCAGCATTTTCTGTTTTTGTTTCAGATTTCCAGCGTCCACAGTATTTTGCTTTTATTACAATCTGTAACCTCATGGCCTGGCATATCCCCCACTCCACCATCATTACCATCAAGCCAGGGGATCATCCCTGATTCAATGAAGAGTGCAGGAGGGCATGACAGGAGCAGCACCAGGCATACCTAAAAATGAGGTGTCAATCTGGTGAAGCTATAAAACAGGGCTACTTGCGTGCCAAACAGCATAAGCAGCAAGTGATGCGCAGAGCGAAGCGATCTCAGAACCAATGGATCAGATCTAAGTTCTGCAGTCCTGCCACATCCAGTTGTCAATGGTGGTGGATAATTAAACAACTCACTGGAGGAGGAGGCTCCACAAATATCCTCATCCTCAATGATGGAGGAGCCCAGCACAGCAGTACAAAAGTTAAGGCTGAAGCATTTGCTACAATCTTCAGCCAGAAGTGCCAAGTGGATGATCCATCATGGCCTCATCCAGAGGTCCCGAGCATCACAGATGCCAGTCTTCAGCCAATTCAATTCACTCCACGTGATATCGAGGAACAGCTGAAGGCACTGGACACTGCAAAGGCTATGGACCTTGACAATATTCCGGCAATAGTACTGAAGACTTGTGCTACACCCATAGCCAAGCTGTTCCAGTGCAGCTATAAAACTAGCATCTACCTGGCTATGTGGAAAATTGCCCAGGTATGTCCTGTACACAAAAAGCTGGAGAAATGCAACCCGGCCAATTATCACCCCATCAGTCTAATCCTGATCATCAGTAAAGGAAGAAGTCATCAACAATGCTATCAAGCTGCACTTGCTTAGCAATAACCTGCTCAATGATGCCCAGTTTGGGTTCCGCCAGGGCCACTCAGTTCCTGACCTCATTACAGCCATGATTCAATCATGGACAAAACAGCTGAACTCCCAAGGTGAGGTGAGAGTGGCTGTCTTTGAAATCATGGCAGCATATGACCCAGAGTGGCATCAAGGAGCCCTAGCAAAACTGCAGTCAATGGGAATCAGGGGGAAACTCTTCACTGGTTGTAGTCATACCTAGCACAAAGGAAGATGGTTGTGGTTGTTGGAGGTCAGTCATCTCAGCTTCAGGACATCACTGCAGGAGTTCTTAAGGGTAGTGTCCTCATCTTCAGTTGCTTCATCAATGACCTTCCTTCCACGGTAAGGTCAGAAGTGGGGATGTTCACAGATGATGGCACAGTGTTCAGCGCCATTCACAACTCCTCAGATACTAAAGCAGTCCATGCCCAAATGCAGCAAGACCTGGACAACATCCAGGCTTGGGCTGACAAGTGGCAAGTAACATTCGTGCCACACAAGTGCCAGGCAATGACCATCTCCAATAAGAGAGAATCCAACCATCGTCCCTTGATGTTCAATGGCATCACCATCATTGAATCCCCCATCAACATCCTAGGGGTTACCATTGACCAGAAAATGAACTGGACTAGCCATATAAATACTGTGGCTACTAGAACAGGTCAGAGGCTAGGAATCCTGTGACGATTAACTCACCTCCTGACTCCCCAAAGCCTGTCCCCCATCTACAACGCACAGGTCAGGAGTGTGATGGAATACTCCCCACTTGCCTGGATGAGTACAGCTCCTACAACACTGAAGAAGCTGGACACGGTCCAGGACAAAGCAGCCCACTTGATTGGCACCACGTCCACAAACATTCACTCCCTCCACCACCGACGCACAGTAGCGGCAGTGTGTACCATCTACAAGATACACTGCAGGAATTCACCGAGGCTCCTTAGACAGCATCTTCCAAATCCATGACCACTACCATCTAGAAGGACAAGGCAGCAGATACATGGGAACACCATTACTACAGGTTCCCC
Source organism: Carcharodon carcharias (assembly GCF_017639515.1). Lineage (NCBI taxonomy): Eukaryota > Metazoa > Chordata > Chondrichthyes > Lamniformes > Lamnidae > Carcharodon > Carcharodon carcharias. Next base: position 204,512,207 of record NC_054470.1, on the reverse strand, counting down.
TCCAAGTAACTCGCCATCCTGACTTAGAAATATATCGCCGTTCCATCACTGTCGCTGGGTCAAAATCCTGCATCAAGCTTTTTTTTATTCATTCACGGATGTGGGCTTCACTGGCTGGGCCAGCATTTATTGCCCATCCCTAGTTGCCCTTGAGAAGGTGATGGTGAGCTGCCTTCTTGCCTTCAGTCCATGTGGTGTTGGTACACCCACAGTGTTGTTAGGAAGTGAGTTCCAGGACTCTAACCCAGCGACAATGAAGGATGCACAAATGCGACCCTGACTGGAAGCACCTGGCTCAACACAAGCCCAGACAGTGTAGCACAGTTACACATAGGCCACCAACTAATGCTTCAGAGTTACAGCAACCAAATTACAAATCATTTGAATTTTAAGCCCACCAGCAGACAAAGAAAGGTCATTACAACTAAAGACCAGTAATGAGTGATCGGTTGCAAATGTACATTAATAACAAAAAGTCAGCATGCAAGTACATAAAGTAATTATATACTAAAAATGCTGAAAAAAAAATCTCAGGTGTGGCAGCATCTGTGCAGAGAGGGAACGATGATGAAAGGTCAATAAGTTAATTGTTCTTCTTTCTTCACAGGGACTACTTGGCATTTTTTTTTATTCATTAATGGGATGTGGGCTTCGCTGGCTGGGCCAGTGTTATTGCTCATCCCTAGTTGCCCTTGAGGTGGTGGTGGTAAGCTGCCTTCTTGAACCGCTGAAGTCCATGTGGTGTGGGTACACGCACAATGCTGTTAGGATTTTGACCCAGCGATAGTGAAGGAACGGCGATATATTTCCAAGTTAGGATGGTGAGTGACCTGGAGGGGAACTTCCAGGTGGTGATGTTCCCATATATCTGCCCACGTCCTTCCAGAAAGTAGTGGTCATGAGTTTGGAAGATGCTGCCTAAGAAGCCTTGGTGAATTCCTGCAGTGCATCTTGTAGATGGTACACACTGCTGCTACTGTGCGTTGGTGGTGGAGGGAGTGAATTTTTATGCATATGGTGCCAATCAAGCGGGCTGCTTTGTCCTGGATGGTTGTGGGAGTTGCACTCATGCAGGCAAGTAGGGAGTATTCTATTACACACCTGACTTGTGCCTTGTAGATTGTGGACAGACTTTGGGGAGTCAGGAGGTGAGTTACCCGTCGCAGGATTCCCAGCCTCTGACCTGCTCTTGTAGCGACAGTATTTATATGGCTGGTCCAGTTCAGTTTCTGGTCAATGGTAACCCCCAGGATGTTGAAAGTGGGAGATTCAGTGATGGTAATGCCATTGAACATCAAAGGCTGATGGTTGGATTCTGCTGAGTATTTCCTGCATTTGCTGTTTTTATTTCAGATCTCCAGCCTCTGGAGCATAAGGCTTTTGTGAACTTATACCAAGACTTTGAATAAGCAATCTCGATAAGCTATAAAGCGCAATTCCTACAACTGACAGTAAGTGGCACCAAAGGTAAAGGAATGGATGCCTGCAGAACTGTACATTTGCAGTAGAGGAAGCATTTGCCACAAAATTCAAATCATTCATCATCACCCTGTGAACCAAAGTTCAACTTCAAAGAAGTTGACTCAACAAACTGAAGAGGTAGGACCATCAGTCTCACTGTTTAGATTTTCAGCGTTAGCTCTGATCAGGAAAACTACGTCAGTTAAGAGATGAGACTTGATTTGAAGGTGGGCATTGATAAGGATGTTAAAAAAGAGGTTCTAAATAGAGGCAGAGAGCAGAGCAAGTTATCCCTGCTTCTGTGCAATATGATCTAATGAAATTTAAGTGACAAATGGGATTAATATTGAAGGAGTGGGCAATGTAACTAATTTCTGGGACTACCCAGGTGGAGATCAGAGTCTAGCCCAACCATCCCCGCCCAAAGCTGTGCTCTTGCTGGGAGATGTTTTTACATTAGCACTATATAACATAGGTCAGCAGCAACAACTCTTGGGCACAATGTCAGGTGCATGGGACAGAACATCTGATGCTTGCATAGCCTAGTGTTCTAGCTGGCACTTCAATACAATCCCACCTTTAGTTAGTTACCACCTGTAGGACTGAGCTCGATTTACAGTACAGAGAATAATCTTGTACCACGAAGGATAAATAGGGCTAGGGAGCCAGCGCTCCCACTTTTGTTTTTGATGGTTTCATAAGGTCCACCTGAATAGACAGAGAGAGTCATGCTTTGACATCTGATCCAACAATACAGCACTTTTTTTTATTCTTTCAGAAGATGTGAACATCGCTGGCTAGTCCAGCATTTACTACCTATCTCTAATTGCCCTTGAGAAGGCCTCCTTAAACCACTGCAATCCCTGTGGTGTAGGTACACCCACAGCGCTGTCAAGTGAGTTCCAGGATTTTGACCTAGCGACAGTGAAGGAACGGTGATTTCGTTCCAACTCAGGGTGTTGTTTGACTTGGAGGAGAATTTGCAGGCGGTTGTATTTCTATGCATCTGCTGCTCTGTCCTTCTTGGCAGTAGAGGTTGCGGGTTTGCGAGGCAATGTTGAGGAAACCTTGGTGAGTTGCTGCAGTGCATCTTGTCAATGGTACATACTGCTACCATTTTCTACCGGTGGTGGAGGGAGTGAACGTTGAAGGTGATGGATGGGATGCCAATCAGGCTAGCTGCTTTGCTTTGGAGGGTGTGCAGCTTGAGTGCTCTTGGAGCGGCACTCATCCAGGCAAGTGGAGAATATTCCATAACACTCCTGATTTCTGCCTTGTAGATGGTGGACAGGCTTTGGGGAGTCAGGAGGTGATTTACTCGACAAGAATTCCCAGCCTCTGACCTGCCCTTATGGCCACAGTGTTTATATTTCCAGCATCCGCAGTTTTTTGTTTTTATCACAGTGTTTATATGGCTGGCCCAGTTCAGTCTCTATATACGAACATATGAATTTGAATTAGGACCTGGAGTAGGTCACTTGGCCCCGTGAGCCTGGTCCACCATTCAATAAGATTATGGCTGATCTGAATTTCACCTCAACTTCACATTCCTGCCTACCCTGATAACCTTTTAGCCCCTTGCTCATCAAGAATCTAACTGGTCAATGGTAATCCCCAGGCTATTGACAGTAGGGGAATCAGCGATGGTAATGCCATTGAATGTCAAGTAGAGATGGTTAGATACTCTCTTGTTAGAGGCAGTCACTGCCTGGCACTCATGTAACGCAAATGTCTGATCAGCCCAAGCCTGAATGTTGTCCAGGTCATGCTGCATGTGGACAGAGACTGCTTCAGTACCTGAGGAGTTGCGAATGAAACTGAACAATGAACATCCCCACTTCAGACCTTATGATCGAGGGAATTTCTTTGATAAAGCAGCTGAAGATGGTTGGGCTGAAGACACTACTCTGAGGAACTCCTACAGTGATGTCCTGGAACTGACATGATTGACTTCCAACCACCAAAACCCGGTTCCTTTGTGCTAGGTATGACTCCAACCAGTGAAAGTTTTTTTCTCTGGATTCTAGTTTTGCTAAGGCTCCTTGATGCCACATTTGGTCAAATGCTGCCTTGATATCAAAGGTAGTCATCCCCCACCTCATCTCAAGTTCAGCTCTTTTGTCCACGTTTGGATCATGAGTATAATGAGGTCAGGAGCAGAGTGGCCTTGGCGGAACCCAAAGTGAATGTCTGTGAGCAGATTATTGTTGAGTAAGCACCGCTTGATGTCACTGTCGACGACACCTTCCATCACTTTGCTGATGATAGAGATTAGACTGATGGAGAAATAACTAATTGGGTTGGATTTGTCCTGCTCTGTGTACACAGGACATGCCTGGGCAATTTCACATTGTTGGGTAGACGCCAGTATTGCAGCTGTACTGAAGAGCTTGGCTAGGGGCTCAAGTGCTGAAGAATATAGGAATGTAAGAAATGGGAGCAGGAGTAGGCCATTCAGCCCCTCAAGCCTGCCCCACCGTTCAGTAAGATCATGGCTGAACTGCCCCAGGCCTCAACTCCTCTTTCATGCCAGTTCCTCACAATCCACAACTCCCTGATACTTCAAAAATCTATCTACCTCCTCTTTCAATAATTTCAATGATCTAACCTCCACAACTCTCTGGGGTAGAAAATTTCAGACATTCACTACCGTCTGAGAGAAGAAATTCCTTCGAATCTCAGTTTTAAATGAGTGTCCCCTTATTCTGTAACTATGTCCCCTGGTTTGAGATTCCTCCACTAGTGGAAACATCTTCTCAACATCTACCCTGTCAAGCCCACTAAGAATCTTGTACATTTCAATAAAATCACCCCTCATTCTTCTAAACTCTAATGAATAAAGGCCTGACCTGTTTAGCTGTTCTCGATAAATCAGCCCCTTCATCCCAGGATTCAGCCTAGTGAATCTCTTTTGAACTGTCTCCAATGTCAGTATATCCTTTCTTAAATACGGGGACTAAAACTGTACACAGTACTCCAGGTGCAGCCTCACCAACACCCTGTACAGTTGTAACAAGGCTTCCCTATTTTTAAACTCCAACCCCCTAGCAATACAGGCCAAAATTCCAATTACCTTCTTAATTACTTGCTGTACCTGCATGATAACTTTTTGTGTTTCATGCACAAGAACACCCAGATCCCTCTGTGCTGCACTTTTTAGAGTCTCTCTCCAATTAAATAATAGTCTGCCTTTTGATTCTTCCTACCAAAGTGCATGACCTCACACTTTCCTACATTAAACTCCATCTGCCAAGTTTTTGCCCTCTTACTCAACCTGTCTATATCCCCTTGCAGATTCCTTATGTCCTCATCACAACATGCCCTCCCACCTATTTTTGTATCCAAATTTGCTGACGATTACACTCTGCTCCCTCCTCCAAGTCATTAATTTAGATAGTAAATAATTGAGGCCCTAGGTCTGATCCTTGAGTAGTTCCACTAGTTACGTCTCTCCAACCTGAAAAAGACCCAATGATCCTGACTCTCTGTCTTGTGTGTTAACCAATCCTCAATCCATGCTAATATATTAGGCCCAATACCGTGAGCTCCTATCTTGTGCAATAACCTTTTATGTGGCACCTTATCGAATGCCTTCTGAAAATCCAAATACACTACATTGACTGGTTCCCTTTATCAACACTTATATCCTCAAAGAACTCTAGCAAATTTGTCAAACATGATTTCCCTTTCACAAAACCATGCTGACTTGGTTTGATTGTGTTAAGCTTTTCTAAATGTCCTATTTCTTCCTTAATAATGGATTCCAGCAATTTCCTAACGATAGATGTTAGGTTGACTGGCCGATAGTTTCCTGCTTTTTGTTTCCCTCCCTTCTGGAACAGGGGTGTCACATTAGCAGTTTTCCAACCCTCTGGGACCTTCCCAGAATCCAGTGATTTCTGGAATATTTCGACCAATGCATTCACTATCTCTGCAGCCGCTTCCTTTAAAACCCTTGGATGCAGGTCATCAGGTCCTGGCAACTTGTCTGCTTTTAGTATGCCAAATACTTTGTCCCTCGTGATAGAGACTGTTACAAGGCCTTTCCTCCCATTAGCTCCTTGCCTATCTGACAATCTTTGGAGTGTTTATAGTGTCCTCCACCGTGAAGACTGATGCAAAATACTGGTCTAAATTATGTGCCATTTCCCTGTTCCATGTTAGTATTTCTCCATTCATATCCTCCAAGGGTCCCATGCTCACTTTAGCTACTCTCGTTCTTATTATATGCCCGTAGAAGCTCCTATTTGTTTTTATATTTCTTGCCAATTTATTTTCATAATCAATTTTCTCCCTCTTTATTAGCTTTTCAGTCATCTGCTGCTGGTTCCTAAAAAATTCCCAATCCTCTGGTCTACCACTAGTTTTCACTGCTTTGTATGTCTTAGTTTTTGATTGGATACTCTCCTCGACCACCTTTGTTAACCATGGGTGGTTCATCCTTCTCATCGGGACCTTTTTGACCAATTAGACACTTTACAGCCTTCCGGACTTAACATTGAGTTCAACAACATCAGATCATGAACTCTCTCCTCCATCCTCACCTTCTTTAATACCCTTTCTTCAATATTTATTTTTAAAATTTTTATTTATGTTTGTCCCCACGATTTTTAAAATTTATTTCCACTCATTGTCTTATCCCCACCTTTTAGCCTATTTCGATTTTCTTTCCCACCGATGTCCGCTCCCTCACCCCACCCCCACTGGACCATCTGACACTTGCTCATGTTGTTCTTTCCACAATGCTTACCCTTGTCCTGCTATTATCACATTCTGCTTTGACCTAAATGCCACCATCAGCACCTCCTTTAGCCAGTATCACCATCATTAACACCTCTTCGACCCTGATTGACTGTAAAGCACTTTGAGATGACCGGGATGTGAAAAGCGCTATATAAATGCAAGTCTTTTTTTAAACATGGGTCGTAGAAGCTGGTTGAGTGTTATCGCCACACCTGGTGTTAATTGCTATACAAACCAAATCCCAAAGGGAATCTTGGCTTATGGACAACATTGTTTTTGAATTCTGATAACGAGATGATGATGTACCAATCTCAGCAGTAAGAGGTCCAGTAACACACTTGGGTTTTTAAAAATTAAAAGTAAAAGTTTTATTAACCAAAAAAAAGAAAACTTAAGCACACACGATTACAGGTACACAATTAAAGTTAGTCTTACAAAATATTTCCCCAAAAGCACTACTTGGTCAAACCCACAAGTAAACACATTCCAGGCAAGATTCCCTTATAGATGTTGAAGTATGAAAAATCCATTAATATCACACAAGGCAAACTGCTGTAGCTTCAATAAAGGTGTACCACATGACCTTTACCCTCTTCCACTCTATGGTATGGAATCCCCTTCGGAATAAAACAGTTCTTGCTGCAGCCCAAGACTTCTCAACAGCTCAGATAGCTCTAGCTATCTCCAGCTTAACAGGTATACAGCCATCTCTCCAGCTCTATAGCTAAAAACCCGCTACCACAGTAACACTAATATACCTTTTTCCTCCTTTCATCTCATTCCCATTGTTCTAACATCCCTTTGAAAATCAAACCCTTTCAAATATAAGATCTTTTATGTTTCAATATTGTCTTTGCTTTTGGGTCAAAAATATAATATCCCCACTACTATTTACCTATGAACTCTTGCAAGGTGCAACATTTTCCTTGATACCCGACTCCCCATTGAGATTCAAACAACTTATCTAAAAATGCAAATGTTAGATCGAACCTATTTACTTCTGCCTCACCTTAACACCTTTTCATCCTTTCCATGTTTCCAAACCCCCAGACATCCTGGCTCCTATCAAACCCTTGTCCAGTTTAATTAAACCTCTCACACAGGCACCCAGCCTTCTTTACAGAATAACACAATGTACCCCACAAATATATATTTATAAAAATCTATTCTCAGTGGCAACAAAAAAGGATTGAATATATACTGAGAAGGAGAAAAAAATTAAAAACTATGGGAAAACAGCAGGGGGTGGGGATGAGACTATTTGGATGACTCTATCAAAGAGCCAGCACAGGCACAATGGGAAAAATAGCCTCCTTCTGTGCTATACTATTCTATGGCTTTACAGTGTCTATTCTTTTTAAACACAAAAACGTTTATTTTAATTCTCCCCCAAGCCCATTTCTTTGCCTAAAGGCTCTTGTGGTTAACATTTAAGTGGGAAGAGAAAGCTACCCTAGGGGCAGGCCACTAAGCCCCTCGAGCATTTTTTGCCATTCAAAGAGATCATGGCTGATCTGCGACCCAACTCCATATACTCAGATTGCCCATTTCACTTAATACCTTTGGCTAGCAAAAATCTGTCAGTTTTAAATTTTAAAAATTCACCTCGGTCAGTTGCTGTAGAAGAGAGTTCTAAACTCTGCCACTTTTTCTTTCATTTCCGGGATAAGAGAATTGCTGGTAAGGCCAGCATTTGTTGCAGGAGTTCCAGGATTTCTGATCCAGTGACAGTGAAACAATAGCGATATAGTTTCAAGTGTCTGGGTTTTATTAACGGGGGTATAGAGTACAAAAGCAAGGAGGTTATGTTGAATTTGAATAAGTCACTAGTTCAGCCTCGGCTGAATTGCATCCAGTACTGGGCACCGCTCTTCAGGAAGGATGTGAAGACTCTAGAGAGAGTGCAGAAAAGATTCACAAGAATGGTTCCAGGGATGAGGAACTTCAGTTATGAAGATAGTCTGGAGAAGTTAGGGCCATTTTCCTTTGAAGAAAGAAGGCTGAGAGGGTCATTTGATAGAGGTATTCAAAATCATGAGGGGTCTGGACAGTGTAGATAAGGAGAAATTGTTCCCACTCATGAAATAATCGAAAAAAAATCCAAACTGATATAAGGAGAAATAGAAAGAGAAAATCCTGCCAGGTTTGGCAGCATCAGTGGAGAGAGAAACAGGCCATGTCCAAATGCAGCAAGACCTGGACAATATCCAGGTTTGGGTTGACAAGTGGCAAGTAACATTCATGCCACACAAATGTCAGGCAATGACCATCTCCAACAAGATAATCCAACCATCGCTCCTTGATGTTCAATGCTGATCCCCCACTATCAACATCCTGGGGTTTACCATGACCAGAAACTGAACTAGATTAGCCATATAAATACTGTGGCTACAAGAACAGGTCACAGGCTAGGAATCGCATGACAAGTAACTCGCCTCCTGACTCTCCAAAGCCTGTCCACCATCTACAAGGCACAAGTCAGGAGTATGAGGGAATACTCCCCACTTGCCTGGATGAGTGTAGCTCCTACAATGCTGAAGAAGCTGGACACCATCCAGGGCAAAGCAGTCCAGTTGATTGTCATCCACAAACATTCACTCCCTCTACCAGCGCCGCAGAGTAGCAGCAGTGTTTACCATTAACTGCAGGAATTCACCATTGCTACTCAGACAGCGCCTTCCAGGCCCACGGCCACTACCACCTAGAAGGACAAGGGCAGCAGATTGATGGAAAAACCACCACCTGGAAGTTCCCCTCCAAGCCACTCACCATCCTGACTGAAAAACGTAGAAAAATGGAGGAGTAGGCCATTCGGCCCTTCAAGCCTGCTACACCATTCATTATGATCATGGCTGATCATCCAACTCAATGGTTGGTAAAAGTAGGGAAAACCCCAAGATATTCTATAAGTATATCAATGGGAAGAGGATAATCAGGGAAAGAGTAGGGCCCATAAGGGACCAAGGGGGCAATCTAAGGGTGGAGCCAGAGGACATCACTAGAGTGTTGAATGAATACTTCACATCTGTCTTCATCCAAGAGAATGGGGATGAAGGCGTCGAATTCGGGGAGAGAGACTGCGAGGTTCTTGAGCAAATTGATATAGGGAGTGACAAGGTATTGGAGGTGTTGGCAGGCTTAAAAGTGGACAAATCTCCAGGTCGGGATGATTTGTGTCCCAGACTGCTGAGGGAGGCAAGGGAGGAGATCACAGGGGCTCTGACCCAGATTTTTAATTCCTCTTTGACCACGGGGGAGGTGCCAGAGGACTGGAGAACAGCTAATGTGGTTCCACTATTTAAGAAGGGTTGTAGAGAGAAGCCAGTGAGTCACACGTCAGTGGTAGGGAAACTATTGGAGAAAATGCTGAAGGAGAGAATCTATCTCCACTTGGCGAGGCAAGGTTTGATCAGGGATAGTCAGCATGGCTTTGCAGAGGGAGGTCATGCCTAACAAATTTGATTGAATTTTTTGAGGAGGTGCGTAGATGAGGGTAGTGCAGTAGATGTAGTTTATATGGATTTCAGCAAAGCCTTTGACAAGGTCCCACATGGGTGACTCATAAAGAAAACAAATGCACATGGGATACAGGGTCATTTGATAAGGTGGATTCCATATTGGTTTAGTTTCAGGAGACAGAGGGTGATGACAGAAGCATGCTTTAGTGACTGGAAGCCAGTGTCCAGTGGTGTACCACAGGGATCTGTGCTGGGTCCCCTATTATTTGCCATTTATATAAACGACATAAATGATTATGTGGGGGGTAGGATTAGTAAGTCTGCGGATGACACAAAGATTTGCTGGGTGGTTAACAGTGAGGTTGAGTGTCTTGGGCTACAGGAAGACATAGACAGGATAGTCAAATGGGCAGATAAGGGGCAGATGGAATTTAACCCTGAAAAGTGTGAGGCAATACACTCTGGAAGCACGAATTTGACAAGGAAGTATTCAATGAACGGCATGACACTAGGAAGTTCTGAGGAACAAAGGGATCTTGGCATGTGTGTCCATGGATCTCTGAGGGTGGAGGGGCATGTTAGTGGAGTGGTGAAAAGGGCATATGGGACACTTGCTTTTATCAATCGAGGCATAGATTACAAAAGTAGCGAGGTCATATTGGAGTTGTATAGAACCTTGGTGAGGCCACAGCTGCAGTACTGTGTGTAGTTCTGGTCGCCACAATATAGGAAGGATGTGATTGCACTGGAGGAGGTGCAGAGGAGATTAACCAGGATGTTGCCTGAGATGAAACATTTAAGTTATAAAGAGAGGTTGGATAGACTTGGGCTGTTTTCGTAGGAGCAGAGAAGACTGAGAGGGCGACCTGATGGAGGTGTACAAGATTATGAGGGGCATGACAGGGTGGATAGGGAGCAGCCAATGACCATCTCCATCAAGAGAGAATCTAACCATGTGCCTCCATCACACTTTCAGGCCATGCATTCTAAACCCTAACCACTCGCTGTGTAAAAAAAAAATTCTCCTCATATCAGCCCTGAAGAAGAGCCATAAGGACTCGGAATGTTAATTTTTTTTATTCATTCACGGGATGTGGGCTTCGCTGGCTGGGCCAGCATATGTTGCCCATCCCTAGTTGCCCGTGAAAAGGTGGTAGTGAACTGCCTTCTTGAACCGCTGCAGTGCATGTGGTGTTAGTACACCCACAGTGCTGTTAGGAAGGGAGTACCAGGATTTTGACCCAGTAACAGTGAAGGAATAACGATGTATTTCCAAGTCAAGAAGGTAAGCATGCAGGCACAGCAGGTGGTAAAGAAGGCAAATGGTATGTTGACCTTCATAGCGAGAGGATTCGAGTACAGGAGCAGGGATGTCTTGCTGCAATTATACACAGCCTTGGTGAGACCACACCTGGAATATTGTGTGCAGTTTTGGTCTCCTTAACTGAGGAAGGATGTTCTTGCTATACAGCAACCTGCGCACAGATACTTAGTTTGGGTTCCATCAGGGCTAGTGACACCAGACCCCAATACAGCCTTGGTCCAAACAAGGACAAAGAGCTGAATTCCAGAGATGAAATGGAAGTGACTGCATTTGATATCAAGGCAGCATTTGACTGAGTGTGGCATCAAGGAGCAGTCTTCCAGCACCAGGACATTGCAGGAGCTCCTCAGGATAGTGTCCTAGGCCTGATGGTCTTCAGCTGCTTCTTCAATAAACTTCCCTGTATCTTACAGTCGGAAGAGGGGACATGTTTTCTGATTGCACAGAATGGTTACAGGACAAAAGGGCCTTAAGCCCATCTTGTCTGTGTCAGGTCTCTGCAGGAGCAACTCAGCTAGTTCCACTTCCCCACATTTTCCCATCAGCCCTGCAAGTTACCCTCTTCAGATAAATATCCCGCTTCCTTTTGAAAGCCACTTTTGAATCTGCCTGGAATACTATAAACCCCTGACAGATTGGACAAAGTTTAAATCAGGTTTTCCATGCTATGTAGCGCAAGCATACTCTAGTGTTTTGCCCACTTTTCTCCAGCAATCAGATCCTACCAAATTAGTTACTTTTGAAAGTTGAGATGTGGCACAAATGTTACTTGCTATTTATCAGCCCTAGCCTGAATGCTGTCCTGGTTTTGTTGTATGGGGCACTGTGCATCAGTATCTGAATTGCAAACATTCTGAACACTGTGCAATCAGAAAACATGTCCCCTCTTCCGACTGTAAGATACAGGGAAGTTTATTGAAGAAGCAGCTGAAGACCATCAGGCCTAGGACACTATCCTGAGGAGCTCCTGCAATGTCCTGGTGCTGGAAGACTGCTCCTTGATGCCACACTCAGTCAAATGCTGCCTTGATATCAAATGCAGTCACTTCCATTTCATCTCTGGAATTCAGCTCTTTGTCCTTGTTTGGACCAAGGCTGTAATGGGGTCTGATGTCACTAGCCCTGATGGAACCCAAACTAAGTATCTGTGAGCAGGTTGCTGCTGAGTAAGTACCAACTGATACTGTTGATGACATGTTCCATCACTTCACTAATGATTGAGGAGGCTAATAGGATAATAATTGGCCAGATTGCATTTGTCCTGCTTTTTCTGAAGAGGACGTAATGGAGCAATTTTCCATATAAAAGCAAAATACTGCAGATGCTGGAAATCTGAAATAAAAACAGATAATGCTGGAAAAACTCAGCAGGTCTGGCAGCATCTGTAGAGAGAGAAACAGAGTTAACAGTTCAAGTCTGTGAGACTTCTTCAGAGCTAAAGTAGAAATTTACCACACTGCCAGATAGGTGCCAATGTCATAGCCATATTGGAATAGCTTGGCTAGGGCAGCTAGTTTTGAACCAAAGTCTCAGTACTATAGGTGGGATGTTGCCAGGTCCCATCGCCTTTACTGTATCCTTCAGTAGCTTCACCAGGTTGGTTCCTCATTTTTAGGAATGCCTGGTGCTGCTCCTGGTATGCTCTCCTGCATTCCTTATTGAATCATGGTTGATGGTAATGGCAGAGTGAAGGATATTCCAGGTCAATTCTGCTGTTGATGGCCCACACCGCCTCATAGATGCCCACATTTGCACTGCTAGATCTGTTCTGAATCTACCTCATTTATAAGATGCAGGGTGTCCTCATATGATGAGACTTCATCTCCACAAGGACTGTGCAGTGGTCACTCTTACTAATACAATCATGGCCAGATGCATCTGCAACAGACTGGTGAGGATAAGATCAAGTAGGTTCGTCCTGCTCATCCTGAGGTTCTGGAGGTGAGGTCAATTTGGGTGTCATAGAAACTAGGAGCAGTAGGCCATTCAGCCCTTCAAGCCTGCTCCGCCATTCAATATGATCATGGCTGATCCTCTATCTCAATGCCATATTCCTCCTTTCCCCCCATACTCCTTGATGCCCCTAATATCCAAAGAATTATCAATTTCTTTTTTGAATATACTCAGTGACTCAGCCTCCACAGTCTCCTGTGGTCGAGAATTTCACAGGTTGACCACCCTCTGAGTGAAGAAATTTTCCCTCATCTCAGTCCTAAATGGCCTGGCCTGTATCCTGAGACTGTTGCTCCTGGTCCTAAACTCCCCAACTAGGGGAAACATTCTCCCAGCATCCAGTCTGTCTTGCCCTGTTAGAATTTATGCCTTTCAATCCAATCCCCTCTCATTCTTCTAAACTCTAGTGAATACAGGCCTAATCTCTCCTCATACAACAGACCTGCCATCCCTGTTATCAGCCTAGTGAACCTTCGCTGCACTCCCTCTACGGCAAGTATATCCTTTCATGGGTAGAGACACCAAAACTGCACGCAATACTCCAACAGTGTATGTGTGGAATCTGATATTTTTGGCTGATGCAACCATGAGGAAGCATGTAGGTGAGAAATGGTAGCGGGCCAAGGGTAGATCCTTGGGGTAAATAAAAAAAATTACCAAAATCAGGCATGCGGGAAGTTATTTGTGAGTTTCAATTCTGTGGCAGGAACAGAATCTGATTGGACAGGTTCAAACAGAACAATGATAAAGACAAGCACTGCTTTGGGAGGTGGGAACACATTCGAGGGCTTTGGGGAGGTTAGAGCTGGGGCAGTAGCTTCCAATGGCAGAGGGGTCAAAGGAAAGGTTTTGAAAAGGAGGTTTAATGACAGCAGATTTGAAAGGGAGGGGGAAAAGAGAATTAAGGAGAGAGATGAAAAAAAAACAATAGTCAGCTTATGCCTGTGCCAGAAAGGAAGCTGACTGGTCAGCAGTTTGATGGGAATAGTATGAGAGGGGGCTTTCCTGGACAAGATGGGCTTGGGGAAGGAATGTGGAGAGAAACTGAACAAAGATGCTAGCTCAAGGCTGGGGGAGATGGAGTACATGGCAGAAGCGAACAGAATATGCAGACAAGCAAATGGCAAGTAATACAGAGAAGTGTGAGGTGATGCATTTTGGCAAAATGGATAGGCAGAGGCAATATAGGCTTAAATGGCATGGTTCTCAATGGTGGGCAGGGTGACATAGGGGTACATATGCATCATCTTTGAAGGTGATAGGACATATTGAGAAAGTAATAAGCAAAACTTCTGGAATCTTGAGCTTCATATATAGAGCCAATGAGTACAAAAGCAGGGGATCATACAGAACCTTTATAAAGTTACACCACAGCTGGAGAATTGCATCCAGTTCTGGTCACCACACCTTAAGAATGATGAGTGTGTCCTTGACAGGGTACAGAAGAGATTTAACAAAATGACCCCATGGATGGGAGAACTTCAGTTACAAGGTTAAAAAAAATGGAGTTCTTCTCCTTGCAGCACAGCGGAATGAAGGGAGACTTGATAGAATTGTACAAGATTAGGGCAGGTTTAGGTGAGGTACACATGGAAAAACTGTTCCAAGCAGACTGGGATCACTGTGAAACAGACTGGGAGGAATGTGCAGCAGACCAGGAGGACATACAAGGCAGTAGTTAGACCACACCTAGAATACTGTGAACAGTTTTGGTCCCCTTATCTACGGAAAGATACACTGGCATTAGAGGCAGTCCAGAGAAGGTTCACTCGGTTGATTCTAGGTATGTAGGGATTTTCTTATGAGGAGAGGCTGAGTGGGTTGGGTCTGTATTCATTGGAGTACAGAAGAATGAGAGGCAACCTTATTGAAACTTAAGATTCTTAGGGGGCTTGACAGGGTAGATGCTGAGAGGCTGTTTCCCCTTGTGAAAGATTCTAGGACCAGAGGGCATAATCTCAGAGTAAGGGGGCGCCCATTTAAGACAGAGGTGAGGAGGAATTTCTTCTCTCAGAGGGGAGTGAATCTGTGGAATTTTTTACCGCAGAGGGCTGTAGAGGTTAAGTATATTCAAGGCTGAGATATACAGATTTTTAATCAGTAAGGGAATCAAGGGTTATGGGGAAAAGGCAGGGAAGTGGAGTTGAGGATTATCAGATCAGCTACGATCTCATTGAATGGCAGAGCAGACTCGATGGGCTGAATGGCCTACTTTTGCTACTACTTCTTATGGTCTTATGAGCGTGCAGCAGACCAGGATCACTGTGCAGCAGGCCGGGAGGAGTGTGCAGGAGGTCAGGATCACCGTTAAGCAGACCGGGATCACTGTGAAGCAGACCGGGAGGAGTGTGCAGCAGGTTGGGATCACTGTGAAGCAGACCAGGTGGAGTGTGCAGCAGGTTGGGATCACTGTGAAGCAGACCAAGAGGAGTGTGCAGCAGGTTGGGGTCACTGTGAAGCAGACCGGGAGGAGTGTGCAGCAGGTCAGGATCACTGAAGTCTAGAGAGAGAAAAGAAATGAAACTGTGACATCACAGTTGGTCATCATGGGTTGACTGGCTGATGTGTATTGTAGCTTTGCTTTCCTTTCTCCAAAACTAGGGAATTAGTCCAAGGAACTGGGAAATTAAAACTTAATTTATTTTGATAACAAGATTAAATAATGCATTTCAATTAACCTTCCTAAACTTATATAACAATAGAACAGTAGTGGTGAGTCTTAATTTTATAAATATTAAATTTTAATATCTAATAGCTAGCGTAATCACAGTACAGCTCCACACCTGGAGCAGTGTGTGCAGTTTTGGTCTCCTTATCTAAGAAAAGGTGCACCAGACTGGTTCCTGGGATTGTTGTAAGAGGAGAGATTGGGCTGACTAGGCCTACATTCATTGGAGCTTAGGAGAGTGAGAGGAGATCTCATTGAAATGTATAAAATTCTGACAGGGATGGATAGAATGGATGCTGGGATGATACTTCCTCCTGCTGGGGTGTTTAGAACAAGCGGTCACAGTCTCAGGATATGGGGTAGACCATTTAGGGCTGCAATGAGGAGAAACTTCTTCACTCGGAGGGTGGTGAACCTGTGGAATTCTCTACCACAGAAGGCTATGGAGGCCAAGTCACTGAATTTATTTAAGGAGGAAATAGATTTCTGAACGCTAAGGGTGTCAAGGGGTATGGGGAGAGCGTAAGAGTGTGGCGTTGGGATAGAGGATCAGCCATGATCATATTGAATGGCAGAGCAGGCTCAAAGGGCCGAATGACCTACTCCTGCTATTTTCTACGTTTCACCTTTGGAGTGTACATCTGTTCCACATGGGATATCCAGGACATTCCCAATGTCCTGGATAACAAAATGTGAAGTTACTGAGGCGCCTCCACAAGGTTGAAAAGCTTTGCAATAGCATGATTATAGATGTAGTCACTACAGAGCTGAAGAGTATGCAGGGAGAGGAGGAATGGCTGACCACCAGGCAGTCCAGAAGAAACAGGTAGATACTGCAGGAGTCCCCTGAGTGCATCTCACTTTCCAACCTGTATTCGGTTCTGAATATTGATGAGTCATGGTTCATCCAGAGAGTGCAGCCAGAGTTAAGTCCATGTCACCAGCTGGCTCAGCTGTACAGAGGGGCAGGATGAAGACTGGAAGAGGAATTGTGATAGAGTTAATTAGGGGAACAGGCAGCTGATTCACATCTGCAGCCGCAGAAACAAGGATGGTATGTTGCCTCCCTGGTGCAAAGGTCAAGGGTGTCACTGAGCATCTGCAGAGCACCCTGGAGGGATAGGGTGAACAGCCAACTCAGTACCAACAACAGAGGTAGAAAGAGGAATGCAGTCCAGCACTCAGAATTTAGGCAGTCAGGCAGGAAATCAGCAAAGAGGACTTCAAAAGTAATCACCCCCGGATTATTCCCAGTACCACATGCAAGTCATCCCTGCTCCTATTTTCTATGTTTCTATAGCGGGAGTAGACTACTGAGTTGGGTGATCAGCTATGATCATAATGAATGGCGGAGCAGGCTCGAAGGGCCGAATGGCCTACTCCTGCTTCTATTTTCTATGTTCTATGTTTCTAAGTGAGGGCACAGCAGATGAATGTGTGGCTGGAGAGATGATGTAGGAGGGAGGGCTTTTGATTCCTGGGATATTGGGGATCAGTTCTGAAGGAGATGAGAACTGTACAGGCTGGATGAATTACACCTAAACAAAGCCAGGACCAATTTCTTTGCAGGGCGAATCGCTAGTACTAATTGGGCAGGGTTCAAACTAACTTGGTAGAGTTATGGGAACCAGGAGGTAATGCTAGAGGATACAAGTTATTTGATGGGTTCAAACTATGACAAAGTAATAGAGCCTAAATTAGGGTTACCGTGCATGTATGTGAATGAGGAGTGTGGTAACGAAAAGTGGTGAGTTTCAGGCACACTGCCAGATGGAAATATGATGTTGTGGCAAAAACAGAGGTCTGGCTCAAAGGAGGGCAGGATTGGGTATTAAATATTGTTGGATACAAGGTGTTTAGGAAAGGAAGGAAAGAAGGGTGGGTGGTAAGCACTGATTAAGGGTAACATTGCAGTGCTGGAGAGAGAGTATGTCCCAGAGGAGTCAAAGGCAGAATTTATTTGGCTACAGCTAAGGAGTAAAAAAGGTATAATCCCATTGCTCAGTGTAGTCTATAGGCCACAACCTTTTTTTTAAAAATTCATTCACGGGATGTGGGTTTCGCTGGCTGGGCCAGCATTTATTGCCCTTGAGAAAGTGGTGGTGGGCTGCCTTCTTGAATCGCTGCAGTCCATGTGGTGTAGGTACACGCACAGTGTTGTTAAGAAGGGAGTTCCAGGATTTTGACCTAGCGACTGTGAAGGAACGGTGATATATTTCCAACTCAGGATGGTGAGTGGCTTGGAGGGGAACATCCAGGTGATGGTGTTCCCATGTATCTGCTGCCCTTGTCCTTGAACTAGTGGGAAAGATGCAGAGGAACAATTTTGCAAGGCAGAAGTGCTTTAGACTGGGATCATAGTAATGCAAAGAGCAGAGAAGGGCAAGAGTTCTTAGTGCGTTCAGAAGAATTTTCTACAGTAGTGCATTCTTAGTCCATTAAGAATGGAGGCATTGATAGGCCTAGTTCTTAGGAATGAGGTAAGCTAAGTGGATCAAGTGTCAGTAGGGGAACATCTGGGGGATAGAGATCAGTCTATCATAAGGTTTAGGTTGGCTAAGGAAAACAACAAGGGGCAAAGAGTAAGAATAATTAACTGAGGGAAAGCCAATTTCAGTGGATAAGGGTAGATCTGGCTCAGATAAATTTGAATCAAAGATTTAGAGACAAAACTACAACTGAACAATGGGCTGCCTTTAAGAAGAGATAGTTCAAGTACAATCAAGATATATTCTCACAAAAGCGGAAAGGTAGAGCAAACAAACCCAGAGATCCTTGAATGCTGAAAGAGCTAGAAATTGAGATGAAACAGAAAAATTGTGCTTATGACAGAAGTCAGGTCAACAATACAATTGATGGCCAGACTGAATATGCAAGGTTCGAAAGGGAATTGCAAAAGCAAATAAGAGAAGCAAAAAGAGAGTATGAGAAGAGACTGGCAGCCAACATAAAATGAATCCAAAAGTCTACTATAGGCATATAAATAGAAAAAGGATGGTAAGAGGAGGGGTGGGGCAAATTAGGGACCAAAAAGGCATTTAAGAATGGAGGCAAGGGGCATGGCTGAGGTATTAAATGAATATTTTTCATCAATCTTTACCAAGAAGATGCCGCTGCCCAGGAAATGGTGAAAAAGGAGGTAGTTCAGATGCTAGAAGGATTTAAAGTTGATAAGGAGGTGGTTATGTTTAGGCTCTGTGCACTCGAGGTTGATAAGGCAGCAGGACTGGATGAGATGCATCCAACTATACTGAGGGAAGTGAGAGTGGAAATTGTGGAGGCACTGGCCATAATTTTCAAATCTTCCTTAGATTCAGGGGTTGTGGCAGAGGACTGGAGAATTGCAAACGTTACACCCTTATTCAAAAAAGGGTATGAAGATAAACCCAGTAACCACAGGCCAGTCAGTTTAACCACAGCGGTGGGGGAGCTTTTAGAAAAGATAATTCAAAACTAAATCAACAGCCACTTGCAGATGTATTAAAGGAAAGCCAGCATGGGTGTGTTAAGGGCAAATTGTGTCTAACTTGTTTAAGTTTTTGATGAGGTGACAGAGTGTGTTGATTCAAGTAATGCTGTTGATGTGGTGTACATGGACTTCCAAATGGTACTTGGAACGGACTTGTAAGCAAAATTAGAGCTCATGGAATAAAAGGAACAATAGCAACATGGATACAAAATTGGCTGACTGACAGGAAACAAATAGTGGCAATAAATGTTTTTCAGGCTTCAGAGGAAGGGTTATAGTGGAGTTTCCCAGGGATCTTCCTGATAAATATTAATGACCTTGGCGTACGGGGCACAATTCCAAAATCTATAGATGATACAAGGCTCGAGCAGGATAGTATAGAACTTCAAAAGGACATAAACAGATTGATGGAATGTGCAGAAAAGTGGCAGAAGAAATTTAATATAGTGAAGTGACTAATTTGGTACGTAGAACTCAGAGGCATTTTAAAATAAGGGTATAATTACGAAGAGGGTGCAGAAGCAGAGGGACCTGGGTGTATATGTGCACAAATTATTGAAGGTGGCAGGACAAGTTGAGATAAAGCAGTTGATAAAGTATATGGAATCCTGGGCTTTATATATAGGGATGAGTGCGCAAAAGCAAGGAAGTTATGTTAAAAACAAAAAAACTGCGGATGCTGGAAATCCAAAACAAAAACAGAATTACCTGGAAAAACTCAGCAGGTCTGGCAGCATCGGCGGAGAAGAAAAAAGTTGACGTTTCGAGTCCTCATGACCCTTCGACAGAACTTGCGTTCGAGTCCAAGAAAGAGTTGAAATATAAGCGGGAAATATAAGCTTATATTTCAACTCTTTCTTGGACTCGAACGCAAGTTCTGTCGAAGGGTCATGAGGACTCGAAACATCAACTCTTTTTTTCTCCGCCGATGCTGCCAGACCTGCTGAGTTTTTCCAGGTAATTCTGTTTTTGTTTTGAAGTTATGTTAAAACTGCATAAAACACTAGTTCATCCTCAACTGGAGTACTGCATCCAGTTCTGGGCACCACACTTTAGTGAGGTTATGAAGGCATGAGAGAGGGTGCAGCAAGGATTCACGAAAATGGTTCCGGGGGTGAGAAACTTCAATTGAATGGAAAGAGTGGAGAAGATGGGAATGCTTTCCTTGGACAAGAGATCGAGGAGATTTAATAATGGTATTTTTTCCATTCTTTCATGGGATGTGGGTGTCACTGGCTAGGCCAACATTTATTGCCCATCCCTAATTGCCCTTGGTGAGCAGCAAAATCATGAGGAGTGTTGACTGAATAAATAGAGAGAAACTGTTCCCACTGGTGGGAGGATCAAGAAGCAGAGGTCAGTGTTCATGGTAACTGGCAAAAGCAGCAATGGTGATACGAGGAAAAACCTTTCATGCTATAAGGAATTCACTATCTGAGAATGTAGTGGAGGCAGGTTCAATTAAGACTTTCAAAAAAGAACTGGATCATTATCTGAAGAGGAAAAATGTGCAGGGCTACAGGAAAAAGGCAAGGGAGTGGCACTAGGTGATTTGCACCTTAAGAGGCCAGCACAGACACAACAGCCAGATGGCCTCCTTCTGTGCTGTAAGCATTCTATGACTATGATTTATTAGCTGATGATACAAGGACTAGGGGGCACAGATTTAAGGTTGCATGCATTAAATACAGGACAGATGCGAAGAACAACTTTTCTTAAGCAGAGGGTGGCAATGGCCTGGAATTTGCTGCCTGCAATGGTGTGGAAGGGGAGACATCAATGATTTCAAAAGGAAATTGGATGGGCGCTTGAAGGAAATAAACTTGCAAGGAGATCAAGTGGGGGAATCAAACTGACCTGGATTGCTCCATAGATTAAATGGTCTGAATGACCTCCTTTTGTGCCATTATGACGCTGACTTCAAATAGTGAATGGGTGGTCAAAATCTTTCTAAAGATCATCCTCATGACCTTACTGAATGGCAAAGCAAGCCTATGGTCAGCTTCTATTCCTATTTCTTATTCAAGGAATGCATGAACTCTTTGCACCTTTTGTTGGAAGTAAGGGTGGGGGAGGCAGGAGAGAGGGGTCTAAGCAGATGGTTTGTGCATGAGTGAGAGCTTAGGAGAAAACAGGATCCAGGGTTATCATTACATTCCAACGTGGCTATAGAGTAGTGAGCAGTTTTAGCAGAGCAGAGCTTGACCATGCGTGATGTGAGCCAGCTACATGCAGCAATGAATGGCAAAAGCAGTTCAATGCCATAAGGGGAGGTAGTGGCATAGTGCTATTGTCACTGGAGACCCAGGATAATGCCCTGGGAACCCAGGTTCGATAAAAAATCTGGAATTAAAAGTCTGTTGATGACCACGAAGCTATTTGTCGTAGGGAAGGAAATCTGCCGTCTTTACCTGGTCTGGCCTACATGTGACTCCAGACCCACAGCAACGTGGCTGGGACTCTTAAAATGCTCTCTGAACAAAGGGCAATTAGGGATGGGCAATAAACGGTGGCCTAGCCAGCGATGCCCACATCCCATGAACGAATAAAACGCAAAAAAATCCACATCCTTTGGGGCAGTCTTCACACGTCCCAAAGGATGTCGATTTTTTTTTAACCACAGGAAAGAACCAGGGTAGCATTTACTGGGAACATTGGCAAAAGCTAGAAGTGACGGTATGACTGGGTAGACCAGCAAATGCAGAGGTATTGTGGCAAATGTCAGGCCATGTTCCAAGAGAATAGAAAGAGAATCCCATGAAACTGGGTTCCATTTTGTTAAAACAATTTCAGGACTTCTCATTTATGCCCTCAATTACAGGCTACAAATGTCCTATAAATTGGTAATATCAAAGCTGGTTAATTAACTAGTTAATTTTCTACTTGTAAGCAACACTGATAATGTTACATTTACTCCTCACACCGAATTGTCCTGAGGTGACAGTGATGGGCTGCACCTTCTTGATCCACTGAGTAACAACTAGTTTTACAATTAAACTAGGCATTTGCAGAGGCCAGTAAAGATCACCATGTAATTTGTAAGTGGAGTTACGGGGAGTCGTGGTGTAGTGGTAATGTCACTAGGCTAGTAATCCAGAGGCGCAGGCTCATATTCCAAGGACGTGGGTTCAAATCCCACCATGGCAGCTGGTGGAATTTAAATTCAATTAATAAATCTGGAATTGAAAACTAGTCTCATCAATTGTCATAAAAACCCACCTGGTTCACATGCCCTTTAGGGAAGGAAATCTGCTGTCCTTACCTGGTCTGGACTACATGTGACTTTAGACCCACAGCAATGTGGTTGACTCTTAAATGCCCTCTAAAATGGCCTAGGTTCAAGGGCAATTAGAGATGTTCAATAATTGTTGGCCTTGCCAGTGATGCCCCCATCCCATGAAAGAATAAAAAAAGTTACATGCATGACAGACTGGGGAGAGGTGTGCAGATCCCATTCCTTGAAATGAACTAGCTGTGCTGGCATTACCACAAATGAGCAGATATTTAATCCCTCACCTCGCCATGGAAAACATTCGAATCTAATACCACAATTGCCACACTATCTTATATAAACACTGAACGATTTCCCACTGAACAAGGTGCATACAGATGTTTTAAAACTCACATGGTTGAACAAAGTGGAAAGCTTGGACCCGTCCTGTATGTTCTTTTCCAAGATACTTAGCACCTTCACCATCTTATCTGTTGGAAGCTGTAAACAAGAAAGAAAGTGTAAGATGCCCAATAGCAACATTTTGGAAGAAAAAAAGCTTCCAATAGCAGCTAAAAATAACAAACAGAGCACTAGGGGAATCACACTGTTACATTTCCTGGTGTACAAATATCACCCCATTAACAAATTTACCTACATATAGCACACCTGAGGGCACTGCCTGTTTAAACAACTGGCACCTACAATGATGCATTTTCTCTTCCACCCGCACTCTCATTATATTTCACCTAATAGGTGATAGCATGAAGTTCCAAATATAAACAAAAGCACCAATGCTGGACTAGTTAAGCACAACAGCATTAGCCACCGAGTTAATGCCAGACTCAAGGTTGGCCACTGGGTGTGTATGTACTGTGGGCACTGCGTGCAGGATTCTGAATTTGCATAGAATTGACATGAACCAGCTTCCCCCGGAAACGACTTCCATGAACAACAAAGCCTGTGTGCCAGGCGTAACTAGAGCCTTCCTTGGTTGAACATGAATCTGAAATATTCCTGAGGCATCATGTTATGACCACAGTCAAATCTCAGTGGGAAACTTCGCTCACTGATCATAACTATTTTTTTGTACTTTGAAAAAGAGGGGAAAACTACTGATCCCAGGAGCACAGAATCCCAGTAACACTTATAGGATTTTAAAATTTAAAGATTTATTAACAAGGAGAAAAAGAAAACTTCAGAGACACAAGAATAAAATTACAGTTAAAACAGTCTTACAAAACACTCCCCTAAAAAAAACACTTGGTCAGAACACACAAATAAACTACTTGGCAACAGCTCCCTTATACATTTTTAACCATAAAAATCCAGTAACATTACCCAAGGCACAAACTGCTGCTCATTCAATAAAGTATACCATGTGATTGCTCACCCTCTTCCACTCTGTTGTGGAACATAAGGAAGTTCAGAAACAGGCTGCTTTCTGAAAACAAAGACTTTTCTGGCTCAAAACTGGATGACTGCTTCAAACTCAACTTTTCTCAGCACAAAGCTGGTCTCACATCTACACACACCTGTGTGGGTCAGCCCCCTCACAGCCAACACAACTCAACTCAACGTTTCCTTAAATATTCTTTCCTCTTTGATCTTAGACTCCATTGTTCTAAGCACATCTTTGAACTCAGTTTTTGCAAAATATAAAAATCTTTCATGTTTTCCCCTTGCCTCCACTTTTGGGTCAAACAAAATTTAATAACCTTCCCTTGTTTACTTATGAAACCTTTGTAAGTTATAAAAGTCCCTTGTTACTTTTAAACTCCTTTTGAAATTTAACAGCTGAAAAGACAAGTCCTTACCTACCACCTAATGCAAATTTTAAAACCCAACCTATTAACTCATATATTCAACTTCACCATGGTCTCTCATTACAAATGCTTGCATCTAACCCCTTTAAGTTTCATCTCTCTGCTCCTATAGGCAAGCTGTCTTTATTAACCTTCACCCCCGTTAATTACACACATACACCGTTCTTTACAGAATACCACCATATTCCAAAAAAATTTTTTTTTAAATCCATCTTCAGTATCATGATTTTGCTATTGTGCCACCTTTGTGAAGGGCCAAACAGTGGCACAGGGAGACAGTTTTTAAATATAATCACTACATGCATTCTCAGATACTGATATCAACTAGCAGGTACATAAGTCAGACTGCCAATCTGTTGCCTGATTTACAGAAGTGATGGTTTAAAGCTCTTCCTTCCAATTAAAGCAATTTAGGGTGCAATACATACCCGATCCATGATGCCCATAGCTTTGATCTTGGCAGATTCGCTGCTCAATTCATTCAGCTGTTGTTTGCCCAGTAATAACTCCTGAGGTAACTCATCATCTTCACCTGTGGAGAGGATGGCAATCAGGTTGACCTGAATCAATTGGTGATTACATCCCTGAAAATTTCCACAAGTGCCTTGGCCAACACAAGCTCTTTATCTGAATCTTCTCTAGCTTGTCACTGGGTCTCCCTCTACAGCAGGCTGGTGGCTGCTTCGAATTGGCCCCAAATGTCTATAAAGGACTTCATTCCATCATTACCTGCTGGCTTCAGTTTTCTCTTTTTGGACTGATTTCTTCTCACCTCTACCCCACCTCCCCAATTCATTTTACATCTGCCCTTCCCCATCCATTTCAAACTGGATAAGTATGTATTCATAGACTCAGACGTTTACAGCACAGAAAGAGGTCATTCAGCCCATTGTGTCCATGCCGGTCAACAAAGATCTGACTACACTAATTGCATTTTCCAGCACTTGGCGCATAACCCTGGAGGCTATGGCAATGCAAGTAAATATTTAAATGTTAGGAGAGTTTCTGACTCAACCGTCCTTTCAGGCAGTGAGTTCCAGACTCCCACCACCCTCTGGGCGAAAAAATTTCTCCTATTAGCCTTCTACCTCTTATCTTAAACCTATGCCCCTTGGTTATTGGCCCCTCTACTAATGGAAATAGTGCCTTCCTATCAACCCTATCTATGCCCCTCAATCTTATAACACCACTATCAGGTCCCTCTCAACCTTCGTTGCTCCAAGGAAAACAACCCCAGCCTATCCAATCTTTCCTCATAGCTCAGGCCCTCCAGCCAAGGCAGCATCCTGGTAAATCTCCAGTGCAATCACATCCTTCCTATAATGTGGTGACCAGAACTGCACACAGTACTCCAATTGTGGCCTAACAAGAATTTTGTACAGTTCCAGCATAATCTCCCTGCTCTTGCATTCTACGCCTTGGCTAATAAAGGCAAGTATCCCATATGCCTTCTTAACCACCTATCTACCTGCCCTGCTAACTTCAGGGATCTGTGAATATGCACACCAAGAACCCTCTGATCTTCAGTACTTCCCAGGGTCCTACCATTCATAGTGTAATCCCTTCCCAAGCACATTACCACACATTTTTCCGAATTGAATTCCATTTGCCACTGCTCTGCCCACCTGACCAGTCCATTGATATCCTCCTAAAGATTACGGCTATCCTCCTCACTATTTACCATCCTACTGATTTTCATGTCATCCGCAAACCTTTTGATCATACCCCCTATATTTAAGTCCAAATCATTTATGTACACCACAAACAGCAAGGGCCCCAGCATTGAGCCCTGCAGAACCCCACAGGAAACAGACTTCCAAGTCACAGAAACATCCCTCTACCATCATCCTCTGCTTCCTGCCTCTCAGCCAATTTTGGATCCAACGTGCCACTTTGCCTTGGATCCCATGGGCTCTTACTTTCTTGACCAGTCTGCCATGAGGGACATTATCAAAAGCCTTGCTAAAGTCCATGTAGACCACATCAAATGCATTACCCTCCTCTCATCAACACTCCTGGTTACTTCCACAAAAAAATTTGATCTCGTTTGTCAAACACAGCCTTCCCTTAACAAATTCATACTGACTATCCCTGATTAATCCGTGTCTCTCCAAATGCGGATATATTCGGTCGTTTTTCCTAGTAACTTCCTCACCACTGAGGTTAGACTGACTGGCCCGTAATTTCCTGGTCTATTTCTTCCTCCTTTTTTTAAATAATGGGCCAACATTAGCAGTCCTCCAGCACCTCACCTGTGGCCAGAGAAGATTTAAAAATTACTTCCAGGGCCCCTGATATATCTTCCCTTGCCTCCCTCAACAGCCTGAGAAACATCTCATCCGGTCCTGGGGATTTATCCACCTTTAAGGCCACTAAAACCGCTAGTACCTCCTCTCTCTCTGTTAATTTCCTCTAATTCTTCATAGTCCTCCACCCTGATGTATATATCTGCATCATCCTTTTCCAATGTGAAGACCGATGCAAGTATTCATTGAGGACTGTACCCACGGATTCCAGGACCACACACAGATTACCTCTATGGTCCCCAATTGGCCCTACGCTTTCCTCTTGCTCTTCATATATTTAAAAAACCCTTTGTGTTTTCCTTTATTCTGCCCACCAATGCTTTCTCATGTACTCTCTTAGCTTTCCTAATTTCCTTTTAAGATCCCCCCTGCACTTTTTACACTCGTCTAGGGACTCTGCTTATTAAGCCCTCGGTATCTGCCATAAACTTCTCTTTTTTCCTTAATCCTAAACTTTATGCCCTTGACATCCAGGGTTCTCCAGACTTGGTCCCCCACTTTGCCTTTACGAGGACATATTTGCCCTGTACTCTCGCTATTTCTCCAGTTCCCAGCTCAGTCTCCATCCTACTAAGTTGGCAAGATCGATTGGCAATTATGCATGAGGCCTCAAACATTGACAAAATAGTTCATTATTTCAGTCGCCTCAGAACACAAGGGTAATCCAATTATTTTTCCTATAACAATTCTCCCTCACTATTGCCACTATCTTCTCTAAATGCAAAGAACTCATGGGTTTTAGTTTCTATGCAGCTGCCTCTGCCACCACACCATGCCACCACAAATTAACAATTTAACTTTGTACCCCTGCTTTTTTTGTGGCTTAGTAGTTAACTCCTTCAGATCTTTCTCAGCTCACCTGTGAAATTCACCTCTTATCTGTTAACCAGTAAAACCAGACACCCATCCTACCCCAAAATATCCACCCTCAACCCATGTGTCTTCTCCCAATTGCTTTCTCTTTTTTTTAAATCTACCCAGCTCCAAGTCTGGCTCCCCATTTATACAGCTCCAGCCTGGCCTCTATTACTTCTCAGCAACAGACAGGAACTGCATCTTCTGTCACTGCGATCCTTCCTTGACTTGTTCTATGCATGCCTTTTCTCTTCTCAATCCACATGCTCTCTTTTGGCAACATAACTCTCACACATGGGGAAAGTTTCCACATAAATGCTCATGACATTATGTCCTTAACAGTGAGTGTGCAAGAGCAGCTACGGGGCCATTAACAGTGAGATTGCGAGAGGAGCAGTGGGGCGCTCAACAGTGAGAGAATGAGAGGAGCAGTGGAGCCATTAACAGGGAGGGTGCGAGGAGTAGTGCGGCCATTAACAATGAGAGGGTGCGAGAGAAGCAGCGGGGCCATTAACAGTGAGTGCGTGTGAAAAGCAGCTGGGCCATTAACAGTGAGAGTGTGAGAAAAGCAGCAGGGCCGTTAACAGTGAGAGTGTGAGAAAAGCAGCGGGGCCATTAACATTGAGTGTATGTGAAAAGCAGCTGGGCCATTAACAGTGAGTGTGTGTGAAAAGCAGCGGGGCCATTAACAAAAAGAGAGAGAGACCATTAAGGACTGTGGAGGGCAGCTGTTTGCTGAGTAGGGTTGGTGAGTAATTCTAGTCTTTAAAGTAAAAGTAAGATCTTTAGTTTGTGTTTAGGTCTCTGGTCTTTTTTTCTTTTTCATAAAAATAGCTTAAATATAAGATCACTCCTGGTCTGTAACAATATTTATAGTGAAGAGTGGAGGATTCTTCAAGTGTAAAGAGCAGAGATGCTAGAGTAATTAAGTAATTAAATAAAATACGATAGTAATGGCAGAACGGGTGATGTGTTGCTGCTGCAGCATGTGGGAAATGGTGGACACTAAGGTGATACAGAGCGAACACATCTGTAACTTGAGGAACTTTAGATCTGAATTAAGGGGCTAGAGTCTGAGCAGCAGACATTGCGCCACATCAGGGAGGGGGAAAGTTATCTGGACACTTTGCTCCAGGAGGTGGTCACAGCCCTCAAATAATTAGATAATTCAACTTTGGTCTGTGATCAGGGACAGGATGTTCTGACTGCAGATGAAGCAGGTATGGGGACCAAGGTGGTAGCATTCGAGGAGCCTTGGCCCCTGCAACAGTTACGAGGTTATGGGGAAGATGTTTCCATTAGTAGGAGAGACTAGGACCCGAGGGCACAGCCTCAAAGTAAAGGGAAGATCTTTTAGAACAGAGATGAGGAGAAACTTCTTTAGCCAGAGAGTGGTGAATCTATGGAATTCATTGCCACAGAAGGCTGTGGAGGCCAGGTCATTGAGTGTATTTAAGACCGAGATAGATAGGTTCTTGATTGGTAAGGGGATCGAAGGTTACGGGGAGAAGGCGGGAGAATGGGGTTAAGAAACTTATCAGATTGAATGGCGGAGCAGACTCGATGGGCCTAGTGGCCTAATTTCTGCTCCTATGTCTTATGGAGGTTCTTGCAAGCTGTGTGGATGAGAGCAGGGACTGCAGGAAGGATGAGTGAACTGACCACGCACCGTGGTAGAGGGAGCCATTCAAGTGGGGGGAGGATATAGAAACTTAGTAGTGCTAGGGGACAGTATAATTAGGGGGATAGATACTTTTCTCTGCAGACGTCAGCGTGATTCCCGAAGACTGTGTTGCCTGCCTGGTGCCAGGGTTAAGGATGTCCCCTCAGGGCTGGAGAGGAACTTGGGGGTGGGAGGGGAGGGATCCAGTTGTCATTGTCCACGTTGGTACCAATGAAACTGATAGGTCTAGAAAGGAGGTTCTGCTGAAAAAAGTTTGACCAGTTAGGAGCTAAATTAAAAAGCAGAACCTTCAAGGTAATAATCTCAGGACTACTACCTGAGCCATGGGCAAACTGGCATATGGTACATAAAATCAAGGAGTTAAATGTGTAGCTCAAAGGTTGGTGTGGGAGGAATGGGTTTCAGTTCATGGGGCACTGGCACCAGTACTGGGGTGGAAGGGAGCTGTTCCAATTGGACGGGCTTCACTTGAACCATGCTGGGACCAGTGTCCTGGTGAATCGAATAACGGGCTGTAGAGGGGGTTTAAACTAAATGGGGGGGTAAGGGGGGTGGGTTCTGGAGAGGGGATACCTAGGCATTCAAAGCAAAAGGATATGGCAGCATTGCAGGGTAGCTATTTAGGTATTGATGCCTGGAGTGTGACAGGAAGGGACAGTGTACAAACACAAAAAAAAGCAGTAAATGGGGCCAAAGAGAGAAAAAATGATGAAAATGCAAAATTAATGGCTCCTTACTTAAATGCACGTAGCAGTCAGAACAAAATAAATGAATTCACGGCACAAATAGAGATTAATGGGTATGATCTTATAGCCAATACAGTGACATGGTTACAAGGAGATCAAAGCTGGGAACTAAATATACAGGGGCATGTGACTTTTCGAAAGGACAGACAGGAAGGAAAGGATGGTGGGGAAGCTTTGTTAGTACTAGATGGAATAAGTACGTTGGCAAGAAATGATTTGGGATTGGAAGATGTAGAATCCATATGGGTGGAGGTAAGAAACAACAAGGGGAAGATGACACTGGTGGGAATCATATTTAGGCCCCCTAACAGTAGCTATACCGTAGGACAGAGAATAAATCAGGAGGGCATATAGAAAAGGCAGTAAATTAATCACGGGTGACTTTAATCTTCATGTAGATTGGGAAAATCAAATTGGTAGAGGTAGCCATGAGCAAGAATTCATAGAGTATATTCAGGACAGTTTCCTAGAACAATATGTTGTGGATCCAACCAGGGATCAGGCTATTTTGGAAATGGTAATGTGTAATGAAGCAGGTTTAATAAATGATGTCAGAGTAAAAGATCCCCTGGGAAAAATTGACCAAAACATGGTAGAATTTAGCATTCAGTTTGAGTGTGAGAAACTTGGGTTGGAAACAACTCTGCTAAACTTAAATAAGGGTAATCACAAAGGAATGAGGACAGAGTTGGCTGGAGTGGACTGGGAAAGGAGTTTAGCAGAAAAGACGGTTGATTGACAATGGCAGACATTTAAGAAAATAGTTCATGACTCACAACGAAGATATATCCCAGTGAGAAAGAAGGATTGTAGGGAGGGGATAAACCAACCATGGTTAACCAAGGAATTTAAGGATAGTGCCAAATTGAAAGTAAAAACATACAATGTGCCAAAGATTAGTGGTAAGCAAGAGGATTGGGAAAGTCTTAAAAACCAACAAAAGATGACCAAAAAAAAAGGGAGAAAACAAACTTTGAGGGTAAACTATCAAGTAATATAAAACAGACAGTAAGGACTTCTTTAAATATATAAAAAGAAAGAGGGAGGCCAAAGTCAATATAGGCTTCTTCGACAATGAGGCTGGGGAAATAATAATGGGGAACCAGGAAATGGCAGAGGAGTTGAATAAATACTTTGCAACAGTCTTCACTGTAGAAGACACTAATAGCATTCCAAAAATACTAAATAATCAATGTGCAAAAGTGGGGGAGGAAAAAAATACAATAACTATCATAATTATCACTAGAGCAAAGGTACGAGGGAAATTAATGGGGCTAATGGCCAGTAAGTCCCCTGGACCTGATGAGTTGCATCCTAAGATATTAAAGGAAGTAGCTACACAAATAACGGATGCACTGGTAATGATCTTCCA
Organism: Carcharodon carcharias; assembly: GCF_017639515.1. Lineage (NCBI taxonomy): Eukaryota > Metazoa > Chordata > Chondrichthyes > Lamniformes > Lamnidae > Carcharodon > Carcharodon carcharias. The sequence continues at coordinate 204,481,131 of NC_054470.1, read as the reverse complement.
AGAATCCTTAGATTCTGGAAAAGTACCAGAAGCTTGGAAAACTGCCAATATAACGCCCTTACTCAAAAGTGGGGGAGAGAAAGGGAGACAGAAAACAGGTAACTATCTGTCTTTTGGAAAATGTTGGAGTCTAATATAAAGGATGTAATAGCAGAGCATTTAGAAAGGCATAATATAGTCAAGCAGAGTCAGCATAGCTTCACAAAGGGGAAATCATGCCTGACAAATTTATTAGAGTTATTTGTGGTAACAAGCAGGATAGATAAAGAGGAACCAGTAGATGTAATATATTTGGATTTCCAAGTCTTTTGATAATGTTTCACACATTAGGCTGCTTAATAAGAGCCCATTAAGTTGGGGGTATTTTATCAGCATGGATAGAGAATTGGCTAATTAATAGGGGACAGAGTTGGGATAAGGGGGGCATTTTCATTATGGCAATCTGTAACTGGAGGAGTGCTACAGGGATCAGTGCCAGGGCCACAATTATTTACAATATATGTTAATGACTTAGATGAGGGAAGTGAATGAACTATCGCCAAGTTTGCGAAGGACACAAAAACAGGTGGGAAGACAAGTGGTGAGGATGACAGAGTCTACAGAAGGATATAGACAGGTTAAGCGAATGGGCAAAAACTTGGCAGATGGAATACGATGTGGGAAAATGAGAGGTTTTGCACTTTGGCAAGAAGAATAGAGGAGCTGAATGTTATTTAATTAGAGATAGACTGCAGAAGGCTGCAGCACTGAGGGATTTGGGAATCCTCGTGCATGAATCCCAAAAAGCTAGCATACAAGTTCAACAGGTAATAGGGAAGGTAAATGGAATATTGACCTTTATTTCGAAGGGAATGGAGTATAAAAATAGGGAAATTTTGCTAAAACTATACAAGGCACCAGTTAGATCACACCTTGAATACTGTGAACAGTTTTGGTCTCCTTAAAGATAAACTGGCATTTGAGGCAGTCCAGAGAAGGTTCATTAGGTTGATCTGGGGTATGGAGGGATTTTCTTATGAGGAGAGGTTGAGTAGGTTGGGCCTGTACTCACTGGCGTTAAGAATGGGAGGTATTTGAAACATAAAAGATTCTTGGGGGTCTTGACAGGGTAGATGCTGAGAGGTTGCTTCCCTTTGTGGAAGAATCTAGGACCAGAGGGCATAATCTCAGAGTAAGGGGTCACCCATTTAAGATAGAGGTGAGGCAGAATAACTTCTCTCAGAGGGTAGTGAATCTGTAGAATTCTTTACCACAGAGGGCTGTAGAGGCTGGGTTGTTAAGTATATTCAAGGCAGAGACAGACTGATTTTTAATCAGTAAGGGAATCAAGGGTTACAGGGAAAAGGCAGGAAAGTGGAGTTGAGGATTATCAGATCAGCCATGACCTCACTGAATGGCGGAGCAGGCTCGATGGGCCGAATGGCCTACTTCTGCTCCTCCGTCTTATGGTCAGTTCTCTCTCTATGATTTTCTTCAGGATCCACTCTAAAAGCCTCTATTTGTCAGCCTGCTTGTCCAATATCTAAAACAAAAACAGAATTACCTGGAAAAACTCAGCAGGTCTGACAGCATCGGCGGAGAAGAAAAGAGTTGACGTTTCGAGTCCTCATGACCCTTCAACAGAACAGTTCTGTTGAAGGGTCATGAGGACTCGAAACTTCAACTCTTTTCTACTCCGCCGATGCTGCCAGACCTGCTGAGTTTTTCCAGGTAATTCTGTTTTTGTTTTGGATTTCCAGCATCCGCAGTTTTTTGTTTTTGTCCAATATCTAGTCTTGGATGACACAAGCTCCTCAGCATCAACATCATAGAATGATACAATACAGGAGGTCATTCAGCCCAGCACACCCATGCCAGTTCTTTGTTAGAGCTTTCCAGTTAATCTGGTATGTCTGCTCTTTCTCCATAGCTCTGTAACATTAATCTTGTTAAAGTATTTTATCAAATTCCAGATTGAATGTTTCCACTAAACCTGCTTTGCCACCCTGTGGAGCAGTGCGTTTCAGGTTACCACAATCTGTTATGTTAAAAAATGTTTCATGTCTTCTCGTTCTTTTCTGATGAGAATTAAGACAGAGCATCAGGTTGGGTAGAGATAAGAATAGCAAAGGAAAGAAGCCAACAGTTTGAATGCTTTATAGGCCTACTGACAGGCGAGGCGATGCAATATTGGTATTGTCACTGGACTGGTAATCCAGAAACCCAAGCTAATGCTCTGGGCACCCAGGTTCAAATCCCACCATGGCAAATCCCACAAATTCAATAAAAATCTGGACTTAAAAGTCTAATTATGGCCATAAAAACCCATTGTCAATGGTTGTAAAAACTCATCTGGTTCACTCATGTCCTTTAGGGAAGGAAACCTGGTCTGGCCTACATCTAGCTCCAGACCCACAGCAATGTGGTTGACGCTTAAATGCACTCTGAAAAGGCCTAGCAAGCCACTCAATTCAAGGGCAATTAGGGCAGACAACAATTGCTGGTCTAGCCATCAATGCTCATATCCCATGAACGAATTTTTAAAAAGCTATATTGCAGGACAGAGTATAAATCAAGGAATAATGGGGGCCTGTAAGTAAAGTATGAATCAAATTGGCAAAGCTAACCTGGAGGAGGAGCTCAGAGCATCAGGACAGTTTCTTGGAACAATACTTGGACCAGGGTATTTTAGCCTTGGCCCCTCAAGCTTGCTCCTCTATTCAATATGATCATTGCTGATTTAAATGTGGCCTCAACTCCACTTCCCTGTCTAGCTCCCATAACCCTGATCTTGTCTAACTCAGCCTTGAATATACTCAATGACCCAGTCTCCATTGCTCTCTGGGGAAGAATTCCAGACGAACGACCCTCAGAAAAACATTTCTCCCCATCTCTGTCTTAAGCAGGATCCCTATATTTTTTTAAACGGTGTCCCCTAGTTCTAGATTCCCCCCCTTGAGGGAAAACATCCTCTCAGCATCAAACCTGTCAAGGCTCCTCAGGGTCTTTATGTTTCATTCTTCTAAACTCCAATTGTTATAAGCCCAACCAGCTCAACCTTTCCTCATAAGAGAACCCTTTCATCCCAGGAGTCAGCCAGATGAACCTTCTCTGAACAAAAACAAAAATAACTGGAAAAACTCAGCAGGTCTGAGTTTTTTCCAGGTATTTTTGTTTTTGTTTTAGATTTCCAACATCCGCAGTATTTTGCTTGAACCTTCTCTGAACTGCCTCTAATGCAACTATATCCTTTTTTAAGTAAGGAGACCAAAACTTTACACAGTACTCCAAATATGATCTCATTAAGGCTATGTACAACTGTAACAAACCTTCCCCACTTTCATACTCAATTCTCCTCACAATAAACACCAACATTCCATTTGCCTTTATAGTCACTTGCTGCACCTGCAAAACAACTTTTTGAGATCCATGTACCAGGACACCCAGATCCCTCTATACTGTAAGAGTTCTGCAGTCTCCAATCAAATAATATACTGCTTACTATTCTTCATGCCAAAGTGGACAAGTTCACATTTTGCCACATTTCACTAGATCTGCCAACATTTTGCCCATTACTTAATCCCTGTGTAGTCTCGATGTACTCTTGACAACTTACTTACCTATCATGTCATCAGAAAATACATTAAATACAGATACATTCATCCAAGTCATCGATGTAGATTGTAAACAGTTGAAGCCCCAGCACTGGTTCCTGTGGCAGTTCACTAGTTACAGCTTGCCAATATGAAAATGACCCATTTATCCCAGCTTCCTGCTAGCTAGCAAATCTTCTATCCATGCTGTCATGTCACCGTCTACACCATGAGTTCTTATGTTGTGTAGTAACCTTTGATGTGACCTTATTGAATGCCTTTGTCGAATGCCAATATGGGAAATGATAAAGAGACCATGACAGGCAGCGACAAAGTGTACAAATCTAAGAGTAAATCAGCAGATAAGGTGAGGTTACAAAAATAATACAAGGACAAAGCTACAGGCTCTGTATCTGAATGCACGTAGCATTCAAAACAAAACAGATGAATTGATAGCACAAATAGAAATAAGTACGATCTGATAGCTATTACAGAGACATGGCTGCAGGATGACATAGATCGGGACCTGAATATCGAAGGGTACATGGCATTTAGGAAAAACAGGAAGCTAGGAACAGATGGAAGAGTGGCTCTGTTAATTAATGCTGGTATTAGCACAATAAGAGAGGGATGACCGAAGCTCAGCAAGCCAGGATGTGGAAGTGATTTGGGTTGAGATAAGAAACGATAAAGGTATGAAGTCACTTGTGGGAGCAGTGTACAGGCCCCCTAACATTAATCACAGAGTAGGATAGGATATAAAGGAAGAAATAATGGGAGCTTGTCATAAAAGTATGTTGATAATCATGGGTGATTTTAATCTGCAAATTGACTGGGAAAATCGGGTGGGCAAAGGTAGCCTAGATGAGGAGATCATGGAATGATTTCAGAATAGTTTTAGAACAGCACATTCCGGAAACAACCAGAGAGTAGGCTATATTCGACTTGGTATTGTGCAACGACATAGGATTAATAAATGACCTCTCACTGAAGGTACCCCTAGGTAGCAGAGGTCATTATATATGATTGAATTTTACATTCAGTTTGAGAGAGAGAAGAGTGGATGCAAGGCTAGTATTTTAAACTTAAGTAAGGGCAATTATGAGGGCATGAAAGCAAAGCTAGCTAAAGTGAACTGGCAAGTATGTTAAGGGATAGGTCAGTACTGATGCAACGGCAGAGGTTTAAGGGTATATTTCAGAATACACAGAATAGATACAATCCAACAAGAAAGAAAATTCCAAGAGGGAGGACCCACCATCCATGGTTAACTAAAAAATTAAAGACAGTATCAAACTTAAAGAAAAAGCATATAATTGTGCATAGTTAGGTGGCAGGGCAGAAGATTGGACAGAATATAAAGAACAGCAATGAATGACTAAAAAGATTAATAAGGATGGAAAAAATAGGGCATGAGAGAAAGCTAGCTAGAAATATAGAGATTGATAGTAAGAGTTTCTATAGATAGGCAAAAAAAGAGTTAACAAAGGGAGCGTTGGTCCAAAAAAAGAGAGTCTGGGAATTAACAATGGAAAATAAGGAGATGGCAGATGAATTGAACAGATATTTTGCATCAGTCTTTACTATAGATGATACAAGTAACATCTCAGAAAGCTGTAAATCAGCAAATGGAAGGAAGGGAGGGGCTCAGGAAATTTACATTCACCAGGAAAATGGTATTGAGCAAATTGTTGGACCTGAAGGCTGACAAATCCCCAGCTCCCGATGGACAACATCCCAACGTCTTAAAAGAAGTGGCCGGTGAGATAGTCGAAGCATTGGTTTTAATTTTCCAAAATTCCCTAGATTTGAGGAAGGTTCTATGAGATTGGAATATAGCGAATGTAACTCCTGTATTCTATAAAGGAAGGAGAGAGAAAGCAGGAAATTACAGGCCAGTTAGCTTAACATCTCTCACAGGGAGAATGTAAGGAGCAATTATTAAACACATTACAACAGGGCACTTGAAAAATTCAAGGCAATCAGGCAGAGTCAACATGGTTTTGTGAGAGGGAAATGATGTTTAACTAATTTATTGGAGTTCTTTGAAGAAACAGAAACTAGGAGCAGGAGTAGGCCATTCATTATGATCATGGCTGATCATCCAACTCAATAGCCTGCTCCCACTTTCTCCCCATATCCTTTGATCCATTTCTCCCCAAGAGCTATATCTAATTCCCTAAAAGCATACAATGTTTTGGTCTCAACTACTTTGTGGTAACAAATTCCACAGGCTCACCACTCTCTAGGTGAAGAAATTTCTCCTCATCTCAGTCCTAAACAGTCTACCCCGTATCCTCAGAGTGTGACCCCTGGACTCCCCCACCATCGGGAACATCTTTCCTGCATCTACCCTGTCTATTCCTGTTAGAATTTTATAGGTTTCTATGAGATCCCCCCTCATCCTTCTGAACTCCAGTGAATATAATTCTAACCGACTCAATCTCTCCTCATATTTCAGTCCCGCCATCCCAGGAATCAGTCGGGTAAATCTTCGTTGTGCTCCCTCTATAGCAAGAACATCCTTCCTCAGATAAGGAGACCAAAGCTGTACACAATATTCCAAGTGAGGTCTTACCAAGGCCCTGTATAATTGCAGCAAGACATCCCTGCTCCTGTACTCAAATCATCTGGCTGTGAAAGCCAACATACCATTTAACTTCTTTACTGCCTGCTGTGCCTGCACGCTTACCTTCAGCGACTGGCGTATGAGGACACCCAGGTCTCGTTGCACATTCCCCTCTTTCAATTTATAGCCATTCAGATAATAATCTGTCTTCCTGCTCTTGCTACCAAAGTGGATAACCTCACATTTATCCACATTATACTGCATCTGCCATGCATTTGCCCACTCACTCAGCTTGTCCAAATCACACTGAAGCATCTCTGCATCCTCCTCACAGCTCACCCTCCCACCCAGCTTTGTGTCATCCGCAAATTCGGAGATATTACATTTAATTCCCTCAACTAAATCATTAATATATATTGTGAATAGCTGGAGCCCCAGCACCGATCCCTGCGGTACCCCACTAGTCACTGCCTGCCATTCGGAAAAAGACCCATTTATTCCTATTCTATTTCCTGTCTGCCAACCACTTTTCTATCCATCTCAGTACACTACCCCCAATCCCATGCGCTTTAATTTTACACACTAATCTCTTGTGATATGTTGTCGAAAGCCTTCTGAAAGTCCAAATAAACCACATCTACTGGCTCCCCCCATCAATTCTATTAGTTGCATCCTCGAAAAATTCCAGTAGATTTGTCAAGCATGATTTCCCTTTCATAAATCCATGCTGACTCTGTCCGATTCTGCCACTGTTTTCCAAGTGCTCAGCTATTAAATCTTTTATAATGAACTCTAGAATTTTCCCCACTACCGACGTCAGGCTGACTGGTTCCTAGCCTCTGACCTGATCTTGTAGCCACAATATTTATATGGCTAGCCCAGTTCAGCTTCTGATCAATGGTAACCCCCAGGATGTTGATAGTGGGGGATTCAGTGATGGTAATGCCTTTGAACATCAAGGGACGATGGTTGGATTCTCTCTTGTTGGAGATGGTCATTGACTGATACTTGTGATGTGAATGTTACTTGCCATTTGTCAGCCCAAGCCTAGATATTGCCCAGGTCTTGCTGCATTTGGACATGGAATGCTTCAGTATCTGAGGAGTTATGAATGGTGAACATTGTGCAATCATCAAAGAACATCTCCACTTCTGACCTTATTATGGAAGGAAGGTCATTGATGAAGCAACTGAAGATGTTTGGGCCGAGGACACTACCCTAGGGACTCCTGCAGTGATGTCCTGGAGCTGAGATGGCTGACCTCCAACAACCACAACCATCTTCCTTTGTGCTAGGTACGACTCCAACCAGCGACAAGTTTTCCCCGATTCCTATCTACTCGAAATTTGCTAGGGGTCCTTGATGCCACACTCGGTCAAATGCAGCCTTGATATAAAGGGCAGTCACTCTCACTTATTTAAATACCTATAGAAACTCTTACTATCCGTCTTTATATTACTAGCTACCTTTCTCTCGTACTCTGCTTTTTCCCTCTAATTATCTATTTGGCATTCACTGCTGTTCTTTATATTCTTTCCAATGCTGACCTGCCACCTGTTTTTGCATAATTATATGTGCTCCTTTAAGTTTGCTACTGGCTTTAACTTTTTCAGTTAACCAGAGATGATGGGTCCTCCTCTTGGAATTTTTCTCTCACTGGAATGTGTATATTCTGTGTATTCTGAAATATCCTTTAAATGTCTGTCACTGAACTTCTATTGACATATCCCTTAACCTCATTTGCCAGTTCACTTTAGCTAGCTCTGCTTTCATGCCCTCAAAATTGCCCTTATTTAAGTTTGAAATACTAGTCATGGGTGCACTTGTTTCTCCCTCAAATTGAATATAAAATTCATTCATGTTATGATCGCTGCTACCTAGGGATGTCTTCAGTGAGAGATCATGAATTAATCCTATCTCATTGCACAATACCAGGTCTAATAGAATCTGTTTCTGGTTGGCTCCTGAACGTGCTGCTCTAAGAAGCTATCCCGAAATTATTCTGTGAACTCACCTCCGCCACCTTCCCCCATCTGATTTTTCCAGTCTACATGCAGATTAAAATCCTCCATGATTATCGCTGTACCTTTCTGACAAGCTCTCATTATCTCTTCCTTTAAGTTCTGTCCTACCATGTAGTTACAATTAGGGCACCTGTACACCACTCCTACAAGTGACTTCTTGCCTTTATCATTTTTCAACTCAACCCAAACTGCTTCTCCGTCCTGGTTTCCTGAACTTAGTTCATCCCTCTCTAATGTGTTAATACCATCATTAATTAACAGAGCCACCTCTCCACCTTTTCCTAACTTCCTGATCTTCTTAAATGTCAAGTACCTTCAATATTCAGGTCCCAATCTATGTCATCCTGTAGCCGTGTCTCTGTAATGATCGTACTTATTTATTTCTATTTGTGCTATCAGGTCATCGGTTTTGTTTCAAATGCTATGTGCGTTTAGATACAGAGCTTTCAGTTTTGTCCTTTTATTATCCTTGTAGCATCTAGCTTTATCTGATTTACTCTTAAATTTGTACTCTCTATCCCTTCCTGTTAGTCTGTTTATCATTTCCCACATTAATACCTTTCTCTCTTGCCTTTTCTTTACTCTTTGGTTTACCACGTCTTCTCAAATTTAATCCCTTGTCCCCACTATTCAGTTTAAAACCCTCTTTACTTCCCTAGTCATACGGCTCACAAGGACACCAGCCCCAGCACGCTTCACGTGTAGGCCGTCCCAACGGTACAGAACCCACTTTTCTCAATACTGGTACCCCACGAAGCAGTACCCTCTTCTTCCACATCAATCTTTGAGCAAGTCATGTGCCACAGGGATCAGTGCTGGGGCCTCTTCGTTTTACATTTGACACAAATGATTTGGATGAAGGGACCAAAGGTATGGTTGCTAAATTTGCGGATGATACAAACATAGGTAGGAAACTAAGTTCTGAAGAGGACATGCGGAGGCGACAAAGGGATGTAAACAGGCTAAGTGAATGGGCGACAATCCAGCAAATGGAGTATAATGTGGGAAAATGTGAAATTGTCCATTTTGGCAGGAAGAATAAACGAGAAGCATATTACCTAAATGTTGAGAGATTGCAGAGCTCTGAGATGCAGGAGGATCTGAGTGCCCTAGTGCATGAATCACAAAAGGCTAGTGTGCAAGTACAGCAAGTAATTAGGAAAGCTAATAGAATGTCATCACTTATTGCAAAGGGAATTAAAAACAAAAGTAGGAAGATCAAGCTTCAGTTAAACAAGGCATTGGTGAGGCCACATCTGGAGTACAGTGTATAGTATTAGTCTCCTTATTTAAGGAAGGATGTAAAGGCATTAGATGCAATTCAGAGAAGGTTTACCACACTAATACCTGGAATAGGCAGTTTGTGTTATGGGAAAGGTTGGTCAGGCTAGACTTGTACCTGCTGGAGTTTAGATGACTAAGGGACGCCTTGACTGAAACATAAGATCCTGAGGGGTCTTGCCAGGGTGGATGTAGAGGATGTTTCCTCTTGTGGAAGAATCTAGAACTAGGGGTCACTGTTTAAAAATAAGGGGTTGCCCATTTAACTTGAGATGGGGAGAAATTGTTTCTCTGAGGGTCATGAGTCCTTGGAACGCACTTCCTTAAAAGGCAGTGGAAGCAGAGTCTTTGAATATTTTTAAGGCAGAGGCAAACACATTCTTAATAAGCCAAGGGTGAAAGGTCATCAGGGCTGTGGTATTGAGGTCACAATCAGGTCAGCCATGATCTCATTGAGTGGTGGAGCAGGCTTGAGCGGCTGAGTGGCCCACGTCTGCACCTAGCTCGTATGTTTTAAAAGTTATTGTGTATTCTACTAATATCACCTTTTGGTAGGGCGCACGGTACATAAAGAGGCCTAGCCTCTTTCATCATTCATCTGTTAAAATATATGCCCCCAGTTATCAACATGCTAACAAGTGGAAATACCTTAATCATGGAAAGTTAACACTTACCTAACGTAGTAAAATCCATATCCTCCAAGTTTTCCAGGATATTTTCCACTGTTGCTGTGAATCGTTTGAATGTTGACGAGTCCATCATTTCTGTAATTTGGGAACAGATATATGTTGCAAAGATTATACTGCATTTGGTTCAAAATATCCTCTATCCCTTTCAGTTGTCAAAAACTACACAGTTAAATTAACAGCATCATAGAATCATACGCAAAGAACAGGCCGCTCGGTCCATCATGGATGGGTCAGCTCTGAATTAATCTCACTTCCCTGCCCTTTCCCAGAGCTATATAGCTTTATTTCCTTCAAGTACTTAATCCAGCTCTTTGATTAAATCTGCTTCCACCGCCCTTTCAGGCGGCACATTCCAGATCACATCTCACCTCTGGGCTTTTGCCAATTATCGTAAATCTGTGTCCACTGGTTGTAAATGCTTCTGCTATTGGAATCAGCCCCGTTACTTTTCTCCATAAAATTCATGCATGATTTTATATCATGCTCTAAACTTCTTGGATTTAAGGAGAACACCAACAGCTTCTGCAGTCTCTCCATAAAACTCAAGCCCCATGCCCTAATACCACACACTTTTAAAATAAGTCATCAGTCATCGATGTTGGGACCATTGCACACGACCATCTTTATTAATGATCTCGGTGTAGGTGTTGGTGGCACAATCTGCAAATTTACAGATGACACTGAGTTCTGTGCAGGTGTCAGGTCTGTTGTAATAACCACAGCCGATGTTAACTGTTGTATAAACCAAACCCCAAAGAGAAATTTGGCTTACGGGCCATGTCCATATCGGGATTTTAAAAATTAAAAGTTTTATTAACAAGAGTAAAAGAAAGTTTAAGCACACAGTTAAACTTAGTCTTACAAAACCTTCCCCCGAAAAGGCTTCCTACTTGGTCAGATACATAAGTAAACACCTACCAGGCAACACTCCTTTATAAAAACAAAAAACTGCGGATGCTGGAAATCCAAAACAAAAACAGGATTACCTGTACCAGGATTACACTCCTTTATAGATGTTTAACTATAAAAATCCAGTAATATTACCCAAGACAAACTTATGTAGCTTTAAGAGAGGCATACCACATGGCCTCTTAACCCTCTTCCAATCTTCTGTGGAAATCCAAACCAGAATAAAACTGCTTTTTGCAGCCTAAGACTTTTCTGGCTTCATGGGTTGGCTGATTCAAACCTGCATATTTTCCCAGCTCAGAGCAAACAGCTCCCAACTCAACTCCAACTCAACAACTATAGCTCACAGCTACAGTAACTCTAAAATATCTTTTTCTCCTTTCATCTCAGGTTCTCTTGTTCTCATGCCTCTTTTAAACTCAAATCCTTCCAAATATTAAATATTTCATGTCTCTATGTTGTCTTTGCCGTCAGGTCAATAAAATATGATATCCCCACTTCTTTTTACCTATGGGATTCCTGCAAGATGCAAACATGTTTCTTGAGACCTCTGACCTCCCTTTGATATTCAAACAAACACTCAACTTAATTAAAAATGCAAATGTTAGACCTAACCTATTCACTTGTACCTCAAACCTAACGCCCCTGTCCTTTTCATGTTTTGAACCCCACAGTCAACCTGTATCCTATTAATCTCTGTCCAGCTTAATTAAATCATACACACATAGAAACACACAGCCTTCTTCACACAACATTATTTCCTAAAAATATTTTTTAAAAAATCCATTTCTCACACCACCCTTATTGGCAAAAAATGAACATTATAATTTCAACAAGATAGTTTCATTTTCTCAGCCCATTTCGTATTCCTTACTACATTTATTTATACAAACAAAACTATTATACTATAGTGTACATGCATTAAATATGAAAATATATATACAAGTCTTTTGTAAAGAGTTCATTCCAGTCCATTTTCCATTTACCTATATCCAAGATCTTTTGAATTCTAAACTCTTGACAATGCATCCACAATTAAATTTTTTTATCCAGTCACATGCATAATTAGTAAATTGAACAGCTGCAATAAAAAAACTCCACTTAAACAGTCTGCGATCTTGTCCCGAGACTTTTCCAGAAACTTCAAAGGATTATGGTCAGTATATATAACTGTCTCTGAAGAATTGTTTGCAACATACACTTCAAAATGCTGCAAAGCTAACACCAAACTTGAAATCTTTTTCTCTATGGCTCAATATTTCTTCTGATGTACGTTCAACTTCCGTGAGAAATATCCTACCGGCTTCTCAATTCCCAGTTCACCATCTTATAGCAACACAGCACTAACATTCACATCACTGGCATCAATAGCCAACTTAAACTGCTTTGTGTAATCAGTTGCTGACAGAACAGGCTTAGTAGTTAGCACAGCTGTCAAATGCATTCTGACACTATTGGAATTTTCTGCTCTTTTTAAACAATCCAATCAGTGAAACAACTACACTGCTGAAATTTGGCATGAGCTTCCGATAAAATCCACTCATGCCTAGAAATCTCAAAACTTCCTGTTTTGCTGTAGGCACTGGGAATTCCACAATAGCTTTTATTTTTGCATCTCGTGGGGCCACTTGACCATGTCCAATAATGTGGCCTAAATATGTAGCTTGCACTTTCTCAAATTCACTTTTAGCCAAATTTACAACCAAATTGGTTTCCTTCAGTCAATCAAACAGTTCGTTTAAATGTTGTAAATGTTCCTCTCACGTTTAACTGAATACTACTAAGTCATTAATATAAACAGCACATTTGCTGAGTCCCTCAATCACTTTGTTTTTTAGTCTCTTGAAATGCTGCTGGTTCATTTTTCATACATGCACTGATGTAGATCATCCGGCGTCAAAAAAGCTGATATCTCTTTTGCCCTCTCCGATAAGGGTACTTGCCAAAACCCTCGCAGCAAGTCAATTTTTGTGATAAATGTTGACTGTCCCACTTTCTTGATACAATCTTCCAATCATGGAATAGGATATGAACCTACTATTGTTACTGCATTCACTTTCTGATAATCATAGTGTAGTCTTTGTGATCCATCCAGTTTTTACATCATTACAATGGGTGAACTCCAATTACTGAGACTGGGCTCTCTATTTTGAAGCATAAGTTCAATTTCTTTTCGCACTTGAACTAATTTTACTGGATTTAATCTATATAGATGTCACCTTATTGAACCTGAATTTCCCACATCAACATCATGTACACCTCAATCTGTTTTGCCCAGCTTATTTCCACAAATTGCTGTGTGTGACCGCAATAACTCTTTCAAAGCACTCCAACACTGTGAAGATAATCTAACATTTCATTTGGACTTTGAAGCACTTCCTCATTGTTCAATTTAATCCAAGGAAGGTCAATTTCAGAATCCTGGCTTTCTACCACCTTTTCTTTGCATACAGCTACCAGTATCTCCCTCCTGCTTATCCTCTCTGTCAAAGAATTTTTTGAAGCATATTTACATGGCACACTCGCTGACTCTTTCTTCTATCTGGGGTATTCACTATGTAGTTTACCTCACTCAGTCTCTTTTTGATCTGGTATAGTCCAGCAAACCTTGCCGTCAATGGTTCGCCTGGCACTGGCAACAATACTAACACTTTTCCCCAGCCACAAAACTACGAGCCTTTGCCCTTTTATCTGCATTTACCTTAATCACTTGTTGTGATATCTTTAAATGTTTGTGAGCTAGTTCACACGCCTTACTTAATTTTGTCACATAATCCAGGAGAGTTATTTTAGAACTTTGACTTAATCAGTTTGAGCAGTCCTCTTACTTCATGATCATAAATTAATTCAAAAGGAATTAACCCTGTTGACTCACTTTTTTTAAAAAAAAATTCACTCATGGGATGTGGGCTTCGCTGGCTGGGCCAGCACTTATTGCTCATCCCAAATTGCCCTTGAGAAGGCGGTGGTAAGCTGCCTTCTTGAACAGCTGCAGTCTCTGTGGTGTAGGTACACTCACAGGGAGTTCCGGGATTTAGACCCAGCAACAGTGAAGGAACAGCAATATATTTCCAAGTCAGGGTGGCAAGTGGCTTGGAGGGGATTTTCCACGTGGTGGCATTCCCATGTATCTACCACCCTTCTCCTTCTAGTTAGCAGTGGTTGTGGGTTTGGAAGATGCTACCTAAGGAGCCTTGGTGAGTTTCCGCAGTGCATCCAGTAGATGGTAAACAATGCTCCACTATGCGTCAGTGATGGAGGGAGTGAATGTTTGTGGATGTAGTGCCAATGAATTGAGCTGCTTTGTCCTGGTTGGTGCCAAGCTTCCTGAGTGTTATTGGAGCTGCACTCATCCAAGCAATTGGAGAGTATGCTATCACACTCCTAACTTTTGCCTTGTAGATGGTGGACAGGCTTTGGGGAGGTAGGAGGTGAGTTACTCACCACAGGATTCCTAGCCTCTGACCTGCTCTTGTAGCCAGAGTATTTATATATCTAGTCCAGTGCAGTTTCAGATCAATGGTAACCCCCAGGATGCTGATAGTGGGGGATTCAGTGATGGTAATGCCACTGAACATCATGGGGCGATGGTTGGATTCTCTCTTGTTGGAGATGGTCACTGCCTGGCATGTGTGGCACAAATGTTGCTTGCTACTTGTCAGCCCAAGCCTGGATATTGTCCAGGTCTTGCTGCATTTGGACATGGACAGCTTCAATAATAAGAATAGAATCCCTTAATCCCAATCACATAGATATTCTTGACTATATGCTGTAATCATAGTTCATCAAGTCTGATGCCACTTTTCTAAGGCACTTTGTGATTCAGGGTGATAAGCTGATGATCTAAATTGCTTTATTCCTAGGCACTTCATTGCTTCTTTAAACAGCTGTGACATGAAATTTGAACTTTGATCCAACTGTATTTCTTTTGGCAATCCATATCTTGTAAAGAATTTGGTTAACTCCTCTACATTCACCTTTGCTATGTACGAGATGGTTTTTTTAGGCCAGTGTGTCAAGGAGCCGACTAGGGAACATGCTATCCTAGATTTGGTATTGTGCAATGAGAAGGGGTTAATTAACAACCTTGTTGTTTGGGGTCTTTTAGGGAATAGTGACCATAACATAATAGAATTTTTCATTAGGATGGAAAGTGAGGTCGTCCCATCTGAAACTACGGTCCTAAATCCAAACAAGGAAACTACGAAGGTATTTGGCAAATAACTTCCCAGATATGCTAGGGAACCAAGGGTCTAGTGCGGAGGAGGAATTGAAGGAAATTAGTATTACTAAAATAATAGTGCTGGAGGAATTAGTGGGACTGAAAGCCAATAAATCCCCAGGGCCAGATAATCTACATTGCAGGCTACTAGAGGTGGCAGACTTGGAAAGAGTGGATGCATTGGTTTGTTATTTTCCAAAATTCTGTAGATTCTGGAACAGTCTCGGCAGATTGGAGGGTGAAAATGTAACCCCACTATTTAAAAAAGGAGGGAGAAAACAGTGTATTACAGACCGTTTAGCCTAACATCAATAGTAGAAAAAATGCTAGAGTCTATTATATAGGATGTGATAACAGGACACTTAGAAAATATTAACCGGATTAGGCAAAGTCAACATGGATTTATGAAAGGGAAATCATGTTTGACAAACCTACTGGAGTTCTTTGAGGATGCAGCTAGCAGAATAGATAAGGGAGAACCAGTGGATGTGGTGTATTTGGACTTTCAGAAAGTTTTTGATAAAGTCTCATACAAGAGATTGTGTGCAAAATTAAAGCACATGGGATTGGGGATAATATATTGGCATGGAGTGAGAATTGGTTAGTAGACAGGAAACAGAGAGTAGGAATAAATTAGTCTTTTTCAGAGTGGCAGGCAGTGACTAGTGGGATACCACAGGGATCAGTGCTTGGGCCCCAGCTATTCACAATATATATATTAAAGATCTGGATGAGGGAACCAAACGTAATATTTCCAAATTTGCTGAAGGCACAAAACTTGGTGGGAATGAGAATGGTGAGGAGGGTGTTAAGAGACTTCAAGGTGATTTATACAGGTTGAGTGGGTGGCAAATACATGGCAGATGCAGTATAACGTGGATAAGTGTGAAGTTATCCTTTTTGGTAGGAAAATCAGACTGGCAGAGTATTTAAATGGTGATAGATTGGGAAATGAAGATGTGCAAAGGGACCTGGGTGTCCTTGTACACCAATCACTGGAAGCAAGCATGCAGGTGCAGCAAGCAGTTAAGAAGGCAAATTGTATGTTGACCTTCACTGCAAGAGGACTTGAGTGCGAAAGCAAGTATGTCTTAATGCAGCTGTACAAGGCCTTGGTGGGACCATACCTGGAGTACTGTGTGCAGTTTTGGTCTCCTTACCTAGGAAAGGATATACTTGCCATTGAGGGAGTGCAGCAAAGCTTCACCAGACTGATTCCTGGGTCGGAAGGATTGTCATATGATGAGAGATTGGGCCAACTAGGCCTGTATTCACTGCAGTCTAGAAGAATGAGAGGGGATCTCACTGAAGCATATAAAATTCAGCTGGCTGGACAGACTGGATGCAGTCTGCAGATAATTATGTTTCCTCTTCCACCTGTACAAAAACCACTGTTTTTTCTTGTCTCTGGATCTGAGCTTACATTACTCTTACTTCCAAAACTTTTCTGAATGCCTACCACTGCAATTGGTTTCCCATTTAACCTCCAACAATCCGTTGGCCTCATATGTCCAGCCTTATTACATCAGTCTCCTCCCTTCAATTCTACTTTCCACCTTTAATGGACTGCCGTCCTTCAGCTTGATCCTTACTAAAATTTTTACTATCACCGGGTTTTCCAAATCTCCAATCTCCTTGCTGATTTCCATGTGACCCTTTTCTTACACTTAACAGTTTGAGTGAAATATCATACGTAGCGGCTAAAACTGCAGCTTCCCTGATCTTTTTGCTTCGTCTTTCATCTAAATATGTCTTGATGTTTACTGGAATGTTATTTCCAAATTCTTCCATAATCATAACCTCTCTTCCATTTTCAAAAGTCTTGTCCGGTTTTAATGCCCTGGACCATTGATCCCAAATAGTTTATTTTTCTCTTGCAAACTCCACAAACGTCTATTGAAGTCTCTTCTTCAAAGTTCTAAACTTCAACCGATAAGCTTCAGGGACAAGCTCATAAGCATTTCGTATTACCTTCTTTACTAGTAATCTACAGACTGTTCCTCTGATAAGCTTGCATACTCATTCACTGTTGTACCTAACAAAACACTCTGTAATATGATAGTCCAAGCACCTCTTGACCAATTCAATTTCATAGCTATCTTTTCAAATGAGGTGAAATATCTTTCAACTCCATCCTCTGTAAATTTAGGCACTAATCAAACAGTTTTAGTTAAATCAAATACCGCGAAGGGATCAAAGTCATCATCCGTATTTCTTCCTCTATTCTAAGTTTCACCTAGACAACGCATACTGTCTGGGTTATTTCTCTCTCTGAAGCTCTCTTTCTCTTTCCTTCTTTCTTTCTTCAGTTGCTAACTTCTCTCTCTGACATTCAAGTTCAAACTTTCACATTTCTATCTCTTGTAATCTTTTCCTTTTCCTGCTCCTCTCTTTCCCATTCAATCTTTTTATTTCTATTTCTTTTAAACTATCCTTTTCTTTTTCCTTCTCTATTCTGCCTAAGTCAAGTTTTTCATTTCTCTTCCTCCTTTTCTTCCAATGCAAGCTTTTGTCTTTCTTTGTCTCTTTCTATATCAAGCTGCAACTGAAGTCTGACTACCTCCAGCTGTGACACACTAGTTTCAGGTATCCCTTCCTCCAACTTTAAATGCTGGCCAAGTACTTTAACCATATCAGCCTTACAAAATTCTGCTTTTATCTCTACCTGCACTTCATCTGCTAACTCTCTCATCTGAGTTTTAGTCAGAGGTTTCAAATATTCCACAGTTACAACTTTTCTGGGAGTGGAAAATGTAACAATTGCCAAAGCCATTTTATAGTCTAACCACTTAAAAAACCCTCAACACAAAACTCCTGAGTTCAGCATTCTTCTCGTACCTCGTATCCCTTGGATTCACAAACTTCAACCCAATCAAGGAATTTTAATAATTCTGCAAAGAGCCCCTAAGTTTGTTATGACCGCAGCCGATGTTAATTGCTGCGCAAACAAAATCTTAAAGGGAAACTTGGCTTACAGGCCACACCCTTTATTTGTATTCTGAAAACGTCTCAGCAGCAAAAAGTCCAGTAACACTCTTGGGATTTTAAAAATTAAAAGTAAAAGTTTTATTAACAATAAAAGAAAACTTAAGCACACAAGATTACAGATACATAGTTAAATTTAGTCTTATAAAACATCCCCTCAAAAAGACACACTACTTTGTCAGACCCATAAGTAAACACCTACCAGACAACACTTTTGTTTTTAACTCCCTTATAGATGTTTAACTATAAAAATCCAGTATTACCCAAGGCAAATTGTTGTAGCTTTAATAGAGGCATACCACGTGACCTCTTAACTCTCACCCACTATGCTATGGAAATCCAAACTTCAGAATAAAACTGATTTTGTAGCCGAAGACTTTTCTGGCTTGACGGGATGGCTCATTCAAACCTGTATCTTCTCCCAGCCCAGAGCTAACAGTTCCCAACTTAGCTCCAGCTATAGCTCACAGCTCCAGCTCAACAACTATAGCTCACCGCTAAATAACTCTAAAATATATTTTCCCCTTTCATCTCAGGTTTCATTGTTCTCACACCTCTTTGAAACTCAAATCCTTCCAAATATAAAATATTTCATGTCTTTGCTTTCAGGTCAATAAAGTATAATATGCCCATTTCTATTTACCTATGGAGCTCCTGCAAGATGTAAAAATGTTTCTCTTCACCTCCAACTTCCCTTTGATATTCAAACAAACTCTCAACTTATCCAAAAATGTTAGATCTACCCTATTCACTTGAACCTCAAACCTAACACCTTTATCCTTTTCATGTTTTAAACCCCCTAGACAACCTGTCTCATATTAATCTCTACCCAGCTTAATTAAATCATACACACACACAGCCTTCTTCACACAATGACACAATATTTCCCAAAAATATTTTCAAAATAACATCCATTTCTCACACTTTAGAAAATACTCTTCTGCTTCAGGCAGGTCTTCATGTGTTGAAAGCTTAGGCTCATGATTGCAAGATATGGAAATCTGGAGGAAAAGTGCACCGTTATGATCGTGGGCACAACAAATGCTCAGTATACATATAATCTTCAGGAAAGCATTAAAGGAGGTAAAGTGAGAGAGATTTGTTTATCTCTAAAGGCACATGAAGCAACAGCTAGATCAAACGGGGTGTTGAGGTGCATTCACAAAAACAGAAATCTTTACAACACTTAAGGAAACCATTCAGCCCATCGTGCCCAGACGAACCAGAAGAATCTATCCAGTCTAATCCTAGCTTCCAGCTCTTGACCCATGGCCTGTTAGTTACAGTAGCTCAACTGTTTTTATAAATGTGATGAGCCTTTCTGCCTCCACCACCTTTTAGGCAGCATGTTCTAGACCTGTATTATGCTCAGGTTGAAGTTCTCAACTCCCTCCGATCATTCACCAATTCCTTTAAACCTATGCTCCCTGGTTACTGACCTCTCGTCTTAACTGAAATAGGTCCTTTCTATCCACTATTTAGGCCCATCAATCTTATACACTGTGGAGCAAAGGAATTGAGAGGGGATATTACAAAGGTGCACAAGATTATGATAGGATTAGATAAGGTAGACAAAGATAAGCTGCTCCCATTAGCTGATGGTACAAGGGCCAGGTGACATAGATTAAAGGGTTTGTGCTAGAAATGCAAGGTGGTTGTGGGGAATGAGCGAAAGTTCTTTGTTGCATAGCAAGTGGCAATGACCTGGAACTCCCTGCCTTTGAGGGTGGCAGAAATGGAGATGATGAATGAGCTCCAAAGGAAGCTGGATAGGCGCTTGAGGAAAATAAATTTGCAGGGCCACGGGGGTAGAGCGGAAGAATGAGACTGACTGCACTGCTCTACAAAGAGCAGATAAGTTCTGAGTTTCGCATGGTAGTATCCTAGGTCCAACCATCTTCAGCTGCTTCATCCCTCCATCAGAAGTGCAGGTGTTCGCGGATGATTGAACAATGTTCAGCACCATTCACGATTTCTCAGATGCTGAAGAAGTCATGTCCATATGCAGCAAGACACTTACAATCTTCAGGCTTGGGCTGATTAAGTGGCAACTAACATTTGTGCCACACTAGTGCCAGACAATGGCCATCTCCAACAAGACAGAATCTAAGCATTTAAGTAAACGCATTTGCTATCTCTATATGGACGATTATTTATGAAGTCAAAGCTATACGAATTCAGAGCAGAATGAGAATGGCTAAGAAATTATATATAGGGTATAATTATATATAGGGTATAAAACGACCAGATGCTCAAGGACTTGCATCAGCAAGGAGGAAAAAGCTTAGTGGTCCCAATATCAATTTGCACGGCAAGTTCAAAATTGCAACATAGATCTGGGTTTAGAATCCGAAGAAAAACTGGTTACATTTGCAGATATCAAACTTAGGGGAGGGAGGAGGCAATTGATGCTGAGGAAGTAGCTCAGAAATTACAGAATGTATTGGAGAAAATACACCAATGGATGGAATAAAAGCAAATATAATTTAATATAGGCAACTATGGGAAATCTGCACTTAGGGAGTGGCAAAAAATTCACTCACTTCATAAATTATATTGAAATGGATAAAGTGAAGAGGTTTAGGATATCATAGTAAACATGCCCAACCATTGTGAAACAGTCACCAGTACAGCAAAAACGGTGAAAGACATGTTTAAACTGTATAATGTTTTGGTTAAAACTCAGTACTTTCTTCAATTCTGCTCACTGTGACACCATGATGATATAAATGTGGAAGTGATTCAAAGAAGAATCACAATGCTGGTTACTAAGTGCCTGAGAATGAGGAAAAACTGGAACAACTTGGGCTTTTCATCTTTGAAAGGCAGCAACTGAAAGGTGATTCGATCATGACATCACATGAAAACCATATACAAAAATGTAAACGTGAAAAGTTACTTCATAATAAGTATCGGTGAAACAAGGACAAAACTTCAAATTTGTAAAAGGCAAAATTCAGGACTGATGGCAAGAAGGTTGTCTTCAGGATGATCAACATAAAGGGACTTCTAATGCAGTAGTGGAGGAATTGTGTAACAAATATACGTCATAATGAGGAAACAGGGTTATACACAATGCTGTGGCAATGCATAGCGCAATTAGATTGTGATTACATAGAGCTCTGAGATGCAGAGGGATCTGGGTGTCTTAGTGAATCGCAAAAGTCTAGTATGCAGGTACAGCAAGTAATTAGGAAAGTTAATAGAGTATTATCATTTATTGCGAGGGGAATTGATCACAAAAGTAGGGAGGTTATACTTCAGTTGTACAGAGCACTAGTGAGAACACATCTGGTATGCTGTGTACAGCATTGGTCACCTTATTTAAGAAAGGATGTAAATGCATTGCAAGCAGTTCAGAGGTGTATCAGGCTAATACCAGGAATGGGTAGGTTGTCTTGTGAGGAAAGGTTGGACAGGCTAGGCTTGAATCCACTGGAGTTTAGAAGAGTAAGAGGCAACTTAATTGAACCATAAGATCCTGAGAGGTTTTGACAGGGTGGATGTGGAGAGGATGTTTCCTCTTGTAGGAAAAGTTAGAACTAGGGGTCACGGTTTAAAAATAAGGGGTTGCCCATTTAAAACTGAGATGAGGTGAAATGTTTTCTCTCAGAACATAAGAACTAGGAATAGGCAATTCAGCCCTTCGAGCCTGCCCCACCATTTATTACAATCATGGCTGATTTCATTTTGGCCTCAACTCCAATTTCCCACCCTCTCCCCATAACCTTTCAACCCGTTACTAGTTAAAAATCTGTCTATCTCCTCCTTAAATTTATTCAGCGTCCTGGCATCCACTGAACTCTGAGGTAGTGAATTCCACAGATTCACAACCCTTTGAGAAAAGTAATTCCTCTGTATCTCTGATTTAAATCGACCACCCCTTATCCTAAAACTATGGCCTCTCGTTCTAGAATGTCCCACAAGGGGAAACATCCGCTCCACGTCTACTTTGTCTATCCCCTTTTAGCATCTTATATATCTCAATTAGATCTCCTCTCATCCTTCTAAGCTGTAGTGAGTATAGGCCTAAACTGCTCAATCTCCCCTCATAAGACAAGCCCCACATCTCTGGAATCAATCTAGTGAACCTCCTCTGAACCGCCTCCAGTGCAACTACATCCTTCCTCAAGTAAGGGGTCCAAAACTGTGCACAGTACTCCAGGTGCAGTCTCATCAATGCCTTGTACAGTTGCAAGAGCACTTCTCTATTTTTATACTCTATTCCTTTAGCAATAAATGCCAAAATTCCATTTGCCTTCCTCATTATCTGCTGTACCTGCACACTAGCTTTCAGCGATTCATGCACGACGACACCCAGATCCCTCTGCACCGAAGCATTCAAAGTTTCTCTCCATTTAAATAATAAGTCACCACTTATCACCAAATAATAAGACCTCACACTTATCCACATTAAACTCCATCTGCCAAATTTTGGCCCATTCACCTAACCTGTCCATATCCATTTGTAAATTTTTTATTTCTTCATTGCAACTTACTTTCCCACCTATTTTGATGTCTTCTGCAAACTTAGCTATAGTACCTTCTACCCCTGAATCTAAGTCATTAATACAGATTGTAAATAGTTGGGGCCAAAGGACCAAACCCTGTGGCACCCCACTGGTTACAGCTTGCCATTCAGAAAAAGACCCATTTATCCCGACTCTCTGCTTTCTGTTGGTTAGCCAATCCTCTACCCAAGCTAATATATTACCCCTAACTCCATGTGATCTTATCTTGTATAGGTCAGGAGTCTTTGGAGCTGTCTTCCTGAAAGGTGGAGGAAACAGGTCTTTGAATATTTTTAAGGCAGAGGTGGATAGGTTCTTGGTAAGCAAGGGGGTGATAGGTTATCAGGGGTAGGTGGGATACAGAATTGAGGTTACTATCAGATCAGCCGTGATCTTATTAAATGGTGGAGCAGGCTCAAGGGGCTGAATGGCCTACTCCTGCTCCTTGTTTTTATGTCTAATCAAGTCAGGCTATACTAATGATACACAAGTACAGATAAAAAAGGCATCCACCCCATCCTTACATAAAAACTTACAAACTGCCACAGTACCTGACTGCAAGCAGTGAGCTAGTGGCACAAAATTAAAAATGGAGAAATGTAAATTACTACACATATTGAAAAGAAAAAGACAGCATATGCCCATGAAAAATGTCAATATAACTGATGTTGGGAGACCTTGGAATTGTAGCAGATGAGCGGCTCATCACAAACCGCATCACAGCAGCATCAATGTATTCCCATATCCTTTTATTCTACTTGCCTTTGCAAGAGATTCTTCTGCTCAGACCTAAATATCTTTCCTTTATATCCATGCCACATCATTCAGGTGCCCTTGATCATTGCAAGAAATCAGTTTCACGTTTGCCCATCTTTTCATATCTTAAACACCTCAGTCAAAACTTTTCATAGCTTTCTACTTTGGATGTCCACTTTTCTCAAGGTCCACGTTTCAGTTCCATGCACCAAGACTCTCCAAATTGCAGTCTGGATAATTCTTTTCCCTCAGCAGTTGTGAAATGTAATTCTGGATAAGAATGGAGCAGGCCAGTTGGAGAGAACACAAGAGCAATGAAGAAGTTCTCAGGCTGGTGGAGGAAGAAGGATTGTTAGAGAATATCAAGAATAGGCAACAGGGTTGGATGGGCCATATTAAGACACGAGAACTTGCTGAAGACGTGATTAAAGCAAGATTAGAGGGATGTAGGCCAAGAGGGAAAAAGAGCACTATAATGTTATAGACAACTTGAAATTGAAAACGGGAGGCTTCTACTAGCAACTGAAGAGGAAAGCACAAGACGGTAAGGTATGGAGAAATGAGCAGAGAAGCTGCCCTTAGGCAGGTTACTGTTACCAATCAAAACACCCTCCCCTAATCTGTTTGAATAAAATCAGCTGCAATTTTTCACACCTTTGTTCATTTGTATTTCCTCATACTAGCTAACATCCTAATGTACTTGTTGCATCCTCGCCACTGCTTCAACACCTGTCCTTTGGTATAGTCTTGCTAAGGTTTTCTGAAGGGTTTGCTATAGCACTCTTGCCTCAGTCGGAAGGTCATGGATTAGTTCTATTCCGAAGACTTGAACATAATCTAGATCGCAGTACAAAGCAGCGCGGTACAAAGGGAGTACTGTGTTGTCAAAAGTGCCATCTTTCAGATAAGACATTAAACCAAGGTTCTATGTGCTCCTTTAGGCTGACATAAAAGATCCTCAGGCATTAACTGAAGAGCAGCAGGGGCAATTATTGCAATGCTCTGGTCAACTTTTATCCCTCAATCATCACCACAAACAGATAATCTGATAACAACATTGTAGAACCCTGCTGTATGCAAATTGGCTGTCTCATTTCCTACAACAGTTAACTAAGTTTCAAAGAATTCTAGTGGTTATGAAGTGCTGTGGAATATTCCCAGGATGCACTGTATCAGAACTGTACAAATGTTACATCTTGCCTTTCAGATTCTGTAATTGTTGCCAATCAGAATTGAGCACTTTCTATGGCCTTAATACTTGAGACGTTGCTTTTAATGTTTTGTGAATCTACAGCTCCCAAAAGCTCTGCTCACCCACACTGCCCAGCTTTCCCCAAAGTGTCCCCTTTTTTCTTCCACATTTACTGACTTTTAATTTGATTTACCATATGTTTGCCATCTGAACATTATCCCTCCGAGCTTCTTTTGGGCCTCAATTATTCACTATGCCTCCTAGAATCATACACAGCAGAAGGATACCATTCAATCCATCTCTATGCTGACCCTCAAAGTTTTCCAATCAGTCCCACTTCCCTGAAAATCTTTCCTTTACAAGTAACAGTAAAATTCCTATTAGTGTTGTCCTGCGTCAAACACATATTAACTACTTGACCATAATTTCAATTGCCCCTATTAATTTAGACCATTGATTATAGAAATGATGCCAACTGATGAAAATTAGAATGTTTCAGTTTTATTCTCTAGGCAATGGAACATTCAAAAAGCTTTGCAATTACATTACTATCTTCAATATCAACAAGTGCTGTAAAGAAAAGCCCTTAGATGTAACAACCAATGAAACCTTTTGGAGTAAATGCAACATAAGGGAAATAGAAGAAGCTCTTCTCAAATTGAGAAATATCAGCAATCCGACAAAAGATGAAGAGCACAAAGGCTTACAAAAATCTCAAATTCAAAGCTTGATAGACAATAGTGGGAAAATTCCAACAGATTTAGCAACTGACCTCATCAGATTGAAGGCAAATACTGGGTGCAGTTCGGTTTAGAAATCAGAGTCACCAGAACAAAAAAAACTGTCACTCAAAGTTAAATGTGATGTAAACATTGAATACATTACTTCCATCTACCTGAAGTTCTAACAGAAACCACACTCAGTGAACAGTGGCAAGGGAGAATCAGGCTTTCAATTTTAGGTGGCTAACCCTAATCAGGAGACCAGCAGTTAAATATTCAGCAACATTGTGACTGCAATTTAAAAGCCCAAGGTACGCAAACTCCATGCCCAAAATGTTTGAGGTGGCGGATTTACCTTCAGGAGTCAGCTTAGGTTCATATGCTTTCCTCTTCTTTTGTTTTTCTCTTTTCCTCATCTTTTTGGCAACTGTAAATAAGGAGTGAATAATGTTTAAAACTTTGTATTAATTACATTACACTAATTACAACTTGTTAGACTATCAAGGTTGCTACACTGAACAGAAAACAAAAACTAATGAAAATAACACATTTGTTTCACTTGGGATTGTATGTACAATCGTAATATTGAATGATCAGAAATGCACTGTACACAGCAAGCAAAGCACACAAATACCAAACAAGACAAAAATGTATACAGGTGTTAGGGCGCAGAAGGAGGCCCATCATGTCTGCACCAGCTCTCCGAATGAGCAACTCAATTAGCTCAATTCTCCTGCCTTCTCCCTGTAAACCTGCACATTCATTCTTTTCAAATAACAGCTAGGGTAACAAGGGATGGACAATAAATGCTGGCCAAGCTAGCAAAGCTCACATCTCATGAATAAATAAAAAGGAATAAAAGAAATAAAACAGTCCAATTCCCTTTTGAATGCTTCAATCGAACCTGCCTCCACCACACACTCAGGCGGTGCATTCTAGACTCTAACCACTTGCTGTGAGAAAAAGTTTTTCCTCATATCACTACTGCTTCTTTTACTAGCTACTTTAAATGTGTTCCCTCCCATTCTCGATCCTTTCAGAGGTGGGAACAGTTTCTCTCTATCTACTCAGTCCAAATCCCTCATGATTTTGAATAGCTCTACATTTCTCTTCTCCAGGGAAAAAAGTCCTAACTTCTCCAAGCCATCTTCATAACTGAAGTTCCTCATCCCTGGTACTATTCTCTTGAATCTTTTCCACACTCTTTCATATCCTTCCTAAAATGCAGCACCCAGGACTGGGAGCAATACTCCAGCTGAGACTGAACTAGTGACTTGTACAAGTTCAACATAACCTCTTTGTTCTTGTACTCTACGCTGCTAATAATAAACCCCAGGATACCGTATGCTTTATTAACCACACTCTCAGCCTGTCCTGCAACCTTCAATGACTTATGCAGATATATACCGAGCTCCCTGCTACTCCTACACACCCTTTAGAGATGTACCCTGTATTTCATACTCTCTCTCCATGTTCTTTCTACCAAAATGAATCATTTTTCATTTCTCTGCATTGAACTTCGTTTGTCACAGCGCTTCCAAGTTTTGAATCATCCACAAACTTTGAAATTGTTCCCTAAACACCAAGGTCTGGGTCATTAACATATCAGGAAAAACAAGGGTCCCAATACTGACCCCTAGGGAACGCCAACCTTCCTCCGGCCCGAAAAACATCCATTAGCCACCACTCTGTCACTCAGCAAATTCCATATCCAGGTTGCTACTCTCCCTTTTATTCCATGAGCTGTATCTTTTCTCAAGTCTGTTGTGTGGCACTGTATCAAATGCCTTTTGAAAATCAATGTACACCACACCAACAGCATTGCCCTCATCAACCACCTCTGTTATCTCATCAAAAAGCCCCAGCAAGTTAATTAAACATGTTTTCCCCTTTAAGAAGTCCATGCTGGCTTTTCTTAATTTACCCGCATTTGACCAAAGTAATTTTGGTCCCCTTATCTGAGGGGAGGTAGACTGGCATTGGAGGCAGTCCAGGGAAGGCTCATTAGGTTGATCCCAGGAATGGAGGGATTTACTTATGAGAGGTTGAGTAGTCAGGGCCTGTACTCATTGGAGTTTAGAAGAATGAAAGACGACGTTATTGAAACATATAAAATTCTTAGGGGGTTAGACAGGGTAAATGCTGAGAGGTTGTTTCTCCTTGTGGGAGAGTCCAGGATCAGAGGGCATAATCTCAGAGTAAGGGGGTGCCCATTTAAGACAGAGATGAGGAGGAATTTCTTCTCTCAGAAGGCTGTAGAGGCTAGGTAGTTAAGCATATTCAAGCCTGCAATGGACAGATTTTTAATCAGTAAGGGAATCGAGAGGTATGGAGAGAAGGCAGGAAAGTGGAGTTGAGGATTATCAGATCAGCCATGATTTCATTGAATGGTGGAGCAGACTCGATGGGCCAAATGGCCTTCTTCTTATGCTCCTACGTCTTATGGTCTTTGATTGGCCTATAGTTGCAGGGCTTACCCTTATAACTGTTTCTAAATAAGGGTGTAATGTTTGCGATTCTCCAGTCCTCTGGTACCACCCGACTCTAAGGAATACTGAAAAATTATGGCTAGTGTCTCTGTAATTTCCACTCTCACTTCTTGCAGTATCCTTGGCTGCATCCCATCCAGTCCCAATGCCTTATCAACTTTAAGTACTGTGAGGAGGTAGAGATAATTTATGTTATATCTGTATTTGGGTGTGTTAAGGTAAGATATATCTTTAAATTTAAGTTTAATTTATATTTTATTCCATTGGTGGGTTAAAAGGTGAAACCCTGGGATCTAGTTTCATTTGTGGTTGGAGGCAGCAGATCTAAGCCGTTCGCATACCTGCATTTCCAATGAGTTTTATGCCTCTCTTGAAGAAGTTAAAGCAAACACAAGAGTAGAAAAAAAACTGTGCTGTTGCTTAGCAACAGGGGTCCAGAGAGGAAGGGCATACGCGCACACACACACACAGGAGAAAAAAAAGCAGCTTGAGTTCAGTTGAAAACAGCTGGCAGGGAGGGACTGGAGCAGAGGGGCAGATAGCAAGCCCCAAACTGAACTTAAAGCCAAGACTCCAGAGAAGCAGTCTACTGGGAGTGGGAACTATAGACAGTAGATCTCCCAAAAGAACCAAAAGGTCCCAAGGCCAAGGAGTGATTCAGAAATGGGAGAAAGTCCCAAGAGGATCTTCTAGTCAAAGGAAGGGCAGGCACCTGGAAAATGTCCCATTAAGTGAAGTTAAGAGTGAGGGGCAGAGGAAGGCTCCAAGCTTCAAGCTTAAAGGGAGAAAGCTGCAGGAAGCAGATTCAAAGCGATATGGGCTTGTGAGAAGTCAGAAGGTCCAAAGAGATGGCTGGAGGTCTGTAACTTTTTGCTTTGGGCATATGAAGCAGCAGTGTACTTTGACAGCTAAGTGCGTGGAAGAAAGCTTGAATGCATGTGGTGACCTAGGGGAGAGGAACATCTGAAGGAGAGTTCAAAACTCTGGAGGCAGACCCTTGCGGAAGGCTTCCAAGGGAAAGCATGGTTTGGAAGGAGATTCCAAAGCAAGTTCTTTGAGAGTGGAGATTGGAAACCCTCGTGTGAAAGACGGAATTTAGAGAGACCGGTTGGCTCATGGTGTAACAAGTGTCTGGGGGCAGTTGAGCAGAGATCCACAGCATCTGTTTTGGGTGACATCTGTCGTTTGGTTTCAGAATATGGTGTCCCTGACCACAGGTCACCTATTGGTTTACATGGGCTGTGTACCGGCTGTGAACATTAGAATATAAGATAGCTTTTGTAACTCGTATTATCCTTACAAATCCGTACATATCTGTAAAGGTTTAGTTGTGGGTGAAGGAGTATTATAATATAGTTCACAGAATCAAAAAATTTTAATGGCACAGGAGGCCATTTGGCCCATCATGCCTGTGCTGGCTCTCTAAATGAACATTATGACCTAGTGCCATTGCCCTGCCTTTCACCATACCCCTACCCATTATTTGAATAGAAACAATCTTCTAATGCCATCTCGAATGCCTCGATTGAACCTGCCTCCACCACACTTCCAGGCAGTGCATTCCAGACCCGAACCGCCGTGTGAAACAGTTTTTTCTCACATCACGTTTACTTCTTTTGCAAATCACTTTAAATCTGTGCCCGCTCGTTCTTGATCTTTTTATGAGCGGGAACAACTTCTCCCTATCCCACTCTACCCAGACCCCTCGATAGTGAACATCTCTATCAAATCTCCTCCTAGCCAACTTCTCTCCAAGGAGAACAGTCCCAAATTCTCCAATCTACCTTTGTAACTGGTTCCAGGAATGAGGAACTCTCTCTTGCACTCTCTCCAATGTGTTCATATCCTTCCTATAATGTGACGCCTAGAACTGTACACAATGTTCCAGCTGATGTCTAACGAGTGTCTTATATAAATTCAGCATAATCTCCTTGCTTTTATACTCAATGGCCCTATTAATAAAGCCCAGGATACTATATGCTTTATTAACTGCTCTCTCCACCTGTCCTGCCATCTTCAATGATCTATGCACATATACGTCCAGGTCTTTCTGCACCTGCACCTCCCTTCAAAATTTCACCCTTATTTTATATTGTCTGTCCATGTTCTTCCTACCAAAATGCATCACCTCACACTTCTCTGCATTGAATTTCATCTGCCACCTATCTGCCCACTCCACAAACTTGTCTATGTCCTTTTGGAGTCCACACCATCCTCCTCGCAGTTGATAACGCTCCCAAGCTTCGTATCATCTGCAAACTTTGAAACTGTCCCCTGCATACCAAGATCTAGATCATTAATACATTAAGGTAAGCAAGGGTCCCAATACCAACACCTGGCAAACTCCACTACAAACCTTCCTCCAGCCTGAAAAACATCCATTGACCTGTTTCCTAGTTTTCAGCCAATTTTGTATCCACATTGCTACTGTCCCTTTTATTCCATGAGCAATAACTTTTCTCACAAGTCTGTTGTGTGGCACTGTGTCAAATGCCTTTTGAAAGTCCATGTACACATCAACAGCATTACCCTCATCGACATTTTTTGTTACCTCTTCAAAATACTCTAAGCGAGTTAGTCAAACACAATTTCCCCTTAAGAAACCCATACTGGCTCTTCCTTAACAACCCATAATTTTACATGTGACTACTAATTCTATCCCGAATAACTAGCTAAACTGAGCTAGCTGAAGTGAACTGCAACATTAAGCTAGGGGATAGATTAACAGAGAAGCAGTGGTAGATATTTAAGGGGATCTTTCAGAATACTCCGAGTGAGTACATTCCTAGTATAATGGAAAATTCTAAAGGGAGGACCCACCACCCGTGGTCAACTAAAGCAGTTAAGGAAAGCAATAAACTTAAGGAAAAAACATAACTGCGCAAAGAAGAGTGGCAGGTCAGATGATTGGTCAGAATATAAAGAATGGCAGGCAATGAATAAAAGGTTAACCAGGAGAAAAAAAAAAAAATCACAGTATGAGAGGAAGCTAGCTAGGAATGTAAAATCAAATAGCAAGAGTAATAGCAATAGTAACAGGTATTTAGAAATGAAAAGAGTAAGTAAAGTGAGCCTGATGCAATGTTCCAGTGAAGCCCAATGCGAACTGGAGGAAAAGCACCTCATCTTCTGATTAGACACTTTACAGCCTTCCGGACTAAACAATGAGTTCATCAACTTCAGACTATGAACTCTCTTCCTCCATCTTCACCCCCTTTTTAATCCTTTTTTAAAAAAAATGTAGTTTTATTTGATTTGTTTCTTTTTATTTACTTATTTTTAATCATTTATTCATTGTTTTATCCCTTTTTAAAAATCCCTTTTCTAACCTTTTCCCCCAACCATCCCCAAAGGGCCATCTGTCATTTGTTCTATGTCATCTTTGACAGAGTGCTGACCCTTGTTCTGTTATTCACACGTTTCTTACCTTTATGCCACCATCAGCACCTTCTTTAGCACTTAACACGACCATTAACACTCCCTTTGTCATGTCTATGGCACCTTGGTCGATCTCTCCTTAGCCTCCCCCCCATCACTGACCTTCTATCCTGCTTTACCTGCTCCACCTCCCCTTAAACAGTCTGAAATCCATCACATTTCTACTTCTCTTTAGTTCTGAAATGTTAACTCTGTTTCTCTTTCCACAAATGCTGTTAGACCTGCTGAGTTTTTCCAGTATTTCCTGTTTTTATTTAAGTAGCGAGTGTTGGTCCTCTAGAGAGAGAAAGGGGCATTAATAATCAATCATAAGGAAATGGCGGATGAAAAGAACAAATATCTTGCTTCCATATTCACGAGAGGATATAAAAAACATTTCAGTAATTGCTGTAAATCAGGAGGTGGAAGGGAGAGGGGAACTTGGGTGAAATCATAATCACTAAGGAAGTGGTACTGAGCAAACAGATAGGAGCTGTGGGCTGACAAGTTTCAGGGTCCAGATGGACTTCATCCTAGGGTCTTAGAAGAGGTGCTAATGAGGTAGCAAATGCATTGATGTTAATTTTCCAAAATTCCCCAGATTCTGGAAAGCTTCCACCAGACTGGAAAGTAGCAAACATAACCTCTCTATTCAAGAAGGGAGGGAGGCAGAAAACTGTAAACTATAAGGCCAGTTAGCTTGACGTCTGCCGTGGGGAAGATGTCAAGGGTCAATCATTAAAGATGTTATAGCTGGGGACTTAGAGAAACTCAAGGTAATCAGGAAGAGTCAGCATGGTTTTGAGAAAGGGAAGTCATGGGCCATAACTTCCAAGTAGTGTCGGAAAGTGATGGCCCACAGGACTTAGAAGAAATAAATATCTACTTACCTGCCCTTGAAAATTACGCTGACCCTTGCGTTCACCGGAGCTGCATGGGGCCTGCATCAGAAGACTCCTCGCAGGTCCCAGTGAAGTGAAGCTCCAGCGGATTCAAGGAGGCCACGTCCCCTTTTTTACAGCACTTGCTTCCGTAAAGCAGGTAAGGTTAAAGGGCCAGGGAAATTGACAGGTCAGGGAGAAGGTAGTGCTTTGCACTTGGGGGGTGGGGTCAGAGATTGGGGATGTGGCAGAAGTTCCGTGGGTCGTTCTTGGTCTTTACAATAATCACCCAGATGCTGGAAGAGGTTTTAATTCCTCTAAATTCTTCCGAGTAACTATTGGTGTAACCCTAGCGGAACATTTCGATGTTTGCGATTTAAACCACATTTTCAGATGGTTTCCAGCGCAGAGCAATTGTCTGGAGAGAGTGTGCACTTCTGGGCAATTGCCATGCAAACCCTTACCTGACAGAGTCCCCAGCACATCATTGGGGTACCCCCAAATCCAACACTGGAGAGCTCAGAGGTTACTCTCCCATGTTTAACCAATTTATTAGAATTCTTTGAAGGAGTAACATGCGCTGTGGATAAAGGGGAGCCGGTGGATGTACTGTACTTAGATATCTAGGAGGCATTTGATAAGATGCTACATCAAAGGTTATTGCAGAAAATAAAAGTCATGGATAGAAGATTGGCTGGCTGCAGAAAACAGTATGCATGAAAGGGTCTTTTTCTGACTGGCAGGATGTGATGAGTGGAGTTCCACAGGGGTCTGTGCTGGGGCCTCAACTTTTTACAATTTATATCAATAACATAGATGTAGGGAGTGAAGGCATGGTAGCTAAATTTGCAGGTGACACAAAACTATGTAGGAAAGTATGTTGTGAAGACATAAGGAGTTTGCAGATGGATATAGATAGGTTCTAAGAGTGGGCTAAAATCTGGCAGGTGGAATATAATGTGGGAAAATGTGAATGTTCACTCTGGCAGGAAGAATAAAAAAAGCGAGAATTACGTAAACAGAGAAGGGCTGCAGAATTCCGAGCTGCAGAGGGGTCTACGTGTTCTATGCATGAGGCACAAAAAGTTGGTATGCAGGCACAGCAAGTTAATAAGGCGGCTAATGAAATGCTATCCTTTATTACAAGAGGAATTCAACATAAATGTAAGCATCTTAGGCACTGGTGAGACCGCATCTCAAATACTGTATGCAGTTTTGGTCTCCTCATTTAAGGAAGGGTGCACATGTGTTGAAGGTGGTTCAGGGGTGGTTTACTAGATTGATGCCTAGAATGAGTGGGTTATCTTACGATGGGGAAGACTGGACTTGTTTCCACTGGAGCTTAGAAGAGTGATGGGTGACTTGATTGAAATATATAAGATCTTAAACAGTACTGACAAGGTGGACGTGGAAAGGATGTTTCCTCTTGTGGGTGAGTCCAGTACTGGGGACACTTTTAAAATTAGGGGCTGCCCTTTTAGGACAGAGGTGAGGAGAAACATTTTCTCTGAGGGTTGTGTGACATTGGAATACTCTGCCTCAGGAGGTGGTGGAGACAGGGTCACCGAATATTTTTTTTAAGGCAGAGGTAGACTAAGACTAACCAGGGTAGATGGGAATTTGGAATTCGATACACACACAGCTAACCATGATCTTAATGAACGAAGGGGAGGTCTTGAGGGGCCGAATGGCCTACTTCTGCTCCTGTTTCATATGTTTGTACGTTTGTTCGTATGTACCACCATAATAAATGGGATAGATTTCAAACAGATCTAGCAACTCAAGGCTGGGTGCCATCGCAAACAGCATAATTGTACTGAATTACAATCTGTAATCTCATCTATCAGCATATCCCCCACTCTGCCATGATCAACAAGCCAAGGAATTGACCCTGGTTCAATGAAGAGTGCAGGAGGACATGCCAGGAGCAGCACCAGGCATACCTAAAAATGAGATGTGAACCTGGCAAAGCTACAACACAGGACTACTTGCGTGCCAAACAGCATAAACAGCAAGTGATAGGGAGAGCTAAGCAATTCCACAACCAACGGATTAGATCTAAGCTCTGCAGCCCTGTCACAACCAGTCGTGAATGGTGGTGGACAATTAAACTCACAGGAGGAGGTTGTTCCGCAAATATCCCCATCCTCAATGATGAAGCAGCCTAGAACATTGGTGCAAAAGATATCCCAGGCTGCTATGTAAGGCTAGGGAGGAAATTGCAAGGGCTCTGACACTAATTTTCAAATCCTCTCTGGCTACAGGAGAGGTGCCAGAGGACTTGAGGACAGCAAATGTGCAACCCTTATTCAGTAGTAGGGATAAACCAGGTAATTACAGGCCAGTGAGTCTAACATCAGTGGTAGGGAAACTATTGGAAAAATTTCTGAGGGATAGGATTAATCTCCACCTGAAGAGGCAGGGATTAATCAGAGATAGTCAGCATGGCTTTGTCAGGGGGTGCTCATGTCTAACAAAGTTGAATTTTTCAAGGAGGTGGCTGGTTGTGTAGATGAGTAGTGCAGCTGCTGTAGTTTATATGGACTTCCGTAAGGCTTTAGACAAGGTCCCGCATGGGAGAATGATCAAGATGGTGAGAGCCCTTGGGATCCAGGGCAATTTGACAAATTGGATCCAGAATTGGCTTAGTGGCAGGAGACAGAGGATGATGGTTGAAGGTTGTTTTTGTAATTGGAAGCCTGTGACAAGTGGTGTACCGCAGGGATCGGTGCTGAACCAATTTTGCCAAATTGCCCTGGATCCCATGGATCACACTTCATTGCAATATTTAAACCAGATGGATTTTGATAAACATGTCCACATAGCAGCAAAGTCCTGATGGCAGCAACAGCCTGAAGTAACACGTTGTTCACATCAGAACTGAGGGGCTACCATGCAGGTATATTACTTTAACATGCCAATGACTCAAGTACCTTTAACTGTACAACCACAAGTTGATGAATGCCACCTGCCTGATCATTCTCCCATGTGGGACCTTGTCAAAAGCCTTACTGACGTCCATGTAGACCACATCAACTGCACTACCTTTATCTACCTTGCTGCTTGTAGTACACATTAATGATTTAGAAGTGAATATAGGAGGTATGATCAGTAAGTTCGCAGATGACACGAAAATTGCTGTCGTAAATAGTGAGGAGGAAAGCCTTAGATTACAGGGCGATATAGATGGGCAGGGCAGTGGCAAATGGAATGTAATCCTGAGCAATGTGAGGTGATACATTTTGGGAGGACTAACATGGCAAGAGAATACACAATGAATGGTAGGACCCTCAGAAGTACAGAGGATCAGGGGGACCCCTTGGCGTACATGTCCATGGATCCCTGAAGGCACAGGTAGATAATTTGGTTAAGAAAGCACATGGGATATTTGTCTTTATTAGCCAAGGGATTCATTTAATTCCCTAGCCTTGCCTCTGCCTCCATGTTTAAAACCCCGTTCTGGTCCTTCATCATCTGTACTCTTCTCTTTACCATCCTTTTACTATTTATTTGCCTATAGGAGACTTTGGAATTCCCTTTTATGTTAGCTGCCAGTCTCTCTTCATATTCCCCCTGCTTCTTCACCTCCCCTCTGAACCTTCTATATTCAGCCTGGTTCTCAAATGTGGTTTCTACCTGACAATTGTCATAAGCACACTTTTTCTTCTTTATCTTAATTTTTATCTCCTTTGTCGTCTAGGAAGCCCTGGATTTGTTTGCCTACCTTTCCCTGTCGAGAGAATATACCTCGACTATGTCCAGGCTCTCTCTTCTTCGAAGGTAGCCCATTGATCAACTACGGTTTTCCTGCTGACTTTGACTCCAGTTTTTTCGGCCCAGATCTATTCTTACTCTGTTGAAGTTGGCTTTCCCCCCAGTTAATTATTCTTACTCTGGACTGTTCTTTATCCTTTCCCATCATCCTCCTGAGTCTTTTGGTGCATAGCTCACTGTTCCCCTAAATGTTCTCCTACTGACACTTGGTCTACTTGGCCCACCTCATTTCCCAGAACCTGGTCCAGCAGTGCCTCCTTCCTCATTGCACTGGAAACATACTGAAGAA
Organism: Carcharodon carcharias; assembly: GCF_017639515.1. NCBI lineage: Eukaryota > Metazoa > Chordata > Chondrichthyes > Lamniformes > Lamnidae > Carcharodon > Carcharodon carcharias. Next base: position 204,444,849 of record NC_054470.1, on the reverse strand, counting down.
AATTTTCCTGAACACACTCTAGGAATTCTTTACACTACTATTATCCCAGTCTGTAGTTGGATAACTGTAGTTCCCCCATTATAAGTACTGTACAATTTTTGCAACTCTCCAATTTCCTTGCAAATTTGTTCCTCTACATCCTTTCCACTAGTTGCTAATGTTCTACATAGCTCCCTAAATTCTGATTACATCCCTCTTTCTATCTTTGTCATTGGTACCGATGTGGACCACAACTGCTGACTGTTCACTCTCCCCGCTCAGGGTGCTCTGCAGTTCTCAATGACATCATTGACTCTGGTACCAGGGAGGCAACACACTGTCCTGGAATGACGTCTGCGGCCACAGAAACACCTATCCGTTCCCCTATCTAATCACCTATCACTATTGCTCTTCCAGACTTCCTTGTACCCACCCTGTGTACCTGCACCATCCATGGTGCCATGAATTTGGCTCTCGCTGCACTCACCAGATGAACCATCAGTGTTCAGAAGTGAATACTGGTTGGAGAGTAGGATGCACTCAATGATTACCTTCCTGATACTTTTTCTCTGTCCGACAGTCACCCCTTCCCTCTCCCTCTACATATTCTTTACCTGTGGAGTGACCACATCTATAAACATGCTATCGACATAGCGCTCAGCCTCATGGATGCACCACAGTGACATCAGCTGCTGCTCAAGTTCCAAAACCCAGAGCTCAAGGTGCTGCAACTGACAATACTTCTTGCACAAATGGTATCCAGGATGAGGAAAGCATCTTGGAATTCCCACATAACACAGAATGGGCACTCAAGATTGAAGCAGCCCTGCCATTTCTTTATTTATTAATTACCCTTGTTACTGCGAAAATAAAAGTTTATCAATACTAATAAGGTTTATTAATAGTAGTTAAAGTGTTTCAGTTGATAAATGCTAATACTTAACACACTTTACTAGTAGCAATAAACAATACCTAAAAATAAAAGATAATAAATACCAACCACACACTTGTTCCTTATTAATACTTAATGCATTTATCGTTTTTAATCTACCAGTTGAAGCTCAGTCCCTAAGCAGCATTATTCACCAGCCATCAACATACAACTTCCCTGTGATGTCATACCTCGATTTCTGTTTCTGAATACGAGCAGCAGTGACAGCAGCAGTGGTAGCACCAAGCCCTGAGCCTCCTCCAACCTCTCAGTCTGTCTCACGCTGCTTTCAGTCCGAGCCTCCTCCGACCTCTCTGTTTCACACGGCTTTCAGTCCGAGTCTCCTCTGACCTCTCACTGTCGCACGCTGCTTTCAGTCCGAGTCTCCTCCAACCTCTCACGCTGCTTTCAGTCCAAGTCTCCTCCGACCTCTCACTGTCTCACGTTACTTTCAGTCCGAGCCTCCTCCAACCTCTCACTCTGTCTCACGCTGCTTTCAGTCTGAGTGTCCTCCAACCTCTCACTCTGCTTTCTGTCCGAGCCTCCTCCAACCTCTCACCCTCTCACGCTGCTTTCAGTCCGAGCCTCCTCTGACCACTCACTCTGTCTCACGTTGCTTTCAGATTGAGCCTCCTCCAACCTCTCACTGTCTCACGCTGCTTTCAGTCCGAGCCTCCTCCAACCTCTCACTCCGTCGCACACTGCTTTCAGTCCGAGCCTCCTCTGACCACTCACTCTGTCTCGCTCTACTTTCAGTCCGAGTCTCCTCCAACCTCTCATTCTCTCACGCTGCTTTCAGTTCGAGCCTCCTCCAACCTCTCACTCTGTCTCACGCTGTTTTCAGTCTGGGTCTCCTCCGACCTCTCACTCTGTCTCACGTTCCTTTCAGTCCGAGCCTCCTCCAACCTCTCACTTCACACGCTGCTTTCAGTCCGAGCCTCCTCCAACCTTTCACTTCTCACGCTGCTTTCAGTCCGAGTCTCCTCCAACCTCTCACGTTGCTTTCAGTCTGAGTCTCCTCCGACCTCTCACGCTGTCACACGCCGCTTTCAGTCCGAGTCTCCTCCGACCTCGCACTGTCTCACGTTGCTTTCAGACCGAGCCTCCTCCGACCTCTCACGCTGCTTTCAGTCTGAGCCTCCTCCAACCTCTCACTCCGTCCCACGCTGCTTTCAGTCCGAGTCTCCTCCAACCTCTCACTCTCTCACGCTACTTTCAGTCCAAGTCTCCTCCAACCTCTCACTCTGTCTTACGCTGCTTTCAGTCCGAGCCTCCTCTGACCACTCACTCTGTCTCACGCTGCTTTCAGATCGAGCCTCCTCCGACCTCTCACTGTCTCACGCTGCTTTCAGTCCGAGTCTCCTCCAACCTCTCACTTCTCACGATGCTTTCAGTCTGAGTCTCCTCCAACCTCTCACTGTCTCACGCTGCTTTCAGTCCGAGTCCCCTCCAACCTCTCACTCTGTCTCGCTCTGCTTTCAGTCCGAGTCTCCTCCAACCTCTCACTTCTCACGCTGCTTTCAGATCGAGCCTCCTCCAACCTCTCACTGTCTCACGCTGCTTTCAGTCCGAGTCTCCTCCAAACTCTCACTCTCTCACGCTGCTTTCAGTCCGAGTCTCCTCCGACATCTCACTCTGTCTCACGTTGCTTTCAGTCCGAGCCTCCTCCAACCTCTCACACTGCTTTCAGTATAAGTCTCCTCCAACCTCTCACTCTGTCTCGCTCTGCTTTCATTCCGAGCCTCCTCCGACCACTCACTCTGTCTTGCACTGCTTTCAGTCCGAGTCTCCTCCGACCTCTCACTCTATCTCATGCTGCTTTCAGTCCGAGCCTCCTCCAACCTCTCGCTTCTCACGCTGCTTTCAGTCTGAGTCTCCTCCAATCTTACACTCTGCCTCGTGCTGCTTTCAGTCCGAGTCTCCTCCGACCTCTCACTCTGTCTCACGTTGCTTTCAGATCAAGCCTCCTCCGACCTCTCACTCTGCTTTCAGTCCGAGTCTCCTCCAACCTCTCACTCTGCTTTCTGTCTGAGCCTCCTCCAACCTCTCACTCTCTCACGCTGCTTTCAGTCCGAGTCTCCTCCGACATCTCACTCTGCTTTCAGTATAAGTCTCCTCCAGCCTCTCACTCTGTCTCGCTCTGCTTTCATTCCGAGCCTCCTCCGACCACTCACTCTGTCTTGCACTGCTTTCAGTCCGAGTCTCCTCCGACCTCTCACTTCTCACGCTGCTTTCAGATCGAGCCTCCTCCAACCTCTCACTGTCTCACGCTGCTTTCAGTCCGAGTCTCCTCCAAACTCTCACTCTCTCACGCTGCTTTCAGTCCGAGTCTCCTCTGACATCTCACTCTGTCTCACGTTGCTTTCAGTCCGAGCCTCCTCCAACCTCTCACACTGCTTTCAGTATAAGTCTCCTCCAACCTCTCACTCTGTCTCGCTCTGCTTTCATTCCGAGCCTCCTCCGACCACTCACTCTGTCTTGCACTGCTTTCAGTCCGAGTCTCCTCCGACCTCTCACTCTATCTCATGCTGCTTTCAGTCCGAGCCTCCTCCAACCTCTCGCTTCTCACGCTGCTTTCAGTCTGAGTCTCCTCCAATCTTACACTCTGCCTCGTGCTGCTTTCAGTCCGAGTCTCCTCCGACCTCTCACTCTGTCTCACGTTGCTTTCAGATCAAGCCTCCTCCGACCTCTCACTCTGCTTTCAGTCCGAGTCTCCTCCAACCTCTCACTCTGCTTTCTGTCTGAGCCTCCTCCAACCTCTCACTCTCTCACGTTGCTTTCAGTCCGAGCCTCCTCCAACCTCTCACACTGCTTTCAGTATAAGTCTCCTCCAGCCTCTCACTCTGCTTTCTGTCTGAGCCTCCTCCAACCACTCACTCTCCCTCACGCTGCTTTCAGTCCGAGTCTCCTCCAACCTCTCACGCTGCTTTCAGTCTGTCTCCTACAACCTCTCACGCTGCTTTCAGTCCGAGCCTCCTCCGACCTCTCACTCTGCTTTCAGTCCGAGTCTCCTCCAATCTCACACTCTGCCTCGTGCTACTTTCAGTCCGAGTCTCCTCCGACCTCTCACTCTGCTTTCTGTCCAAGACTCCTCCAACCTCTCACTCTCCCTCACGCTGCTTTCAGTCCGAGTCTCCTCCAACCTCTCACTCTCTCTCACGTTACTTTCAGTCTGAGTCTCCTCCAACCTCTCACTCTCTCTCGCTCTTTCAGTCCGAGTCTCCTCTGACCTCTCACTCTGGCTCACGCTGCTCTCAGTCCGAGCCTCCTCCAACCTCTCACTCTGTCTCACGCTGTTTTCAGTCCGGGTCTCCTCCGACCTCTCACTCTGTCTCACGTTCCTTTCAGTCCGAGCCTCCTCCAACCTCTCACTTCACACGCTGCTTTCAGTCCGAGCCTCCTCCAACCTTTCACTTCTCACGCTGCTTTCAGTCCGAGTCTCCTCCAACCTCTGATGTTGCTTTCAGTCTGAGTCTCCTCCGACCTCTCACTCTGTCACACGCCGCTTTCAGTCCGAGTCTCCTCCGACCTCGCACTGTCTCACGTTGCTTTCAGATCGAGCCTCCTCCAACCTCTCACGCTGCTTTCAGTCCGAGCCTCCTCCAACCTCTCACTCCGTCTCACGCTGCTTTCAGTCCGAGTCTCCTCCAACCTCTCACTCTCTCACGCTACTTTCAGTCCGAGTCTCCTCCAACCTCTCACTCTGTCTTACGCTGCTTTCAGTCCGAGCCTCCTCCAACCTCTCACTCTGTCTCACGCTGCTTTCAGTCCCAGCCTCCTCTGACCACTCACTCTGTCTCACGCTGCTTTCAGATCGAGCCTCCTCCGACCTCTCACTGTCTCACGCTGCTTTCAGTCCGAGTCTCCTCCAACCTCTCACTTCTCACGCTGCTTTCAGATCGAGCCTCCTCCAACCTCTCACTGTCTCACGCTGCTTTCAGTCCGAGCCTCCTCCAACCTCTCACTCTCCTTTCAGTCCAAGACTCCTCCAACCTCTCACTCTCCCTCACGCTGCTTTCAGTCCGAGTCTCCTCCAACCTCTCACTCTCTCTCACGTTACTTTCAGTCTGAGTCTCCTCCAACCTCTCACTCTCTCTCGCTCTTTCAGTCCGAGTCTCCTCTGACCTCTCACTCTGGCTCACGCTGCTCTCAGTCCGAGCCTCCTCCAACCTCTCACTCTGTCTCACGCTGTTTTCAGTCCGGGTCTCCTCCGACCTCTCACTCTGTCTCACGTTCCTTTCAGTCCGAGCCTCCTCCAACCTCTCACTTCACACGCTGCTTTCAGTCCGAGCCTCCTCCAACCTTTTACTTCTCACGCTGATTTCAGTCCGAGTCTCCTCCAACCTCTCACGTTGCTTTCAGTCTGAGTCTCCTCCGACCTCTCACTCTGTCACACGCCGCTTTCAGTCCGAGTCTCCTCCGACCTCGCACTGTCTCATGTTGCTTTCAGATCGAGCCTCCTCCGACCTCTCACGCTGCTTTCAGTCCGAGCCTCCTCCAACCTCTCACTCCGTCTCACGCTGCTTTCAGTCCGAGTCTCCTCCAACCTCTCACTCTCTCACGCTACTTTCAGTCCGAGTCTCCTCCAACCTCTCACTCTGTCTTACACTGCTTTCAGTCCGAGCCTCCTCCAACCTCTCACTCTGTCTCACGCTGCTTTCGGTCCCAGCCTCCTCTGACCACTCACTCTGTCTCACGCTGCTTTCAGATCGAGCCTCCTCTGACCTCTCACTCTGTCTCGCTCTGCTTTCAGTCCGAGTCTCCTCCAACCTCTCACTGTCTCACGCTGCTTTCAGTCCGAGTCCCCTCCGACCTCTCACTCTGTCTCGCTCTGCTTTCAGTCCGAGTCTCCTCCAACCTCTCACTTCTCACGCTGCTTTCAGATCGAGCCTCCTCCAACCTCTCACTGTCTCACGCTGCTTTCAGTCCGAGTCTCCTCCAACCTCTCACTCTGCTTTCTGTCCGAGACTCCTCCAAACTCTCACTCTCTCACGCTGCTTTCAGTCCGAGTCTCCTCCGACATCTCACTCTGTCTCACGTTGCTTTCAGTCCGAGCCTCCTCCAACCTCTCACACTGCTTTCAGTATAAGTCTCCTCCAACCTCTCACTCTGTCTCGCTCTGCTTTCATTCCGAGCCTCCTCCGACCACTCACTCTGTCTTGCACTGCTTTCAGTCCAAGTCTCCTCCGACCTCTCACTCTCTCTCATGCTGCTTTCAGTCCGAGCCTCCTCCAACCTCTCGCTTCTCACGCTGCTTTCAGTCTGAGTCTCCTCCAATCTTACACTCTGCCTCGTGCTGCTTTCAGTCCGAGTCTCCTCCGACCTCTCACTCTGTCTCACGTTGCTTTCAGATCAAGCCTCCTCCGACCTCTCACTCTGCTTTCAGTCCGAGTCTCCTCCAACCTCTCACTCTGCTTTCTGTCTGAGCCTCCTCCAACCTCTCACTCTCTCATGCTGCTTTCAGTCCGAGCCTCCTCCAACCTCTCGCTTCTCACGCTGCTTTCAGTCTGAGTCGCCTCCAATCTTACACTCTTCCTCGTGCTGCTTTCAGTCCGAGTCTCCTCCGACCTCTCACTCTGTCTCACGTTGCTTTCAGATCAAGCCTCCTCCGACCTCTCACTCTGTCTCACGCTGCTTTCAGTCCGAGCCTCCTCCGACCTCTCACTCTGCTTTCAGTCCGAGTCTCCTCCAACCTCTCACTCTGCTTTCTGTCTGAGCCTCCTCCAACCTCTCACTCTCTCACGCTGCTTTCAGTCCGAGCCTCCTCCAACCTCTCGCTCTCCCTCACGCTGCTTTCAGTCCGAGTCTCCTCCAACCTCTCACGCTGCTTTCAGTCTGTCTCCTACAACCTCTCACGCTGCTTTCAGTCCGAGCCTCCTCCGACCTCTCACTCTGCTTTCAGTCCGAGTCTCCTCCAATCTCACACTCTGCATCGTGCTACTTTCATTCCGAGTCTCCTCCGACCTCTCACTCTGCTTTCTGTCCGAGCCTCCTCCAACCTCTCACTCTCCTTTCAGTCCAAGCCTCCTCCAACCTCTCACTCTCCCTCACGCTGCTTTCAGTCCGAGTCTCCTCCAACCTCTCACTCTCTCTCACGTTGCTTTCAGTCTGAGTCTCCTCCAACCTCTCACTCTCTCTCGCTCTTTCAGTCCGAGTCTCCTCTGACCTCTCACTCTGGCTCATGCTGCTCTCAGTCCGAGCCTCCTCCAACCTCTCACTTCTCACACTGCTTTCAGTCCGAGTCTCCCCCAACCTCTCACGCTGCTTTCAGTCCAAGTGTCCTCTGATCTTTCACTCTGCTTTCAGTCCGAGTCTCCTCCAACCTCTCACTCTCTCTCGCTCTTTCAGTCCGAGTCTCCTCCGACCTCTCACTCTGTCTCACGCTGCTCTCAGTCCGAGCCTCCTCCAACCTCACTTCTCATGCTGCTTTCAGTCCGAGCCTCCTCCAACCTCTCACTTCTCACGCTGCTTTCAGTCCGAGTCTCCCCCAACCTCTCACGCTGCTTTCAGTCCGAGCCTCCTCCGACCTCTCACTCTGCTTTCAGTCCGAGTCTCCTCCAACCTCTCACTCTGCTTTCAGTCCGAGTCTCCTTCAACCTCTCACTCTCTCTCACGCTGCTTTCAGTCTGAGTCTCCTCCAACCTCTCACTCTCTCTCGCTCTTTCAGTCCGAGTCTCCTCCGACCTCTCACTCTGTCTCACGCTGCTCTCAGTCCGAGCCTCCTCCAACCTCACTTCTCATGCTGCTTTCAGTCCGAGCCTCCTCCAACCTCTCACTTCTCACGCTGCTTTCAGTCCGAGTCTCCTCCAACCTCTCACGCTGCTTTCAGTCCAAGTCTCCTCTGACCTCTCACTCTGCTTTCAGTCCGAGTCTCCTCCAATCTCACACTCTGCCTCATGCTGCTTTCAGTCTGAGTCTCCTCCGACCTCTCACTCTGTCACACGCCGCTTTCAGTCCAAGTCTCCTCCGACCTTGCACTGTCTTACGTTGCTTTCAGATCGAGCCTCCTCCGACCTCTCACGCTGCTTTCAGTCCGAGCCTCCTCCAACCTCTCACTCCGTCTCACGCTGCTTTCAGTCCGAGTCTCCCCCAACCTCTCATGCTGCTTGCAGTCCGAGCCTCCTCCGACCTCTCACTCTGCTTTCAGTCCGAGTCTCCTCCAACCTCTCACTCTGCTTTCTGTCTGAGCCTCCTCCAACCTCACTTCTCATGCTGCCTTCAGTCCGAGCCTCCTCCAACCTCTCACTCTGTCTCACTCTGCTTTCAGTCCGAGCCTCCTCCAACCTCTAACTTCTCATGCTACTTTCAGTCTGAGTCTCCTCCAACCTCTCTCACTGCTTTTAGTCCGAGCCTCCTCCGACCTCTCACTCTGCTTTTAGTCCGAGCCTCCACCCACCTCTCACTCTGTCTCACGTTGCTTTCAGTCCGGGCCTCCTCCAATCTCTCACTCTGTCTCACGCTGCTTTCAGTCCGAGTCTCCTCCAACCTCTCACTCTCTCACGCTGCTTTCAGTCCGAGCCTCCTCCAACCTCTCACTCTCCCTCACACTGCTTTCAGTCCGAGTCTCCTCCAACCTCTCACTCTGTCTCACGTTGCTTTCAGTCTGAGCCTCCTCCAACCTCTCACTCTCCCTCACGCTGCTTTCAGTCTGAGTCTCCTCCAACCTCTCACTGTCTCACGCTGCTTTCAGTCCTAGCCTCCTCTGACAATTCACTCTGTCTCACGTTGCTTTCAGATCGAGCCTCCTCCGACCTCTCACTCTGTTTCACACTGCTTTCAGTCCTAGCCTCCTCTGACCTCTCACTCTGTCTCACGTTGCTTTCAGTCCTAGCCTCCTCCGACCTCTCACTCTGTCTCATGCTGCTTTCAGTCCGAGTCCCCTCAGACCTCTCACTCTGTCCCGCTCTGCTTTCAGTCTGAGTCTCCTCCTATCTCTCACTTCTCACGCTGCTTTCAGTCTGAGTCTCCACCAACCTCTCACTATCTCACGCTGCTTTCAGTCCGAGCCTCCTCCAACCTCTCACTGTCTAACGCTGCTTTCAGTCCGAGTCCCCTCCGACCTCTCCCTCTGTCTCGCTCTGCTTTCAGTCCGAGTCTCCTCCAATCTCTCACTTCTCATGCTGCTTTCAGTCTGAGTTTCCTCCAACCTCTCACTGTCTCACGCTGCTTTCAGTCCGAGCCTCCTCTGACCTCTCGCTCTGTCACACGCTGCTTTCAGTCCAAGTCCCCTCCGACCTCCCACTCTGTCTCGCTCTGCTTTCAGTCCGAGCCTCCTCCGACCACTCACTGTCTCACACTGCTTTCAGTTCAAGCCTCCTCCAACCTCTCACTTCTCACGCTGCTTTCAGTCCAAGTCTCCTCCAACCTCTTACTTCTCACGCCGCTTTCAGTCCGGGCCTCCTCCAATCTCTCACTCTGTCTCACGCTGCTTTCAATCCGAGTCACCTCCAACCTCTCACTCTCTCACGCTGCTTTCAGTCCGAGCCTCCTCCAACCTCTCACTCTCCCTCACACTGCTTTCAGTCCGAGTCTCCTCCAACCTCTCACTCTGTCTCACGTTGCTTTCAGTCCGAGCCTCCTCCAACCTCTCACTCTCCCTCACGCTGCTTTCAGTCTGAGTCTCCTCCAACCTCTCACTGTCTCACGCTGCTTTCAGTCCTAGCCTCCTCTGACAACTCACTCTGTCTCACGTTGCTTTCAGATCGAGCCTCCTCCGACCTCTCACTCTGTTTCACGCTGCTTTCAGTCCTAGCCTCCTCTGACCTCTCACTCTGTCTCACGTTGCTTTCAGTCCTAGCCTCCTCCGACCTCTCACTCTGTCTCATGCTGCTTTCAGTCCGAGTCCCCTCAGACCTCTCACTCTGTCCCGCTCTGCTTTCAGTCTGAGTCTCCTCCTATCTCTCACTTCTCACGCTGCTTTCAGTCTGAGTCTCCTCCAACCTCTCACTGTCTCACGCTGCTTTCAGTCCGAGCCTCCTCCAACCTCTCACTGTCTAACGCTGCTTTCAGTCCGAGTCCCCTCCGACCTCTCCCTCTGTCTCGCTCTGCTTTCAGTCCGAGTCTCCTCCAATCTCTCACTTCTCATGCTGCTTTCAGTCTGAGTTTCCTCCAACCTCTCACTGTCTCACGCTGCTTTCAGTCCGAGCCTCCTCTGACCTCTCACTCTGTCTCACGCTGCTTTCAGTCCAAGTCCCCTCCGACCTCTCACTCTGTCTCGCTCTGCTTTCAGTCCGAGCCTCCTCCGACCACTCACTCTGTCTCACACTGCTTTCAGTTCAAGCCTCCTCCAACCTCTCACTTCTCACGCTGCTTTCAGTCCAAGTCTCCTCCAACCTCTTACTTCTCACGCCGCTTTCAGTCTGAGTCTCCTCCAACCTCTCACTCTGTCTCACGCTGCTTTCAGTACAAGTCTCCTCCAACCTCTCACTGCCTCACGCTGCTTTCAGTCTGAGCCTCCTCCAACCTCTCACTGTCTCACGCTGCTTTCAGTCTGAGCTTCCTCTAACCTCTCACTCTGTCTCACGCTGCTTTTAGCCCGAGCTTCCTCCAGCCTCTCACTCTGTCTCACGCTGCTTTCAGCGCGGGTGTCCACTGACCTCCCGCTCCGTCTTGTACTGCTTTGAGCCCGAGGCTCCACCAACCTCCCACTCCGTCTTGCACTGCTTTCAGCCAGAGTCTCCTCCAACCTCCCGCTGCTTTCAGCGCGAGTGTTCACTGACCTCCCGCTCTGTCTCGCACTGCTTTCAGCCCCGAATATCCACCAATCGCTCGTTCTGTCTCATGCTGCTGTCAGCCCGAAATCTCCGCCAAACTCGCCATTCTAAGGCTGAAGGTACGCTGTGCAAATGTGCCTGTTGGAGTCAGATGTGATGCTAGCTCTCTGTCCATACCTACCATCTGGAATTTCAGTTTGGTTGCACTGTCAGAACTCCCCAATTATATGAATGAAAAATACTTCACCTGCAGACGTATCTAACAGCTACCATCATCAACGCTTACAACGCAACCCTCTACTCCGATAAGCATGTTCAGCAAAAGTTCTATTCTGACCTTCATTGTCATTCCAAAATAAGACATCTTCCTTTTGGGAGACTTCAATGCCAGGGTTGGTCTTGACTCCAATGTGTGGAGAGGAACCATTGGAAATAATGGGGTGGGAAAAGCTGATGCAAATGGTGCCCACTTGCTGACAAAGTGGGCTCAGCATGGCCTATATCATCTTACACCTTCTTTCACCAGAAGAACAAGCAATGATTTTATTGAATGGCACAGCAGGCTTGAGGGGCTGAATGGCCTATTCCTGCTCCTAATTCGTAGTTCAGGCTTTTGTTCATACACCAAATACAAAACCACAAAGAGGCATCCTCTATCAAAGCACTGGCAAATCCTGCATTATCTCACTGTTTGAATCAAAGGTCCAAGCGATGTCTGTATTACAAGACTCATGAGGCGGTGGGATCTGATACCTGCTTGACAGATCACTGACTTATTTGATTGCTTGATGAACATCCACCGAGTACCAATATCCTAAGGCCCAAAAGTCCAAGAGGAACATGATCAATGTCTCATCTCCGAAGCAGTCCAACCAAAGGGAGGAATTCCAAGTGCAGCTCACAACCAAACTGGAAAATCTTAACAGCTCCAACTCAATTCCAGAACAGTGGGTCAAATAAAGTCAGTTATATTAGATAGCATGGTCTTTTCTTATACTTGTCTGTGGCAGCAAAATGTTGAGAACAACCGTGCTCTAAAGATTTGGATATCCAAGAAACTTCATCACAATCCTGCAACTGTATTGAGTGGGACATCTGAAACAGCCACCTTCAAAATCCAGATTGGTGTCAAGTGAGGCAGAGTGATAGCCCCATATTATTTACAATCTACTTGACAGTGGCTATTTGCCTCAAAAATCAATTGCTCTCTGGTGAAATATTAAATGCTGCCTAGATGGAAAACTCTTTAACCTCAGTCACCTCCGTGCTAAAACTGACTATCAAAGACAAACATGATCTACAGTTTACAGATGACTGCAGCGTTGTTGCCCACTCTGCACCAGGTTTGCAAGCCACTCTCCTTCTCTTCAATTCTGCATACAAGAGATTCGGTCTGTCCTTGAATACCGCAAAAATAAATCCCAAACCTGGTCAGCCAAATATTCCACTTCCCATACACACTGGAGACACTCTGGAATATATTCAGCACTTCCCAGGCCTTGGCAGCCACCTCTCTGAAAAGGCCACCATTAATGTGGAGATCCAATGCTGGATCAGCTGCACCAGTTCAGCCTTCTACTGCAGCAAGTGTTTGACAACAAAGACTCTGCATGTCAACAAAAGTGTCAGTGTACAAAGCAGTTTGTCACCACACTCGTGTGCTACAGTGAGACCTAGACTGCGTATCAGCGAAACATAAGAACACTAGAGAAATTCCACCAGCAATGCCTTTGCCACATCCTTTGGATTCCATGGCAGGACCTCTGAACACACTCTAGTGTCCTTCTTCAAGCCAGCTCCACAAGCATCCAGGCAAAACTCCTGCAAAATCAACTTTGATGGGCTAGACACTGTCCAAATGTCAGGTTCTGTTTTCTCAACACAAATCTCCACGTTCCAGGAAAGGGTAAAGAAAACACTTCGAAGACACTCTGAAGCTCTCTTTGAAGTGCAGCAGCACTGACATTAATAACTGGGAGGAGCTTGCTAGCAATCATTCAAAATGGCAACATGTCCATCAAGCTGCATCACGCTTTGAGTCAAAAAGTCCTAATGATGAGGTAGAGTGATGGCAGAAAAGGAAAGAACAGGAAGGAACAGGTGGTGGCATAGTGGAATTGTCACTAGACTGGTAATCCAGAGACCTAGGGTAATGCTCTGGAGACCTGAGTTCAAATCCCACCAGTGTGAAATTTGAATTCAATAAAAATCTGGAATTAAAAGTCTGACGATAACCATGAAACCATTGCCAATTGTTGTAAAAAGCCACCTGGTTCATTAACGTCCTTAAGGGAAGGAAATCTGTCGTCCTTACCCAGTCTGGCCTACAGGTGTCTCCAGACCCACAGCAATGTGGTTGACTCTTAAATGTCCTCTAAACTAGGGCAATACGGGATGGGGAATAAATGCTGGCCTGTGCCCACGACCCACGAACGAATAAAAGAAAAATCCGACCTACTTCTTGGGGCTTCCTGCCCTATGTGCCCAAAGATTTGTGGATCGAAATTCGGCCTTCAATCATCTGAAGACCCTTGACAGAAATTCAACCCAGAGTAGACAAATTGAGGGGCAGCCAATGACAATAGGAACATGAGAAATAGGGAGTGATCATGAACTATCCCCATATATCAAAAAATTTCTCATCCCGTTTCTATCCAACCGAGATGGTTGAGACAATTCATGGAACTCCCTCCCTAACACCACGATGGGTGTACTTAAGACAACAGGGACTGCAGTGGTTCAAGAAAGCAGCTCACTGCCACTTTCTCAAGAGTAATTAGGGATGAGCAATAAATGCTGGCCTAGCCAGCAATGCACACAGCCCGCAAATGAATTTGAAAAATTATCCAAAATGGTACAGTGCTCGATCAGCTCAACTTCTTCCTTTAGATTTATAAATTTTCCCTACTCCCTGCCACCAACTTCCCAATTTTTCTATGGCCCCAGTTATACGATTTGCTAGGACCTAGTCCAGATGATTGAAGTAAAATCCATCCCAAGAGAACAGCTCCTTCTTTCCCCAGTTTCCCCACCCCATGACAGCAAATGTTTGAAATCTCAAAGAGCGACAGATAACTAGTTAAACATTTTAAAAGGGATTTGCTCCAAACAGACCTTTTGGCAGTAACTGGCCGTCAACTCTGCATAATTTAAAATTATCCCATGCATCTCAGGCTTTAAAACTCTAAAACGTGACTTCATATTCTAATCAGTAAGAAGTCTGCTAAGTCCCAAATTAAACATCCAGTGCAAGTGCACTTTATGGTGACATATACATTGCATTGTAATAAAGTTAATGTCCGGCCATTTCCAGAAAATGTGTTTTATTCTATTGTCAAGAAATGCATACTTACTATCACTGAGACTGGGAGGGGGAGAATCATCCTCAGATCCAGGGCTACGGTCCCGATATCTGCTTCCGGAGCTCCGTCTACCTTCGATAGAATAACTGCCCCTTCTTAATTCATTTAGAATCCTGCGGTCACGTTCTTCACACTCCCAGGCTTTATCTGCCCCTCGATCCTTTTTGTGCCTCTTCCTGGAAGCTACAAGTAAACAGATTGTTTTTATATTAGAACTTAATCTTTGTATGGGTTATTTTGCAATGTCTCTTTTTTACCACTACAACCATGTGTCTTAAGTGTTAATTTTGGACTCCTCCAGTTTTTTTTACCTCAATGCAACTGACTTGAGATCTTAATAAATTTTTTATACAATTTATTCAGCAGATGTGGGTGTCGCTGGCTAGGCTAGAATTTATTGCCCATTCCTAATTGCCCTTGAGGTGGTGGTGGTGAGCTGTTTCCTTGAACCGTTGCAGTCCACGTGGTGTAGGTATACCTGTAGTGCTGTTTGGGAGTTACAGGATTTTGCCCTAGTGGCAGTGAAGGAACGGCGATATATTTCCAAGTAAGGATGGTGAGTGGCTTGGAGAGGAATTTCCAGGTGGTTGTGTTCCCACGTATACCATGGGAACTGTGATTGTCTTTCTAATTGGTAGCAGTTGTGGGTTTGGAAGGTGGTGCTAAGAACTTTGGCGAGTTCCTGCAGTGCACCTTGTAGATGGTACACACCGTTGCCATGGTGGTGGGGGGGAGGAGTGAATGTTTGTGGAAGGGGTGCCAATCAAACAGGTTACTTTGTCCTGGATGGTGTCAAGCTTCTTGAATGTTGATGGAGCTGCACTCATCCAGTCAAGTGAAGAGTATTCGATCACACTCCTGACCAATGCCTTGTAGACGGTGGGCAGGCTTTGGAGAGTCAGGTGGTGAATTACTCACCAGAGAATTCCCAGCCTCTGACCTGCTCTTGTAGCCACAGTATGGCTACTCCAGTTCAGTGTCTGGTCTATGGTAACCCCCCAGGATGTCGACAGTGGGACATTCAGCAATGGTAATGCCATTAATGTCATGGGGAGATGGTTGGATTCTCTCTTGAAGATGGCCATTGCCTGACACTTGTATGGCACGAATGTTACTTGCCACTTATCAGCTAAAGCCTGAATGTTGTCAAGGTCTTGCTGCATATGGGCATGGACTGCTTCAGTATCTGAGGAATTGTGAATGATGCTTAACATTGTGCAATCATCTGCAAACATCCCCACTTCGGCCCTTATGATGGAAGGAAGGTCATTGATGAAATACCTGAAGATAGTTGGGCCTAGAACACTACCCTGAGAAACTCCTGCAGCAATATCCCAGGACTCAGGTGATTGACCTCCAAAACCACAGCCATCTTCCTTTATTCCAGGTCTGACTCCAGTGAGTGGAGAATTTTCCCCCGGATTCTCAGTGACTCCAGTTTTGCTAGGTCTCCTTGATGCCACACCTAGTCAAATGATGCCTTGATGTCAGGGGAAGCCACTTTCACCTCATTGTTGAGTTCAGACCTTTTGTCCATGTTTGGACTATGGCTGCAGTGAGGTCAGGAGCTGAGTGGCCCTGGCAGGAACCAAACCGAGCATCAGTGAATAAAAAGTTATTGCTGAATAAGTGCTGCTTGATGGCACTGTTGATGGCACTTTCCATCATTTTGTTGATGATCAAGAATAGATGGATAGGGTGATAATGGACCGGGTTGGATTTTTCCTGTTTTTTTTTCCAGGAAAGGACATACTTAGACAATTTTCTACATCACCAGGTAGATGCCACCAGTGTTGTAGCTTTATTGGAACAGTTTGGCTAGGGGCACAGCTAGTTCTTTAGCACAAGTCTTCAGCACTATTGCTGGAATTTTGTCCATGCCCATGGCCTTTGCAGTATTCAGTGCCTTCTTGATATCACATGGAATGAATCGAATTGGCTGAGGACTGGCATCTGTCATGTTGGGGACCTCCAGAGTAGGTCATCCAAATGGCACTTCTGTTTGAAGATAGCTGGAAGTGCGTCAGCCTCATTTCCTGCACTTATGTTCTTGGCTCCCCCATCATTGTGGTTTGGGATATTTGTGGTGCCTCGTCCTCCAATTAGTCATTTCATTATCCACCACCATTCATGACTGAATGTGGCAGGACCACCCCAGGGGGTAGCATTTGAAGAGCCTCGGCCCCTGCAACTGTCCAACAGTTATTAGATTCTTGCAAGTTGTGTGGACTGCAGAGAGGATAAGCGAACTGACCACAGCACCGTGATACAAGGAGCCATTCAAGTGACAGGAGGAAATAGGAACGTAGTAGTGGGAGGGGACAGTATAATTAGGGGGATAGATACTATTCTCCGCAGCCATAAGCGTAAGTACCGAAGGCTGCGTGTGTGCCTGCCCTGTGCCAGCGTTAAGGACATCTTCTCAGGGATTGGAGTGGGAGGGGTGGGATCCAGTTGTCATGTACGTTAGTAATAACGAAACTGATAGGACTGGAAAGGAGGTTCTGCTGAAAGAGTTTGAACAGTTAGGAGCTAAATTAAAAAGCAGAACCTTCAAGGTAATAATCTCGGAATTATTACCTGAGCCATGGGCAAACTGACATAGGGTAAATGAAGTCAAGGGGTTAAATGCGTGGCTTAAAGATTGGTGTGGGAGAAATGGGTTTCAGTTCATGGGGCACTGGCGCCAGTACTGGGGAAGAAGGGAGCTGTTCCCATGGGATGGGCTTCACTTGAACATTGCTGGGACCAGTGACCTGGTGAATCAAATAACTAGGGCTGTAGAGAGGGTTTAAACTAAATGGGATTGGGGGGGGCGGTTCTGGAGAGGGGATACGTAGCCTTAGAAAGCAAAAGGAAATGGCAGTCTTGTAGGGCAGCTGCTTAGATATTGATACCCAGAGTGTGACAAGAAGGGACAGATTGTACAAACATTAAAAAAAAAGCAACAACTGGGGCTAAAGTGGGGGAAAAATGGTAAAAAGTCAAAATTAACGGCTCTTTACTTAAATGCACGTAGTATTCGGAACAAAATAAATGAATAAATGGCACAAATAGAGGTTAATGAGTATGATCTTATAGCCATTACAGAGATGTGATTACAAGGAGATCAAAGCTGGGAACTAAATATTCAGGGGTATGTGACTTTTCAAAAGGGCAGGCAGGAGGGGAAGGGTGGTGGGGTAGCTTTGTTAGTACAAGATGGAATAAGTACAACAGCATATAATGATCTTGGATTGGAAGATGTAGAATCCATATGGGTGGAGGCAAGAAATTAGGTAAGACAACACTAGTGGGAGTAGTCTATAGGCCTCCTAACTGTGTCTATGCTAAATCAGGAGATAATCAGGGTATGTAAAAAAGGCAGTACATCAATCATGGGTGACTTTAATCTTCATGTAGATTGGGAAAATCAGGTTGACAGAGGTAGACATGAGCAAGAATTCATAGTGTATTTGGGATAGTTTCCTAGAACAATATGTTGTGGATCCAACCAGGGATCAGGCTATTTTGGATCTGGTAATGTATAATGAGGCAGGTTTAATAAATGATCTCAGAGTAAAAGATCCCTTAGGAAAAACTGGCCATACATGGTAGAATTTAGCATTCAGTTTGAGAGTGAAGAACTTAGTTCGGAAACAACTATGCTAAACTTAAATAAGGGTGATTACAAAGGAACGAGGGCAGAGTTGGCTGGAGTGGACTGGCAAAGGAGTTTAGCAGAAAAGACGGTTGATGATCAATGGCATATGTTTTAAGAAAATAGTTCATGACTCACAACTCTACATTCCAATGAGAAAGAAGGATTGTAGGGTTAACCAAGGAAGTTAAGGATAGTGTCAAATTGAAAGAAAAAACATACAATGTGCCAAAGATTAGTGGTAAGCCAGAGGATTGGGGAAAGTCTTAAAAAACAACAGAAGATGACCAAAAAAAAAACAAAGAGGAAGAAAATAAACTTTTGAGGGTAGACTAACAAGTAATATTAAAAACACAGCATGAGCTTAAGCATATTAAAAGGAAGAGAGAGGCCAAAGTAAACCTAAGCCCCTTAGAGAATGAGGCTAGGGAAATAATTCTGGGGAACCAGGAAATGGCAGAGGAGTTGAATAAATACTTTGCTTCAGTCTTCACAGAAGACACTAATAACATACCAAAAATACTAAATGATCAAGGGGCAGAAGAGGGGGAGGAAATAAATACAATAACTATCACCAGAGCAAAAGTACTAGGGAAACTAATGGGGCTGATAAGTCCCCTGGACCCAATGGGTTGCATCCTAGGATATTAAAGAAAGTAGCTACACAAATAGCAGATGCACTGGTAGCAATCTTCCAAGAATGATTAGGTTCTGGAAAAATCCCAAAGGACTGGAAAACTGCCCCCCCCCCCTTCAAATAAAGGGGGGGGGGGGGGTGCAAAAAAACAGGTGACGATAGGCCAGTCAGCTTAACATCTGTCATTGGGAAAATGTTAGACCATTATAAAAGCATGTAATAGCAGAGCATTCAGAAAGGCATAATATAGTCAAGCAGAGTCAGCATAGCATCGCAAAGGGGAAATCATGCCTAACAAATTTATTAGAATTCTTTGTGGTAACAAGCAGGATCGATAAAGTGGAACCAGTAGATGTAATATGTTTGGATTTCCAAAAGGCTTTTGATAAGGTACCGCACATAAGGCTACTTAATAAGACAAGAGCCAATGGTGTTAGGGGTGATATATTGGCATGGATAGCGGGTTGGCTAACATAAGAGAGAGTCGGGATAAGGAGGGCATTTGCAGGATGACATTTTCAGGATGGCAACTTGTAACTAGTGGAGTGTTACACGGTTCAGTGCTGGGGCCACAATTATTTACAATAGACATTAACGACTTGGATGTGGGAAGGGAATGTACTATCAACAAATTTGCGGAGGACACAAAAACAGGTGGGAAGGCAAGCGGTGAGGATGACATAAGGAGTCTAGAGGGATATAGACAGGTTAAGTGAATGGGATAAAAACTTGGCAGATGGAATATAATGTGGGAAAATGTGAGGTTATGCATTATTTACATGGAGAAAGTCTGCAGAAGGCTGCAGCATAGAGGGTTTTGGGAGTCCTCGTGCATGAATCACAAAAAGCTAGCATACAAGTTCAACAGGTAATAGGGAAGGCAAATGGAATGTTGGTCTTTATTTCAAAGGGAATGTAATATAAAAATAGGGAAGTATTGCTAAAGCTATACAAGGCACTAGCTAGACCACACTTGGAATACTGTGAACAGTTTTGGTCCCCTTATCTAAGGAAAGATATATGGCATTAGAGGCAATCCAGAGAAGGTTCTCTAGGTTGATGGCAGGTATGGAGGGATTTTCTTATGAGGAGAAGTTGAGTCTGTACTCACTGGAGTTTAGAAGAGTGAGAGATGACCTTATTGAAACATATAAGATTCTTAGGGATCTTGACAGGGTAGATGCTAAGAGGTTGTTTCCCCTTGTGGGAGAGTCTAAGACCAGAGGGCATAATCTCAGCCCATTTAAGACAGGGATGAGGAGGAATTTCTTTTCTGAGAGGGTAGTGAATCTGCGGAACTCTCTACAGTAGAGGCTGAGTTGTTAAGTACATTCAAGGCAAGGATAGGCAGATTTTTAAATCAGTAAGGGAATTGAGGATTATGGGGAAAAGGCAAGAAAGTAGAGTTGAGGATTATCAGATCAGCCATGATCTCATTTATGGCAGAGCAGACATGATGGGCCAAATGGCCTACTCCTGCTCCTACATCTTATGGTCTGCACAGCTTAGATCTGACCCATTGGTTGCGGGATCATTTAGCTCTGTCACATGCTACTTATGCTGTTTGGCACACAAGTCATCCTGTGTTACAACTTCACCAAGTTGACACCTCATTTTTAGGTATGCCTGGTACTGCTCCTAGCATGCCCTCCTGCACTATTCATTGAACCAGGGTTGATCCCCTGGCTTGGTGTCAATGACGGAGGATTAAGCTAGGCATCTCCCAGGGAGTCATGTATAAAGGCAGGCAGGTCATCATATTGGAATCTTCACGACCTGATATTCTTTAAAACTTCCATCACTCTCACATGGGCATAGATTGGACGAGAAGACTCACAAGAGAGACAGTCTATAACCAGGTATAAACAATAACATAGAAGTCGTCATCAATAAGCACGAGGAATGTCATGAGCATATGCCA
Source organism: Carcharodon carcharias (assembly GCF_017639515.1). Classification (NCBI taxonomy): domain Eukaryota; kingdom Metazoa; phylum Chordata; class Chondrichthyes; order Lamniformes; family Lamnidae; genus Carcharodon; species Carcharodon carcharias. The sequence continues at coordinate 204,424,666 of NC_054470.1, read as the reverse complement.
AGTCAGCACAAAGGACCATTGATTCCGCATGAATTTCTTATCCATCCTTGCTCCAAAATTGTATCTGACGTCTTTCCTGCCCATGGTATTAACTTCATCGTCAACTACGTTACCACATATCCCATTATTTGAAAATTGCACAACATGTCAAGCACAACTGTCTTGCACACTAAGTGCTATTTTCAGTTTATTTGGTGTGCCTAGGGAGATCAATACTGCTAATGGTCCGCAATTTATTGGTAATCCATTTCAGGATATATGAGAAGTGGAATATTGATCACACTACTACTTCCCCTCATTACCCTAGATCTAACAGCCTCGCTGAACAAATGACTCACGTGGTGAAATCCCAAATTCTTAAAGGTAGACGGAAGAAGCAAGATTTACTCATTGCAATGTTACATCTGAGCGCGACGCTTTAAGTGCAACTATTCCATCACCAGCAGATGGTATGAATGGCAGACCAGTGTGTACCAATCTACCTACTCTTGCCTATTCTACTCTATCAGAAAGAGAGCAACTTTTAAAACTAAGAGGAAGGTGACCAATGCGCACGTTAAAAAGCGCGGGAACAAAATTGCCAAGTTTCCAGTTGGGACAAGAAGTTCACATTCAGGATCCCAGAGAAGGTACATGGCAACTGGCCAAGGTGACTCCGCTCAGAACCAAGTTCTTCCAAAGTCATTACACAAAAAGGCGCAATGGTGAGGCGTAACCGAAGACAAATCAGATCCATTCCATCTGCTCAACCACTATGCAGTCCTACTGCATCGGGGACAAAACAATGCAATCAGCAGCAACATCCAAGAATGAAAATCCCACAGGTCACTTTGGGCAACCAAAGAAACCTCCAGACAGGGTTACCATTATAAGATTTGGACATAATTACCAGTAGAGATTTAGAGACTTAGATTCACCAATCCTATACATTTATGTGTATGACAACAAAACATAAACATGTATCGTAAATAGCTATACTTTGTTGGAATGGAGAAGTATATTTAAAAAGGGGAATGCTGTAATATGCCTTTAAGGTACAGCAGCATGCCAATAATTTATGGAATGTATGTCACGTGATCCTGCCCCAGTTTCACTTTGGCCTGGAGCAGAACACATAGCCCTAATGTCATCAAGCTTTCTATTCAATTATAAATGTTCGCATGTGCTTCTTAATAAATAAACCCACAACATGTTTTCACAATCCCTTATGAGTGATTGGTGCCTTTATTACATAACACACAGTAACCAGGAGATTTCCTCGCCCATGTTTGACCTGATGCTATGAGGCTTCATGGGGTCCGGAGTCAATGTTGAGGACTCCCTGGGCCACTCCCTCCCAACTGTATATCCCTGTGCCACCACCTCTGGTGGGACAGGACATACCCAGGGATGTTGTTGGTGGTGTCTGGGACATCGTCTGTAAGGTATGATTCTGTGTGCTTGACTGTGTAAGACTAGTCTGTGGGACAGCTCTCCCAATTTTGGTACAAGCGCACAGATGTTAATAAGGAGGCCTTTACAGTGTCGACAACGCTGGGTATGCCATTGTCACTTCCAGTGCCTAGGTCGATACCAGCTGGTGTGTCTGGTTTCATTCCTTTCAAACTTCGTAGTGGTTTGATGTATTTCAGAGGACAGTTAAGTGTCAACCACATTGCTGTGGGTCTGGAGTCATATGTAGGCCAGGCCAGGTAAGAATGACAGAGTGACACTCTCTTTGGAACTGTGTGCATGGCAGGTGTAGAGACAGATGAAAAGTGGGTCAAATTAGAATGAAGCCTTTTCTCCAAAGAAAACAGTCTGAACTTCTCTAAACTATCTTCATAACTGAAGTTCCTCACCCTTGGAACCATCATCGTGAATCTTTTCTGCACTCTCTCCAATGCCTTCATATCCTTCCTAAAGTGCAGTGCCCAGAACTGGATGCAATACTACAGCTGAGGTCGAACTAGTGACTTATACAAGTTCTACATAGCCTCCTTGCCCTTGTAATATGTGCTCCTATTAATAAAGCCCAGGATACTGTATGCTTTATTAACTGCACTCTCCACCTGTTCTGCCATCTTCAATGATTTATGCACATATACACCCAGGCCCCTCTGCTCCTGCACCCCCTTTAGAATTGTACCCTTCATTTTATATTGTCTCTTCAAGATCTTCTGACCAAATGTATCACTTCACATTTCTCCACATTGGACTTCATCTGCCACCTGTCCACTCATTCCACCAACTTGTCTATGTCCTTTTGAAGTTCTGTACTGTCCTCCTCACAGTTCACAATTGTTTCAAGTTTCATATCATTTGCAAACTTTGAAATTGTGCCCTGTACTCCAAGGTTCAGGTCGTTAATATATATCAGGAAAAGCAAGGGTCCCAACACTTGCCCTAGGGAACTCCACCACAAACCTTTCTCCCGCCCAAGAAACATCCATTAACCACTACTCTGTTTCCTGTCACTCATCCAATTCCATATCCATGTTACTACTGTCCCTTTTTCCTATGAGCAATAACTTTGCTCACAAGTTTGTTGAGTGGCACTGTATCAAATGCCTTCTGGAAGTCTACGCACACTACATCAAAGCATTGCCCTCATCAACCCTCTGTTACCTCTTCAAAAACTCCAAAAAGTTAAACATGACTTTCCCTTAAGAAACCCATTTAACCCACATTTGTCCTTGTGAAAATTAATTTTGCCCCCTTAAAACCCTTTGGTATCCAAACACTACCTCAAAACCTATTCCTCTGAGCTGGTGTGCTCAATGCCTCTATCTTTCTCCCACTGGTTTTATTTGTTTTAATGCACTTTAGGTTATGTATTATTTAAAAGTGTTAGATGTGAGATAACTATTGTTTGAGGAAAAAGCAATTTAGCACTTGAAACCCACTCCAGATTTTATCTCCATCAGATCGTAACTTGAATAATCAAATGTTTTAATTGGTTAATTTGCTCGGGAGATTATTTTTATATTATTCATGTATGAGATGTGGATGATGCTGGCTGGGCCAGCATTTATTGCCCATCCCTAATTGTTCTTGAGAAGGTGGTGGTGAGCTGCCTTCCTAAACCACTGCAGTCCATGTGGCGTAGGTACACCCACAGTGCTGTTAGAGACGGAGTTCCAGGATTTTGACCCAGCGACAGTGAAGAAATGGTGATATATTTCCAAGTCAGGATGGTGGGTGGCTTGGCAGGGAACTTTCAGGTGATGATGTTCCCATTTATCTGCTACCATCCTTCTAGATGGTAGAGGTCGTGAGTTTGGAAGGTGCTGTTGAAGCAGCCTTGGTGAGTTTTTGCATTGCATCTTGTAGATTGAACACACTGTTGCCACAGAATTACCTGGAAAAACTCAGCAGGTCTGGCAGCATCGGCGGAGAAGAGTTGACGTGTCGAGTCCTCATGACCCTTCTGTTCTGTTGAACGGTCATGAGGACTCGAAACGTCAACTCTTTTCTTCTCCGCCGATGCTGCCAGACCTGCTGAGTTTTTCCAGGTAATTCTGTTTTTGTTTTGGATTTCCAGCATCCGCAGTTTTTTGTTTTTAACACTGTTGCCACAGTTCGTCAGTGACGGATTATTTATATACAGTGAGTCCAGTTTAGTTTCTGGTCAATGGTAACCCCCAGGATGTTGATAGTGGGGATTCAGCAATGGGAATGCCATTGAATGTCAAGGGCTGATGGCTAGATTCTCTCTTGTTGGAGAGTGTCATTGCCTGGCACTTATGCGGCGCATATGTTACTTGCCACTTGTCAGCCCAAGCCTGGATATTGTCCAGGTCTTGCTGCATTTGGACATGGACTGATTCAGTATCTGAGGAGTTGCAAGTGGTGCTGAACATTGTGTAATCATCAGCGAACATCCCCACTTCCGACCTTATAATCGAAGAAAGGTCATTGATGAAGCAGATGAAGATGGTTGGGCCTAGGACACTACCTTCAGGAACTCCTGCAGTGATGTCCTGGAACCGAGATGATTGACCTCCAAAAACCACAACCATCTCCCTTTGTGCTAGGTATGACTCCGATCAGCGGAGAGTTTTCTCCCGGGTTCCCACTGACACCAGTTTTGCCAGGGCTCCTTGATGCCACACTCGGTCAAACACTGCCTTGATGTCAAGGGCAGTTACTCTCACCTCACCTCTGGATTTCAGCTCTTTTGTCCATGGTTGAACCAAGGCTGTAATGAGGTCAGGAGCTGAGTGATCTTGGTGGAACCCAAACTAAGAGTCAGTGAGCAGGTTATTGCTAAGCAAGTGCCGCTTGATAGCACTGTTGATCACCCCTTCCATCAGTTTACTAATGATAAAGAGTAGACCGATGGGGCTGTAATTAGCCAGGTTGGATTTGTGCTGCTTTTTGTTTACAGGACATGCCTGGGCAATTTTCCACATTGCAGGGTAGATGCCAGTGTTGTAGCTGTACTGCAACAGCTTGGCTAGGGACACAGCAAGTTCTGGAGCATGTCTTCAGTATTATTGCTGGAGTATTGTCAGGGTCCATAGCTTTTGCAGTATCCAGTGCTTCAGCAGTTTCTTGATATCACATGGAGTGAATCAAATTGGCTGAAGACTGGCATCTGTGACGCGGGGGGCCTCCAGAGGAGGTCAAGATGGATCATCCACTCACATTCCTCACGTTTTGAAACAAAATGCGTTTCCACTCTCCAGACCTGGGATGTCTGTTCAGGCAAACTTTCACTAATAAAAATAGGAAATGCTGGAAAGATTCAGCAGGTCTGGCAGCACCTGTGGAGAGAGAAAGCAAGTTAATCTTTCAAGTTCAAATAATTCTTCTTTGGAAGTTCCAAACAGGAGTGATATTGGACTTGAAACGTTAACTCTGTTTTTCTCCTTCTCCACTGATGCTGCCACACCTGAGCTTATCCAACAATTTCTCTTCTTATTTCAGATTTCCAACAGTATTTTGCTTTGATTATACTTTCACTAATTTTCATTTCTGTCCTTAGTTCTACTTTCTTAGTTTACTCAAACAATAACAGCAGGGCTACTTACATTCAAAGTCACTGTCATTATCACCCTCATCCGAGCTGATTTCTGCATAGTTTGGTTTTTCCTTCACTGTACTGCGTTTCCGTTTGTTCATCTTGACACGTTCACAGAGTGGCATTGTAGATTCAATCTCAGCAAGGAGGTCAGGGGGAAGCTCCTTCAGCACCGATTGGTCAATACCACCTGTCACAAAACAGCAGCACACGGAGTAAGAAATTAAAATGAACTAAAAATATCTGAAATTTTACAGCAAAGATGATCATTTGATCCCACATATCTATGGCCAAGTTTATATTGCATATGAACCTCCTCCTACGCTATTTAAATCATTTACTGCAACTTAAATCTGAATTATAAACCAGAGATAACATATTTCACAATCCCTAAAGCATAGTCTACATGGTTCTTCAATTGTTGTATCTATTTTACTGGTGCTATCAGTTAAGATCTCTGCCTCACAGGTGTCAGGAATTAATAATTAACTTTTCTCACCTTCAGCATATGTGGATAATTAGTTATCTCCTTTTGGAAAACTGAAAGAGGAACCTGAAGTCTTCCCCTCTCTATTTCTTCACTCTGCCTCTCCTTCATGTGCTTCCTGACATTTAAGTTACAGAAAGCAGCTATAATATTCATTTGAGACAGAGAGCCAAAAACAAACTACCTCAAAAGCAATTCTGAAACTTGTCTGGCTTTTCAAAAAAATACAAGTATCTGTGTAGAAACTGCTTTGACAAGAACATTCCATTAGCACATCTGACTGGTACTGATGCAATGTGGGAAAGAAGGTGGATTAAATCTGAAACAGCACAATTGGAGCTTTCAATACTGAGGTCAGTAGATTTCTTATTAGGTAAGAGTATTGGAGAATGTGGAACAAAGCCAGGTGATTGGGATTGAGGTACAGGTCAGCAATGATCTGATTGAACGACGAAACAGGTTCACAGCAGTGAATGGTCTCCTCCTGTTCATATCATATGTGTGACACCTTTTAAACACTGAAACGTCCTATCACACTAGCAGGTTAACTGAAAAACGTGAATGTGAAAGATTTCTTCGCAAGAGCTAGTTCACAGAAGAGTTTTCATATGAACTGAATATATTAAAAAGCCTTTGATCCAGAAGCACTGCTTTTCAACATTCCCATTGTAAATTTGTATCTGAAAAGAGACACATGTAGCTGAAGCTTTTCGTCTTGCATCATCAGGAGAATTGCGAGAATGCCAAATTTCAAATAATCACTACAATTTATTCTATAGCAGAAAAGGGTGCTAATTGGTTAGCAAGTTAACTCTGAATGGCAGAGGTGTTGCCATAGAGGTGGCAATGGGGAGCTATAGGCTCCCTACGCTCCTAGGTAATTCAAGAAAGGAGCAAGGCATAAACATATTCCTTTTATTTGCTCAGAATGAGTTCCTGTACAGTAATAAATGTTGTTTCTAGCAAGTGTCATTGAGCCATGTTTACAAGCTCAACTGATTATCTTAAACTGGTTGCTGGTGCAGCTATTAGAGGACTCAGTATTCTTCAACAAATGCTACCGAATTGCAGAATCAGGTCAAACATTTTAATATGGAGAAGAGTTTGCAAGAGAGCGGAGCAGGGGAGAGGGAAGGGCGAGAGCGGAGCAGGGGAGAGGGAAGGGCGAGAGCGGAGCAGGGGAGAGGGAAGGGCGAGAGCGGAGCAGGGGAGAGGGAAGGGCGAGAGCGGAGCAGGGGAGAGGGAAGGGCGAGAGCGGAGCAGGGGAGAGGGAAGGGCGAGAGCGGAGCAGGGGAGAGGGAAGGGCGAGAGCGGAGCAGGGGAGAGGGAAGGGCGAGAGCGGAGCAGGGGAGAGGGAAGGGCGAGAGCGGAGCAGGGGAGAGGGAAGGGCGAGAGCGGAGCAGGGGAGAGGGAAGGGTGAGAACGGAGCAGGGGAGAGGGAAGGGCGAGAGTGGAGCAGGGGAGAGGGAAGGGCGAGAACGGAGCAGGGGAGAGGGAAGGGCGAGAGCGGAGCAGGGGAGACGGAAGGGCGAGAGCGGAGCAGGGGAGACGGAAGGGCGAGAGCGGAGCAGGGAAGACGGAAGGGCGAGAGCGGAGCAGGGAAGACGGAAGAGTTAGTTGCTGGTGTGGATCTCAGTGGACCAACCAGATGTGGAGAAAATCAAGTGTGATGTCATAGGGAACTAGGTAAGTGATTGGTTGGTGAGTTTTTTTTAATTTTACTTCTTTTGCTTATTTATCTTTTAATACTGGTATCATTTATTGGTAACTGCAAGGTTGTCTTCATAATTAGTGGTGTTTGAAGTATAAGTAGTAAAGCAAGGTCACTAGTATAAATTTAGTCACAGAACCTTAATTTTAATGGCCCAGGCGGCTATTTGGTCCATGGTGTCTGCACTGGCTCTCCAAATGATCATTATGACCTAGTGCCATTGTCCTGCCTTTTCCCCGTATCCCTGCACATTGTTTCTATTCAAATAATCATTTAATGTCGTCTTGAATGCCTCAATTGAACCTGCCACCAACCACATGTCCAGGCAGTGCATTCCAGACCCAAACCACTTCTTGTGTGAAAAAGTTTTACTATTCTTAAAGCCAGAGGTAGTAAAAGCAAAGGGAGTAATTTAAGGGTAAGTCATGGCAGGGCAGCTTGGCCACTGCTAATGCTCCGCCTGTGCGATATGGAATGTCAGGGACACTTTCAGTATCCATGGCAAGCCAGTGTGTAGGAAGTGTCTTCAGCCACTGCAGCTAATCAAAATCAGAGCTTGGACTGCGGCTGGGGTCACTGTTGAGCATTCACAAGGCTGAGATCTTCGGGGATAGCACGTACAGTGAGGTGGTTACACCACAGGTAAAGAGTGCACAGGCAGAAAGGGAATGGGTGACAGCCAGGCATAGTAAAAGCTCCAGGCAGGTAATGTCCCTTTACTTCCCCTCTCCTCACCATCCAAGGGCCTAAACACTCCTTTCAAGTGAAGCAGCATTTCACCTGCACTTCCCTCAATTTAGTCTACTGCATTCGCTGCTCCCAATGCGGTTTCCTCTACATTGGAGACACCAAACGCAGACTGGATGACCGCTTTGTGGAACAGCTTCTGTCTGTCCGCAAGCATGACCCAGACCTCCCTGTCACTTGCCATTTCAACACTCCACCCTGCTCTCATGCCCACATGTCCGTCCTTGGCCTGCTGCAATGTTCCAGTAAAGCTCAATGCAAACTGGAGGAACAGCACCTCATCTTCCGACTAGGCACTTTACAGCCTTCCAGACTTAACATGGAGTTCGACAACTTCAGATCATGAACTCTCTCCTCCAACCCCACCCCCTTTCCGATCCCCCTTTTTTTCTAATAAATTTATATATTTTTTAAAGTTATTTTAATTTCCCACCTATTTCTATTATTATTTTTAAATGTATTTCTATCCATTATTTTATCTCCATCTTTTAGCCTATTTCGATCCCTTCACCCCACCCCACTCCTACTAGGGCTATCTGTCACTTGCACATCCTTTCTACCCTTAATGTCACCATTAGAATCTTCAGCGTTTATCACCACCATCAAGACCCCTTTGTCCTTTTGTCTATGACATCTTTGGCAATCTCTTCTTTGCCTCCACCTATCACTGGCCCCTCTATCCAGCTCCACCTGTCCCATCCCCCTCAACCAGCTTATATTTCAGCTCATTTCTATTTTTCTTTAGTTCTGATGAAGAGTCATACAGACTCGAAACGTAAACTCTGTCTTCCTCTTCACAGAGATTAAAAACAAAAAAACTGCGGATGCTGCACACATGCTGTCAGGCCTGCTGAGTTCTTCCAGCTATTTTTGTTTTTGTTGTTAATGCAGGAGTCCCCTGGGTCCATCTCCCTCTCTAACAGATTTTGCATTTTGGATACTGCTGGGGGAGATGGTTTCTTAGGGGAATGCAGCAAGAGCCAAGTCCATGGCACCATGAGGAGCTCAGCTGCACAGAGGGAGAGAAAGAAAAGAAGTGGGAGAGCAATAGCGACAGGGGATTCTATTATAAGGGGAACAGATACACGTTTCTGCAGATGCAAATATGTTGCCTCCCCAGTGTCAGGGTCAAGGATGTCACTGAGTGGCTGCAGGACATTCTGAGGGGGGAGGTTAAAGAACTGAGGTCGTGGTCCATATTGGGACCAACGACATAGGTAAAAAGAGGGATGAAGTCCTGCAAGCAGAATAGAGTAAGATAGGAATTAAATTAAAAAGCAGGACCTAAAAGCTAGTAATCTCAGGATTACTCCTTGTGCCACATGCTGGTGAGATCAGGAATAGGGGAATAAATGAGATGAACACATGACTGGAGAGAGGTGTAGGAGGGAGGGATTCAGATTTCTGAGCATTAGGGCCGATGCTGGGGAAGATGGGACCTGCAGAGGCTGCATGGGGTGCACCCCAACAAGACCTCGCAGGGGTATTCGCTAGTACTGTGGAGGGTTTAAACTAGACTGGCAGGGGTTGGGAACCTAAGCAGGGAGACAGAAGAGGGGGAAACAAAGATAGAATTGAAAGACAGAAAAGTAGAAAGCAGAAGTTGAAGGCAGAGGAAACAAGGGCTAGCAGCAAATAGGGCCATAGTATAAAAAAGTGTAAAAATGTTAAAAAGATCAGTCTAAAGGCACTGTATCTGAATGCATGGAGCATTCGCAGTAAGGTAGATGAATTAACAGCACAAAAAGATGTAAATGGGTACGATATGATTGCGATTACAGAGACATAGCTGTAGGGTAACCAAGGCTGGGAATTGAATATCCAAAGGTATTCGATATTTAGGATGGACGGACAATAAGGAAAAAGGAGGGGGGGTCGCATTGTTAGTTAAGGATGAAATCAGTGCAATAGTGAGCAAGGATATTGGTTCAGAAAATCTAGATGTAGCATCAGTCTGGGTGGAGCTAGGAAGCAAGAAGGGGCAGAAAACATCAGTGGGAGTTATCTATAGGCCTCCAAATAGTAATGTAAGGTAGGGGATGGCAATAAACAGGAAATTAGAGATGCATGTAATAAGGGTGCTACAATAATCATGGGTGACATTAATCTACACACAGACAGGGCATATCAAATTAGCAATAATGCTGTGGTGAATGAATTCCAGGAGGGTGTACGAGCTGGTTTTTAGACCTGTATGTCAAGGAACCGAATAGGGAACAGGCTATCCTAGATTTGGTATTATGCAACGAGAAAGGGTTAATTAATAATCTTATTGTGCGGGATCCTTTAGGGAAGAGTGACCATAACATGATGAAATTCTTCATTATTATGGAAAGTGAAGTGGTCCAATCCAAAACTAGGGTCCTTAATCTAATCAAAGGAAACTACCAAGGTATGAGGGGCAAGTTGGCCATGACAGATTGGGGAACTTCATTAAAGGTGGACAGACAATGGCTAATATTTAAGGAATGAATGCATGCATAGTAACAGTTATATATTCCTTTCTGGGGCAAAAACACAACAGGAAAAGCAGCCCAACCATGACTAACAGAAAAAATTAAGGATAGTATTAGATCCAAAGAGGAGTCATATAAAGGTGCCAGAAAAAGAGGATTGGGAGCAATTTAAAACTCAGCAAAGGAGGACCAAGAGATTGATTAAGAGGGGAAAAACAGAGCATGAGAGAAACTTGCAAGGTGGTCTGTCAAAGCATCTATGAGTATGCAAAAAGAAAAATAAATGAAGACAAATGTCCCTTAAAGTCCAAGACGGGAGAATTTATAATGGAGAACAAGGAAATGGCAGAGCAACGAAACAACCAATTTAATTCTGCCTTCACTGAAGACGACGCAAATAACTTTCTAGAAATACTGGGGAACCAAGGGTCTAGCGAGGAAGGGGGATTGGAGGAAATCAGTGTTGTTAAAAAAGAGTGCTGGAGAAATTAATGGGACTGAAAGCCAATAAATCCTCACGGCCCGATAATCTACATTACAAGGCAGTAAAAGATGGTGGTCATGGAAAAAGTGGGTGAGTTGGTCATCATCTTCCAAAACGCTGTAGATTCTGGAACAGCCCCAGCAGATTTGAGGGTGGCAAATGTAACGCCCCTATTTAAGAAAGGAGGGAGGAAGCAAACAGGGAATTACGGACCGGTTAGCCTAATATTAGTAATGGGGAAAAAGCTAGAGCCTATTATAAAGGGTGTGATAACAGGGCAGTTAGAAAATATCAACAAGATTAGACAAAGTCAACATGGATTTATGAAAGGGAAATCATGTTTGATAAACCTACTGGAGTTTTTTTGAGGACATAACTTGTAGAATAGATAAGAGAGAATCAGTGGATGTGGTGTATTTGGATTTTCAGAAAGTTTTTGATAAAGTCCCACATAAGAGGTTAGTGGGCAAAAATTAAAGCACAAGGGATTGGAGGTAATATATTGGCATGGATTGTGAATTGATTAAGACAGGAAACAGAGTAGAAATAAATGTGTCTTTTTCAGAGTGGCAGGCGGTGACTTGTGAAGTACTGCAGGAATTAGTACTTGGGTCCCACTATTCACAATATATACCAATGGTTTAGGGGAGGGAACCAAATGTAATATTTCCAAGTTTGCTGACGACATAAAACTAGGTGGGAATGTGAGGTAAATGGTATGTTGGCCTTCATTGCAAGAGGACTCGAATACAGGAGCAAGGATGTCTTACAGCCTCTATACAGTCTATACTCGATGGAGTTTAGAAGAATGAGGGGAGATCTGATTGAAACTTACAAAATACTGAAAGGCCTGGACAGAGTGTACGTGGGGAAGATGTTTCCATTAGTAGGAGAGACTAGGACCCGAGGGCACATCCTCAGAATAAAGGGAAGACCTTTTAGAACAGAGATGAGGAGAAACTTCTTTAGCCAGAGAGTGGTGAATCTATGGAATTCATTGCCACAGAAGGCTGTGGAGGCCAGGTCATTGAATGTATTTAAGACCGAGATAGATAGGTTCTTGATTGGTAAGGGGATCAAAGGTTATGGGGAGAAGGCGGGAGAATGGGGTTGAGAAACTTATTAGCCATGATTGAATGGCGGAGCAGACTCGATGGGCCGAATGGCCTAATTTCTGCTCCTGTATCATATGGTCTTATACAGGGCTGTGCTGCGAACATACCTGGAATAGTGTGTGCAGTTTTGCTCTACTTTTCTAAGAAAGGATATACTTGCCATAGAGAGGGTGCAGCAAAGGTTCACCAGACTGATTCTTGGGATGGTAGGATTGTCGTATGAGGAAGGATTGGGTTGACTAGCCTGTATTCACTGGAGTTTAGAAGATGAGAGGGGATCTAATTGAAACAAATAAAATTCTGACAGTGATGGACAGACTGGATATGGGGATAAGGAGTGAGGGGGTCTAAAACAAGGGGTCATAGTCTCAGGATACATTTAGGACTGAGATAAGGATAGACTTCTTCACTCAGAGGGTGGTAAACCAATGGAATACTCTACCACAGAAAAATGTGGAGGCCATGTAACTGAATAAATTTAAGGAAAAAATAAACAGATTTCTGGACTCTAAAGGCATCAAGGGCTATGGGGAGAGTGCGGGAATATGGCGTTGAGATAGAGGGTCAGCCATGATCATATAGAATGGAAGAGCAGGCTTGAAGGGCCAACTGACCTACTCCTGCTACTACTTTCCCTGTTCCTATTTTGTTTTGGGTTTTGGCTTAGGTAGAAAGATTTTGGATCGACAAGACAGTCAAGAGTTATGGGGGGGCACAACCATCTTAATGGATGCCAGAGCAGTCACAATGGCCCAAAAGGCCTATTCCTTCTGCTATTTCTTATGATCTTGAGGCTAAGCTGAGGGAGGAGGCAGGTAGTAGACAGAAGGGCGAGGAGCAGGAGGGTCAATGTGTAGAAGGATTAGCAAGCAAGAGCAACAGCACATGGGAGCCATGTAGGAGCATATTTCTTCTATTTTTAAATTTATTTTAGAAGCTATTTCATTTACAAATACAGAAATTTTACAATGCACTGTATTTCACATTACCATGTATAATGTTTTCATTTTTTTTGAGAATGATCCTACAGAACATAACTTAACATTGTTACTGGACTAGTATTCCAGATACCCTGGGTACTGTCCTGGGGACCCGTGCTCGAATCCCACCATCACAGATGGCGAAATTTTAATTTTTAAAAAACTTGGAATTAAAAGCCCGATGATGACTATGAAACCATTCCAGAGTGTCGTAAAAACCTATCTGGTTCACTAATGTCCTCTGGGATGCCCACATCCCATGAACAATTAAAAACTACTCTTTTACATTAGTTGTAATGCGAAATCTAATTCGCTTAGCATTTCATTTGAAGTCGTACTCCATTTCGGAAAAAAAGAACGGCAAAGAGTAGGGGTAACTCTGTTAGATTAAGTTATTTTAGATCGTATTGTGCAATGAGGCAGTGCTAATTAGTAGTCTTATAGTAAAAGATTCGATGGGAACTAATGATCATAATACAATAGAATTCGATGTTGAGTTTGAAAGTTACATAGTCCAATCACAAACAAGAATCTTAAGTCTAAACATAGTCAATTACATAGCTATGAGGGGAGAACTGGCTGTGATTGATTAGGTAAATAGACCCAAAGGTATGGAGATGAGTAAGCAGTGGGAAACATATTTTCCATTAGGTTCAACAAAAATACATTCTATTGAAAAACAAAAACTCAACGAAAGATCCATCAGTGGCTCAAACAAGAAATTAAGGATAGTATTCAATTAATGTAAAAGGTAAAAAAAATAGAATATGAGAGCAAACTAGTTACGAATATAAAAACAGATTGTAAGAGCTTTTACAAGTATATAAAGTGGAAGAGTAGCTAAAAATATCAGTCTCTTGGAAGCAGAGACACAGGAGAAACTATCATGGAGAATGAGGAAATGGCAGAGACACTGAACAAATACTTTGTGTATGTCTTCACTGTAGAAGACATTGCATACCAATAATAGAGGGCAGGCTAGGGGCTAACAAGACTAAGAATGTTAAGGAAATCAATATGAGAGAAAAAGTATTGGAGAAACTTACAGCACTAAAATACAGCAAATGCCCAGTACCCGATGGCCTATATCCTAGGATTCTAAAAGTGATAGCTGCAGAGACAGTGGATGACAGTAGTTATGATTTTCCAATTTTTCTAGATTCTACAAGCAACATGGGCTACTCCATTCATTATCTGAGGAATTGCAAATGGTGCTGAACACTGCAATGAATAGCCCCATAACTGGCTCTTTGATGGGAGAGGTCACTGATGAAACAACTGAAAATGGTCAGGCCTAGAACACTGTACCAAACCTGCAGATGGTTGGCCTCAAACTTGCATCCATCTTCCATAATGTCAGAGTGGCCTCCAGCCACTAAGAGTTTGCCTTCTTGATGCCCATTATCTTCAATTTTAACACAGAAAATACAGAAAAATAGAAAAATTTACAACAAAGGAGGCAGCCATGCAGCTCATCACATTCCTGCTGGGCAAAAAAAAACAAAAATAGTACTCTCCAACCTAATCCTACTTTCCAGCTCTTGGTCCATAGCTGTGAAGGTTACGGCACTTCAAGTATGTATCCAGCTAATTCTTGGGTTTGGTTTCTCCCTCTACTTCACTTTCAGGCAGCAATTTCCAGACCTCTATCACCCTCTGGGTGAAGAAAACAGAAGACTGGACTTTTGGAGATTTAAGGAATAAGTTGCCAGGGTAGTGGGCCCTGTTAGTGGAAATCAGATCTGGGACACTCAGGTTGAGTGGAACAATTTTCGAAGGACACTGGAAGTTACGAACTAATATAGCAGGGAGAAGTGAGCTACTGGAAGGCCAGGAATAACACTAGACTTGTTTTTGTAATGTTTACACATCTGCTAGAAGTGCAGTGCACAGTGAAAATGGTTATAAGACGATTTCCATTGTGTTAGTAAGTTAAGTATCTTTTCTTTAGCTTGGTATATTAGAAGGACCAGAGATAATTGAGACAGAAGTCAGTGCAACAATCAAAAAGATGAGATCAAGAAAAACACCTGGAATTGATGAGATACTAGCAGAATGCTGAAAGCCCTGAATGATTTTATTATTGGGATACTTACAGGCTCTGCAAAAAAAAAATACAGAACAGGGCTCCTATATGAGATGTTGCACAGTGTTTACTAAGCTCCCAAAGAAATCAAAAGCCCTAGCGTTCAGAGAACAGAACAATAAGCCTCTTGAGCCATGTGATGAAAATGATCCTAATAATCATCTTGGAAAGAATACCTGTCTCTATAGAAGCAGAGATGGATGATAGACAGTCTGGATTCAGACCAAAGAGGCAAGAGAGAGCATCCATAACTTGAGATTCGTCATTGAAAGATATCTGGAAGTGCAAAAACCTGTGTATGTCTGTTTATAGGCTAGGAGAAGACATTTGGTAAGAGTCTAACATCAGAAATTAATGGAGTGTTAAACAAACTGGAAATTGACAGATGATAAAAGGATAATTCAGAATCTATACTGGAATTGATCAGAAGTGGTGAGACTTGGTAGCGATTGGTCAAACAGCTTTCCAATCAAAAGAGGAATGTGCCAAGGATGTGTTATGTCCTCAAAACTGTTCAACCTGCACATTGAAGTTATCTTGAGAGAGACAGATTTGCCAGGTTGCAACATTGGGGGCAGGGGGAAGTGGTAAATGTCAAACAACTTGAGATATGTAGATGACACTGCACTGATTGCAGAGTCAGAAGAGGCACAAAAGGAAATTGAAAATAAAGTGAAAGCAAAGAGTGAGGAGCATGGAATAAGAATGAACGCGAAGATGATCAAGACAATGACGCCAAACAGAGGCCTAACTCCGAAAGTGAAAATTGGAGTAACTGGATAATTCCTGGAACATGTGGAAAGGTTCACATACCTTGGACAGATTATTATTACTACAGACAATAAGAGATGTGATTGAGAGATCTGAAGATGAATCGAGATAGCCAAGACCAGCTTTGTCAGAATGAGGGACACGTTACTATCTAAGAAACTGAACCTGAATCTTCGGAAAAGAATCCTTAAGTGCTACATTCTGTCATCTATATTACATGCCTCAGAGACACGGACAACAAAGAGACTATTGATAAGCTGAATGAATCTGAGATGTAGACATAAAGGAGGATGTTGCACATATCCTATACAGACAGAATGACCAATGAGGAAGTGCTGGAGATGGCTGGAGAAGAGAATTAATTAGTGCAGAACATCAAAGAGAGGGGGATATAATACTTCAGTTACATCATTAGAGTAGATGGTAGATACAGACAGCTTTTGGAGGGGAGGATTGACAGGAAACATGGGAAAGGGAAACAGGAGAAAATAGACGATGATATAACGGACTGGGTGCAGTTATGTGAAATATGTAAAGGCAGCACAGAAGAGGCAGAGTTTGAGATCCATAGCTATCAACCTTCTGAGATGATGATGAAATCAACGAACAAACAGATCGCAACAAGATACTTTGGATACACCCCCATTCTATGCATTGGCATCTAATCGACTATGCCATCCACCAGGCAGAGGGACAGGCAGAAAATAAGGCACAGATTGCTGAACTGACCACTATTTTATCATTTCAAAGTTAAACATCAAGATCTATTTCCTCGAGATGCCCCCGTGACACGAAGATCCAAAAATGTTTTACTGTCTCAAGGCTCAAACAGGCAATCACAAGGAATTTCTCTCAAAGAAATTCAAGAGTCACCTGTGTACAGTGAAAATGGACACTCACTGAATTGAGGATAACTGGCGACCTTCGGGGGTATAGTGTACACCACTGCTCTAGAGGCTCTTGGCTCTACTTCTCGTAAGCATCAAGATGGATTTGATGAAAACAATGAAGAAATCCAAAAACTACTGGAGTGATTTATCAAGTGATTTACCTCAATGACATTTCGTTACAATCCAAGCACGATGCCTACCAAAACTACCACAGGACTGTCCAATGCAAGCCCAGCAATTTGCAAGACACTTGGCTGAATCAGAAAGACAACAAACTTCAGTCATATGTAGACCACAAAGTGTGGAAGAGATTCTACAATGGTCTGAAATCTGTCTATGGGCCTCTGTCTACATATCATCACCAATCCTCAGTGCCGATAGGTCAACACTGCTCACAGGAAAAGCCCAAATTCTAGACAAATGAGCAAAGCACTTTAACCACATCTTTAATTGGTCTTTATCCAGCAACGAAGCAGCAATCCAACAAGCTGCCATCAACTGCTCTCGAAACCCTCACATGCTGTTAGAAATGATGAACGCAAATCAAACTCCTGTCTAGCAGCAAGACTCCGGGAGCTGATGCTATCCCAGCTGAAGGTCAATGCCTGGTCAAGATATTCACTGAACTCTTTCAGTCTATTTGGAAGCAAGGAATCATCCCACAAGAATACAAAGATGTATCCGTTGTCCACCTGTACAAATAGCAAGGAATTCACCAATTTTGAATCTTACTCCTCTCCATCACTGGCAAAATCTTTACCAGAATCCTTCTGAATCACTTCATGCAAAATCTCAACCAGGCTCTGCTGCCAGGGAGTCAATGCAGTTTCAGAAAAGGTCGCAGGACCACTGATATGGTGCTTGCAGTAAGACAGCTCCAAGAGAAATGCCAAGAACAGGACATGGACCTCTACATCATGTTTATTGACCTGATCAAGGCCTTTGACACAGTCGGTCGTGAAGGCCTTTGGAAGGTAATGGAGAAATTCAGCTATCCTGAGCAATTCATCACAATGGTTCAACACTTCCGTGACAGCATGCTCACAAGCATCCTAGATGATAGTGAATCTTCTGACGCATTCCCAGTCACTAATGAAGTTAAACAGAGTTGCCTGCTCGTGCCAACTGTCAGGAAGATATAATAACGTTATTGGAATTTATTGTAAAATGGGGCTGTGCTGCAAGTGGGGGCAGAGTGGGGGCTTAATTGGATTAAAGGCAGCTGGTCTGAAGGCTTTGATGCATTAGACGATAAGCTAGGTTTCAAATGTTAAGTAGGTAAAAATGGGGGAAGTTTAGAATGTAAGGTGTAAGAGGACATTTGTATTTTTAAATAAACTAGACTAGATTGTTTTCAAAAGAGGAAGTGAAATATTCCACCTAACCAGCAGAGGTTAAGAAACAATGAGTTTATTTTTCTCAACGATTACTGGTAAAATTGGTACTATGATAAATTTTTATGCTCAGGGTGGTAAAGTCCAAAGACATAATGTAACAATGGGTATTTGCATTCAAAGGGGAAAATATGTATAAAGGAGCTAAGGCTGTGTGTAAGGGTAGGCGCTTTTAAGACCTAACAAGTGTGAACCTGTGGAATTCACTACCTCAGAGTGCAGAGGATGGCAGGACGCTGAATAAAATTTAAGGAGGAGATGGACAGATTCTTAATTAGTAATGGGTTATGGGGAGAGGGTGAGAAATTGGAGTTGAGGCCAAAATGAGATCAGCCATGATCATAATGAATGGCATGGCAGGCTCGAAGGGTTGAATTGCCTACTCTTGCTCCTAGTTCTTATGTTCTTAAAAGCTTTCAGTATCTATGCTTCAAGCTGCTGTCTATAAAGAACTGAAGTTAAGGAAACTCACTTTGAATTGGATTGTTCAGGGTATCATGTTTCTTTGCCTGGGTCTTTTAAAATCTGTGCATCTTACTGTTGCCTTAAAAAAGTACAACTGGGAGTCAAATTAGTAGGGGATTTAGAAGTTAGCATAGCAGTAATTTGTAGATCTATTTATGTGTTTAAAATCATCTATTAATAAATGTTTAGTCTAGTTTTGTAAAAACCTGTAAGGCTCGGCGGTCTCATTACTACTGAATTCAAAGCCTGCATCTTGAAACATATAAATTGCAAAAATAGCTGTGGCAGTTGTTTCAAGCTTCCCTCTGGGATTTGAACTCAGCATTTACCATCGGCTGTGCCATAACACAACCCTCTTCAGCGTGTTTTACTCCGCCAAGTCCTTTCCATGATGTTGATCCTGGCATCAAAATCAAATATCGCAAGTAATGGTTAGGGGTGTTCTAAAGCATTTAGAGTAAATAAAGAGAAATGGTTCCCAATGGCTGTAGTGGCAATAGCCAGAGGACACAGATTTAAGGAGATTGGAAGAACTAGAGCTGACGTGAGAAATTTTTTTACATAATGAGTTGTGATTTGTCATGTTGACGTGTGCTGCCTGATTGGGTGGTGGACACAGGTTCAATAGTAGCTTTCAAAGGGGAAACTGAACAAATAGTTGGAGGAAAACTCATGGGGATATGAGGAAAAGCAGGCAGTAGGACTAAAGTTTTGTTTTTGGGCTGAGGGTTGGGGAGATGGCAACGCTATAGAGAACATATTTAAAGGCCATGGTAAAGCACAGTATAAAGCAAATGTTTAGCTAAGTTTTTGTGTGCTGTACTAATATTCTGCCACTGGAGGGGGTATTCCTACAATACTGAATGATATGATTCACCAGGAGTCCAAATATATCTGTACAGACAGACCAAGGAAATAAACTACAATTTATTCATAAAACTTGAAAAGGGCTCACCCCAACTACACAATCATAAAAAGTAACATTCGTACCTTTACTTGACTTGGAGGGCAATCTGCTCTTAGATTTGCTGGAACTCCTTGATGCATTTTTGTCTTCCGTGTCCTTAATAAATTTCTGTACTTCATCAAAGGGCAGTTTGTGAAGAACCACAACAGGTTTGATCACTTTCTTTAGATCCTCCACAAGATCCATTTTTTCCACCTTTAATTTTAATTCATTCTTATCCATTGGCTTCCTCAATTCCTTCTGCTCATTGCAAACATTACCATCCTTATCCCGCTTGATTTTTGGAATTACGAAGTTTTTTAGTGCATTGGACCTTCCACCCCCCAGTAGATAGCTGGGAAATTTTTCTTTATCAGAAAGAGGGTTGGGAGTCTCTGTTTTCACTTTGCTCCCCTCCGACCTTCGGTCATCCCTGTCTTTACCACTCAGTGATCCTGATGGAATGTCTGATCTTCTACTCTGCTTCACTGCAGTTCGATCTTTCACTTCAGGTTTCATTTTCCCAGGATCTCTGTTATCCTGTTTGACTCTGGGACTCTCTGATCGCAAGCGCTGTTCTTCTGGTGAACGCCGCTCACTTCGGTCGCCTCGATCTCCTCTGTCACCTGAATCAGAACGTAATTTCTTTTCTACCTTCACTGGTTTTGAACAGTCTGTCTGGTTATTTTTAGGAGTCTCATTTCGAGTAGGTTTAGAATCAGACTCATTCTTGATTAATTTTGGGGTATCTGGTCTCCTGACCTTCGATGGGTCCGCTTTTCCTCTTTCAGAATCATTTTTCTCATCTGATTTCTGTTTCTGGGTTTCCTGATGCAGATCTCGCTTATCTTTGGGAGCCCCTGAACTCTGTTGTCCTTCATGGCGTGGCTTTGGTGTTTCTGTTCTACTCTCAGCTTTCATTTTTGTATGTTCAGTTTTGCCCTCATGTTTGTGTTTAGATATTTCGAGTCTCTTCTCTGGTGTTAGTTTAGCCACATCTCGCCTGTTGTCATGCTTTCCCTTCGGTGTCTCTGGTCGGCTCTCACTCTTCTGTTTTGGAGTTTCTGGCCTAGGTTTGATCACATCAGGCCGGCTGTTGTCTTTTTGCCCCTCGTTTTCAGATTTTCTCCTGGGGATATCTGGGTGATTTTCTGGCTTAGGTTTTAACACTCCCGTTGTATCTTCTTGCCGTGATAAAGATACATCAGTACTCTGCCGTACCAACTCCAAAGACTTCTTCACGTTTTCTGAATCTGGAGGAGGAGCAGCTTGTCCATCAGTTCTTCCTGCATGTTGTAGATCAATACTGACCAACAGCGCAGGTCTGTTTGCACCACCCCCACTTGCAGTGCCACCACCTCCTGCAGCAGTCTCTTGTGGGAATGAGTCTTGTTTCCGTTTCTTTAAAGGTTTGTCTAAAACAAAGAAAAATTTGAATGTCACTGTCATGTAAATGCACAATATAATGCAATATCACAATACAGCACGATGTGCAGGGAGTGGGGCCAGGGAATAAGCTTACTCCAGATGTGACCTAACAAGCCACTGTGTTCCATTCCAATCACGTTATAAAGAATCAAATAGGTACTGGAAAAGGTATTATTAAAAGGGCTTTGATGGGCTGAGTAGTCTTTTCTCACTTTATAACTCACCATCCTTTGGTGTGACAGCTTGCAACCATAACATCCTAACCACTGCGATATAAACTAACTAGGGAAATCCAGTCTTTGTTGTTTGGTTTTGATCCATATTTTAGGGGAAGCAAAGCATACCTAGCTAGGTAGCAATAATTCAGGAAAGCACTGCTTTCATACAATTACAAAATACAGCATATGGTGGCATAACAGGGCAGAATCTGTTATAACAAAAACAGAATTACCTGGAAAAACTCAGCAGGTCTGGCAGCATCGGCGGAAAAGAAAAGAGTTGACGTTTCGAGTCCTCATGACCCTTCGACAGAACTTGAGTTCGAATCCAAGAAAGAGTTGAAATATAAGCTGGTTTAAGGTGTGTGGGGGGGGGTGGGTGGAGAGAGAGAGAGAGAGAGAGAGAAGTGGGGGGGGTGTGGTTGTAGGGACAAACAAGCAGTGATAGAAGCAGATCATCAAAAGATGTCAACAACAATAGAACAAAAGAACACATAGGTGTTAAAGTTGGTGATATTATCTAAACGAATGTGCTAATTAAGAATGGATGGTAAGGGCACTCAAGGTATAGCTCTAGTGGGGGTGGGGAGAGCATAAAAGATTTTAAGATATTTAAAAATAATGGAAATAGGTGGGAAAAGGAAAATCTATATAAATTATTGGAAAAAAAAGGAAGGGGGAAACAGAAAGGGGGTGGGGATGGGATCCCCACCCCCTTTCTGTTTCCCCCTTCCTTTTTTTTCCAATAAATTATAAAGATTTTCCTTTTCCCACCTATTTCCATTATTTAAAAAAAAACACCCCCACTAGAGCTATCCCTTGAGTGCCCTACCATCCTTTCTTAATTAGCACATTCGTTTAGATAATATCACCAACTTTTAACTTTAACACCTATGTGTTCTTTTGTACCATTGTTGTTGACATCTTTTGATGATCTGCTTCTATCACTGCTTGTTTGTCCCTACAACCACACCCCCCCCCACCTCTCTCTCTCTCTCTCTCTCTCTCTCTCCGCCCCCCATACACACACCTTAAACCAGCTTATATTTCAACCCTTTCTTGGACTCGAACTCAAGTTCTGTCGAAGGGTCATGAGGACTCGAAACGTCAACTCTTTTCTTCTCCGCCGATGCTGCCAGACCTGCTGAGTTTTTCCAGGTAATTCTGTTTTTGTTTTGGATTTCCAGCATCCGCAGTTTTTTTGTTCTTATGTCAGAATCTGTTATATGTGCATAACCCTTTCTCTTAAAATGAAGGCTGCTCAATAACACACGACTAGACACTGCCCAGTCTTTGGCCTAAAATTTAAAAAAGGTAACTAAGGCTATAACTATCACTTACTCCTTTACTATATCTTACACATGCAGGTGTCAGCACCAAAGATTCTGCATGGTCAGCTGAACCACACTATGATCATTCTAGGGCCAGGGTTCTAATAATAATGGCTGGCACTATGATTTCACAAAGTAGAACAATCAGCATGTCCAAATTTCATATTCATACTATAGTCTTTAACACAAGGGTTTCAGTAAAGTGTAATTAAATACAGGTATTCGGCGTCCTAAAATCCGAAAGGACCCAAAAACCAGCTACATTCAAAGCTGGCACCCTAGGTAGCAATTTAAATTAAACCCTTTAATTCTTTATTTCTCATGCTTTATGTATTGTAAGTACACTCTGGACCTACAGCCCAAAATCCGTAAAATCCCCAAATCCAGCACAGGTCTGGTCCCAAGCTTCCCTGATACGGAGCCTAGCACCTATAGTATTGCTGAAGCTACCAAATGTCTAAAGTGTAGTTGTGGTCAGAGTAAAAGCACCCAAGCTAAATAAGAGAAATACAAATTTCATCATTGCAAACTCAAGATTACATATGGAGCCAGCATTTTGAGCTGAATAACATGCAAGCTAAGGTCAGTCACTGGTGCGTGAGTAAAGGAAGGTGAGGCTCATGAACATTAAAATATTTTGACTGAAATAAAACATTTCCTAAAGTTTACTGATATTCAGGCTGCATCCATTGGCTGATTGCTACTGGTTTTGGTCTAATGACCAGTGTTAAAAAGATAGCAACCAATTTACCCACAACAAACTCCAACAAACAGCAATGCGATAATAACATGATAATTTGTTTCTGAACCTGAAGCCTTGTGACTTAGAGGTGAGTGCACTACCAATTGAGCCATGGCTCATATGATTAAGCACTGCTCCTGCCAGTAGCACTTGATAAATTCGATACAGCATCTGAATTAACCTAAAAAATAGGAGTAGACCATTCAGCCCCTCAAGCCTGCTCCACCAGTCAATACAATCATGGCTGATCTTCTGCCCCAATTCCACTTTCCTGCTCGCTTCCCGTACCCCTTGATTACCTGAGACACCAAAAACCTATCTCAGCCTTAAATATACTCAATGATGGAATATCGGCTAACCTCTGGGATAGAGAGTTCCAAAGGTTCACAACACTTTAAGTAAAGAGATTTCTCAATTCAGTCCCAAATGATTGCCCCCTAATCCTGACACTGTGCCCAGTGTTCTAGATTCTCCAGCCAGGGGAAACAACCTCTCAGTATCTACCCTATCAATCCCCTTCAGAATCTTGTTTACTTCAATAAGGTCACCTCTCATTCTTCTAAACACCAGAGAATATAGATGCAATTTACTCAGCCTTTCATCCTAGGACAACCCTCTCATCCCAGGGACCAATCTAGTGAATCTTCTGCCTCCAAGGCAAGTTTATCCTTCTGCAGATATGGAGTCCAAATCTGCACACAGTATTGTAGTCCCACCAAAGCCCCATATTTTTGTAGCAAACTTCCTTATTCTTATACTCCAATTCCTTGCAATGAAGTTCAACATGCCATTTGCCTTCCTAATTGTTTGCTGTACCTACATGCTGACGGGCGGTGGGAGGGACTATTTCAATTTGCCTATCCAATTAACATTAGTTGTGAGGAGAACACACACTTAAAATTATTCTTATACGCGTAATGCATGATCTACCAAGATGTAAAGTAAGCCCTCAAACTAACAGTAATGTTCTTTAAACAACTACAAAGATTTCCAATAGAAAATGCTGGAAAAACTCAGATCTAACAGCATCTGTGGAGAGAAAGACAGCATTAACATTTCAAGTCCGTATGACTCTTCTTCAGAGAATACGGATTTGAAAAATTAATTGTCTTTCTCTCCACAGATGCTTTTAGCCCTGCTAAGTTTTTCTAGCATTTTTTGTTTCAGATTTCCCGCATCTGCAGTATTTTGTTTTTGCTAAGATTTTCAATTTCTCATTAAACCATGTGCTGTTCAGTTTCATCAATACAGTTGCTTCTTTTAGATAGGATAGACAGCTATTGAAGCTAAAGTCTGAATCTCACCCACTTATGCTCAATCTAAGACATCAACCAGTTGAACAATCAGCATTATTTTGGCTTCACAATGCCAAGTGCAGATTGAGGAAGTTCAGAGCTGAGTTTTAGAACATGACCCAGCAGCTGTCAGTTGGACTTTAAATCAAGCAAACTAAAAATGACCAGAGGTCAGAAACCAGTCCAAAGACACAGTTATGTCACTTTTCGCATAGCTGTCAACTTATGTAAAGAAAGTTATAAAAATGCACATTCCACCAGATGTACACACCAAGATTACGCTGTTTTGGAGACTAGAAATTCAAATTCTGGAATTATAAACTTCTATAGAATAAAACATTAACGGCTATATAAGTTTGCACTGAACAGAGGATGAAGAGGATTGAATTCAAAACAAGCTGGATCCAAGTAATCATGACTGCACAGCAAAAATGTTCAGTCCCTATTAAATCCAAGAATAAAGGTGCTGGCAAACAAAGCACAGAACACCAGAAGAATGCCCAACCATGGGCAACCAACATTTGCACAAAAGGTATTATTAATTCATTTCAAAATCAGTGCAGCTTTTGTGAAAGTGGAAGCATTGGAAATTTAGCATTCACTCTGGAGGATGGGCATGAACCAAGGACACAGCCAGTAGACAAGATCTGAATCAAGTTAAAACCATCTACCTTTCCCAACAATGCCACTGGTGTTTTGCATGTGTCAAACCCTAGATATTTGGCACTGTTGCACCATGTCACTAGTTCTGTTAACTTTTAGCAAATGGCACAGGTATATGCAGGAATGTATAAAGTAATAGATTCCTGTTGCTTAGCATGATGTGCTGTGACACAGTGCAGAACAGGCCAAGACACTGTGCTTTCCAGCAGACGTTTGCACTATGCCATAAAATTATCAGGAAACGAGCGGACAAACTTCTCAAAATTTGCTCTAGATGCCTACAAAATATGACTTAATTGTACGTGCGCAGTTCTGTACTGAACAGAGGGGTAGACTCTTGGAAGCATTTAATATAAATTTCAATTGTCTCCAAGAAGCTGTACATGTCAAAACAAAGAAAATCTGCTACTTTTGTCTCAGGTAAAAAAAATTACTCCAGTGATTTACTAAGGGTATTGCATCGATAAGATTCAAATTCAAATTCTGTATTCCTTAATTATTGCCAGTCCAATTCGAAAAGACTGAACATCAGTTTGACCTATGGAAGGCTTCCCAAATCAATCAACACCTGTAGTCATTCTCAAAAGCAGAAATAGAACCTCCAAGCAGATGGTTACGTAGCAATGACAACAACTTCCTTGCCAGGTTCCTCCATAATTGGCTAGTGGAACTTGTTGAGGATGGAAAAGGTGACAAATGGAAGGAGAGAGGGTAGAGGAACTTTAAAACTAATTTTTCCTTATAGATTTCACAAGGTTCTCTTTCACATATCAAAATCTCACCTTTATCCTGTACCTCCTTGGAACATCTCTCTCTCTCCATGGCAGACTCTCGTTCTATCCGTTCAATCTCTGCTAAAGCATCCAACTCTACCTCATCGTATGGTGTCATAGTCTGCTGTTGTGATTGTTGCTGTAGTGGCTGTGACTGTGCTGCTTTCACTGTTCCAACTGCATTATTCTGTTGTAAGACAGTGACCTGCTGTGCTTGAAGGAAAGCCTGCTCCTGTTGAGGCACACACTGAGCAGAAACATTCATTGAGCCATGGATATCATTAGGAGTCCCTGGCTGTTTTGCAGTCTGTTCTGGGAACTGCATACTGTTCAATTCTGCCTCATTTTCTGTACTGCTGTCCATGTTTGGGAGCATATCATCCTGCTGATCTCGAACTCGAGTCAGCCTCAAAGTGAGCTTTGTACAGTCCTTAGATGGAGAGCTGACAATGTCATACATAGCAGTCTTATCTGCCTGTTCTTTTTCCTCCTTGGTCAGCTTAGCCTTTTTATTTTTCTTCTTGCTTCCCATCCTGTCTGGGGAGTCCAGCAGAATATCAGGTGGGGCATCTCTGGGAGAGGTGTAAGGAGGCGGCGACTGCAAGATCAGAGGCGGCCTGGATGCTGTCAGCACAAAAAAGGTAGAGTTCAAATCTAGTGCATGGACTGCAGGGTACAAAACTTCTAAACAGCATTTTAACTTGTATGAAATAAATGTCACTGCACCATCTAATAGCTTTACAAGTATAATTCTGCAAACTCCCATGATAAATAATCTAAGATAAATATGTTCACCCCAGTTACAAACCCTCAGCTCATCTGGCAATATGAACACCTATCCTATTAAACACCAAAAGTCATGGCAAGGACAATAACTATGGAAAATAAAATGGGTGAAAGGAAAGGTTATTCTTCAAAATAACCCTCCATACAGACATGTGTGGGTTTTGTGCCTGACCAGCTGAACCAGGACAAAGTCTGAAGATATCCCCTGTCAGTGATGCCCCCTCCCAATATTAATCACATCAAATGCACTTTAGAATATGAACTCTTAAAAAGTAAACAAGGGTCATCTATCTCTGTGACTAGCTAGCCTGGAGGATCCATTTGCAACATGTTGCTCCTCAAGGAAATCTTTACCAAGAAGACTGGCAAGATTCACCATGTGAAAGTGGTCCTGTGAAGCAGTAACATGAGTGAAAAAGCTGAAGAGGTCACACAAAGAAAATGATCAAGTGAAGGTAGTTGTGACTGGTAGACCAAATGTGTGAAGAGACACATTTAATGCCATCCATCTCAGTAGCAAAAACACAATTCCCCAACTGGAGTGACAATAGGCTTTAATGAAGACAAGATCCTGAATAGGGATCAAATTAGATTTCTGCAATACTTATAACGTATACCAAATTTCTGAAGTACAGGTCTCGTTCTAGTCAAGGTCTGACCTTGTAATATTTCTACCTCAATTCTCAGGTGCGTGGAGCTCAATTATCTTAAGTGCAAGGGAAACATGTATCCTTCCAAACCAAAAGAGTATTAACCAACAGGCATTATATACATATCAAGGAGTTGGTATAAGGTGGTGATTGCTAAATCAAAGGAAAGTACTTTCTACTGAATGTACTTACCACTAAAAGTAAAGGATTTGACTATGATTTTGTTGAGATTTTAAAAAGTGCATCCTTTAGAAAGATACAAGTCCCAACTAATCATTTTATTCAACCCATGAAGATCATCTTGAATTTGTCTCTCTCTCAGGTCAAACACTTGTGCAATTTCAGGGCTGAAAGCAACAATCATAGAAATATTCATTCCTGTCCAGTTGCTAAGAAACTTGATTCCTGTAAACAAAGGAGCACTGCTATTCCCAGTGCCTGAGGACCTGAGGCAATGTCAGTCCATTACCCAAAAATTAGTCAAAGGCAGCCTGTGATGTTATGATGGAAAAGTGAGCTCGTGCTAAATGGGAATGGCTGCAGGAGTCCACTTTGGACAAAGTTGTTCATTATGCTGAAAATCAGTGACTGAGCTGGATCAAGACAACAATAGCTGCAACTGCCTTTGAAAGCAAGGCAATACATTTAAACTCTTTTCCAATGCATTTAATGCTGTTGCCTGAAAAGGACATGGCCTGCGCCTGGTTGAAGCACAAGTCCTTCAGAAAAGGAAGCTAATCCATCTGCCCTGATAGGAAATATACTGGTTTGAAATCCAGCAGAAAGCTGTACAGTTTATCTCTGGATGACGAATCATCAGAAAGGAAACAAGGACTGAACACCATTACTCCACCCCAGCAGCTGCAGTGGCATTACAGGCTGCAAACTGGGACTTAACAACAGCAACTTATCAAAAATGGATTGTTACTAAGGTTCCTAGAAACAATAAAATGTATGAATGAGGGGCTAGCTCATCCCACAAATAGGTGCCATAAGCATGTATGTAGGCTTCATTATCTGCTGCAAACTGCAACTTATACCCTGGGAGGAAATAAACATAAGATCATAAGTACAAGCAGCAGTAGGCCATTTTACTCATTGATCCTGCTCCACGAAATATGATGATCATGGCTGATCTTACTGTGGCCTTAACTCCACCTTCCTGTTTTCTCTCATAACCCTCAATCTAACTCTGCCTTCAATACATTCAATGACCTAGCCTCCATTGCTCCTTGGGGAAGAGAACTCAAAGGGCTAACGACCCTCAGAGAAGAAATTCCTCCTCATCTCCATCTTAAATGGAAGGCAACTTATTCTGAAACTGCGCCCAGTTCTTGATTTCCCCGTGAGAGGAGACATCCTCCCAGCATCTACTCTCTCAAAGCTGTCAGAATCTTATTTGTTTCAGTACCTCTCTGAGTATAGGTACAATCTGCTCAACGTTTCCTCATAAGGCAACTTTTCATCCCAGCAATCAACCTGGTGAACCTTCTCGGAACTGTTTCCAATGCAAGCGTATCCCTCATTAAGTAAGTGAACAAAACTGTACAGAGACTCCAGCTGCAGTCTCACTAATGGTTCGTACGTTTGTAGTAAGCCTTCTCTACTTTTATACTTCATTCCTCCCTTGCAATAAAGACCAACATTCCATTTGTTTTCCTAATTACTTGCTGTACCTGCATGCTAACTTTGTGATTCATGTACAATGACACCCAGATCCCAGCATATGCAGCATTTTGCAATCTCTCTCCATTTAAATAATATAGTTTTTCTGTTCTTCCTGTCAAAGTGGACAACCTCACATGTTCCTGCATTATACTCCAGCTGCCAAACTTTTGCCCATTCATTTAACCTATCTATATCCCTTTGCAGACTCTTAGGCTCCTCAAAAGTTGCTTTCCTACCTATTGTGTCATCAGTTAGAGATTGCCATCCTGAAAATGACCAATTATCCCAACTCTCTACCTCCTGTTAGTTAGCCAATCCTCTATCCATGCTAATATAATCACCCCCAATACCATGTGTTGTGATCTTACAACCTTTTATGTGGTACTTTCTCAGATGCCTTCTGGAGATCCAAATACACATCTACTGGTTCCCCTTTGTCCATCCTGCTGGTTACATCCTCTAGGAACTCTAAGCAATTTGTCAAAACATGCTGACTCTGCCTAATTGCATGATGATTTTCTAAACATCCTTCTATCTCTAATAATGGATTCTAGCATTTTCCCAATGACAGATGTTAGATGAACTGGCCTTAATTTCCTGCTTCGTGTCTCCTTCCTTTCTTGAATGACGGTGTTACATTTGCGGTTTTCCAATCCAGAATCTAGGGTTTTTTGTAAGGTTACAACCAATGCATCCACTATCTCTGCAGCCAATTCCTTTAAGACCCCATGATGCAGGCCATTAGGTCAGCTTTTAGACTCAATAGTTTTTTCTCTGCTGATCATGATTGTTTTAATTTCCTTCCTCCTTTTTGCATCTTGATTTTCTACTATTCTTGGGAAGCTTTTTCCTCTACAATGAAGTCACATACAAAATACTTGTTCAAAGTCTCTGCCATTTCCTTGTTTCCCATTATTACTTCCCCAGTCTCACCCTCTAAGAGACCAATGCTTATTTTAACTGCTCTCTTCCCTTTTATATACTTGCCAAAGCTTTAACTGTCTTTTTTACAGTTCTTGCTGGTTTTCTCTCATACACCAATTTCTCCCTTTTTTTTAAAAAAAAAAGCCATCCTTTGCTGGTTTCAAAAATGTTCCCAAACTTCTGGCCAGCACTGATCTTTGCAACATTGTATTTTTTTTTCCAATTTGATTACCATCTTTAACTTCCCAAGTTGGGCAAGGGTGATGCAGCCTTCTCATGGCATCTTTCTTTCTCCATGTTATGTATCCTTGTTGACAGCTATGAAATATCTCAAATGTCTGCCACTGCTTCTCTACTGTCTTAACCAGATTTCCAATTCCGTTTTAGCCAATGCTAGCTTCATAGCCTTGCAGTTGCCTTTAAGTTTAAATAACTAGTTTCAGACCCACACTTTTCACCCTTAAAAGGAATGAGAAATTCCATCTATGATCTCTCGTACCTAGAGGATTCTTTATTTATGATGTCACTAATGAATCCTGTCTGTCTCATTACACCATCACCAGGTCTAAGATTGCCTGTTCCCTGGTTGGCTCCAAAACATATCATTCTAAGAAACTGTCCCGAATACAGTATGAACTCATCGCCAAGGCTACATTTTGCCAATTTGACTCTTCCAATCTGTGTGAAGAATAAAACCTCCACAATTATTGCAGTACCCGTTTTCCAAGCCCCCATTATTTTTTGGTTTATGTAGTCTGTCCTACCAGTGTCTCCCACCAGTGGCTTCTTCCCTTTGCTATTTCGCATTTCCATTGAAACTGATTCTACATTTTAATCTGAAACAAGATAATTTTTCACAATTGTACTGTTGGGAACTAGGGATAGTTTTAAGCTATATGTGTATGCTACATGTGTATGTTAGGAATAAGCTATATCTTTACATTTAAACATTTTTTTATTATTTGTGTGTTAGAAAGGTGAAGCCTGGATTTTGGCTTCACTTTAGAGTGGGGCCAGCAGGTCTGAAGCTCTATTTGTATGCTTGCATTCTATTGCTGTTTTACAACCCTTGAAGTGGTTTAGGGAATATAAGACAAAGTAGGAAAAACGGTGCTGCTACCTAGCAACAGGGGGCCCACAGGGAGAAACAAAGTAGTTTTAGTGCAGTTGGAAGCAGGTTGCAGGAGAAGCTGGACATCGGAGAGGGAACTGCAGGTGGCAGGTTCCAAAGAACAAAGAAGAAAGTCCCGAAACCAGAGAGTGGTACAGTAAAAGGTCACAAGATGACAGTTAAGTCAAAAGACAAGGACAAGGATCTAGAACAGATCCTGTTCAGTGAAGTTAAAGTAAGGAGCAGAGGAAAAGGCTCTGAATTAAAGACAGATAGCTTCAGGGAGCAGAATCAGGGGCCCTGACAATAGTACTGAAGACTTGTGCTCCAGAGCTTGCCACGCCCCTAGCCAAGCTGTTCCAGTAAAACTACAACACTGGCACCTACATGGCAATGTGGAAAATTGTCCAGGTATGTCCTGTCCACAAAAAGCAGGACAAATCGAACCCAGCCAATTACCACCCCATCAGTCTACTCTCGATCATCAGGGCTATCAAGTGGCGCTTGCTTGGCTATAACCTGCTCACTGACACGCAGTTTGGGTTCTGCCAGGGCCACTCAGCTCCTTATTACACCCTTGCTTCAACTGAGATGAGGAGAAATTTCTTCACCCAGAGAGTGGTGAGCCTATGGAATTTGCTACCATAGAAAGTAGTTGAGGCCAAAACATTGTATTTTTTCAAGAAGGAGTTAGATATAGCTCTTGGGGCAAAAGGGTTCAAAAGGATATGGGGAGAAAGCGGGAGCAGGCTACTGAGTTGGATGATCAGCCATCATCATAGAACCATAGAAAAGTTACAGCACAGAAGGAAGCCATTCGGCCCATCTTGTCCATGCCAGCCCGAGGACACCCAGATGCCCTTTCTAATCCCACCTTCCTGCACCTAGCCCACTTAAGGTGCAGATCCAGGTACATCTTAAAAGAGTTTAGAGTTTCTGCCTCTACCACCAACTTGGGCAGTGAATTCCAGGCACCCACTACCCTCTGTGTTAAAAAGTTCTTCCTCATGTGTCCCCTACAACTTCTGCCACCTATCTTGAATCTATGTCCCCTGGTTCTAGAATTCTCCACCAAGGGAAACAATTTTATCTTATCCACTCTATCTATTCCCCTCATAATTTTATACACCTCAATCAAGTCACCTCTCAGCCTTCTTTGTTCTAAGGAAAATAACCCCAACCTATCCAATCTCTCCTCGTAGCTACACTTTTCTAACTCTGGCAACATTCTTGTAAGCCTCCTCTGCACTCTTTCCAGAGCTATTACATCCTTCCTGTAATATGACCAGAATGGCACACAATGCTCCAGTTGTTTTATACAATTCCAACATTATATTCTTACTTTTATATTCTATACCTCTACCAATGAAGGAGAGCATTCCATATAGAAAAAAAAACAAAAAAAAACAAAAAAACTGCGGATGCTGGAAATCCAAAACAAAAACAGAATTACCTGGAAAAACTCAGCAGGTCTGGCAGCATCGGCGGAGAAGAAAAGAGTTGACGTTTCGAGTCCTCATGACCCTTCGACAGAACTTGAGTTCGAGTCCAGGAAAGAGCTGAAATATAAGCTGGTTTAAGGTGTGTGTGTGGGGGGCGGAGAGATAGAGAGACAGAGAGGTGGAGGGGGTTGGTGTGGTTGTAGCGACAAACAAGCAGTGATAGAAGCAGATCATCAAAAGATGTCAACAACAATAGTACAATAGAACACATAGGTGTTAAAGTTAAAGGTGGTGGTATTATCTAAACGAATGTGCTAATTAAGAATGGATGGTAGGGCACTCAAGGTATAGCTCTAGTGGGTTATTTTTTTATATAATGGAAATAGGTGGGAAAAGGAAAATCTTTATAATTTATTGGGAAAAAAAAAGAAGGGGGAAACAGAAAGGGGGTGGGGATGGGGGAGGGGACTCACGACCTAAAGTTGTTGAATTCAATATTCAGTCCGGAAGGCTGTAAAGTCCCTAGTCGGAAGATGAGGTGTTGTTCCTCCAGTTTGCGTTGGGCTTCACTGGAACAATGCAGCAAGCCAAGGACAGACATGTGGGCAAGAGAGCAGGGTGGAGTGTTAAAATGGCAAGCGACAGGGAGGTTTGGGTCATTCTTGCGGACAGACCGCAGGTGTTCTGCAAAGCGGTCGCCCAGTTTACGTTTGGTCTCTCCAATGTAGAGGAGACCACATTGGGAGCAACGAATGCAGTAGACTAAGTTGGGGGAAATGCAAGTGAAATGCTGCTTCACTTGAAAGGAGTGTTTGGGTCCTTGGACGGTGAGGAGAGAGGAAGTGAAGGGGCAGGTGTTGCATCTTTTGCGTGGGCAAGGGGTTGTGCCATAGGAGGGGGTTGAGGAGAAGGGGGTGATGGAGGAGTGGACCAGGGTGTCCCGGAGGGAGCGATCCCTACGGAATGCCGATAAGGGGGGTGAAGGGAAGATGTGTTTGGTAGTGGCATCATGCTGGAGTTGGCGGAAATGGCGGAGGATGATCCTTTGAATGCGGAGGCTGGTGGGGTGATAAGTGAGGACAAGGGGGACCCTATCATGTTTCTGGGAGGGAGGAGAAGGAGTGAGGGCGGATGCGCGGGAGATGGGCCGGACACGGTTGAGGGCCCTGTCAACGACCGTGGGTGGAAAACCTCGGTTAAGGAAGAAGGAGGACATGTCAGAGGAACTGTTTTTGAATGTAGCATCATCGGAACAGATGCGACGGAGGCGAAGGAACTGAGAGAATGGGATGGAGTCCTTACAGGAAGTGGGGTGTGAGGAGCTGTAGTCGAGATAGCTGTGGGTGTCGGTGGGTTTGTAATGGATATTGGTGGACAGTCTATCACCAGAGATTGAGACAGAGAGGTCAAGGAAGGGAAGGGAAGTGTCAGAGATGGACCACGTGAAAATGATGGAGGGGTGGAGATTGGAAGCAAAATTAATAAATTTTTCCAAGTCCTGACGAGAGCATGAAGCAGCACCGAAATAATCATCGATGTACCGGAGAAAGAGTTGTGGAAGGGGGCCGGAGTAGGACTGCAACAAGGAATGTTCCACATACCCCATAAAGAGACAGGCATAGCTGAGGCCCATGCGGGTACCCATAGCCACACCTTTTATTTGGAGGAAGTGAGAGGAGTTGAAGGAGAAATTGTTCAGCGTGAGAACACGTTCAGCCAGACGGAGGAGAGTAGTGGTGGATGGGGATTGTTCGGGCCTCTGTTCGAGGAAGAAGCTAAGGGCCCTCAGACCATCCTGGTGGGGGATGGAGGTGTAGAGGGATTGGACGTCCATGGTGAAGAGGAAGCGGTAGGGGCCAGGGAACTGGAAATTGTTGATGTGACGTAAGGTGTCAGAGGAATCACGGATGTAGGTGGGAAGGGACTGGACAAGGGGAGAGAGAAGGGAGTCAAGATAACGAGAAATGAGTTCTGTGGGGCAGGAGCAGGCTGAGACGATCGGTCTACCGGGGCAGTTCTGTTTGTGGATTTTGGGTAGGAGATAGAAGCGGGCCGTCCGAGGTTGGGCAACTATCAGGTTGGAAGCTGTGGGAGGGAGATCCCCAGAGGAGATGAGGTCAGTGACAGTCCTGGAAACAATGGCTTGATGTTCAGTGGTGGGGTCATGGTCCAGGGAGAGGTAGGAGGAAGTGTCTGCGAGTTGACGCTCAGCCTCCGCGTGGTAGAGGTCAGTGCGCCAGACAACAACAGCACCACCCTTGTCAGCGGGTTTGATGACAATGTCAGGGTTGGACCTGAGAGAATGGAGTGCAGTAAGTTCAGAGAGAGACAGGTTAGAATGGGTGAGAGGAGCAGAGAAATTGAGACGACTAATGTCGCGCCGACAGTTCTCAATGAAAAGATCGAGAGAAGGTAAGAATCCAGAGGGAGGGGTCCAGGTGGAGGGAGAATATTGAAGATGGGTAAAAGGATCCGTTGAACTGGGAGAGGACTCCTGCCCAAAGAAGTGAGCCCGGAGACGAAGACGGCGGAAGAAGAGTTCAGTATCATGCCGAGCCCGAAATTCATTGAGGTGAGGGCGTAAGGGTATGAAACTAAGTCCTTTGCTGAGCACTGAACGTTCAGCATCGGAGAGGGGAAGGTCAGGGGGTATAGTGAATACACGGCTGGGGTTGGGATTGGAAGATGGGGTGGGGACGGAGGGACAGGCAGGGAAAAAAAAAATAACCCACTAGAGCTATACCTTGAGTGCCCTACCATCCATTCTTAATTAGCACATTCGTTTAGATAATATCACCAACTTTAACTTTAACACCTATGTGTTCTATTGTACTATTGTTGTTGACATCTTTTGATGATCTGCTTCTATCACTGCTTGTTTGTCGCTACAACCACACCAACCCCCTCCACCTCTCTGTCTCTCTATCTCTCCGCCCCCCACACACACACCTTAAACCAGCTTATATTTCAGCTCTTTCCTGGACTCGAACTCAAGTTCTGTCGAAGGGTCATGAGGACTCGAAACGTCAACTCTTTTCTTCTCCGCCGATGCTGCCAGACCTGCTGAGTTTTTCCAGGTAATTCTGTTTTTGTTTTTGAGAGCATTCCATATGCCTTCTTTACAACCTTGTCTACTTGAACTGCTGCTTTCCCTATATTTATGACCTCACACTTCTCTATATTAAAATCCATCTGCCACTTTACCAACCACTCCACCAACCCATCTATATCATTTGTGATTACAGCTATCCTCTACACTATCCACTACTCAGCCAATCTTTGTCGCATCTGCAAATTTCCCAATCATGGCCCCCACATTCACATCCAAATCATTAATATATAACACAAACAGCAAGGGTCCCATCGAGCCCTGTGGAACACCACTTGAGACAACTTTCCATTCGCAAGGGCATCCATCGACCATTACCCTTTGTTTCCTGTTACAAAGTCAACCTTTCATCCAGTTTACTACATTACCCTGAATCCCATGGGCTTTTATCTTCCTGACCAATCTGCCATGTGGGACCTTGTCAAATGCCTTGCTAAAATCCATGTACACAACATCCACTGCACTACCATCATCAACCCTTCTTGTCACTTCCTCAAAGAATTCAATCAAATTTGTGATGCAGGACCTTCCTTTAACAAATCCATGCTGACCATCCCTGACTAGTCCAGTTAATCCTATCTCTCAATATTGATTCTACTAATTTGCTCACCACCGATGTAAGACTAACTGGCCTATAATTGTTTAGCATTTCCTTTGATCCCTTTTTAAACAATAGAACTACGTTTGCATTTCTCCAGTACCTTTCCTGTATCTAGTGAAGATTGGAAAATCATTCTCAGAGCATCTGCTATCTCCTCCCTGACTTCCTTCAGCAGCCTCAGAAACAATCCATCTGGCCCTGGTGACTTATCAACTTTCAAGGATTTCAACCCTTCGAGTACTTCCTCTCTCTTTATGACTATCCTGTCCAATATCTCGTAGTGTTCCTCCTGGACTACTATATCTACATCCTCCCTTTTCCTTTGTAAACACGGAGACAAAATATTCATTCAAAACCCTTCCCACAGCCTCTGCATCTACACACAACTTTCCATCTTCATCTCTGATAGGTCCCACTTTTTCCTTAACTAACCTTTTAGCATTAATGTATTGGTAAAACATCTTTGAGTTATCTTTAACTTTACTTGCTAACATTTTTTCATGCCCTCTCTTTGATTTCCTTATTTCCTTTTTTTTTTACTTTGTCCCTGTACTTCCTATATTCGTCTAGGCTGTCTGCAGTGCTTAGTTTTTTGTGCCTACCATATGCTTTCTTTTTCTGTTTGATCTTCCCCTCTATTCCTCTAGACAACCAAGGGGCTCTTATTTTTGTAGGGGACACGTCCACTTTGTACAATAAGGATCTCGCTTTTTAGTGCTTCCCAGTGGTTTTCTAGTGTTTTATCCTCCAGCAGTGCTGTCCAGTCCACCTCACCCAAGTCCCTCCTCATTTCTGCAAAATTTGCCTTCCCCCAATTCAAGACTTTTACTCCTGCCTTATCTCTGTCCTTTTCCACGGTAATGCTAAATCTTACTGAATTGTGATCACTGTCCCCGATATGGTCGACAACTGTCACTTCACCCACTTGCCCTTCTTCATTCCCCAAGACTGGGTCTAGAATTGCACCTCCTCTCTTTGGGTTTGTCACTAGTTGGTTGAAAAAATTTTCCTGGACACACTGCATGAATTTTTCTCCTTCAGTGCCCCTTATATTGTTTGAATTCCAGTTGATATTAGGATAGTTGAAGTCTCCTACTTTATTGCCCTCTTGTCCTTACAAGCAGAAATTTGCCTACATATTTGTTCTTCTATCTCCCTTTCACTATTTGGGGGTCTGTAGTATACTCCCAGTAGTGTGACTCCCCCTTTTTTATTTCTAAGCTCAATCCATAAAGCCTCGTTTGTTGGCCCATTTAGTATATCATCCCTTCTCACAACTGGAATTGATTCTTTAACCATTAGTGCTAAACCCCCTCCTTTTTTATCTCCTACTCTATCATGTCTGAAAACTCTATAACCAGCGATATTAAGCCGCCAGTTTTGTCCCTCCTTTAGCCAGGCCTTTGTTATAGCAATGACATCCTGCTGCCATGTGTCTACCTGTGCCCTTAATTCATCTATCTTGTTTGTAATACTCCTTGCATTGAAGTATAAACAGTTTAACCCCGTCAATTTCCCTTGCTGGACACTTTGTAAACTTTGCTTCTCCTGTAACTCCATGCCTATAACAACGTCCCTAGCTAATTTTCTACCTCCATTTTTCTGATCTGAATCTGACCTATCTGATTCTACTCCTGGGATCCCATCCCCCTGCCACATGATGAATGGCGGAGCATGCTCTAAGGGCCGAATGGCCTACTCCTGCTCCTATTGTCTATGTTTCAAACATGGACAAAAGAACTGAACACCAGAGGTGTGAGTGACTGCCCTACACATCAAGGCCGCATTTGACTGAGTACGGCATCAAGGAGCCCTAGCAAAACTGGAGTCAATTGGAATTAGGAGGAAAACTCTCCGTTAGTTGGAGTCATAACTAGCACAAAGGAAAATGGTTGTGGTTGTTGGAGATTAGTTATCTCAGTTCCAGGACATCACTACAGGATTTCCTCAGGCTAGTGTCTTAGCCCAACCATCTTCAGCTGCTTCGTCAATGGCCTTCCTTCCATCATAAGGTCAGAAGTGGGGATGTTCGCTGATGATTGCACAATGTTCAGCACCACTTGCGACTCCTCAGATACTGAAGCAGTCCATGTCCAAATGCAGCAAGACCTGGATAATATCCAGACTTGGGTTGGCAAGTGGCAAGTAACATTCGTGCCACACATGTGTCAGGCAATGACAATCTCCAACAAGAGAGAATCCAAGCATCACCACTTGATGTTCAATGGCATTTATCATCACTGAATCCCCCACTATCAACATCCTGGGGGTTACCACTAATCAGAAACTGAACAGGACTAGCCATATAAATGCTGTGGCTACAACAGCAGGTCAGAGGCTAGGAATCCTGCAGGAATTCACCAAAGCTCCTTTGACAGCACCTTCCAAACCCATGACCACTACCATTTAGAACAGGTCCACAGGTCACAAAGTGCAACGCAGGTGGATAAGATAGTCAGGAAGACATATGACATGCTTGCCTTCATCGGCAGGGGTATTGAGTATAAAAGCTGGGAAGTCATACTGCAGCTGTATAGAACCTTGGTTAGGCCACACTTGGAATACTGCATGCAATTCTGATCACCACATTACCAGAAGGATGTGGAAGCGTTGGAGAGGGTGCAGAGGTGGTTTACCAGGATGATGCCTGGTCTGAAGGTTATTAGCTATGAGGAGAGATTGGAGAAACTCGGAATGTACTCACTAGAGCAACATAGATTGAGGGGCAACTTGATAGAAGTTTACAAAATTATGAGTGGCATGGACAGAGTAGATAGAAGCTTTTTCCCAGGGTGGAAGAGTCAATTACTAGGGGACATAGATTTAAGTTGAGAGGAGAAAAATATAGAGGAGATGTGCAGGGCAAGTTTTTTACGCAGAGGGTAGTGAGTGTCTGGAATTCGCTGTCAAAGGAGGTGGTGGAAGCAGGTACGATAGCGGTGTTTAAGAGGCAGGTTGACAAATACATGAATAGGATGGGGATAGAGGGACACGGACCCCGAAAGTGTGAAATGTTTTAGTTGATGGGCAATATGATCGACGCAGGCTTGGAGGGCCGAAGGGCTGGTTCCTGTGCTGTACTTTTTTTTTGTTCTTTGTTCTAGAAAGACAAGGGCAGCAGACAAATGGGAACGCTA
Source organism: Carcharodon carcharias (assembly GCF_017639515.1). Classification (NCBI taxonomy): domain Eukaryota; kingdom Metazoa; phylum Chordata; class Chondrichthyes; order Lamniformes; family Lamnidae; genus Carcharodon; species Carcharodon carcharias. Next base: position 204,385,251 of record NC_054470.1, on the reverse strand, counting down.
CCACCTGGGAGTTCCCCTCCAAGCCACTCCTATCCTGGCTTGGAAATATATCGCCGTTCCTTCACTGTCAGTGGGTCAAAATCCTGGAACTCCCTTTTTAACAACACTATGGGTGTACCTACACCACATGGACTGCAGCAGTTCAAGAAGCCAGCTCACCACCACCTTCTCAAGGACAACTAGGGATGGACAATAAATGCTGGCCCAGCCCGCGAAGCCCACAATCTGTGAATTAATTAAAAAAAAGTCAAAGCAAAGTGGGCTTGTGAGAAGCCAGAATATCCAACGAGACAGACAAAGATGGGTGACTCCTCGCTACAGACCTGTGACGCAGTATCCTGCTTGGCACAGCCGAATGTCTGAGTGTGTGTGTGTGCGTGTGTGCGTGTGTGCGTGTGTGCGTGTGTGCGTGTGTGCGTGTGTGCGTGCGTGCGTGCGTGCGTGCGTGCGTGCGTGCGTGCGTGCGTGCGTGCGTGCGTGCGTGCGTGCGTGCGTGCGTGCGTGCGTGCGTGCGTGTGTGTGTGCGTGTGTGTGTGGAGGGTGAAGACTGAATACATGTAGAGATCCAGGGCAGGAGAACATCTGAAGAGTTCAAACCCTTGGAGGTGGATCCTTATTGAAGACATCTAAGAGAAAGAGCTACCTGGAAAAACTCAGCAGGTCTGGCAGCATCGGCAGAGAATAAAAGAGTTGACGTTTCGAGTCCTCATGACCCTTCGACAGAACAGTTCTGTCGAAGGGTCATGAGGACGCGAAACGTCAACTCTTTTCTTCTCCGCCGATGCTGCCAGACCTGCTGAGTTTTTCCAGGTAATTCTGTTTTTGTTTTGGATTTCCAGCATCCGCAGTTTTTTTGTTTTTATATAAGAGAAAGAGCTGTTTGGGAGAAGATTCCGAGGCAAGTACTTAGGATGTTGAGATTGGAGACCAGCTGGCTCACGGTGTGACAAGCGCCTGGAGGAGTTGATGAGAAATCCATAGAATCTGCTTTGGGTGGTATGTCACTTGGTTTCAAAGTGTGGGTTGTCTGACCACAGTTCGCCTATTGGTTTACATGGACTGCATACTGACCGTGAACATTAGAGTACAAGGTAACTTTTCTGTAACTTGGGTTATCCTTACAGATCTGTATATTTTTGTAAAGGTATAGTGTAATATAGCTCATTTTTTTGTTTAATAAATGTTTTATTCTTCAGTTAAAAGTTCAGCAGCAGGCTGACTCTTCAGTGGCCGCCCTCCACATTTCTAAACAGAAAAAATAGAAGTCAGGATTTGTCAAGGCAGGTTCCACCCTGGGAACTGACTTGTCCAGTAGTAACATCAGCTGGGATCATAACTACTGATTTCATCAGTTATTAACACAGCCACTCCACCTCTTTTGCCTTTCTTCCTGTCCTTCTGAAATGTCAAACACCCCCAAGTATTCACGTTCCAGCTGTGGTCACTTTGCAACGCTGTCTCTGTAACAATAATCATTTACAAACACTGGCCTACTCCTGTTCCCATGTTCTTTCAGCCCTTTAAGCCTGCACCGCCATTCAATAGGATTATGGCAGATCTAGCTCTGGTCTCAACTCCACTTTCCTGTATGTGTCCCCCATAACCCTTGACCCCCTTGTCTATCAAAAATCTTTGTAACTGTGAGATAAAAACAAAAAAACTGCGGATGCTGGAAATCCAAAACAAAAACAAAAACAGAATTACCTGGAAAAACTCAGCAGGTCTGGCAGCATCGGCAGAGAAGAAAAGAGTTGACGTTTCGAGTCCTCATGACCCTTCGACAGAACTTGAGATAGTAGATGCATTGGTTATAATCTTCCAAAGTTCCTTAGATTCTTGTCACGCTCTGGTTATCACCCACCTCGATATACTACACTATTTTTTTTTCTTTATTCTTTCATAGGGTGTGGGTGTCACTGGCAAAGCCAGCATTTGTTGCCTTTGAATGGAGTGGGCAGTTAAGAGTCAAGGACATTGAGGAGGATCTGGAGTCACATGTAGGCCAGACCAGGTAAGGAAGGCAGATTTCCCTCCCTAAAGGGCATTAGTGAACCAGATGGGTTTTTACCACAATCAACAATGGTTTCATGGTCATCATTTGACTTTTAATTCCAGATTTTTACTGAATTCAGCTGCCACGGTGGGCTTCAAACCTGGGTCCCCAAAGCAATATCCTGGGTTACTGGATTACTAGTCCAGTGATAATACACTATGCCACCAACTCCCCTGAGTATTACACCCATTTCTATCTAGGTCACCGTGCCTTAGAAACGATTTGAGGGTCATTGAGGCAATGCAGAGGAGATTTACCAGAATGGTTCCAGGGATGAGAAATTTTAGCTACAAGGTAAATTTGGAGGGTTAAACTTCTCCTTGGAGCAAAGGAGATTGAGAGGAGATTTGATAGGCGTGTACAAGATTATGATAGGTTCAGATAAAGTTGACAAAGAAAAGCTGCTCCATTTAGCTTATGGTACAAGGACTAGAGGGACACAGATTTAAGGTTTTGGGCAAGAAATGCAGAGAGGATGTGAGGAAAAACTTAATTCAACATTGGTAATGACATGGAACTCACAGCCTAAGAGGGTGATGGAAGTGGAGACAGTCAATTATTTCAAAAGGAGATTAGTGGGGCTCTAAAAAAGGAAACCTACAAGTGACATGATAGAGCTATGGAACTAATTGAATTGCTCTATGAGAGCCGACATGAGCTCAAAGGGTCAAACAGCAGGCATCTGTGTCGCAATGACTATGATATTAGCATTAAAACTTCCCAAGGAAATTTAGAGAAACTCATCAACCCAATAAGGGCATAAAAACATAACTGTTAGGAGCAGCAACAGGCCACAAGGCTAATTGAGTCCACCATTCAATGTGATCATGGGTGATCTGATCTTGACCTCAATTCCAATTTCGTCCATGTTTCCCATAACTCTACATTCCTACTCCTCCAAGATTAAGGATCCAGTCTCATTTTTTTTATTCATTCTGAAAATGTGAGCATCACTGGCAAAATCAGTCAATTGGCCATACATAATTACCCTTGAGATGGTGGTGGTGGTCAGCCACCTTCTTCAACCACTCCATATGGTATAGATACATTCACAGTGCTTTAAGGGAGAGAGTTCCAGGATTTTGAACCAGTGAAGGAAGAGCAATGTGTTTCCAAATTAGGGCGGTGTTTGGCTTGGAGGGGAACTTCCAGGTGATGGTATTCCCTTATGTCTGCTGCCCTTGTTCTTCTAGGTGGTAGAGGGTTGCAGGTTTGGCAAGTGCTGGCAAAGGAGGGTTACAAATGCATCTTGTAGATGGCACATTCTGCAACCACTGTGTACCAATGGTGGATGAAGCGAATACTTAAGATGATGCGCAGATTAAGTAGGCAGCTTTGTCCTGGATGGTGTTGAGTTTGTGTGTTTTTAAAGCTGCACTCATCCAGGCAAATGGAGAGTATTCCATCACACTCCTGACCTGTGAACCTTCCCCGAACTGCTCTCAATGCAAGTATATTCCTCTTTAAGTAAGGAGACCAAAACTGTACGGTACTATAGGTGGTGTTGTCTCACCGATGTCTTGTACAGTTGTAGCACGACTTCCCTACTTTTATCTTCTATCCCCCTTGTAATAAACATGAGAAACATAAGAAACAGAGCAGGAGAAGGCCATTCCACCCCTCAAGCCATTCAATAAGACCATGGCTAATCTGATTGTGGCCTTAACTCCACTTTCTTGTCTGCCTCCTACAACCCTCAGCCCCTTTGTAAATCAAGAATCTATCTAACACAGCCTTCAATATCTACCATGACCCACCCTCCACTGTTCTCTAGGAAAGACAATGCCGAAGATTAACGACCTTATGAGAAAAAAAAAATTTACCTCCCTTTTAAAAATAAGAGGACTCCCATTTAAGCTGTCCCTGCTAACTCTAGATTCACCCAAGGGAGGGAAACATTCTCCCATCATCTACCCTGTCAAGCCCCTTCAGAATGTTATAAGTTTCAATAAGATCCCCTCTCATTCTTCTGAACTCCAATGAATGTAAACCCTGCCTGCTCAACCTTCCCTCACAAGACAAACCCTTCATTCCAGGAATTGGCCTAATGAACATTCTCTGAGCTGCTTCCAATGCTTCCAATAATATGTCATTAACTAAGGTGACCAAAACTGTACAAGTACTGTACAATGCCCTGTACATTTGTAGCAAGGTTTCCCTACTTTTATACTCCATCCCCCTTACAATAAAGGACTACATCCTGGTTTGATTTCTTAGTTGCTTGCTATACCTGACTTTGAGATTCATGGAGAAGGGCGCCTAAATCCCTCTGCACTGCAGCACTCTGTAGCCCTTGTTCATTCAATATATATTTTACTTTTCTATTCTTCCTACCGAAGTGGACAACCTCATTTTCCAACACTATATTCCATCTGTCAATTTTTTGCTCACTCGCTTAACATATTTATCACTATTTTTAAATGCTATGTCCTCTTCACAACTTATTTTCCCACCTATCCTTTGTATCATCAGCAAATTTGCCTACAATATAGTCAGTCCCATCATCCAAGGCATTAATATAGGTTGGAAATAATGAAGGTCCTAGCACTGATGTCTGTGGCACTCCACTAGTTATAATTTACCAACCTGAAAATGGGTTATTTATGCCAACTCTGTTAGCAAAACACCTACCAATGCTATTAACATCACCCCCAACACCAGAGGCTCTTATCATAGAATCATAGTATGGTTACAGCGCATGAGGCAGCCTTTCATGATGATCCAATTCCCCTTTAAAGCCTCAACTGACCCTGCCTCACCCACAGTGCAGTAACCTTTTATGTGGCACCTTATTGAATGGCTTTTGCAAATCCAAATACGCTACATCTACTGGTTCCCATTTATCCACCCTGTTTGTTACATGGTGAAAAGTTTAAATTAAGGTTCTGCGCATGTATGTGAATGTGCAGTGTGTGCTAAATAAGATTGTTGAGCTGCAGGCGCAGACAGCCGCAAAGCTGTGGCGATAAGAGACAGCTGCCTCAAAGGAGGACAGGGCTGGAGATTAAATATCTCTGGGTACAGGGTGTCCAACAATGATCGGAAAGGAAGAGGGAGGAGTAGCAGCATTGAATGAGAGAGCTAAAAGCAAAATACTGCAGATGCTGGAAATCTGAAACCAAAATGAAAATCGCTTGAAAAACTCAGCAGGTCTGACAGCATCTGTGGAGAGAAAGACAGAGACAATGTTTCGTATTCAGATGACTCTTCAGAAGAAGAAGACAGGGTCAACGTTTCAAGTCCAGAAGAGTCATCTGGACTCGAAATGTTTGACTCTGTCTTTCTCTCCACAGATGCTGTCAGGTCTGCTAGGTTTTTCCAGCGATTTTCATTAATTGAGAGCATATCGTGGTGGAGAGAGAAGATGCCCCTGGGGTGGGCGCAATGGCGAAGGACAGAATTTATTGGGCTACACCTAAGACACAACATAGGTACCTTTACATTGCTCAATATAGTTTATAGGCCACCAACTGGTGGACAAAATAGAGAGGAACAAACTTGCAAGGAAATTACAGAGAAATTGAGGAAGGCAATTGTCAGATATGGACCATGTGTTGGCGAGAAAAAGATAGAAATTGGAAGCAAAGTTGAAGAAATTTTCCAGGTCTGGACCTCCATTCCCCACCAGGACAGTCTGAGGGCTCTTCGCTTCTCCCTTGAATAGAGGCCCAACTAGTCCCCATCCACCACCACCCTCCTATGCCTGGCTGAACTTGTCTCATTGCTAGCCTAGACAGTAACACCCATAACCTGTGAAAGAATGAATAAAAAATTAAACAATTTCTCCTTCAATTTATTTCACTTCCTCCCCAAGTCCAAGGTGTTGTTATGGGTACCCACATGGGTCCTATTATGCCTGTTTTTTTTTTTGTGGGGCATATGGAGCATTCCTTGTTCCAGTCCTACTCAGGCACCCTCCCCCAACTCTTTTTCTAGGACTTGACTGTATGAGTGCCTTTTCCTGTTCTCACGCAGAACTGGAAAACTTCAACTTTGTTTCCAATTTCCACCCTTCCCTCACCTTCACCTGGCTCATCACTGACACTTTTCTTCTCTTCTTGGACTTCTCTGTCTCCATGTCTGGAGATAAGCTATCAACTAATATTTATTATAAACGTATCAACTCCCACATGACTACACTTCTTCACACCCTGCTTCTGGTAAGGATTCTATTCCATTCTCCCAGTTTCTCTGTCGCATCTGTTCTGATGATGCAACCTTCCACAACAGCATTTCTAATATGTCTTCCTTTTTCCTCAACCGAGGATTATTCCCACCACCGCCACTGCGGTTGACAAGGTCCTCAACCGTGTCCAACCCATTTCCCGCACTTCTACTCTCGTCTGTTCCCCTCTCTCCCTGAACAGCAATAGGGTTTCCCTTGTTCTCACTTTTCACTCCACCAGACTTCGCATGCAAAGGATTATCCTCCGCCATTTCTGTCACCTCTAGCATGACGCCACCACCAAACACATCTTCCCTACCCTTCCCCTCCCTTGTCCACATTCCGAAGGAACAGTTTCCTCCATGACATCCTGGTCTACTCCTCTATCACCTCTAACAGCTTGTCCCCTTCTCACAGCACCTTCTCATGCAATTGAAGGAGGCGTAACACTTGCCTATTTACCTCTTCCTTTCTCACCATCTAGGCCCTAAATACGCCTTAAGTGAAGCAGCAATTTACTTGTACTTTTTTCAATTCAGTATACTGTATTCACTGCTCACAATGTGGTCTCCTCTACACTGGGGAGACCAAACACAGATTGGGTGACCGTTTTACAGAACACTCCCTCTCGGTCCGTGAGCATGACCGCAAGCTTCCAGTTGTTTGCCATTTTAATTCACAACCTTACTCTCACGTAGTAATTTCTGTCCTCGGCTTGCTGCAGTGTTCCAGTGAAGTACAATGCAAGCTTGAGGAACAACATCTCATCTTTTGATTAAGTCAATAATTTCAATAATTTCAATACCATGAGCTCTGTCCCCATTTTGATGTCTTATTGCTATTTGCTGGACTGAATCTTGTTTTTCATGTTTTTGCTTGTGGATAGAGTTATTCATTGTCCTGGCATTTTAGTCTCTGGACAATTTTTTTGTCTTTTTACTACAACCATTACCAATCCCTTTGCCTCTTGTTCCATGGCATCTTTATCATTTAATTTCTCCTGTCCTCTACCCAATTCCACACCTCCCCATTTGTTCTTCCTACCTACTTTCAAAGGCATATAACTCATCACGTTTCTACTCTCCTTCAGTTCTGAAGAGGAATCATAGTCGACTCAAAATGTTAACTCTGTTTTCTCTCTCGACAGATACTGCCAAACCTGCTGAGTACTTCCAGAATTTTCTACAGCAGTATGCTTCCAGTTCAATGAGAAAAGACGCAACACTAGACCTGGTTCTTGGGAATGAGGTGGACCAAGTAACAATAGGAGAACATTTATGGGATAGTGATTACTGTATCATAAGCTTTATGTTAGTTATGAAAAAGGACATGAAATAATACAGAAAAATAATTAATTGGGGGAAAGCCAACTTCAATGGGGTAAGAGTGGATCTGATCCAAATAAGTTGAAATCAAAGATTGTCAGGCAATACCAACTGAAAAATGGGCGACCTTCAAAGAAGAGATAGTACGGGAACAGTCAAGGTATATTCCCATGAAGGGGCAAGGGCGGACAAGTATATCCAAATCTCCCTGAATGAAAATAGATAGAGATTAAGATGAAAAAGAAAGTTGCAGATGAATAATACAATCAAGGACCAGGCTGAATATAGAAGATTCAGAAGGAAATCACCGTTTACGATCAAAATGGGGATTTACACTTGGAAATAGGCAGTGTGGCTGAGGTATTAAATGAATAATTTGCATATGTCTTTAACAAGGAGGAAGATGCTAATTCAAGACAAAATTAATACTTACTTGGGAAAATTCAGTTTAACCAAAGAAAGCCAGTAAAAGATTTGTTATGGGCAAATAGTGCTTAACTAACTTGCTTTAGTTTTTCAATGAGTTAACACAAGGTTGATGAGGCAGACAAGGATTTCTAAAAGGTATTTGATAAGTCTGTTGTGTCACTTTATGAGCAAAGTTAGAGCTCAAGGAACAAAAGGGGCAATAGCGACATGAGGGCAAAATTGGCCGAGTGACAGAAAACAGAGTAGTAGTTTTTCCGCCTGCAGAAAGATTTTTAGTGGAGTTCCCCAGGGGTCGATGTTAGGGCCCTGCTCTTCCTAATAAATTAATGACCTAGGTCTTGGTGTACAGTGGACAATTTCAAAATTTGTGGATGATAAAAAACTACGGAGGTATTGTGAAATGAGGAGGATAGTGTAGAGCCTCAAAAGAACACAGAAAGGTTGGTAAAATAGGCGACGAGAGGCAGATGAAACTTAATGCAGAGAAAAGTGAATGGATTCATTTTGGTATGAAGAATGCAAAGAGTGAATCTCAGAATCACAGTGCAGAAAAGGTCCTTCGGCCCATCGAGTCTATACTGACACGTGAGAAACACATGATCTACCTACTTAATCCCAGCTCTTGGCCCATAGCCTTGCATGTTATGAAGTGCCAAGTGTTCATCCAGGATGTGAGGCAACCCGCCTCCACCACCCTCCCAGGCAGTGCATTCCAGACCGTCACCACCCTCTGGGTAAAATACTTTTCCCTCACATCCCCCCTAAACCTCCTGCCCCTCACCTTAAACTTATGCCCCCTTGTGACTGACCCTTCAAAGAACAAAGAAAAAGTACAGCACAGGAACCGGCCCTTCGGCCCTCCAAGCCTGCGCCGATCATATTGCCTGTCAAACTAAAACATTTTGCACTTCCGGGGTCCATATCCCTCTATCCCCATCCTATTCATGTATTTGTCAAGCTGCCTCTTAAACACCGCTATCGTACCTGCTTCCACCACCTCCTCTGGCAGCGAATTCCAGACGCTCACTACCCCCTGCATAAAAAACCTGCCTCGCACATCTCCTCTCACCTTAAATCTCTGTGACTCCGTCAGAGATAAGATGAGAGGCACCCTCTACATGGTCATACACCTACACCCAGCTGCCTAAAGTCAAGGAAGAGCTCCATGAACAGTGTTGTTCCATTACAATCAACCCCATCTGAAGCATCGCCTTGTGGAAAGATCGGCTCGTCGGTCTGGAACAACCCCCAGCGATGCAAATTCTACCGGATGAAAGCCATCCCCCAGGAGCTAATTGCAACTGGGCAAACTGGAAGTGCCTTAACAGACTTAGGATTGGTGTAGGTCGTTCAAAGGTGTCACTAAGCAAATGGGGATATACAACCAGCCCAACAACTTGTGAATGTGGAACTGAGCCACAGACTATGCAACATCTCCTGCAATGTCTATTGCTAGAGGAACCCTGCACTGTTGCAGATCTTGACGAATTCAACAACAAGGCACAAAATTGTGTCCAGTTCTGGCTGGGCCATGTATAGACTGTCCGTGGACATGATAAGAAGACGACCTTAAATCTATGTCCCCTAGTAATTGACTCTTCCACCCTGGGAAAAAGCTTCTGACTATCTACTCTGTCCATGCCACTCATAATTTTGTAAACTTCTATCAAGTCGCCCCTCAATCTCTGTCGCTCTAGTGAGAACAATCCAAGTTTCTCCAATCTCTCCTCATAGCTAATAACCTCCAGACCAGGCAGCATCCTGGTAAACCTCCTCTGCACCCTCTCCAATGCCTCCATATCCTTCTGGTAATGTGGCGACCAGAACTGCACACAATATTCCAAGTGTGGCCTAACCAAGGTTCCATACTGCTGCAGCATGGCTTCCCAGCTTTTATACTCAATACCCCTGCTGATGAAGGCAAGCATGCCATACACCTTCCTGACTACCTTATCCACCTGTGTTGCCACTGTCAGAGACCCGTGGACCTGTACACCCAGATCTCTCTGCCTGTCGATGCACTTAAGGGTTCTGCCATTTACTGTATAATTCCAGCCTGTATTAGACCTTCCAAAATGCATTACCTCGCATTTGTCCAGATTAAACTCCATCTGCTATTTTTCCATCCAAGTCTCCAACCGATCTATATCCCATTGTATCCTTTGACAATCTTCTTCACTATCTGCAACTCCTACAACCTTAGTGTCATCTGCAAATTTACTAATTAGCCCAGTTACATTTTCCTCCAAACCATTTACATATACTACAAACAGCAAAGGTCCCAGCACTGATCCCTGCGGAACACCACTAGTCACAGTTCTCCATTCAGAAAAGCACCCTTCCACTGCTACCCTCTGTCTTCTATGACCAAGCCAATTCTGTATCCATCTTGCCAACTCACCACCGATCCCGTGCGACTTTACCTTCTGTACCAGTCTGTCATGAGGGACCTTGTCAAAGGCCTTACTGAAAGCCATGTAGATAACATCCACTGCTCTTCCATCGTCAATCATCTTTGTCACTTCCTCGAAAAACCCGATCAAGTTAGAGACACACGACCTCCCCTTCAGAAAACCATGCTGCCTCTCACTATTACGCCCATTTGCTTCCAAACAGTAGTTAATCCTGTCACAAAGAATCTTCTCCAATAATTTCCCTACCACTGACATAAGGCTCACTGGCCTGTAATTTCCTGGATTATCCCTGCTACCCTTCTTAAACAATGGAACAACATTGGCCATTCTCCAGTCCTCTGGGACCTCACCCGTAGCCAGTGAGGATACAAAGATTTCTGTCAAGGCCCCAGCAATCTCCTCCCGTGCCTCCCTCAGTACTCTGGGGTAGATCCCATCTGGCCCTGGGGACATATCCACCTTAATATTCTTCAAGACGCCTAACACCTCTTTTTTGATCTCAACATGATCCAGGCTATCTAAACACTCTTCCCTAGACAAATCGACCGCTAAGTCCTCTTTGGTGAATACTGATGAGAAGTACTCATTTAGTATCTCTTCCATTTCTTCTAGCTCCACACACAGATTCCCACCTCTGTCCCTGAGTGGGCCTACCCCCTTCCCTGGCTATCCTCTTGTTTTTTTTACATTCAACTAAGGGGAACAGCTGCTCCCTATCCACCCTGTCCATGCCCTCATAATCTTGTACACCTCCATCAGGTCACCCCTCAGTCTTCTTTGCTCCAACGAAAACAACCCAAGTCTATCCTATCTCTCTTCGTAACTTAAATGTTTCATCCCGGGCAACATCCTGGTGAATCTCCTCTGCAACCCTCTCCAGTGCAATCACATCCTTCCTATAATGTGGCGACCAGAACTGCACACATTACTCCAGTTGTGGCCCCACCAAGGTTCTATACAACTCCAACATGACTTCCCTACTTTTGTAATCTATGCCGCGATTGATAAAGGCAAGACACACACACACACACACACACACACACACACACACACACACACACACACACACACACACACAGCCAGTCACTAAAGCATCCTTCTGTCATCACCCTCTGTCTCCTACAACTAAGCCAATTTTGAATCCACCTTATCAAATTACACTGTATCCCATGTGCATTTGCCTTCTTTATAAGTCTCCCATGTGGGACCTTGTCAAAGACTTTGCTGAAATCCATATAAACTACATCAACTGCACTACCCTCATCTACACACCTGGTCACTTCCTCAAAAAATTCAATCAAATTTGTTAGGCATGACCTCCCTCTGACAAAGCCATGCTGACTATCCCTGATCAAACCTTGCCTCTACAAGTGGAGATAGATTCTCTCCTTCAGAATTTTCTTCAATAGTTTCCCTATCGCTGGCGTGAGGCTCACTGGCCTGTAGTTCCCTGGCTTATCCCTACAACCCTTCTTAAATAGCGGAACTACATTAGCTGTTCTCCAGTCCTCTGGCACCTCCCCGGTGGCCAGAGGGGAATTAAAAATTTGGGTCACAGCCCCTGCAATCTCCTCCCTTGCCTCCCTCAATATAAAATAAAGAGTAAGATTCTAAAGAGGGTGCAGGGGCAGAGGTAACCTGGGTGTACATCTGCATTAAAGTCGGCAGGGCAGGTTGAGAGCACAGTTAATAAAGCATATGGGATCCTGGGCCTCATCAATAGAGACACAGAATACAAAAGCAAGGAAGTTATGTTAAACCTGTATAAAACATTGGTTCAGCCTTAACTGGAGTATTACACCCAGTTCTGGACATCGTACTTTAGGAAGCATGTGTAGGCATTAGAGAGGATTCAGAAAAGTTTCACGAGAATGGCTCCATGGATGAGGAACTTCAGTTACAGTGATAGATTTTTGGGACTGTTCTCCTTGGAGAAGGGAAGGTTGAGAGAAGGTTTGAAGAAATATTCAAAATCACGAGGTGACTAAACAGAGCAGATAGAGAGAAACTGTTCCCATCGCTGAAAGGACCAAGAACCTGAGAACATAGATTTAAGGTGACTGGAAAAAGAAGCAACGGTGATATGAGGAAAAAACTTTTTCACACAGCATAGTTAGGATTGAAGTACACTGTCTTAGAGTGAGGTGGAGGCAGGTTCAATCAAGACATTCAAGAGGGAATTGGTTTATCTGAAAACAAAGAATGTGCAGGGCTACAGAGAGAAGGCAGCAGAGGAAAGACACTAGGTGAACTGCTCCTTCAGAGAACTAGCACAGACACAATGAGCCAAATGGCCTTCTCCTGTGCTGTAACCATTCTATGATTCTAGCCATGCATTAGATTACAATCTTCCAGTCAGCTGAACAGTTAAAATGAAACTCAAATGTCTGCATTGATGATTTAACCTGAGTCATAATATGTAAGCAGTTTCTGTGATTTCATCAACATACTCTGAGGCAATGTTTCCTCTAATTTCCCTTCACTCAGCACAGCCAGTTTGGTGCACCATGCAGTTCTTTTAAGATTGCCACCCGACTGCATATACACATTTCTCAAGAGAACCGGTTCTAGCGTGTGGCCTGTTTATCCCCTGCACAGCATATTCTGGGCTGCTGTGTGGCCATGCATCCATGCAACTTAGAGGGAGCACTGCTCTAGGGGTCAGAGTAATGGTTTCATTTAAAAAAAACTTAGTCTGTAAATGTAACTGATGGACATCACAATTATTGAGCTAGCAACACATTACTTCATATAGAATAAGTTTTATCAATCTGATTAAACAAATGTTTGCAACAAAGAGCAGCGTTGGTTATAGTTTAATCTTTGTGGACATTTTTTAAATGAGACAAAATCATCTCAAATTAAAGTCATTTAAATCAATTATGGTAATAAATTCTGATCTAATTGTTTTCATATATAATTGCCTTAAATTTCAATGTACACTAAACAAATCCAAACCCGATAATAAATAAACAATAACGGAGCAATATTAGATAGTAAAATAGAATGGACTGCTCACACTACAAGTAGATCCTCACTCTAGCTAAATTTATTGCACCTCCCAAATGGTATCATTTCAGAAAGGTATATGCCACCAGTGGAAAATGTTACAACTTTACTTTAGCTTCTTCCATGGCCTGTCACATGTTAGTTCACCCCTCCCTCAGCGTAAGCTTTACTTCAGTGAGAAATAGTTCTTGAAACTGTCCTAGTTGCAAAGTACCTGAACCAGGAAAAGCTTTGGTTCGCCATTACAAGCATCATGCATTAAAGATAGGGACTGCCGCGATGGGCCAAAAAGAATGTGAAACGGAACTTTTCAATAATCTCAATATCATTATCCAATTCTGGAGACCAAATAACTTAACGCCAAGAAACAATCGCTTTTCATGCCCATATCCTCCAGCCCTTCAATTATTGATTTTTTTTTGCAATCAGTCTCAAATATCCATTATATTACACATAATATTGAGGGTAGGTTCAGTATATGCAACTTTACAAATGTACCTTTTGGAGTTCCATCGCTGCTCGCAGGAGAACATACTGCTTGTGGGGACCTTAAAGGGAAGGAAGCCGCATTCCTCAACGAAGAATCACCATCCTGCGATAAAAAAAATAAAACACATTAGTCTAAAAAAATTTATAGCAAATAAACAAACAAAATCAAATACAATACCGAAAAAGGATAAGGAAAGAAAGCCTTGTTTAAAGGACAACAGTACCATAGTGGTAATCTTATTGGGCTAATGATCCAGAAGCTTAGAGATGTAGTCATGGCCCGAAGACATGAGTTCACATCCAATCATTGCAGCTGGAGGAATTTAAATTCAATTAAATAATAATTACAGAAAAAATACTAATCTCAATAATGATGATCATGAAACTACTGGGTTGCCATATAATCTCATCTGGTTCACTAACTTTTCTCATTGGAGGAAATCGACCGTTGATACCTGGTTTGACCTACACGTCACACCCACAGCAATGCGGTGAACTCTTCACTGTCCTCTGAAATGGCCAAGCAAGCCAATCATTTGAACAAAACTGCTACAGAAAAGCTGAAGAATAAAACATCACAGACTAACCAGCATCGATCTAGGCACCAGAAATGACTAGGTGCACTCAGCCCAGTGAACCCTGCAAAGTCCTCCTCACTAACACCTGTGGGAGTTGTGCCAAAATTGAAACAAAATTTAAGAGGGTCAACAGGGTAAATGCTGAGAAAATGTCTCAGAATAAGGGATTGGCTTTTTAAAATGGGATAAGGAGAAACGTCTTCAATATTTTTAAAGCAGGGGTAGATAGATTCATGATAGGCAAGGGGGTGAAAAGTTATCAAGGGCAGGCAGGAATGCGGAATTCATGTTACAATCAGATCAGCCAGGATGTTATTGAATGACTGAATGGCGGAGCAGGCTTGAGGAGCTGAGTGACCGACTCCTGCTTCTAATTCATATGTTCATAACTAGATTCTAAAATGAATAAGGATTATATGGATTGTGGATGGGCAGCTGAGACCTATTGCTTGCAATTCCTGCTTCATGTGGGAACTTCAGGACATAGGAACAAGAATAGGCCATTTAGCCCCTTGAGCCTACTCCACCATTTAATAAGATCATGGCTGATCTTCTAACTCAACGCCATCTTCTCACACTATCCCCTTATCCCTGGATGACATTGGTATCTAGAAATCTATCGACCTCTGCTTTGAACATACTCAATGACTGAGCCTCCAAAGCCCTCTGGGGTAGAGAATTCCAAAGATTCACCACCCTCTGAGTGAAGGAATTCCTCATCTGAGTCCTAAATGGCCTATCTCTTATTCTGAGACTGTCCCCTGGTTCTAGAGACCAACCCCACCACTACCACACCCACCCCACCCTGCCACTCCCCACCCCGCCACCCCAACACTCCCAACCAGGGGAAATATCCTTCCTGCATCCACCTGTTAAGCCCCGTAAGAATTTTGTACACTTCAATGAGATCCCCTCTCATTCTTCTAAAGTCTGGAGAATACAGGCCCAGTCTCCTCAATCTTTCTTCATAAAATAATCTCGCCATCCCAGAGATTAGTCTGGCGAGCTTTTGTTGCACTCCCTCTGCAGCCAGTATATTGTTAGAATCATATCGCTTTAAAGTGGATTTTACTTTTTAAAATATGGAAGGGCATTACATTATTTGGACATTGGAGGCTAACCAGGGTTTTTTTTTTAAAAAGGGGGTCATAAGTTCACCTTGAAACTGTCAACAGGAAGGGCTCTTTCAAGAAATCACCTGAGCTATATGGTACTTTATAAGTTGTTTGTGTGTTCTGAATTACAAAGAATTTAATTAATGAAAAGCCAAAAGACAAAAAGGCAATTACATGGCAGAGGCAAACCTTAAATTTGAAACTGTGATTTTGCTTTCAGTCTTGTTGGGGAAAGGCTGAGCGCAGAAGACTACCCTGACTAGCTCGCTCTCCCTCTCTGCTTTGTGAAACAATGTGCGGTTCTCAACCTATAGCCAGATAATCCTCATTCGAGTGTAGTTTGCCTGCATAATTTTGGCCTTGCTAGCTGAAACAGGAAGAATTGGTCTAGCTATATGGTCCTCCATAATGAAGCATTGTTGGTGAGCTTCCCAACATCTACTAGGCCCAGCCAAGGGAACTTCAGACCAGGAGCACTGAACCTCCATGAACTTTAATTGTTTTTCTTTCTAAGAGTTTTTCTCTCCATCCACCCGAGTCTGCAAAGACTACCTGCGTGTCTTTTGTGCGTGTGCATGCATGCGTGTGTGCACGGGTGTGTGTGCGTGTGCATGCATGCTGGGGGAGCTTAAAAGGCTTACATTTCCAGATTATAATCATGTGTCAACAAGTTCTTGAAACTTGTTTAATAGGAGTTTTGCTTTATAATAAATTAATCAAAGTTTTTTTTTACAAAATAACCTGATCAGAGTCTTTTCTCTTCTGGGTACAAAAAATATAGGTAAACAATTAGCCAATTTGGAGAGAAAATTAAACATTTAAATCAATGGTACTCCTGCAGACTAATGGGGATTGATAATTTGCGCATTCCTCCCATCTCAGTCATACAAAAGCATTCCTCATGTAAGTTGACCAATAGTGCACACAATACTTCAGGTGCTGTCCCACCAAGGCTCTATCCAACTGCAGCAAGATTTACCTACACTTGTACTCAAATCCTCTTGCAATAAAGGCTAACAAACCATTTACCTTCCTAACTGCTTGTTGCACCTGCATGTTGGCTTTTGGTGACTCATGAACACCACCACCCAGGTCCCTTTGGACATCAACATTTCCCAATCGCTCCCCATTTAAGAAATACTCTGCATTTCTATTTTTCCTATCAAAGTGGATAATTTCACATTTTTCCATATTACATTCCATCTGTCATGTTCTTGACAACTCACTTATCTGTCCAAATCTCCTTGAAACCTCTTTGCAATCTCATCACCACTCACATTTCCAACAAGTTTGTGTCATCAGCAAACTTGGAAATATAACATTTGGTCCCCACATCCAAATCACTGAATGATTATGAATAGATGGGCCCCAAGCACTGATCCTTGCGGTGCCCCACGAGTCACAGCCTGCTAACCAGAGAATGATCCGTTTATCCCACTCTGTTTTCTATCCATTAACCAATCCTCAATCCATGCCAGTATACTAGCCCCCAATCCTACGAGCTCTAATTAGGCTTACTAACTTCCTGTGCGGGACCTTATTGAAAGCCTTCTGAAAATCTAAATACACTACATCTCTTGGTTCTCCCTGATTAATCCTGCTAGTAATAACCTCAAAAGACACCAATAGGTTTGTCAAATATTATTTCCGTTTCATAAATCCATGTTGACTCTGCCCAATCACACCATCATTTCCTAAGTGCCCTGTTATCACATCCTTTATAATAGAGTCTAGCATTTATCTTACTACTTATGTCAGGCTAACAGCTGTGTAGTTCCCAGTTTTCTCCCTGTCTCCTTTCTTAAATAGCGGGGTCACATTTGCTACCTTCCAATCTGCAGGCACTCTTCCAGAATCTAGAATTTTGAAAGATAATCACAAATGCATCCATTTTCTCTACAGCACCTCTTTCAACACTCTGGAGTTTAAATCATCAGGTCCAGGGGATTTATCAACTGTCAGGCTCAATAATTTCTCCAGCACTACTCATTAACTAATTCTAATTTCTTTCAGACCCTCAATTTCATGAGTCCCTTGGATCCCAAATATTTCAGAGGGTTTTTTTTTGCATCTTCCTCTGTAAAAACAGACACAAAGTATTTGTTTAGTTTCTCTGCCATTTCCTTACTCTCCATTAACTGCCTGTAATGGGCCCACATTTGTCTTTACTAACCCTTTCCTTTTTATCTACGTACAGCAGCTTTTACAGTCCATTTTTATACTTCTTGCTAGTTTACTTTCATAATCTATTTTGCCTACCAATTTCTTAGTCTGCTTTGCTGAATCAGAAAATGCTCCCAATCCTCGGGCTTGCTACTTTTTCTGGCAACTTTATATGCCTCTTCATTTGATCTAATAGAGTCTTTTAACTTGCTCTCATTAGCCATGGTTGGCTCACTTTTCCTACTGGCTTTTTGTGCCTTAAAAGATATTTGTTGCAAACCATGTATTTTTAAATTCTTTAAATGTCAACAATTGACTGTCTACTGTCATCCCTTTTAATATAGTTCCCCAATCTACCGTAGCCAATTTATCCCTCATACCTTCGTAGTTTCCTTTGTTTAGATTAAAGACCCTAGTTTCGGATCACTTTCAAACTTCATGTAAAGTTCTATATTAAAGTTACTCTTCCCTAAAGGCTCCTGTACAACATTATTAATTATTCCTTTCTCCCTACACAATACTTGATCTAAAATAATCCATTCTCTAGTTGGTTCCTCAACATACTTAAGTAGAAAACCATCTCGCATACATTCCAGGAATTAGTCTTCCTCAGCATTAGTATTAATTAGGTTTACCCAGTCTAAATGTAGATTGAGCAGGTCTGGCAGCATCTGCAGAGAGGAACACAGTTAACATTTCGAGTCCGTATGACTCTTCAACAGAACTAAGTAAAAATAGAACAGAGGTGAAATATAAACAAAGAACAAAGAAAAGTACAGCACAGGAACCGGCCCTTTGGCCCTCCAAGCCTGCGTCGATCATATTGCCCATCAACTACAACATTTTGCACTTCTGGGGTCCAGATCCCTCGATTCCCATCCTTTTCATGTATTTGTCAAGCTGTCTCTTAAACACCACTATCGTACCTACTTCCACCACCTCCTCTGGCAGCGAATTCCAGACACTCACTACCCTCTGCGTAAAAAACTTCCCCCGCACATCTCCTTTATAGTTTTCTCCTCTCACCTTAAATCTATGTCCCCTAGTAATTGACTCTTCCACCCTGGGAAAAAGCTTCTATCTACTCTGTCCATGCCTCTTATAACTCTTTAAACTTCTATCAAGTCGCCTCTCAATCTCCGTTGCTCTAGTGAGAACAATCCGAGTTTCTCCAACCTCTCCTCATAGCTAATAACCTCCAGACCAGGCAGCATCCTGGTAAACCTCCTCTGGTTTAGTGGGGGGGTGGGGTAGACAAGTAGAGCTGGATAGAGGGCCAATAGATGTCATAGACAAAAGGACAAAGAGGTGTCACCACCTTCAACACCTCTTTGTCCATGACATCTTTTGGCTATCTCCACCTATCATTTCACCTCTTTTCTATTTTTACTTCGTTCTGTTGAAGAGTCATACGAACTCGAAACGTTAACTGTGCTCCTCTCCACAGATGCTGCCAGACCTGAGTTTATCCAGGTATTTTTATTTTTATTTTGGATTTCCAGCATCCGCAGTTTTTTGCTTTTATCTAAATGTAGATTGAAGTCGCCCGTGATTAGTGTATTGCCTTTGTTACACCCTCTAGTTTCCCGATTGATACTGTGCCCTACATTACCACTACTATTTGGTGACCTATAAACAACTACCACAGTTTGCTGTCCCTTACTGTTTCTTAAGAAACCTCATGTGGCTCCAGCTCTTGAGCTCAAACACAGAATTTCTGAGCTTGAGGGACAGCTGGAGTTACAGTGGAAGGCCAAGGAGGCTGAGAATTCCTGGATCATATATTCCAGGTGGTCACCCCACAGCAGTAAGAGTTCAGGATAGTTGATGGGTGGTCATACAGAAGAGTAGAAAGAGGAAGAATGTGTAGGAGTCTTTGGGGTGTGTGCCACTCTCAAACAAGTACTCAGCACTGGAAATTGCTGTGGATAATGACACCATGAAGGAATGCAGTCCAGATCATGGCACCAATGGCAGGACTGCATAGGAAAGAACATCTCGATCAGGTCGCCCCTCAGTCTTCTCTGCTCCAACGAAAACAACCAAGTCTATCCAACCTCTCTTCATAACTTAAATGTTTCATCCCAGGCAACATCCTGGTGAATCTCTTCTGCAACCCCTCCAGTGCAATCACATCCTTCCTATAATGTGGCGACCATAACTGCACACCGTACTCCAGCTGTGACCTCACCAAGGTTCTATACAACTCCAACATGATCTCCCTACTTGTGTAATCTATGCCTCATTCTGGCAAAATGTGTTTTTTAGAAGACACTGACCCTTAAAAGGATTAATGCAATAAATCAGATTGCTTTTCTTCGAAGAGACATCCATTTACAGCAAAAGGTAATTAAGCAGTTTGAAAGAAAGTGGAAACCTTTTGGCCCTGGTAGACTGTATACTAAGAGGTTTACCATTGACCAGAAACTGAACTGGACTAGCCATATAAATATTGTGGCTACAAGATCATGTCAGAGGCTTGGAATCCTGCAGCAAGTAACTCAACTCCTGGCTCCCCAAAGCCTGTCCACCATCCACAAGGCACAAGTCAGGAGTGTGATGGAAAACTCCTCACTTGCCTGGATGAGTGCAGCTCCCACAACGCTCAAGAAGCTTGACACCACCCAGGACAAAACCTGGCACCATAGCCACAATTATTCACTCTCTCCACTGCTAATGCACAGTAGCAGCAGTGCACACCATCTACAAGATGTACTACAGGAAATCACCAAGGCTACTTCAACAGCACTTTCCAAAGCCAGAACATCTACCATCTAGAAGGGCAAGGGCAGCAGATAGATGGGAATACCACCACCTGGAAGTTCCCCTCCAAGTCACTCACCATCCTGACTTGGAAATATATTGCCTTTCCTTCACTGTCACTGGGTCAAAATTCTGGAACTCACTACCGAACAGCACTGTGGGTGTACCTACACCACATGGGCTGCAGCGGTTCACCACCACCCTCTCCAGGGTAAATAGGGACAGGCAATGAATGCTGACTGAGCAGGATGCCCAATTTTGTAAATTAATAATACAAAGTTGGGAAGAGGGGGGTTAATTATAAATTAATTAAGGATAGATACTGTTCTCCGTAGCCATGACATTGAGCTCCGAAAGATATGTTGCCTGCCCAGTGCGAGGGTTGAGGACATCTCCTCGCAGCTGGAAAAAAACTTGGAGTGGAAGGGGGAGGGTCTAGTTGTCATGCTCCATGTGGGAACCAACAATACAGGCAGAACATCATTCCTGGTTCTACCAAAAAGAATTTGAGGAGTTAGGATGCTAATTAAACATAGAAAATAGGAGGAGTAGGTCATTTTACCCTTGCAGCCTGCTACACCATTCAATATCATGGCTGATCCTCTATCTCAATGCCATACTCCTGCTCTCTCCACATACCTCTTGATGACCTTATACTCCAGAGGTCTATCTATTTCCTTCTTAAATATATTCAGTGACTTGGTCTCCACACCCTTTTGTGGTAGAGAATTCCATAGGTTCACCATCCTCTGAGTGACAAAGTTTCACCTCACCTCAATGCTAAATGGTATACCCCATATCCTGAGAGTGTGACCCCTTGTTCTAGATCCCACAGCCAGAGGAAATATCATCTCTACATCCAGTCTATCCAGCCCCGTAAAAGTATTATATGTTTCAATGAGACCTCCTGTCCTCCTCCTAAAATCCAGTGAATACAGGCTTAGTCAGCTCAATCTCTCCTCAGGGGGAGGCGATGGAATACTGGTATTGCTGCTGGGCTAGTAATCCAGAGACCAAGGGTAGTGTTCTCGGGATCCAGGTTCGAATCCTGCCACAGCAGATGGTGGAATTTGAATTCCTTAAAAATCTGGAATCAAAAGTATAATGATGACCATGAAACCATTGTTGATTGTTGTAAAAACCCATCTGGTTCATTAATGTCCTTTAGGGAAGGAAATCTCCAGTCCTTACCTGGTCTGGCCTACGTGACTCCAGACTCTCAGCAATGTGGTTGACTTTTAGATGGCCTGAGTTGTACAACTACTGGTTCCCTCACCCCTGCTGCAGACCTCCAAGTTGTATCAAATCGCAAAAAAAGTCTCAAGCAAGATGAAGCCAGATGGACCACCTGGCACCGGAAACAACAGTGGCAAACTCAGCCCTGTTGACCCTGCAAAGTCCTCCTTACTAACATCTGGGGGCTAGAACAAAAATTGGGAGAGCTCTCTCACAAACTAATCAAGCAACAACCTGATATAGTCATCCTCATGGAATCATACCTTACAGATAATGTCCCAGACACCACCATCACCATCCCTGGATAATGTCCTGTCCGGCCAGAAGAGGTGCCAGCGGTATACAGTCGGGAGGGAGTTGCCCTGGGAGACCTCAACATTGACTCCGGACCCCATGAGGTCTCATGGCATCAGGTCAAACATGGGGCAAGGAAACCTCCTGCTAATTACCATGAACCGCCTTCCCTCAGCTGATGATTCAGTGTCCCTCCATGTTGAACACCACTTGTAGGAAGCACTCAGGGTAGCAAGGGTGCAGCACCTTCCAAACCCATGACCACTACCACCTGGAAGGACAAGGGCAACAGATAAATGGGAACATCACCTGGAAGTTCCCCTCCAAGCCACACACCATTCTCTGATTGGAAATATATCATCATTCCTTCACTGTCGCTGAGTCAAAATCCTGGAACTCCCTCCCTAACAGCAGTGGGTGTACTTACACCGCATGGACTGCAGCAGTTCAAGGCGGCAGCTCACCAGCACCTTCTCAAGGGCAACTACCGATGGGCAACAAATGCCAGCCCAGCCAGCGAAGCTCGCTTCCCATGAATGAATACAAAAAAAATCGACAATTCTGCCATCCCAGGAATCGCTGTGGGGAACCTTCGCTGCACTCCCTCTATGGCAAGTATGTCATTTCTTAGGTAGTGAGACCAAAACTGAACACAATACTCCAGGTGTGATCTCACCAAGGCCCTGTACAGCTGAAGACATCGTTGCTCCTGTACTCATGTCCTCTTGCAATGAATACCACATACCATTTGCCTTCTTAACTGCTTGCTGCACCTGCATGCTTGCTTTCAGTGATTGGTGTACAAGGACACCCAGGTCACTTTGTACATCAACATTTCACAATCTACCACTATTTAAATAATACTGTCATTCTGTTTTTTCTACCAAAGTGAATAACTTAACACTTAACCATGTTATATTACATCTGCCATGTATTTGGCCTCTCACTCAACTTGTCTAAATCACCATGAAGCCTCAAGTTTCATGCTGTGAGCAAATCTGGAAATATAACATTTGGTTCCCTACTCCAAATTTTTTTTTTTATATTCATTCACAGGATGTGGGCTTCATTGGCTAGGCCAGCATTTATTGCCCATCCCTAGATGCCCTTCAGAAGGCGGTAATGAGCTGCCTTCTTGAACTGCTGCAGTCCATGTGGTGCAGGTACATCCACAGTGCTGTTAGCAAGGGAGTTCCAGGATTTTGACCCAATCACAGTGAAGGAATGACGATACATTTCCAAGTCAGGATGCTGAGTGACTTGGAGGGGAACTTCCAGGTGGTGGTGTTCCCATCTATCTGCTGCCATTGTCCTTCTAGATGGTGGTGGGCATGGGTTTGGAAGATGCTGTCTAAGGAGCCTTGGTGAACTTCTGCAGTGCATCTTGTAGATAGTACACACTGCTGCTACTGTGTGTCAGTGATGAAGGGAGTGAACGTTTGTGGATGTGGTGCCAATCAAGCAGGCTTTGTCCTGGACGGTGCCAAGCTTCTTGAGTATTGTTGGAGCTGCATTCCCTCACACTCCTGACTTGTGCCTTGTAGATGGTGGACAGGCTTTGGGGTGTCAGGTGGTCAGTTACTCGTTGCAAGATTTCTAGCCTCTGACTGCTCTTGTAGACACAGTATTTATATGACAAATCCAGTTCAGTTTCTGGTCAATGGTAACCCTCAAGGAGGTTAATAATGGGGGATTCAGTGATGGTAATGCCACTGACCATCAAGGAGCGATGGTTAGCTTCGCCCTTGTTGGAGATAGTCATTGCCTGGCACTTCTGTGGCAAGAATGTTACTTGCCATTTGTCAGCCCAAGCCTGGATATTGTCCAGGTCTTGCTGCATTTGGACATGGACTGCTTCAGTATCTGCGGAGTCGCGAATGGTGCTGAGCATTGTGCAATCATCAATGAACATACCCACTTCTGACTTTATGATGGAAGGAAGGTCATTGATGAAGCAGCTGAAGGTGGTTGGGCTGAGGACACAACCTTGAGCATTGCCTGGAGCCGAGGTGACTGACCTCCAACAACCACAACCATCTTCCTTTGTGATAGTTATGACTCCAACCAATGGAGAGTTTTCCCCGATTCCCATTAACTCCAGTTTTGCTAGGGCTACTTGATGCCACACTCTGTCAAACGCAGCCTTGATGTCAAGTGCAGTCACCCTCACCTCACCTCGGGAGTTCAGCTCTTTTGTCCTTATTTAAGCAAGGCTGGAATGAGGTCAGGAGCCAAGTGGCCCTGGCGGAATCCAAACTGGACATCAGCGAACAGATTATTGCAAAGAATGTGCCACTTGATTGCACTGTTGATGACCCCTTCCGTTAACATACTGGTGATTGAGTGTAGGCTGTTGGGGCAGTAATTGGCTGGGTTGGAATTGTCCTGCTTTTTGTGTACAGGACATACCGGGCAATTTTCCACATAGCTGTGTAGATGCCAGTGTTGTAGCTGTACTGGAACAGCTTAGCTAGGGGCGCAGCAAGTTCTGGAGCACAAGTATTCAATACTATTGCTGGAATATTATCAGGGCCCATAAACTTTGCAGTATCCAGTGCCTTTAGCCGTTTCTTGATATCATGTGGAGTTCCTTCATCCAAATCATTGATATATGAATAGCTGAGGCTCAAGCCCAGAGGTACCTCACTAGTCACCGACTGCCACTCCCAAAAAGACCCATTTATTCCCACTGTTTCCTGTCTGCTAACCAATCCTCAATCCATGCCAATATATTACCACCAACCCCATGTGTTTTAATTTTGCACACTGTAAGGAACGTATCTTTATATTTCTGTTGGACTGTTGTAAACAACATACCTTTTAATTTTCTGTTGGACTGGGAATTAAAATTACAATGGCTGCAGGTCAAAAGACATGTCCACTAGAACAGGATGAGACATATATACAATGTTGCAATCCTGGAACAGTGTGCCATGAAAGACAGGATGATGCCAGAAAGGAGCCCTGGACTAAGGGTGCTGCCTGGCAATGTTTTAATTGGCTCGTGAGCAGGTGGCTAGGTTTTGAGAGAGAGCAGGGCAGCAGAATAGCCCCTAGCCTGAAAGTAAAAATACTTAAAACCTCTCTCTCATGTGTGGAAAGTTCCAGTAATTTCACAATAATAGCTAGCTGGCCTTTTCTCCTCATATCTCTATAAATTGCTTTCTTTCTGAAAACCCCTGTCAAAAGGCAAAGGGGAAATTCACTGTTAGAGGCATTGAAAGGCAAATGCTCAACCAGTGAGATGAATGCTGAAAGTGCTGGAAGACCACCTCATGTCCTCAACAAGAACTGAAAGGAATTTGGAAGAAATCAAGCAAAATCAACACATCAAATCCTATATTCTGGAATTGGTGGTATTGAGCTGTTTCATCCCATCCTTAAAATTCATGTTTTTGTGTGCCTAATATTTGTGTATATAGGGAATTAAGAAGCAATAGAGTTTCAATTAGAGTTAAAAATTAGCATTTTACATTACTTTCTTTTGCCACTGGTTAACGACAGTTTGTTCAATAAACAGTTCTTTACTTAATGAAGTTTACAAACCTGGTGCTCATATTCTGTTAACCTAAATTAAACAGTGGGGTAGAACTGAGGCAGTCTGGTGGTTTGATCAAACTGTTTCACATTTGCTGTGGCTGAGGGACAGTGGGGCCTAATATTACAGCGCACTATCCCCAAGTAAGTCATGACAAAGTTTGGAGGCTCGAAGGCGGTATTTTGGAACAAAAGACAACGATGAGTTGTGTGTAGATTTACTAAGTAACAAAAGCTTAAAGGAAATACCAGATTTGCACTGTCAAAAATAAGATGGCACTGGAAACTGAAGCTTTCCTGCAAGTGGAAGATATGTCCCTGACAATTTTACAAGGGATCCTAAAAGCCAGGTTAATTGAATTGGCAAGTAAATTAAGAGTAGGATTGCCTGCCAAATCTACAAAGGCAGAGATAACCCAAGAGATGGCACAGCATTTGAAATTGGAAGGAATACCCGAGACATTGAATTCTCCAAGGGGTGGTTCATTGGAATGGGCTCAAATTCAGTTGCAAATAGAAAATTTGTAACTTGCTGCATCAGAAAAAGGGCAGAGAAGGGAAAGAGAAAGGGCATTCTAAAGGGAACAAGCAGAAAAAGGGCAGAGAAAGAAAAAGAAAAGGAAAGAGAGAGCATTTCTAAAGGAGATAGAAATGACGAAGGTAGAAAAGGAGGTAAGAGGAAGAGGGAATTCCAGCTTATAACGCTGAAGTGAAAAAAAGTGACACCAGTAGGTGAGGCAGGGCTTATTTCCAGATCAGGACCCTGTGGGAAGACGCTTAGATTTGTGCAAGCTCTTCCACGAAAGGGATGTTGAAACATTCTTTATTTCATTTGAGGAGATGAACTGACAAAAGGAAAACTGGACATTGCCCATGCAGAGCAAATTGACAGGTAGAGCACTGGAAATTTATGCTTCACTGTCAGAGGAGGCTTCTCGGGATTATGATGTGGTGAAAAAGGATATTCTTGGTCCCTGAAGCATACAGACAAAAGTTTCAAAATTTAAGGAAACATCCTGGGCAAACTTACATTGAATTTGAAAGGATTAAGCAAAGTAGTTTTGACAGGTGGATACGAGCATTCGGAGTTGAAACTACCTATGAAGATCTCAGAGATCATGCTCTTGGAGGAATTGAAAAACTCCCTACCTTCTGCAATAAGAACCCACGTTGAAGACCAATGGATTGAGCTGATCCATAAAGCTAAACGTTTTTTCCATCACGCTCATACATTTGAAAAGGATAGAAAGTGGGAGTGTGAAAGGAAGGCAAGTAGACAGAGTAAAGAATGGAATACCTTGTGATCTCCTTCCCAGATCAAGAAGGAAGGTACTGAGGGTGGAGGTGAAACTCAAAAGCCTAAGTGTTTCCATTGTAATAAAGTAGGACACAATCATTCAGAATGCTGGAAGTTGCAAGGGAAGCTCTTGGGACGTATTGGAGTTCGTAAGAGTCAGTCCGGAAGGGAACTTAAGAAGAAAATGCCACGGATCAAATTGTAGCTTTAACTACAACTAAGTATCTGGAGGTAAACACTGCTGTAAATGCAAGTGAAATGAATAAGATAGATGGAAGATATAAAATGTTTTTGTCTAAATGAAAAATAGCCCCTTTTTCATCAAATGATGCAGCTAAATCCATAACTATATTAAGGAACACAGGAGCTACTCAAAATCTTTTGCTGGAGAAGGACCTAGTTTTCCCTCCAGAGTGTTCAATGAAAGCTAAAGTATTGGTAAACAGGATAAGTGGAGAGTATATCCCGGTTCCATTGTACAAAGTGCAATTGGAGTATGATTTGTTGTCTGAATTGTGGTTTTGGAAGTGGTTAAGAAATTACCCGTGGATGGAGTTGATTTACTCCTGGGGAATGATTTGGCAGGAGTGAAGGTTATAGCTTTGTCCATAATTACGGAAAGTCCAAGAGAGGCTAAAGAGACGGAGCGATTACAAGAATAAGTTCCTGATACTTTTCCATTGTGTGTGTGGTGACGAGAGCAATGGTCAAACAAGGTCCATCACCAGAGGTCAAAGGAATACCACAAGCAGATGTTAGATTGGCCAAAACTTTCTTCAAAGATGAGGATAGTTAAAAGGTAGTGTTTGGCAGGTCTTCATTAATTGAGGCTCAAAGCAGATCCAGACTTAAGCAAATTAGCACAATCACTCACACTGAAGCTGAGGCGGAAGGAGTTCTGGAGAGCTATTACATTAAAAACGGGGTTCTGAAGAGGAAGTAGATACACCCTCTCAGACCTGCAGGTATGGAATGGACGGTTGTTTATCAGGTAGTGGTACCACCCAAATATCGTAAGGATATATCACTAGTATTACAAGAAATCTCTATGACAGAGCATGTAGGAATACGGAAAACCCATGCATCAATAAACAGGCATTTTACCTGGCCAAGACTTCATAAGACGTATTGCAATTTTGTAAAGCATGTCATACACGTCAGGTATTAGGTAAACCTCAATATGTAATCAAATCAGCACCTTTAATACCCATACCAGTTTTTGAAGAACCATTTAGTCAGGTATTAGTAGATTGTGTAGGACCATTACCCAAAATGAAAGCAGGACATCAGTATATCCTTACAATCATGGATTCCAGAAACTATTCCTTTAAGGACAATAACAGCTGAGGTGGTAGTGGAAAAGTTAACTCAGTTTTTCACTCGTTATGGCCTACCAATTGAACTACAATCTGACCAAGGTTCTAACTTCAAGTCTAAAATTTTCCAGGCCATAATCAGCAATTTGAGTTCAAACAACTAAAGTCTACAATTTATAATCCACAGGCACAGGGAGCTTTACAGAGATTCCATCCAACTCTCAAAACCATGATTAAGACTATTGCCATGAATACAAAAAGGATTGGGGCAAAAGATTAGATTTCTTACTATTTACTAACAGAGATTCGCCTAATAAATCTACTCGATCTAGTTAATTCGAATTGATCAATGGTCATGAAATAAGAAGGTAATTAAAAGTGAGTAAGGAAAAGTTGCTGAAGCAGGAAGACGAACCCTCCATGTTGGATTATGTGTCCAAGTTTCTAGAAAGGCTCACAGGAGCACGTAAAGTAGCACGAGAGCACTTAAAAATTTCCTAAGCCAAAATATGAGAATAGGCAGACAAACATGCTACAACTAGAACGTTCCAAGCAGGGGAAGAAGTACCGGTATTATTCCCTTTGCAGGGTGAACCCTTGAAAGGAAAGTTTAGTGGCCCCTACAAGATAGTTAGGAGTATTAGTAAAGTGGCTATTCGGATAGATACTCCTGAGCGTAGGAAGAAACGGTTATATCACATAAATGTGTTGAAGCAATTTTATCGCAGAGAAGATGATAAGACAGACCAAGTGTGCCAGGTGGCAGGAGTAGTGGAGGATGACAAAGACAGTAAAGGCAAGGTATAAAGAGTAGTGCCCAAAGCAAACTTCCCACAAATCGACTAGCCAATACGACAATACTACGACATTTAGACACGGTGCTCTCATACTTAGAGGAAGGGCCAAGGAAAGGTCTAATAAGGTTACTTTGGAAGGACAAGGGAATTTGTAGGGATACATTTGGATGTACTATGTTAGATAAACATGATGTGGACGTAGGAGACTCAGTGCTGATAAAACAACATTATTATCAGTTGAGCCCAGAGAATCAAGCTCAGTTAGCAACAGAGATCCAATATATGCTAGCAATTAAATGATTGAGCCTAGCCGAAGCGACTGGAGTTCACCGGTTGGTATTGGTTCCTAAGAAATGGATCCACTAGATTTTATATTGACTACAGGAAAGCGAATATAGTAACAAGGACAGATTCGTACCCAATTCCTCGGTCACAAGATTGCATCAATAGGGTTTACAGTGCCTCAGTTCTTTATAAAATTGATCTATTGAAGGGGTACTGGCATGTGCCATTAACATTAAGGGCTAAGGAAAAATCCAGCTTTGTTACACCAAGCGGGTTGTATCAATATCTAGTCATGCCGTTTGGGTTTAAAAACACCCCAGCAACATTTCAGACACTTATGAATCAAGGCAGAACTGAAGTACATAAATGTGGTTTATTTAGATGATGAAGTAATATATAGTCACACATGGGAAGAACATGTAAAGCAATTAGAGGGCCTGTTTAAGCAATTGCAGTTGGTTGGTTTCGTCATAAAACTGGCCAAAGTGGCTTTGCTCATTTGCAAATTTGCAAAAGCAAGGGTAACTTCCCACAGTCACATCGTAGGACAAGGGCAAGTGTTGCCAAGAACAGCAAAAGTGAACTTTCTAATAGAATTTCACATTCCTAAAGCTAAATGCGAAATCCTGAGACTTTTGGGAACGTGTGGGTTTTATAGGAAGTTTGTGCCTAACTTCAGCACAATAACTGTACCTCTCACCAATTTGTTAAGAAAACAGGCAAAAGTGGTATGCTCAGCAAATGCCAAGCAACCTTTGAAAAGTTGACGGTGATCTTAATAAATGAACCAGTGTTGGCCACCCCTGTCTTTACCAAACTTTTTAAAATAGCAATTGATGCTAGTAACTTGGGGGTAGGTGCAGTCCTATTACAAGATGACAAATTAGGGATAGAGAAGCCGGTGGGGTACTTTTCCACGAAATTAAATCAATATCAGAGGAAGTACTCTGCAATAGAAAAAAAAACTCTTGCATTGTTGTTCTCTTCAGCACTTTGCAATTTATGTCTGACACAATAACACAGAAACACTAATCTACACTGACCATAATCCGCTGACATTCACTGAGAAGTTTAAAAAACTTGAAATGCGAGACTGTTTAAATGAAGTCTATTGTTTCAACCAGTCAATGTAAAGATTGTTCACATTGCCGGTAAAGATAACATGATCGCTGATGCATTGTCCCAGGTACAAAATATTTAATAAGTTAAAGGGGTAAGAAACGCTGAAAATTGTATAAGATTGTATAGGGGGGATGAATGAAAGTAAGTTGCGTGTTTTGTTGTGCATGTGTCACATACCTTGCAATCAAACACATTTTTCAAATGCTGTTTCATCTATTTTAAGGGCAGAGGCATGTAAGGAACATAACTTTTTATCTCTGTTGGATTGTGGGTTAAAATTACAATGGCTGCAGATTGAAAGATATGTCCACTGGAACAGAGTGTGCCATGAAAGACAGGATGGTGCCGGAAAGGAGTCCTGGACCAAGCGAGCTGCCTGGCAACAATGCTTTAATTGGCTCTTGACCAGGTGACCAGGTTTTGTGAGAGCAGCGAAGCAGAATAGCTCCTAACCTTAAAGTAAAAATACCTGAAACCTCTCTCTGCTGTGTGGGGAAGGTTCCAGTAATTCCACAATAATAGCTAGCTGGCTTTTTTCCCTCATATCTCTATAACACGCTTTCTCTCTGAAAACCCCTGTCAAGGGGCAAAGGGGAAATTCACTGTTAGAGACATTGAAAGTCAAATCTAAACCAGTGAGCTGAATAATAAAAGTGCTAGAAGACTACCTCGTGTCGTCAACAAGAACTGAAAGGAATTTGGAAGACATTGATCAA
The DNA here is from genome assembly GCF_017639515.1 of Carcharodon carcharias. Taxonomy (NCBI): domain Eukaryota; kingdom Metazoa; phylum Chordata; class Chondrichthyes; order Lamniformes; family Lamnidae; genus Carcharodon; species Carcharodon carcharias. The sequence goes on along the minus strand of NC_054470.1, from coordinate 204,354,148 downwards.
CATCAACCCATCAAATCCTGTGCTCCAGAATTGGTGGTATTGAACTGTTTCATCCCACCCTTACAATCCATGTTTTTGTGTGTCTTGTATGTACGTATATAGGGATTTAAGAACTGGTAGAGTTTAGGCTATAGAGTTAGAAATTAGCAGTTCATATTTTTCTCTTTTGCCACTGGTTAATGACAGTTTGTTCAATAAAAGTTATTTACATTTGAAGTTTACAAACCTGATGATTGTATCCTGTTAACCTAAATTAAACTCAAGGTAGAATTGGGGCAATCTGATGGTTTGATCAAGCTTTTTCACATTTGACGCAACTCGGGGAACAGTGGGGCTTGATATTACAGCACACTAAAGCCAGTTAGTCTTGACAACACTAACCTCTGTGGGATTTTATTAAAAGTTTTCTGAAAATCCAAATACACCACATTTACTGGTTCTCCCTTATCTACTCTGCTAGTTAGTTCCTTAAAAAAAACTCCAGCAGGTTTGTCAAACATGATTTCCCTTTAACTTTGTCTAATCCCATTGATATTTTCTAAGTGTCCTGTTATCACATCTGTAATTCCCTCTTTTCTGCCTCACTCCATTTTTAAGCAGTGAGGTTACATTTGTCACCCTCCAATCTGTCAGGACGGTTCCAGAATCTACAGAATTTTGGAAAATGACAGCCAACATATCCACCGTTTCCATGACCACCTCCTTTAGTATCTTGGAATGCTGGTTATCAGGTCCTGGGGATTTATCGGCTTTCAGTCCCATTTATCTTTCCAGCAAATTAGTAACACTAATTTTCTTCAATTCCTCCTTCTCAACTAGGCCCTTGGTTCCCTAGTATTTCGGGGAAGTTATTTGTGTCTTCCTCCGTGAAGACAGAACGGAAGTAGTTGTTTAATTGCTCTGCCATTTCCTTGTTCTCTATTATAAATTCTCGTGTTTCGGACTGTAAGGGACCTACATTTGTCTTCACTAATCTGTTTCTTTTCACATACTTATAGAAGGTTTTACAGCCTGCTTCTATGCTCCTTTCACGTTTACTCTCATGCTCTGCTTTTCCAGTCTTAATCAATCTCTTGGTCCTCCTTTGCTGAATTCTAAACTGCCCCAATCCCCAGACTTGCTACTTTTTCTAAAACTCAGAAGATCAAACATCATAATCTCTGGATTGCTCCTTGAGCCATGCATAGGGTTAAACGGATTAGAAAATTAAGCGCATGAATCAAAGGGTAGCGTGGGAAAACGTGGTTTCGATTCGGTTCGAACACTTGCATCAGTACAGGGAAGAGCTATTCAGCTGGGGTGAGCTCCACTTCAAGCGGGCTGGGGCCAGGGCCCTAGCCAATCATATAACTAGGGCTCTGGACACGGATTTAAACTAAGAGTGGGGTGTGGGAGGGTTGACTCCAGGGAGGCTTAGAAATCCAGAGACAAAGGTCAAGGTATCAGAACAGTACATGAGTAAAAACGAGCAGAGTGCAATATGAAAGGACAAAGAGTTTAACAGAGGAATATAGGAGCAGTGGCCCATTTGACTCCTCGGGCACCTACTCTACCATTCAACTAGATCATGGCTGATCTTCTACCTCAACACCATCTTCCCACAGTATCCCAGTATCCCTTCATGTCACTGGTATCTAGAAATCCATCGACCTTCTCTTTGAACATACTCACAATATATATTAGTGAATAGGTCATTACAGGGAATACAAGTAAAAAAATGAAATTAAAGGCTCTTTATGTAAATGCATGAAGCATCTGCAATAAGACTAATGAATTAATGGCGCAAATAGATGTAAATGATTTAGATATAATCGCCATTACAGAATCATGGTTACAAGGTGATCAAAGTTGGGAAATAAATATTCGAGGATGCACAATATTTCAGAAAGATAGACAAAACTGCAAGGGAGGTGGGGTAGCCCTTATAGTACAGGATGTCATAAGGACATTAGTGAGAAAGGATCAGACTTCTGATGGTCACACAATCAATATGGGTAGGAATTAGGTATAGCAAAAATCAGAATATACTCTTGGGAATAGTTTATAAGTCTCCTAACAGTAGTTATACCTTTGGGCAGAGCATTAAATAAGAAATTATTGGAGCTAACAAAAGAAATATAATAACTGTGGAGGATTTTAAATCTCGATATAGATTGCACAAACTGACAAGAATGGTCTAGAAGACGAGTTTGTAGAATGTTTTTGAGACAGTTTCTCGGAGCACTACAAGGTGGAACTGACTGGGATAAAGCCATCTTGGATCTAGTATTGAGTAATGAAGTAGGGTTAACTAGTAATGTCAGACTAAAAGATCCACTGAACCATAGGAAAGTTACAGCACAGAAGGAGACCATTCGGCCCATCTTGTACATGCCAGCCTGAAAACACCCAGGTGCCCTTTCTAATCCCACCTTCCTGCACCTAGCCCATAGCCCTGCAGCTTACAGCACTTCAGGTGCAGATCCAGGTACTTTTTAAAAGAGTTTAAAGTTTCTGCCTCTACCACCAAGTCCAGAGACCCACTACCCTCTACGTAAAAAAGTTCTTCCCCATGGTCCCCCCTACACCTCTGCCACTTATCTTGAATCTATGTTCCCTGGTTCTAGAATTCTCCATCAAGGGAAACAATTTTATCCTGTCCACTCTATTTATTCCCCTTATAATTTTGTACACCTGGGGTCATAACAGCATTCAGTTCCATGTTAAGTTTGAAAGTGACATATTCCAATCACAAAGAAAATCAAACTTAAATGAAGCCAATTACAGAGGTATAAGGGAGAACTGGCTACAGTTAATTGGGTAAATAGACTAAAAGGTATGGAGGTAAATGAACAGTGGGAAACATTTAAAGAGCCAATCAAAATCTTCAACAAAAATATATTCCATTGAAGAACAAAAACTCAGCAACTTATAAAATTCTAACAGGACTAGACAGGGTAGATGCAAGAAGGATGTTCCCGATGGTGGGGGAGACCAAAACCAGGGGTCACAGTCTGAGGATACGGGGTAGACCATTTAGGACTGAGATGAGGAGAAATTTCTTCAGCTAGATAGTGGTGAGCCTGTGGAATTCGCTACCACAGAAAGTAGTTGAGGCCAAAACATTATATGTTTTCAAGAAGGAGTCAGATACAGCTCTTGGGCCGAAGGGGATCAAGGGATATGGGGAGAAAGAGGGAGCAGGCTATTGAGTTGGATGATCAAGGCATGATCATAATAAATGGTGGAGCAGGCGCAAAGGGCCGAATGGCCTACTCCTGCTGCGATTTTCTATGTTTCTATGTAATAAGGATCCATCCATGGCTCACCCAAAAAGTTAATAGTTTTGATTAAAAGAGGCTTATATAGTTGCAAAAACAGTAGCAAATCTGAGGATTGGGAGTGTTTTAGAAATCAGCAAAGGGCCACCAAAGAGTTGATAAAAATGTAAAAAAATAGAATACGAGAGTAAACTAGTGAGAAACATAAATCAGATTAGAATCATAGAAAAGTTACGGTGCAGAAAGAGGCCATTCAGCCCATCATATCTGCACCAGCCAAAAAAGAGAAAAAAGAAATTAGCCACTCATTTTAATCCTACTTTCCAGCACCTGGTCCATTGCCTGGTTTACAGCGCTTCAGATGCAAATCCAGGTACCTTTTCAATGAGTTGAGTGTTTCAGCCTCAACCACCAATTTAGGCAGTGAATTCCAGATGCCCACCTATCTCAAAAATGTTTCTCATGTCCCCTCTAATCCTTCTATCAATCACCTTACATCTATGCCCCCAATAATTGGCTCCTCAGCTAGGGGAAAGTCTTTCCTGCCTGCCCTAACTAGGCTCCTCAATTTTATATACATCAATTATGTCACCCCTTAGACTCCTCTGTTCTAAGAAAACAACCACAGTCTAGCCAATCTCTCCTCATAGCTGCAATTTTCAAGCCCAGCCAGCATTCTTGTAAATGTCCTCTTGTACTCTCTCCAGAACAGTTATGTCCTTTACTAATATGGTGACCAGAACCGTACATAAAATTCCAGCTATGACCTAACCAGCATTGTATACAGTTCTACAATTACATCCCTGCTTTTGTATTTAATATATCGCCCAATAAAGGAAAGCATTCCATATGCTTTCTTGTCCACCTGTCCTGCCTTCATTCAAGGGCCTGTGGATCTGCATTCTTAGGTCTTCAACCCCTCTTAATAACTTCTAATTTATTTAGTCCCTTGTTTTCTTTGCCCTCCCCAAATTACATCACACTTTTCCGGATTAAATTTCATTTGCCACTTCTCTGCCCACTCACCCAAACCATTCATATCATTCTGGAGACAACAGCTATCCCTCTTCACTATCAATTACATGGCCAAATTTTGTGTCATCTGCAAATTTCCCAATCATGCCTCCCACATTTAAGTCTAAATCTTTAAATATATACAACAAACAGCAAGGTCCCTAACACTGAGCCCTGTGGAACAACACTGGAGAACGTTTTCCATTCGCAAAAACGTCTAATCGACCACTTCCCTTTCTTTCTTGAAGCTGAGCCAATTTTGGATCCTACCTGCCACCTTCCCCTATATCCTATAAGGTATCACTTTCCTGACCAGTCTGCCATGTGGGACCTTGTCAAATGCCTTATTAAAATCCATGTAGATAACATCCAGTACGCTCCCCATACCAATCCTCCTTGTTACTTCCTCGAAAAATTCTATTAAGTTTATAAGACACTATCTACCCTAACAAAGCCATACTGACTTATTTTTTATTCATTCATGGGATCTGGGCTTCGCGGGCTGGCCAGCATTTATTGCCCATCCCTAGTTGCCCTTGAGAAGGGGTGGTGAGATGCCTTCTTGAACCGCATCAGACCATGTGGTGTGGTCTGTTAAGAAGGCAGTTCCAGAATTTTGACACGACAGTGAAGGAATGGCGATATACTTCCAAGTCAGGATGATGGGTGACTTGCATGGGAACTTCCAGGTGGCAGTGTTCCCATCTATCTGCTGCCCTTGCCCTTCTAGGTTGTGGGTTTTGAAGGTGCTATCAAAGGAGCCTTGGTGAACTTCTGCAGCGCATCTTGTAGAGGGTACACATTGCTGCTACTGTGCGTCGGTGGTGGAGGGAGTGAACGTTTGTGTATGTGGTGCCAATCAAACGGGCTGCTTTGTCCTGGACAGTGTCAAGCTTCTTGAGTGTTGTGGGAGCTGCACTCGCCCAGGCAAGTGGAGAGTATTCCATAACACTCCTGACTTGTGCCTTGTAGATGGTTAACAGACTTTGGGGAGTCAGGACATGAGTTACTGGTTGCACAATTCCTAGCCTCTGACCTGCTCTTGTAGCCACGGTATTTATATAGCTAATCCAGCTCAGTTTCTGGTCAATGGTAACCCCCAGTATGTTAATAGTGGGGGATTCAGTGATGGTAATGCCATTGAACATCAAGAGGCAATGGTTGGATTCTCTCTTGTTGGAGATGATCATTGCCTCACACTTGTGTGATGTGAATGTTACTTGCTACTTGTCAGCCCAAGCCTGGATATTTTCTAGGTCTTGCTGCATTTGGACATGGACTGTTTCAGTATCTGAATGGTGCTGAATATTGTGCAATCATCAGTGAACATCTCCCACTTCTTATGATGGAAGGAAGGTCATTGATGAAGCAGCTGAAGATGTTTGGGCCAGGTGTTTGAAGAACACCTGCAATGATGTCCTGGAGCTGAGATGACTAACCTCCAAAAACCACAACCATCTTCTTTTGTACTATCCCTGACCAATTCATGCATTTCTAAGTGACAGTTTATCCTGTGTCTCAAAATCGTTTCCAATAATACACCTACCACCGAAGTCAGACTGAACAGCCTGTAATTTTCTGGCCTATTCCTCGCACCCTTTTTAAATAATGGTACAACATTCTCAGATCTCCAATTCTTGAGACCTCATCTGTAATTAGGATTGGAAAACGATCCTCAAAGCATCCGCTATTTCCTCCCTGGCTTCCTTTAACAGTCTGGGATACAATCCATCTGGCCCTTGTGAGTTATTCACCTTCAAGCTTATCAGTCCCTCCAGTACTTCCCCTCTCACTGTGCTTATTGTATCTAATACTTCACACTCCTCTTTAGCTAGACTGTCTGCATCATCCCTCTCCTGAGTGAAGACTGTAAGAGCTTTTATTATAAGTATATAAAAAAGGAAGAAATAGCTAAAGTAAACATTGGTCCCTTAGAAGCAGAGACAGGAAAAATTATCATGGGGATCGAGGAAATGGCGGAGGCATAAACAAATATTTTGTGTCTGTCTTCACAGTAGAAGACGCAAGTTCTATACCAGAAATGAATGGTAACCTAGGGGCTAAAAAGAGAGGGGAAATTAATATCAGCAGTGATGAAGTATTGGAGAAGGACAAAAATCAAACAAATCCGAGACTTGATGGCCTATATGCTAGGGTTCTAAAACAGCTGCAGCGATAGTGCTAGTTATGATTTTCCAAAATTCCAACAGTCCCACTACATTGGAAGTTAGCAAGTGTTTCACCACTTTTCAAGAAGGGATGGAGAGACAAAACAGTGAACTACAGGCCAGGTAGCCTAACATCAGTTAATGGGAAAATGTTGGAATCTATTATTAAGGAAGTTTTAACAATGCACTTAGAAAAGCACAGTATGATTAGAACAACTCAACATAGTTTTACTAAGGGAAATTGTGTTTGACAAACTTGTTACTGGTTTTTGGGGATGTAACGAGTATAGCAGATAAAGGAGAACCAGTGGATGTAGTATACCTAGATTTCCAAAAGGCATTCCATAAGATGCCGCTCAAAAGGTTAATAGGCAAAATGAGGAGTCGTGAAGTTGGGGAAATATATTAGCATGGATAAAGGATTGGCTAATATTTAGAAAACAGAGTGGACATAAACAGGTCTTTTTCAAGTTTGCAGCCAGTGAATAATGGAGTGCCGCAAGGATCAGTGCTGGGGTCTCAGCTATTGACCATCTACACTAATGACTTAAATGAAGAATCAGAGAATAATGTAACAAATTTTGCTGACGATACCAAGCTACGTGGGAAGGCAAGCTGTGGGGAGGGCACAGAGGCTGTAAAGAAATACAGTATAGACAGGCTAAGTGAGTAGGCAACAAGAAGGCAGATGGAGTATAATATAGGGAAATGTGAAGTTATTCATTTTTGATGTAAGAATAAAAAAGAATATTTTTTATAAGGTGACAAACTTGTAAGTGTTGATGTTCAAAGAGGCTTGGGTATGCTGGTACAAGGAACGCAGAAAATCAGCTTGCAGGTGCTGCAAGCAATCAGGAAGGCAAATGTCATGTTGGCCTTTATTACAAGGGAATTAGAGTACAAGAATAAAGAAGTCTTGCTACAGTTTAAGGGGTTTTGGTGAGACCAGATCTGAAGTACTGTCTGCAGTTTTGGTCCCCAGATTTAAGTCAGGATATATTTGCATTGGAGACAGTACAGTGAAGGTGCACTAAATTGGTCCCCGGGATGAGGGGGTTGTCCTCTGAAGAGAGGCTCAGTAAATTGGGGTTATTCGCTCCAGAGTTTCTCTAGAGTTGAGAGGAGGCGATCTCATTGAAACCTACAAAATGCTGAAGGGGGTGGACAGGATGGACACATTCCACTGGTCGGAGAATCTAAAGCATGGGGGTACAGTTTCAGGGTAGGGGGCCAATCATTTAAGATTGAGATGAGGAGAAATTTCATTACTTGAATAGCTGTAATCTTTGAAATTCTCAGCCCGAGGGCAGTGGATGCTCCATTGAATACACTTAAGGCTGGGATAGAAAGATTTTGTGTCTCTCAGGGAAATAAAGGAAATGGGCAGCAGGAAAGAAAATGGAACTCAAGCCCAAGATCAGCCATGATGATTGGCAGAGCATGCTCAATGGGCCATGTAGTCCATTCTTGCTCCTATTTCTTATGTTCTTAAGGTCAAAAGGGTAGATTTTTAAGGACAATATTTAAGGGAGGAAATTGAGGTGGAGATTCGGCAGGGTTTAGGGAGTGAATTCAAATAGTCAGCGCCTAGGCAGTTGAAGCCGCAGCCACCAACAGTGGAACAATTAAAATTGGGCATGCTCAAAAGGCCAAAATTAATTGAGCACAAATCCCTCAGAGGTTTGTGCGGCTTAAGGACTTTAGAGATGGGGGAGCAAGGCCATGAGAGATTTGAAAACAAGGACAAGAATTTTTAAATTTGAAGCATTGGCTCCCAGTTAAGCAATGTCGGTCAGCAAGCACAGGAGTGATATATGAATGGGACTTGGTGCAATTTAGGACATAGGCAGCAGAGTTTTGGATGACCTCATGTCCTCATGTTTCTGGAGGGTAGAATGTTAGTGTGTATTAGAAGAGTCAAGTCTGGAGCTAACAAAGGCACGGATGTGGGTTTCAGCATATTAACTGAGACGGGGTGAAGCCTAGCAATAAAATAGGCGGTCTAAGTGATGGCACAAATATGGTCTGCAGTTCATCTTCGGGTCAAATATGATTCATGTCATAAAAACAGCATGGCTTAATCTCAGACAATTGACAGGGAGTGGAATGGTGTAGACCAAAATCAATCACTTCCATCTTCCCAGTATTTAACTGCAGGAAATTTCAGTTCATCCAGTACTGGATAGCAGATCAGCAATTTGATCATTTAGCAACAGTAGAGGAGTCAAGAGAGATGGTGGTGGGGTAGATACTGCGCAACTTAAGGGACAGGGAGAAATGCCTGAACACTTTGTTCTAGAAGATGGTCACACCTCACAGAACAGGGTCACCCGTTTTGGTCAGCAGTGAGTTTCAGGAGGATGTGACAGGAAGAGAGGCATGTAATGGGACCAAGCAGACAGTAGTGGATGAGCCTCAGAATTTGCAATTGTTAAACAGATTTGAAGTGCTCACAACCAGAGTGGATGAAAGCAAAGTTTACAAGGTGGATGAGCAGGTTGGCCATGTCACCATGGTACAAAAAGCTGTTTAAGCTGGGGGAGCAACCAGGGATGTAGCAGTAGTAAGGGAGAGTACAGGTAGGGGTATTGACACTGTAATCTGCAGGAAAGAGCGAGAGTCCAGAAGGCTGCGTTGCCTGCCCAATGCCAGGGTTCAGGACATCTGCTCAGGGCTGGAGAGGAACTTGCAGTGGAAGGGAGAGGATCCAGTCGCCTTGATCTATGTGGACAACAATCTCTGGATTATTACCAGAGCCATGTGCAAATTGGCAAAGGAAAAATAAGATTAGAGAGATGAGTGTGTAGCTCAAAGGCTGGTGTGGGAAAAGTGGGTTCCAATTCGTGGGGCACTGGCACCAGTACTTGGAAAAGTGGGGGCTGTACCGTTGGGGTGGTTTACACCTGAACCGTGCTGGGACGAGTGTTCTTGCAAATCGCATAACTAAGGAAGTAGACAGGGTTTTAAACTAAACGCGGTGGGTGAGGGATCAGGCTTAGGTAGATGTGGCAAATCAAGTGGCAGATTCAAAGCGGGAGGCCATTATAGTAATATGGGAAATGAGGGTCACAGAGGGTCTTAAAGGGAGTGGCAGCAGAGATAGTGGATGCATTGGCTATAATATTCCAAAATTGCCTGGATTCTGGAAAAGTTCCAGTGGATTGGAAAAATGCTCATATAACGCTCTTATTCAAAAAGGTAGGGAGGCAGAAAGTAGGAAACTATAGACCATTTAGGTTAATGTCTGTCATTGGGAAATTGTTGGAATCCATTATTAAGGAAGTAGTAATGGGGCATTTGGAAAGTCAAAATGTAATCCATCAGAGTCAGCATGGTTTTATGAAGAGTAAATCATGTTTGACTAATTTGCTACAGTTCTTTGAAGATGTGACAAGCAAAGTGGAAAAGTGGATAATGGGAATCCTGCAGATGTAGTATAAATGGACTTCCAGAAGGCCTTTGATAAGGTGCCGGACAAAAGATTAATACACAAGATAAGATCACACGGAGTTAGGGGTAATATACTGGCTTGGATAGAGGATTGGCTAACCAACAGAAAGTAGAGAGTCGGGATAAATGGGTCTTCTTCTGGATGGCAAGCTGTAACTAGTGTTCGGTTGTCACTTATTTTGTTTAGCTGAAACAGGCACAATATGTGCACAAGTTCTTACACTTGTTTCAGCTAAACAAAATAAGGGACTGAAGTGAAGGGGATGACTTGACTGAAGTATAAGATCCTGAACAGTATTGACAAGGTGGACATCGAAAAGAAGTTTCCTCTTGTGGGCAAGTTCAAAACCAGAGGGGCATTGTTTTAAAATTAGGGGTTGCCCTGAGAGGACGGAGATGAGGAGAAAGTTTTTCTCGAGGGTTGTGCGACTTTGGGACACACTGCCTCAGAAGGCAGTGGAGGCGGCATCATTGAATAACTTTAAGGTGAAGGAAGGTTGATTTCCATGCCTAACAAGAACCTAGGGTTATTGGGGTAGATGGAAATGTGGAATTCAAAACACAAACAGGTCAGGCATGATCTTATTGAATGGCGGAGCAGGCTCGAGGGGCCAAATGGCCTACTTCTGCTCCTATATTGTATGCATAGTCCTTTGTGTGATCCAGCCAGATCTGACGATGGAGGGCGAAGCAAGTTGTCCACCACATCCTTTCAAGCCTAAGACTTAAAAGAACAGAGATGAGGACTGTACCAGGAGAACAGTCAGGGTTAGACACAGTAATAGCTTTAATGAGCACAGGGGCATTGAAGATGGTAGGGATGTGGTTGAGCAATCGGTAGTTACAGAAATGTCGTGGTGAATGGAGGACCAAAGGCTAGGCAGTTGGGATTTTGAAAGTGCAGGTCAAAATTAAACAGGGATAGTTTTTTCAGGGGTGGATAGAGAAAGAAGTAGGGGTGGGGCATGGCAGAGACTCTGGGTGGGGAGTGATGTAAGGAAGTGATCAGAGATGGCCTTATCTGCAATTGATACAATGGGATTAGCAAAACCACGTGAGACAGCAAGGTCGAGGGAGTTGGTTGTGTGGGAGAAAGCACAAGAAAGTGCATTGTCAAACCTGTGTGACATCACTTACAATTTCAAAGACAGTATTTCACTTGGCAATTTTTCTACTGTAAACAAGCCTTTTTCCCGTCTTATAAAATAGGTGGCTTTACCAAGGAATCAGTTGTGCTCTGGAATTTATGGAGCTGATTCTCACTGTCTAATTATCTTGCTTGAGATTAAACTTCACTTAAAATTCAAAGTGCAATTTGACCTAAAATTACAACTCCAATTGCAACACGTTATTAGGATTCAGTCTTAAACCAGAACAGAGTCCACCTGGCTTCATCCCAAAGGCAACAGTTCAGATGTGTGTATAAAAGCAGCATTTTCTGAATCAATTCAGAATGTTCCCACCTCTGATCCAAGTCGATGCACCATGTGCATGTAGTCCTCATTCGATCCATGTCTTGAATTATCTGTATGGTGATTGGATGAAGAGCCTGACATCTGACTTGCCACTTTACTATCGTGAATATTTCGCATGCCACTGGGAATCATGGGGCTCGATACAGCTGAAAAGCACAATAAACTCTGTTAATGAAGGTAGCCTACATTTGCAGGCTATCTGATTCACTTGTGCTAAAAAGGTGCCAACCATAAGTCTCACACACAAAGCCCTGCTATACAACTAAGGGAAGCTAGGCGTTTCTGAGAAGACAACCTCACTACTCCATTTTGGTTGACCTATTTTAAAGTGTTTGTTTTACTTGAAGGCTCAAGTACAAACCTTACTTAAACTAAAACTTTTAAGTACCAGTTGTAACCCAGGGTATTCAGAAGACTCTTGTATAACATAACATTACAGCGTAGGTGAGAGTACATGGGTGTCATCCAATGTCCCCTGTAAGTTGAGCAGCAACAGAAAGCCCAGACACAGGCTATGCACAAGTCAGTCCTTTTAAGTTACCTCACATGCACAACTGTACAAAAAATTTAAAGAGGTCGCACACTTAAATTACCTGTGCACTCAAAAAAATAGTTGGTATGTTGGTGCAGAACTATTTCTAAAGGAATTTCAATAAAGCTGGCTTCATTGATAATATTACGTGGAGCATTCATTAGCATAAAGAAATTGGTACAAGTTTCCTGCCACCACCACCTTCTACATCATTGTTTCAGAACAATTTAGAGTAGTGTTAAGCTGAAGATGAGGTTAGATTTTGGGTCTGTGTTTAGTCAGCTCTTAGCTCAAAGATTAAGGAATTATGAATTTACCTCAAAATAAAAATTGGGGACAATCAGCATGGACTTCTCATCACTATGTGATGATGCCTACAGAAAGGCATGTACAGGACTGATTGAGCTTGGCTGTAATAATCACTCCTTCCCTCCCCACTCCCAGTCGAATGTCATTCACCATCTTGACTCTAATACTCACTCCTTCCCCGGTAAGTAAACTGGTCACAATTTATTTGCTAAACAGGCTAAAGAGCCAATTTGCAAATCCAAACTCCTAAAGAAATAAAAAAAACATCCAATTTAGAAAACCACACACTGTTTTTTTTTGTTCGTTTACAGGATGTGGGTGTCACTGGCTGGGCCAGTGTTTATTTCCCTAGTTGCCCTTGAGAAGGTGGTGGTGAGCTGCCTTCTTGGACTGCTGCAGTAACATGTGGTGTAGGTACACCCACAGTGCTGTTAGGAAGGGAGTTCCAGGATTTTGACCCAGAGACAGTGAAGGAATGGCAATATATTTCCAAGTCAGGATGGTGAGTGACTTGGGGGGATCTTCCAGGTGGTGGTGTTCCCATGTGTCTGCTGCCCTTGTCCTTCTAGATGGTAGTGCTCTTGGGTTTGATAGGTGCTGTCTAAGGAGCCTTGGTGAATTTCTGCAGTGCATCTTGTAGATGGTACACGCTGCTACTACTGTGTGTTGGTGGTGAAGGGAGTTAATGTTTGTGGATGTGGTGCCAATCAAGTGGGCTGCTTAGTCCTGGACGGTGTCAAGCTTCTTGAGTATTGTTGGAGCTGCACTCATCCAGGCAAGTAGAGAGTATTCCATAACACTCCTGACTTGTGCATTGGAGTTGGTGGACAGACTTTGGGGAGTCGGGAGGGGAGTTACTCGCTGCAGGATTCCTAGCCTCTGACCTGCTCTTGTAGCCACAGTATTTATATGGCTAGTCCAATTCAGTTTCTGGTGAATGGTAGCCCCCAGGATGCTGATAGTGGGGGATTCAGTGATGGTAATGCCATTGAATGTCAAGGGGCGATGGTTAGATTCTCTCTTGTTGGAGATGGTCATTGCCTGACACGAATGTTACTTGCCACTTGGCAGCCCAAGACTGGATATTGTCCAGGTCTTGCTGCATTTGGACATGGAATGCTTCAGTATCTGAGGAGTTGCGAATGATGCTGAACATTGTGCAATCATCAGCAAACATCCCCACCTCTGACCTCATGACGAAAGGTCATTGATGAAGCAGCTGAAGGTGGTTGGGCTGAGGACACTACTCTGAGGAACTCCTGTAGTGATGTCCTGGAGCTGAGATGATTGACCTTCAACAACCACAACCGTCTTACTTTGTGTTCGGTATGACTCCAACTAGCCGCGAGTTTCCCCCAATTCCCATTGACTCCAGTTTGCTAGGGCTCCTTGATGCCACACTTGGTCAAACGTGGCCTCGATAACAACGGCAGTCACGATCACCTCACCTCTGGAGTTCAGTTCTTTTGTTCACGTTTGAACCAAGGCTGTGATGAGGTCAGAAGCTGAATGACCTTGGCGGAATCCAATCTAAGTGCCAGTGAGCAAGTTATTGTTAAGCTAGTGCTGCTTGATAGTACTGTTGATGACCCTTCCGTCACTTTTCTGATGATCGGGAGTCGACTGATCGGGTGGTAATTGGCAGGGTTGCATTTGTTGCTAACATAAGCCTGAATTGAATCTATATTTGAACTTGATAAATATCTACATCTACCAAAATATGTACTTAAAACTTCCCCACTGAACACATTTTTTTCTCTTAACATAGTAATATTCTCCAGGTTATCACTCTGGTGCACTTTTCTCTGCCAGGAAATTGATACCAACCTGGGTTAATTACAACAAACTTAGGTTTAGATAGCACCTTTTATGCAGAAAAGTATCTCAACTCGCTTTATAGTGACATGTAGAAAAAAGGATGTTAGCCAAATCTTTAGTCAAAGTTGTAGGTTTTCAAGTGGGTCTAAAAGGAGGACAGGCAGGGGGACTTAAAGAGGGAAGAGTGTAGAATCTAAGTGGCTGAACGCAATACCACCAAGCAGTATTTTGGGCTAGAATTTAAGATGTGCGAGGGATGAGAGGGCAGCCAGAAGGTCACTGAAGTAAACAAATCCAGAAATGATAAAGGCTTTCAGCATGGGTTAGGCTGAGGTGGGTTATGTTATGTTACAAATGGGCAGTCTTTGTGGTAAAGAAGATATGGGGTCGATAGCTCAACCTTGGATCAAATAAGACACCAAATGTTTAAACCATCTGGTTCATAGCTCATCCAATAGTTGCAAAAAGTGTGTGCGAGATCAACAGATGAATATTTTGTAAGGATCTCATGCAATTACATTACCTCTTTCCTTTCATTACATTACCCGCTCTCTTCTCCATGTATATTGAGCATCTCACCAACATTTCTCAATTCTCTGGGCAAAGTCTGTAGTGTCTGCCACATACCATGAAGCAATGCATTTTTGCCAAGGACTATTTTCATGGGAACGATGAATCTTTGCAAATTTATCCTTCGCAGTGCTGTCACTTGGATTTCATCAGTAATGATGAGTTTATGAAGTTTTCATTATGTCCAATTAAATTGTAAAAAAGAATTAGGAGAATTCTAGATTTGATGCTTCCCAATTTGTGCTGCCACTGAAAAATAGTATTCTTAGCTGTACAACACTAAGGTAAAGTGCTGCTTGATACAGATCTATCACTAGTGCTTAATTAACAAGTGCAACACACTGTACAGCTTACCGGCTTCAGTGCATTTATGTAGGACAAATGTAAATTAGTGCCAAGTGACAACACTATTCAATGACAACTATTTCAGAGGAAAGTGACATGTTTCATAAATAAAAACAAAAACTAATTTTCTGACAAAAAAAAAACAAATTTGTTTTTTCAGAAAACAAGCTACCTCAATAAGATCACAGGCAATTCCGATCAGAGAAGCCATTCCAAAGATACTCTTCAGCTGCCAAGTGCTGACAGTAATTAAATAGAGCAATTAATGTAATGAAAGGAATGCCTTACCCACTGGGAATTCCTGCCTCTTTTTTAACCAAGCAGCAGTGCACAATACTAAGAATTCCAACTTGCTAGGATGAATGGCTTGGTTACACTTGTTTTTTTCCCCCAAATTGTCTCATACTAATTCTGTATATTGCACAAGCATTTGCCACACATCTCCACTTATTTCATGCCCTGCTAAAATTGCAGAACAGCTGAAATGGTGCATTCTTTACCTAGCGTGGAGGTTGACTGTTGCTGCTGAGGAGAAGGCTGAGTCTGGACTATCAAACAGGGTTGCACAGGTCTCTGAGGACTCCCAGAATACGTAGGACCTGATACCAGAGGGGAACCATGCAACTCTAAGGACGGAAAAACAAGCATTCAGAACTATGAGCAAGAATTATGAATCCCCACCTCTGCCCCAAAAATTTCACTTTATTCTTAAACTTCACTTAAGAATAAATTCTGGCAGCAAGAAACATATTTGATTTCTCCAGAGGAATCTCACCAATATGAGGCCTCCAGGATCTCAATGGTGCACTGGATTTGAGGGTGAGGGTGGGTGGGGGGAGGGAGGGGAGAGTGGGGAAGAGGAACCTCATCTATAATGGAGTGCCTATTACCTGACTTCTGAAGTTGATATACTCACAGAATGTACCATATTACTCTATTCCATGCTATGGAGAAGCATATCCAACCCCAGCTAGAATCCTGGTCAAGACTTGATAACCCTTCACAAGTTCAGCTAGCCAATTTGGGCAGGCAAACAGCACTAAGACACTAACCAGCAATCTATGAAAAAACTATGAAAATAGCTTCCAGCAAAGATTCAACACTTGTACATGTCTGCATGTCACCTCTCAGCTCTTACCTTGTTGTATCTGCTGATGCTGTGTGTAGCTTGGAGGGTGCTGTGGATATTGCATGTAACCTGGAGGACTCTGGGGAGCATACGGACTGGGTACAGGACTGTTCTGCTGAGTCATGTATCTGTTGGTTGAACTTGACTGAGGTGGTACAAATCGACTGTAAACAAAAGGAAATAATGTTTACCCAAGTTCATACATTTATTCATTCCATTCATACTATGTGGATGTACCTACACACAGGCTGCAGCAGCTCAGGAAGATGGTTCACCACCTCCTTCTCAAGTGCAATTAAGGATGAGCAATAAAAATGCTGGCCTAGCCAGCGATGCCCACATCCCGTGAAAGAAACTACATAATTTCCCCAGTCATCTGTTACAAACCATTTTAATTCTGCCTTTGGTCACAGCATAATTCCTCCCCCCATCCTCAGTTCACAACTGACCAAGAGAACATCTGAGTAGCCATGTCCAATTCTGTGTCAAGTTGAACCATTAAGCGATAACTATAAACGAACTGAAAAGACTGAATCGCTTTCACCAGGAACTACTTCCCAGAGTGACTGATACCAGCAACTGACAATACATAGGACCCCTTTCTCCTCAACCTATGGGACAGTGAGTTACATGTACCATGTGCTTCACATCTGTTAATATCCCAGGAGAGCTGCTGCGTTGAGAGTTTCTACAGTGTTTGTTAATGATCTTTTTCAATCTTAGAGTACAACTAAATACTGAACGTTATCATCCAATAAAAGGCGCAGTTTCCATTTTGTCTGATGTTATCTAACCTGGATATAAAATAAATAACATCCAGGTTTTACCACTGCCTTCAAACTCAAAACATTTCAGCAATTCACCATCACCATTAAGCATAGCTAGACTTGTACCTTCTTCCAAATGTCTTTTAAATCTTACTGACTGTACTGGAAAAAAGTTCAACCATCACGTAAATGCATAAGTCATCATTTACCAGGGCGAGAGACCGTGGGAGTCATGTCCCTTTAAGTTTAACCATCGAATGGATTGTCCTCCCTACCGAATTGTTCCTGGGCAAAACAGGTTGTTTTTTAAAACTTATGACTTCCAGCAGTTGCAGTTTCCCCCCGCCCCCACCCCACCCCAGCCACTTTGCCTGAGCCACACAGGGTCAGAGAAACGAAGGGACAGGCCGTGTGCAAATTTTGTGAAAAAGCCATTGTTATGACAGATATTTAACATTCTCTCTCATTTATTACACTTTCACATCCAGCAGTTATATCAAAACCAGAAACTGTGCCAAGGGTTCAAAGATATGAACATTCAGCCATTCAACTAAATCATGGTTGATAGTCTACATCAATGCCATTTTCATGCACCATCCCCATCTCCCTTGAAGTCATTGGTCTCCAGAAATCTATCCATTCCTGTGTTGAACATATTCAATGACGGAGCTTCCACAGCCCACAGCTAGTGTCCTCATGAGCCACCTCACTAGGGAAGTAGAGAAGGTTTTAAACTGAATAATAGGGGCAAGGGATCAATTTGGGAAGATGTGGTAAACCAAAGGATAGAGACAAGACAAAAGAGATAAGTATTAATATGGGAAATGATAAGCAAACTGTGACAGGAAGGGACAAAGAGTACAAATCTAAGAGTAAATCAGCAAATATGGCTAGACACTACAAAAATAATAAAAGGACAAAACTAAAAGCTCTAACTAAATGCAACTAGTATTCGAAACAAAACAGATCAACAGATAACGCAAATAGAAATAAATAAATGTGATCTAACCATTACAGAGACATGGCTACAGGATGACACAGACTGGGACTTGAATATTGAAGGGTATGTGACATTTAGAAAGGGCAGGAAGTTAGCAAAAGGTGGAGGGGTGGCTCCGTTAATAAATGATGGTATTAGCAAATGAGAGGGGGATGACCTAAGTTCAGGAATCCAGGATGCAGAAGCGGTTTGATTTGAGATGAGGAATGATAAAGACAAGAAATCACTTGTGGGAATGGTGTACAGGCCTCCAAACTGTAACTAGACTGTAGGAGAGTATAACAAGAAATAATGGGAGCTTGCAAGAAAGGTACAGCAATAATCATGAGGGATTTTAATTTACATATAGATTGGATGAATCAGATAGATAAGGTTAGCATAGACGAGGAGTTCATAGAATGTTATTGGGATCGTTTCTTAGAACAGCACGTTCTGGGGCGAACCAGAGAGCAGATTATACTAGGCCTGGTATTGAACAACAAAGTTGGATTAATTGATAACCACCTAGTGAAGGTACCCCTAGGTAGCAGCAATCATAATATGATTGAATTTTCCATTCATTGAGGGAGAAATGAGTGCGCCCAAAATTAATATTTTAGACTTAAATAAAGGGAAATTATGAGGGCATGAAAGCAGAGCTAGCTAAAGTGAACTGGCAAATGAGGTTGAGGGGTATGTCAATAGAAGTTTAGTGGCAGACATTAAAAAGCATATTTTAGAATATACAGAATATACACGTTCCAATGTGAAAGAAAAATTCCAAGGGGGAGGGCCCGCCATCCATGGTTATCTAAAAAAGTTGAAGACAGTATCAAACTTAAAGAAAAAGCACATAATTACGCAAAGATGGGTGGCAGGTCAGAAGATTGGACAGAATATAAAAAAATCATAGAATCACCGAATCACAGAGTGCAGAAGAGGCCCTTCAGCCCATCAAGTCTGCACCGACATGTGAGAAACACCTGACCTACCTACCTAATCCCATTTACCAGCACTTGGCCCATAGCCTTGATGTTATGACCTGCCAAGTGCTCATCCAGGTACTTTTTAAAGGATGTGAAGCAACCCGCATCCACCACCCTCCCATGCCGCACATTCCAGACCGTCACCACTCTCTGGGTTAAAAGTTTTTTCCTCACATCCCCCTAAAACTCCTGCCCCTCACCTTGAACTTATGTCCCCTCGTGACTGACCCTTCAACTAACGGGAACAGCTACTCCCTATCCACCCTGTCCATGCCCCTCATAATCTTGTACACCTCGATCAGGTCGCCACTCAGTCTCCTCTGCTCCAACAAAAACAACCCAAGTCTATCCAACCTCTCTTCATAACATAAACGTTTCATCCCAGGCAACATCCTGGTGAATCTCCGCTGCACCCCCTCCAGTGCAATCACATCCTTCCTATAATGTGGAAACCAGAACTGCACACAGTACTCCAGCTGTGGCCTCACCAAAGTTCTATATAACACCAACATGACCTCCCTACTTTTGTAATCTATGCCCCGATTGATAAAGGCAAGTGTTCCAAATGCCTTTTTCACCACCCCACTAACATGCATCTCTGCCTTCAGAGATCTATGGACACACACGCCAAGGTCCCTTTGTTCCTCAGAACGTCCTAGTGTCATGCCGTTCATTGAATACTTCCTTGTCAAATTACTCCTTCCAAAGTGTATAACCTCTCACTTTTCAGGGTTAAATTCAATCTGCCACTTATCTGCCCATTTGACCATCCTGTCTATATCTTCCTGTAGTCCAAGACACTCAACCTCACTGTTAACCACCCGGTCAATCTTTGTGTCATCCGCAAACTTAATAATCCTACCCCCCACATAGTCATCTATGTTGTTTATATAAATGACAAATAATAGGGGACCCAGCACAGATCCCTGTGGTATGCCACTGGACACTGGCTTCCAGTCACCAAAGCATCCTTCTGTCATCACCCTCTGTCTCCTACAACTAAGCCAATTTTGAATCCACCTTATCAAATTACCCTGTAACCCATGTGCATTTGCCTTCTTTATAAGTTTCCCATGTGGGATCTTGTCAAAGGCTTTGCTGAAATCCATATAAACTACATCAACTGCACTACCCTCATCACACCTGGTCACCTCCTCAAAAATTTCAATCAAATTTGTTAGGCATGACCTCCTGCTGACAAAGCCATGCTGACTATCCCTGCTCAAACCTTGCCTCTCCAAAGGGAGATAGATTCTCTCCTTCAGAATTTTCTCCAATAGTTTCCCCGCCACTGACGTAAGACTCACTGGTCTGTAGTTCCCTGGCTTATCTCTACAATCCTTCTTAAATAACGGAACCACATTAGCTGTTCTCCAGTCCTCTGGCACCTCCCCGCTGGCCAGAGAGGAATTAAAAATTTGGGTCAGAGCCCCTGCAATCTCCTCCCTTGCCTCCCTCAGCAGTCTGGGACACAAATCATCCGGACCTGGAGATTTGTCCACTTTTAAGCCTGCCAACACCTCCAATACCTTGTCACTCCCTATATCAAATTGATTAAGAACCTCGCAGTCTCTCTCCCCGAGTTCCATACCTTCATCCTCATTCTCTTGGGTGAAGATGGATGTGAAGTATTCATTCAACCCTCTACCGATGTCCTCTGGCTCCACCCTTAGATTGCCCCCTTGGTCCCTTATGGGCCCTAATCTTTCCCTGGTTATCCTCTTCCCATTGATATATTCATAGAATATCTTGGGATTTTTCCTACTTTTACCAGCCAGATTTTTCTAATATCCCCTCTCTGCTCCCATAATTGCTTTCTTAAGCTCCACCCTGCACTGTCTGTACTCCACTGATGCCTCCGTTGATTTGCCTCCCTTGTACCTGCTAAAAGCCTCTCTTTTCCTTCTCATCATATCCTGAATACCTCTGGTCATCCATGGTTCTCTGGGCTTGTTACTCCTTCCTATCACCTTAGAGGGAACATGTTGAGCCTGTACCCTCCCCATTTCCTTTTTGAGTGCCCCCACTGCTCTTCTGTAGATTTCCCCACAAGTATCTGTTCCCAGTCTACCTTGGCCAGGTCGTGCCTTATTTTACTAAAATCCACTCTCCCCCAATCCAAAACATTTTTTTTGCAGCTTGTCTATTTCTTTATCCATAACAAGCTTAAATTGTACCATGTTGTGGTCGCTATCACTAAAATGCCCCCCCACCACCACCTCAGCCACCTGTCCGGCTTCATTCCCCAGAATTAGGTCCAGCACTGCGCTGTCCCTTGTTGGACCTTCTACATATTGACCTAAAAAGTTCTCCTGTACACATTTCAAGAAACCCACTCCATCCTATGTCTATCCCAATTAATGTTGGGAAAGTTGAAATCACCTAATGTAATTACCCTATTGTTATTGTTTTTACACACATCCGCAAATTGTGCACATATCTGCTCCTCAATTTCCTGCTGACTATCTGGGGGTCTACAATAAGCACCTAACAACGTGGCTGCCCCTTTTTCATTCTTAAGCTCTGCCCACAAAGCTTCATTCAATGCCCCCTCTAAGATATCATCCTTCCTTACTGCAGTACCTGATTCCTTAACTAATAATGCAATGCCTCCTCCTCTTTTACCCCCTCCCCTGAAGATTCTATATCCCAGAATGTTGAGCTGCCAATCCTCCCCCTCGCTCAACCACGTCTCTGTGATGACTACTATATCACAATTCCAAGGGTCAGCCCGCACTCTTAACTCACCACCGTCAACACCCCTTTGACCTTTTGTCGATGACATCTTTGGCAATCTCTTCTTTGCCTCCACCTATCACTGGCCCTCTAACCAGCTCTACCTGTCCCACCCCCCTCAACCAGCTTATATTTCATCTCATTTCTCTATTTCCTAAGTTCTGATGAAGAGTCATACGGACTCGAAATGTCAGCTATGTTCCTCTCCGCAGATGCTGTCAGGCCTGCGCTGTTTTTCCAGCTATTTTTGTTTTTGCTTACTCTTAACTCATCCATTTTACCTGTAATACTCTCGGCATTAAAGTAGAGGCCATCCAGCTTTGCCCCCTTGAAGCTTAACGCAGCTGTACTCCCTCTGACTTGACTGTTGACTGTATTATGATGTGCCCCTATTCTGCTAATATTCTGTGTCCCCCTCCCCCTGCCGAATTACTTTAAACTCCTCCCAACAGCACTAGTAAACACGCTCGCAAGGATGTTAGTCCCATTCTGGTTCAGATGTAGACCATCCCATTTGTTCAGGTCCCACCTTCCCCAGAAACAGTCCCAGTGATCCAGGAATCTAAAACTCTCCCTCCTGCACCAACTCTTAAGCCACATATTCATCTGCGCTATTCTCCTAGTTCTGAGCTCGCTAGCATGTGGCACTGGGAGTAACCCTGACATTACAACCCAAGAGGTCTTGCTTTTTACTCTACTGCCTAACTCCCTGAATTCTTGATGCAAGACCTCATCCCTCTTTCTACCTATGTCATTGATACCAACATGTACCATGACCTCTGCCTTATCACCCTCCCCATTCAGGATGCCCTGCAGCCGTTCAGTGACATCCCGGACCCTGACACCAGGGAGGCAACACACCAACCTGGAGTCAAATTGATGTTCACAGTGGTGCCTGTTCCCCTGACTATAGAATTCCCTATTACTATTGCTCTTCCTCTTTTCCTTCCCTCCTGCACAGACAGGCTGCTTGTGGTGCCAGAAGCTTGGATCTGTCTGCACTCCCTGGGGGAACCAGTGCCCTCATCAGCCTCCAAAATGGAATACCGATTTGCGGTACTCAAATCCAGTGGACTCCTGAACTACCTGTTTACCTTGGACAAATGATAACATTCTATTAGCTTTCCTAATTACTTGCTAATTACTTCATACTAAGCTTTTTTGATTCATGCACGAGGACACCCAGATTCCTGAGTCCTCTCACCATTTAGGTAAGCTTCATTTTTATTCTTCCTGTCAAAATGGACAATTTCACATATCCCCACACTATACTCCATCAACCAGATCACTCACCCAAGCTATCTATATCATTTTGTAGATTCATTATGTCCTCTTCACCATTTATTTCCTACGAATCTGTGTCATCAGCAGAATGACAGAACTCTCCTTTTAACTATTCAGAATGATCAAATGAAACATGATATTGGATCAAGCAATGGGACAAGTTTTTGGGGTTGTGCATCTTTGTCAGCTGGTACACAACCACCTGAAGAGCCCACACAATCTTATTTTTCTTGTATTAACTGTTAGAAATGAGAATTGCACACTATTATTAACCACAGATATTTAAAAACAAGTCACTATTGAATAGGTTCTGGAGAATTGACCAATTTGATAATGTGTTACATATTACCTGGAAGGGCTGTGCGAGATAGTGGACTGTTGAAAAGTGGAGGATGCAGGGCTCCCATGTATGGAATTCTGTGGTAGTTTGTACTGTTGGTGTTGGATGATCTGCTGTTGCATAATACCTGAAAGATGACATGTTCACACAGTAAAGCCAATTCAAAGAACAAACTTGCATATATAAAGCATCTTTCATATCCTCAGGATGGTCCAAAGAGTTTACATCTAGAAGTGCAATTACTTATTTTTGTAGCAAAATGAGGCAGCCAATTTGCACAGACAGCAGCAGGTAATTTCTTTTAGTGGTGCTTTGAGAGATAAACACACTGTAACCTCTCCAAGCCAGAACTCAAATCCAGAAACACCAGTTGTCTGGAATTTTTTCAGCCAACCCCACAACTCAGACTCTCAGCATTGCAACAAATCGCCAGCAAGCGTAACTCAATGTGACTGATGTGTCCGGAGTGTCAGGAAAACCAGCCATGCAGTTGAAGTGGGAAAGTGAACTGTGGCTCCAAATTTGTTCCGTTTCTGTCTGTTATACAGGCTGCTTACTGTCAGCTGCAGATTCAGTCACAGGCATTGGCAGCTTAGACCAAGAGTGGGGAAAGAAGAGCTGATCAGTTTGCGTGTGCATGCAGGTAGAGTGGGACTGATTGCAGTGCACGTGTATGTTATAATGGGGTCACACGAAGAGAGTTTGGGAAACCCTGGTGCACAGCATACAGATTAAGTGAGAACTTGCTTTAACTACAAGTGTCTTCAAACGTATACTATGAACACACTGGGATTTATGAATGTCCTTTAAGCCTTGTAAAGGAGTGTATTATTGAACTCTTGACAATGCTCAATTTTGTTATCGATTTAATCCTGTGCATTAGTGCTTCAGCCCATATTTTCAAATGAATGGTTTTGAAAACACACACTTTCATGTCTTAACACTAATTCTGGCATATTTTGTCTCAACGCCCTTGTCCAAGGGCCATGGCAGGTGGCAAAGGTGACCATGGTCTTCCAAACTTTCTGATCATAGCAGCAACCAGGTCATCCACTGTTGGGAGTTCTGGTTAAGCCAGACTTTAACGTTGTCTAACCACTTCCTTCACGGTTGGACTCTTGCGCTTCTTCCATTAATTCTTCCATTGGTGATTAGGCATACAAGCCCTTCTCCACAGGTGACATGTGCAAAGAACCCCATTTGGCTCCATTTTATGTCTCAGGTACATATTTATATTTGGTTTACACACTAGTGGTTAGGCATTCTAATGGTTTTCTATAATCCAGAAATGCCTCAGTCCCAAGCATGGCAGACCGGAGGAGGAGTTACGGCAGATCGGCAACCATAGCCAGAACTCTCCAGCTCTTGCCATGAAATTTTTTAGGTCAACCTGAGAGGGAAAGCAGGGCCTCAGTTAAACATGATTCAAAATGTAAAATTAAATTGTAGAGATATATTTCTATAGATAGTGATTCTTTCAAACTATAAAACTGAGTTCTTACAGTCTCGCCATTTACAGAATCACTTTTTTTCTTTAAAGGAGAGTTGATCTGATCAGGGTTTGAGCATAATTTTATTAAGTTAGTAAATTGTATGGTACACTCTTTATCTAACATGTCGTGCAGTTTCAATATATGGCTTTATATTCACAGTATTTTCCCAACTCCAGGAGCATATTCTCCCAAATGAGAATACCTCCTTACACAGGGTTGGAAAATGACAGCCAAGTCACCCCTCACTGTTCGCAGATGCCCAAAAGGAGCAATAAATTGGAGCAAGTTCTATGTTCCCTATGATCAACAAAATCGTTACAGCTAGTCATCCAGCCGCTAACGTCAGTCAGTGAAGGTGAAAGAGAAATTCAAACTGTATTTCCCCTCCTCCTTCTATGAAGAAATTAATAAGTTCAATGTTTCTGTTGAGAAAAGGCACTGATTCACAGGTTCATGGTGAAGCATAGAGACTTGTGCAATTTGATCCCCAAAACATGAGCCAGAACCCCAGAATGTTACATAAGGATTTTGAATTATTCAGACAGTATAAACTAGTGGCCTTAATTGAAAGTGATTGAATTGCAAATCAATCCTAAATCTACAGTAAAAATCCAATAAAACGGGAAAAAATTGCCAATTTTTAGTAAATGAGCTGATCAGGGGTTTACTGTATGCATATTACTCACCACTCTGTACCCCATATCGATTCTGCATGCTTTTCTCCCTGAAGACATTGGGGTTTCTAGCCAAGACAGCTTGCAGGAGGACTGGAATATCACCCTCTGGGTCATCACTGCCAAGGTTATCCTTCAGTTCTCTACAAAAGGAACATAATCACCTTCAGTTTTACTTCAAAGCTACTTCTACTGACTTAAAATAACTTTAAAATATCACTAACTACAATGTGTTACGATTATCCTTAGCCAAATATATTGCTTTCATATTATTTAGGGACCACCTAGGAATAATCTTTCTTGAAAAGTTTTACACCTCATATTATCCATAGCTTTATGAGATTTTATTAGCAGGACATAAAAGTAGAATAAGGATAGCTCATACCTTCGCTTAGCAGTTTTATTTATTCATGCGATGTGTATATTGTCCATCCCTAGTTACCCTTGAGAGTGGTCAGTGTAAATTAAGAAACTAAAATGTGTCATTCTCAATGCTTCTAAGACTTAAAACCTGAATCAAGTAGGTAAAAATCACAGGAAACTGGGAAAAAGTAGAAATATCTGGAAATTTTGGCTAGAAATATGCATGCAAACAATTATAATGAGCTGTGTCACCTAATGCTGAGGGTTCAATTTCAGAAGACAACTCCAAACGAGCGGAAGGGTTGATTACTTGAGTAGGAATACTCACAATGTGGATAAATGTGAAATTGTTCATTTTGGCAGGAAGAATAAAAGAGAAGCATACCATCTAAATGGTGAGAGATTGCAGAGGGATCTGATTGTCCTAGTGCAAGAATCACAAAAGTCTAGTATGCAGGCACACCAAATAATTAGGAAAGCTCATAGAATGTTATTCATTTATTGCAAGGGGAATTGAATACAAAAGTAGAGAGGTTATGCTTCAGTTGTACAGGACACTAATGAGACCACATTTGCAGTACTGTGTGCAGTATTGGTCACCTTACTTAAGGATGTAAATGCATTGGAAGCAGTTCAGAGAAGGCTTACTAGGGTAATGCCTGGAATGGGTGGATTGTCTTCTGATGAAAAGTCGGACAGACTAGGCTTGTATCTGCTGGATTTAGAAGAGTAAGAGGCGATTTGATTGAAACATACAAGATCCTGAGGAATTTTAACAGGGTGGGTGTGAAGAGGATGTTCCCTATTGTGGAAGAATCTAGAACTAGGGGTCATTGTTTAAAAATAAGGGATTGCCCATTTAAAATACAAATGAGAAATATTTTCCCTCAGAGCGTCATGAGTCACAGAATCACAGAATCTGTGCAGAAGAGGCCCTTCGGCCCATTGAGTCTGCACTGACATGTGAGAAACACCTGACCTACCTACCTAATCCCATTTACCAGCACTTGGCCCATAACGTTGAATGTTACGACATGCCAAGTGCTCATCCAGGTACTTTTTAAAGGATGTGAGGCAACCCACCTCCACCACCCTCCCAGGCAGCGCATTCCAGACCATCACCACCCTCTGGGTAAAAAAGGTTTTTCCTCACATCCCCCCCAAACCTCCCGCCCCTCACCTTGAACTTACATCCTTTGGAACTCTCTCCCTGAAAAGGTGGTGGAAGCAGAGTCTTTGAATATTTTTAAGGCAGAGGTGGATAGATTCTTGGTAAGCAAGAGGGTGATAGGTTATTGGCAGTATGTGGGATACAGAAGAGCAGGCTCATGAGGCCAAATGGCCTCCTCCTGCTTCTTGTTCGTATGTTTGTATGTTCATTTGAATATGGTGAATAAAAAAGACTTTGCTAGTAGTTTTGTGCTTTTGACTAGTATTGTCCACCCAAACACAATCATTTCTGTGCACCTACAGTACTGTTGCTTTTGAGAACCGTAGTGGTGCTTGACTCTAAACATGTTTTGATTTGTAATGTCAGATGAGCAGTCCATTTTGATAAGTCTGCTATCTTGGTGCTTCAATCAGCACTTTCAAACTAGTCTCTGGAGGTCCCATGCTGTTAAACGCAAGGCCATTATGTAACCTCCTAAATGCCAGAATCCAAATACCAAATGAACAGTCTGCTGCTTCTCCACAGGCCAAAGAGAGATGCACCAGGTTGGTGTGCATCCTAATACCGACTTCAGCAAGCGCAAAAAACCACAAGTAACACCAGAGATAACAGATATCGGTGCCAACAACTGTCAGCCAAACGTGAGGGCCAGGCACCAATCAGGAAGTCCAAGCTCATCACAAGATACTAGACTGCATGGCGTGCTGCACTATACGATGTAAAATGAGGGTTCCTACACTTAGGTGTAAAAACTGAGGATTGATACTTATTTACCCAACATCAGAATGAATTGAGGGTAGAACATTCACAATCTCTCGGGTCAGTTAATTTATCACTGGCAAAACTGAGCTAGAACATCACTTGTAGTCAGAAGTAAAGAGGGAGAAGTGGAACACTTGAGGTTGGCAAATTAATTTGAATCTTGAGGACAATACCCCTAAACTAAAGGAAGAAGATTTAATGGCAGTTTAGTCAGGCAAAGGCTGCAGACCCTAGCTAGTTCAAACAATAATAGTGATAATAAAGCAAAAGTAATAAACTCAACTAAGATGGCAGCCACAGCTAGATCCAGGTGAGAAGGCTCATTTTACCACGTGGTGCCAAATCTCAAGGGCATGTAACAAAGCTTCAGTACCCTACTGAACTCCTGAAAAAGCAATAACTAGACAATTTGGCTACTTTATACCACAGAGGGTCAACAGCAGCTCAGCAGACTGCCCTTATATTAAGCATCATGGAACCTCCAGGCACCAGTCAGAAACACATTGATTGAAGCACCAAGATAGCACAGTTATCAAAATGGACTGCTCATCTGCCATTACAAATCAAAACATGTTTAGGGTCAGGCACCAGTACAGTTCTTAAAGGCGACAGTACGGTAGGTGCACAGAAATGATCAAGAGTGTGTGTTGGCTGGGAAATACTAGTCAAAAGCACAAAACTCAAACTCTGTTACATATTCTGCAGCTGGAACAATGCAAGGAGCTGCTATCGGCCAGGTATACCTGCAGACCTTTTCTCCAAACCCCAGAAAGTGAAACACATGCTGCAGTATACCTAGCCTCAGGCTGGCTCAGAGTTAACAGTGGTCCAAATGAGTTCCTGGTCAATGATGACTGCTCTCAAGACTTCGATACTGATGTTTAGACAATAAAGCCATTGAATTTAATAGGGAGGTAGTTAGGCTCCCTGTTCATGGAATAAAAGCAAAATACTGCGGATGGTGGAAATCTGCAAAAACTCCAGGCTGCAACAACTTATTGATACCATCGCACATCTGGGTCCTTCCACCCCTTCCTGTCCCTCTGACCCCATCCTCCCTCCTAATCTCAATTCTTGCCATCTAACTACCACCCTATTACCTACCCCTCTCTGATGCTGAATGTTCTGTGTTCAGCAAAGGACTCAGTTTTATCCCATTATGCCTTCACCTCAATGAATTTTGGGCTAGGCATGATGCTGAACACTTTCCATCGCATTTGTCTTCATGCTCACTCCTTTAGCCAGGATCCCCCCACCCCCCACCACCACCACCACCACCAATGGACCCTTTTACCCACCTCCAGTATTCTCCTTCCACCTGGAACCCTCCCTCTGGCCTCTTGACCACTCTTGATCTTTTCATTGAGAACTGTCGGCATGACATTGGCCATTGTATTTCTCTGTTCCTCTCACCCACTCCAATCTCTCTCCTTCTGAACTTGCTGCACTCTGTTCTCAGGTCCAACCCTGACTTTATCAAAGATGCCGACAAGAGTGGTGCTGTCATGTCTGACACACTGACCTCTACCTTACAGAGGCTGAGTGCCAACTCTCAGACATTTCTTCCTACCTCCCCCAGGACCATGACCCCACCACCGAACATCAAGCTATTCTTTCCAGGGCTGTCACTGACCTCAAGTGCCTAGTCCTCTGTGCTCTCTCTAATGTCTTCACATCCTCAAGTACAGTGCCCAGAACTGGACGCAGTACTCCTGATGGGGCATGACTAGTGTCTTATACAAGTTCAATATGACCTCTTTACTCTTGTACTCAATGCCCCTATTAATAAAGCCTAAGATACCATATGCTTTATTAACTGCTCTCTCAAAATGCCCTGCCATCTTCAATGACTTATGTACATATACACCAGGGTCCCTCGGTTCCTGCACCTCCTTTGGAGGCTCTCCCTTTATTTTACACTGTCTCCAATACATATTCTTTCTGCCAAAATTAATCAACTCACACTCACCTGCATTGAACTTCATCTGCCACTTGTCTGCCCAATTCACCAACACGTCTACGTCCTTTTGAAGTTCAAGATTATACCTATCACTGTCGACAACATTTCCAATCTTCCTATCATCTACAAATTTCAAAATCATGCCCTGCACACTACAGTCGAGGTCATTAATATATATCAGAAAGAGCAAGGGTCCCAACAATGACCCTGAGGGACTCCATGACAAATGTTCTCCAATCTGAAAAACAACCATTTATCACTACTGTTGTCACTCAGCCAATTTCTTATCCAAGTGCATAATTTCCCTTTTATTCCATGACCTAGAATTTTGCTCAAGTCTGTAGTGTGGCACTGTATCAAATGCCTTTGAAAATCCATATGCACCACGTCAGTGTTTCCCTTATCAACCTTCTCCGTTAACTTCTCAAAAAACTCCAGCAAGTTAGTTAAACATGATTTTCTCTTGATGAATCCATGTTAGCTTTCCTTAATTATCCTGCGCTTGTCCAAGTGTCTATTGATTTTATCCCATACTATAGATTTCAGAAGCTTCCCTACCACGAAGGTCGAATTGACTGGTCTGTAGTTGCCAGCTTTATCCTTCTACCCCTTTTTGAACAAGGGTGCAACATTCTTCTAGCATACCAGTTACATCCTCTCTCACCTCGGCCTGGGCGGCAAGTTCTTCCTTCAGAGATCGACGGACACACACGCCAAGGTCCCTTTGTTCCTCAGAACTTCCTAGTGTCATGTCGTTCATTGAATACTTTCTTGTCAAATTATTCCTTGCAAAATGTATCACCTCACACTTTTCAAGGTTAAATTCCATCTGCCACTTATCTGCCCATTTGACCATCCCGTCTATATCTTCCTGTAACCCAAGACACTCAACCTCACTGTTAACTACCCGGCCAATCTTTGTGTCATCTGCAAATTTACTAATCCTACCCTCCACATAGACATCTATGTCATTTATATAAATGATGAATAATAGGGGACACAGCACAGATCCCTGTGGTATGCCACTGGACACTAGCTTCCAGTCAATAAAGCAGCCTTCTGTCATCACCCTCTTCTCCTACAACTAAGCCAATTTTGAATCCACCTCATCAAATTACCCTGTATCTCATGTGCATTTGCCTTCTTTACAAGTCTCCCATGTGGGACTTTGTCAAAGACTATGCTGCAATCCATATAAACTACATCAACTGCACTACCCTCATCCGCACACCTGCTCAACTCCTCAAAAAATTCAATCAAATTTGTTAGGCATGACCTCCCTCTGACAATGCCATGCTGACTATCCCTGATCAAACCTTGCCTCTCCAAGTGGAGACAGATTGTCTCCTTCAGAATTTTCTCCAATAGTTTCCCTACCACTGACATGGGACTCACTGGTCTGTAGTTCCCTGGCTTATCTCTGCAACCCTTCTTAAATAACAGAACCACATTAGCTGTTCTCCAGTCCAATGGCACCTCCCCCTTGGCCAGAGAGGAATTAAAGATTTGGGCTGGAGCCCCTCCTCCCTTGCCTCCCTTCAGTAGTCTGGGACACAAATCATCCAGATCTTGAGATTTGTCCACTTTTAAACCTGCCAACACCTCCAATACCTTGTCACTCCCTATATCAATTTGCTCAAGAACCTTGCAGTCCCTCCCCCCGAGTTCCAAACATTCTTCCTCATTCTCTTGGGTGAAGATGGACGTGAAGTATTCGTTCAACACTTTACCGATGTCATCTGGCTCTACTTATAGATTGCCCCCTTAGTCCTTTATGGGCCTACTTTTTCCCTAGTTATCCTCTTTCCATTGATATACTTATAGAATATCTTGGGATTTTCCCTACTTTACCAGCCAGAGCTTTCTCAGATCCCCTCTTTGCTCTCCTAATTGCTTTATGTTCCACCCTACACTGTCTGTACTCCACTAATGCCTCCGCTGATTTGCTTCCTTTGTACCTGCTAAAAGCCTTTCTTTTCCTTCTCATCCTATCCTGAATATCTCTGGTTATCCATGGTTCTCTGGGCTTGTTACTCCTTCCTATCACCCAAGAGGGAACATGTTGAGCTTGTACCCTCTCCATTTCCTTTTTGAACGCCCCCACTGCTCTTCTGCAGATTTCCCCACAAGTAGACGTTCCCAGTCTACCTTGGCCAGATCCTGCCTTATTTTACTAAAATCCACTCTCCCCCAATCCTAAATATTGCTGGATGTTTTACAGATTAAGAATCTATTTGGCCTGTTGCTTGAAAGCTTGGAGTAGTAAGTAGAAATCACAGAATCACAAAAGTGTTACAGTGCAGGAGACCATTCGGCCCATCATTTCTGCACCTGCTCTCTGAGCATTTTAACTTGGTACCAATCTCCTGCCTTTTCCTCGTAATGCTGCATGTTGTTTCTATTTAAATAATCATAAATAAATAATGCCTCAATTGAACCTACCTCCACCACACTTCCAGGCAGTGCATTCCATACCCTAACTACTTGCTGTGTGAAAAAGATTTTTCTCACCTTGCATTTGCTTCTTTTGCAAAACACTTTAAAACTGTGCCCTCTGGTTCTCAATCCGCTTATGAGTGGGAACATTTTCTCCCTATCTACTTTGTCCAGGCCCCTCATTATTTTGAAAACTTCTATCAAATCTCCTCTCAGCCTTCTCCTCTCCAAGGAGAACAGTCCCAACTTCTCCAATCTTTCCTTATAACTGAAGTCTCTCATCCCTGGAACCATCCTCATAAATCTCTTCTGCACTCTCTCCAATGGGTTCACATCCTTCCTATAATGTGACAGCCAGGACTGTACACAATACTCCAGCTAAGGTCTAACCAGTGTCTTATATAAGTTCATCATAACCTCCCTGCTCCTGTACTCTATTCCCCTTTTAATGAAGCCTAGAATGATGTTTTAGAAACAGCTCTCTCTACCAGTCCTGCCACCTTTCATGACTTATGCACATACACAACCAGGTCTCTCTGCTCCTACACATCCTTTAGAATAGTATCTTTTATTTTATATTGTCTCTCCATGTTCTTTACACTTCTCCACATTGAACATCATCTGCCAACTTTCTTGTGATAACTTGTAAAACTAAATGTAACTGTAGTGTTGTGTGTTTAAGCTTCCTTTTGTTAATAAATGTCTTAATTTAATCTTTAAAATCTCTAAAGGTGATAGTGGACTCATTATTTCTGACTTCAGGGAACAGACTTCTCATAATAAATACGAATTGCAAAACCGTTATGATAGCGAGGCCAACTTTCCCGTTGGGATTTGGCCAGTCTGGCAATTACCACTTACCATATCATAAACATCCTAAATTAGTTGTTAGTGAATTCACAGCACAATCAGAATTGTTTAGTAAGTTTGTCCAATCAAGGAATCACACCTAATGTTGGATGCAGGCCGGTTGAGTATGGTCAGTACTTTCCCTGTTGCAAACAGCCAAAGGGGCATGCTATTTGTTACAATGCATTGTGGGCATTGGGGCATATGGCCTACATACCTGACATCACACCGGCACTGAAAGTCATACACATTACTCCTTTGTGCGGTATAAGAACAGCAGCATCCTATTATTGGGGAATACCACTCATGTTGCTACTGCACAGCGTAGAGTGAAATAGCTAGCTTCACCTGTTGCTCAAACTTTTGACACACCTTACCCTTCCAGAGTGATCTGAGGTCGACTGGGCACCTTTCAGGGCCACAAGTTTGCTCACTATATATCACACAATGATCTGATCAGGGTAGCCATTATCCCACAGGATAGCTTGGAGGCGCCCTATTTTGGCATCAAACTTGCACACTGAATGAACAGTAGGAATCCCAACACGTATATTGGCCAGTAAAGATGGACATGTGGCAGACAGCAGTAGAAAACCCACTGACACATTTCTCAACAAGCACAACAAGGAAAGGGGGCTTGTTTTTCTGCTCCATTTCAAAAGTGAATTTGAGCACAGGATGGAGCCCATTAAGGCAAAGAAATTCCTACATGCAGCTGCAGAATCAAATATAGCAAAAGTATCCCCTGCATATTGAAAATATGCAAGGGGTAGGAGGTTAGGGATCATTCCATCAAAGACACGCTTCTCATGGAAACCAACAAAAACTTTCATGAGACCTGGGCCTAGAGGGAATTCCATGACAACACCATCCATTTGGGCAAGCATGGTGTCATTAAAACTGAATTCAAAGGAACGAGTTGTTGAGGTTATAAGTTCAATGAGTACGGATTTAGACAATGGTGGTACATCTGCATTGCCATTACATAGTGATGTGGTATAAATGTCTACAGCTTCCTTGAGCTGTACCTTAGTGAGTAGGCTGGCAATATCGAACAAGCACATGGACACAGCATTGCTATCAATACACAAGACCTGCATGGTCTTCGCGAAGGTGAAGAAATCCTTCATCATATATGTAGAAAATTTGCTCAGGACTGGTTGTAGTGATTCACAAGTTGTCCTGATGAGTGCAAGGTGAAAAGCTTCAACTGCAAGTCTTTTTTTCAGCAATACTGGAGTTCAGTGTGCATTTGGAAATCACTAACTCCTGCCACTGACCGCAAGCGTGGCAGGAACATGCACAATCGACCCAAACTGTGGTTGCCTGTGCATGCGACCTGTTCCTGACGCCAGCAGCAGGATGGAACTCTTCTATATCAGAATTATGTGAAATCCGGGCTTGTGAAGCTGCATGTTTACATCAACATGAATGTTAGATCAATTACCAATCACAGCCCTATTAAAGGTTTGCAAAGAAACGGCCTCATCTACAATGGAATCAACAACTACACCCCCCACAAAACAACCACCAGCACCTAAACACAAACCACCAATTAACTTGCCACAATCCATAATAAATCAGACCGTGAAAAAATAAATGAGTTTATTTGAAGGCTTTTTTCCCCCCTAGCCTGTTCAGGTTTTGTTCAGGTAACCCCTCACAGCCCAGGTAGTTCAGCTGGTGTGACAGTTGAACTCTTAAGCCCTGGGACATTGTTTCAAATCTAAAATGAGATAATAAATTTCTTCAAGTATTTTATTCAAAAAGCATTTTATTAATTTTTTTTGGTAAAAATCAATAATCAATTCTCCACAGTCTGAGTTTATCACAAGTTGGGAATCTCATTTATGGAAATTTCCTGATTATATTTCTTCATTATTCACTGAATTGTCAAAAGCATACTTTACAGAGAGGGCAGTTGATAAAGTTAAGAGCTTGCAGTTGGTTAAGGATTGCACAATATTGTCAGTATGTGTCAAGCCAACTCACTCATTTTAATGCAGCTGCAGACACTAACACCGACATTGCCTATATCCAGCAAATACTCCACAAAGAAACGCAATCTATGGAAACTGAAGTTTCAAATGATGTAACCAATGGGCCACATGTAGATGTGAATCAGGAGGGAGGGGCCCCATGCACAGATTACTCAGGGACACTTTAAGTAACTGGACTGGAAGTAGAGCCATTTTGCAAGTGATTCACTGGCTACAAATAAATAAGATTTAAACCAGATCTGGGCAGTCCCAACCAGCTGGACGACAGTGGACAGGCTTTAGAGGAGGGTTAGGGTATCAAATGGTACGACCCTTTGGCTGTTCGCAACAGGCAAAGTACTGATCACATTCAACCAGCCCGTGCTTGCAAAACTCAGAAGTGTCTAAAATTAGATGTGATTCCTTGATTGGACAACGCTTACTAAGAAATTCCTTCGCATCTCAGTTTTAAATGAGTGTCCCCTTATTCTGTAACTATGTCCCCTAGTTTGAGATACCTCCACTAGTGGAAACATCTCAACATCTACCCTGTCAAGCCCACTCAGAATCTTGTACATTTCAATAAGATCACCCCTCATTCTTCTAAACTCTAATGAATAAAGACCTAGCCTGTTTAGCCGTTCTTATTAGGTCAACCCCTTCATCCCAGGAATCAGCCTAATGAATCTCTTTTGAACTGCCTCCAATTTTGGTATATCCTTTCTTAAAAACTGTATACAGTACTCCAGGTGCAGCCT
Organism: Carcharodon carcharias; assembly: GCF_017639515.1. Taxonomy (NCBI): domain Eukaryota; kingdom Metazoa; phylum Chordata; class Chondrichthyes; order Lamniformes; family Lamnidae; genus Carcharodon; species Carcharodon carcharias. Next base: position 204,318,541 of record NC_054470.1, on the reverse strand, counting down.
CACCAACACCCTGTACAGTTGTAACAAGACTTCCCTATTTTTAAACGCCAACCCCCTAGCAATGCAGGCCAAAATTCCATTTGCCTTCTTAATTACTTGCTGCACCTGCATGCTAACCTTTTGTGTTTCATGCACAAGAACACCCAGATCACTCTGTGCTGCACTTTTTTGGAGTCTCTCTCAATTTAAATAATAGTCTGCCTTTTGATTCTTCCTACCAAAGTGCATGACACCTCAGTTTCCTACACTAAACTCCATCTGTCAAGTTTTTGCACACTTACTCAACTTATCGATATCCCCTTGCACATTCCTTATATCCTCATCACAACATTCCTTCTCACCTACTTTTGTATCATCAGCAAATTTGGATACATTACATTCTGCCCCCTCCTCCAAGTCATTAATATAAACAGTAAATAACTGAGGCCCTGGGACTGATTCTTGTGGCACTCCACTAGTTACGACTTTCCAACCAGAAAAAGACCCATTAATCCCGACTCTGTCTTCTGTGTGTTAACCAATCCTGATGCATCCATGCTAATATATCACCCTAATACTGTGAGGTCCTTTCTAGTGCAATAGGCTTTTATGTGGCATGTTATCGAACGCTTTCTGGAAATCCAAATATACTACATCTACCGGCTCCCCTTTATCAACTCTGCTTGTTATATCTTAACAAACTTATAACTGATTGAACAGCATCATACTTCCAAGTAAGGATAATGTGCGACTTGGGGAGGGGTGGGGGGCGCGGGGAAGACCCTTAACATGCATCTGCTGCCCTTGCTGTTCTAGGTAGAAGTGTTTGTGAGATTGAACGATGCTGTCAAAGCAGCCTTGGTAAATTGCTTAAGTGCATTCTTAGATGACACACTGCAGACATGGCATGCTAGCAATGGAAGGAGTAAACAGTTAAGATGGTGAAAGGAGTGGTTATCAAATGGGCTGCTTTGACCTGAATAGCGGCGAGTTTGTTGAGCAGTGATGCTGCCTGCACTCATCCAAACAAGTGGAGGAGAATATTCTATCACATTATTGTGCAAAATAAAAGTTCATGGTGTAGCAGGTAACATAAGACTATAAGGCTTAGGAGAAGTCCATTCGGACCATCGAGTCTGCTCCGCCATTCGATGAGATCATGGCTGATCTGATAATCCTTAATTCCACTTTCCTGCCTTTTCCCCATTGCCCTTGATTCCTTTTTTGATTAAAAATCTGTCAATCTCAGCCTTGAATATACTTAACGACCCAGCCTCTACAGCCCTCTACGGTAAACAATTCCACAGATTGACAATCATCAGAGAAAAAATTCCTCCTCATCTCTATCTTAAATGGACGATCCCTCACTCTGAGGTTATGCCCTCTGGTCCTACACTCACCCACAAGGGGAAACAACCTCTCAGCATCCACCCTGTCAACCGCCCTAAGAATCTTATATGTTTCAATAAGATCGCCTGTCATTCTTCTAAACTCCAATGAGGGCAGGCCCAACCTATTCAACCTCTCCTCATCATTAGCATGGATAGAAGATTGGCTTGCTGGTAGAAAGCAACGAGTATGTATAAATGGGTCTTTATCTGATTGGCAGGATGGGACGAGGGTAGTCCCACAGGGATCTGTGCTGGGGCTCCAACTTTTTACAATTTACATCAATGGCTTAGATGAGGGGAGCAAAGGCACGATAGTCAAATTTGTAGATGACACAAAGAAGGGTAGAAAAGTTTTTCTTTAATTCGCTTGCTGGATGTGGGCATCAGTGGCTGGGCTAGCATTTATTGCCCATCGATAATTGCCCTTGAGAAGTTGGTGGTGTGCTACCTTCTTGAACCACTGCAGTCCCACAGTACTGGTAAGAAGAGAGTTCCAGGACTTTGACTCAGCAACAAATCAGGATGAGCGAGTGGCTTCAAGGGGAACTTCCAGGTGGTGATGTTCCCATGTGTCTGCTGCCCTTGTCCTTCCAGACGGTTGTGGACATGGGGTTGGAAGGTGCTGTCTAAGCGGCCTTGGTGAGTTTCTGCAGTGCATCTTGTAGATGGCACACGCTGCTGCCACTATGTTGCTGGTGAAGGGAGTGAATCTTTGTGGAACGGGTGCCAATCAAGTGGGCTGCTTTGTCCTAGATGATGTTAAGCTCCTTGAGTGTTATTGGAGCTGTACTCATCCAGGCAAGTGGAGAGTATTCCATCACACTCCTGACTTGTGCCTTGTAGATGGTGGACATGCTTTGGGGAGTCAGGTGGTGAGTTACTCGCCAAAGGATTCCAAACCTCTGATCTGCTCTTGTAGCCACAGTATTTATATGGTTAGTCCAGTTCAGTTTCTGGACAATGGTAACCCCCAGGACATTGATTGTGGGGGATTCACTGATGGCAATGCCTTTGAATATCAAGAGGCGATGGTTAGATTCTCTCTTGTTAGAGATGGTCATTGCCTGGCACTTGTATGCACGAATGTTACTCGCCACTTGGCAGCCCAAGCCTGGAAACAGTCCAGGTCTTGCTGCATTTGAACATGGACTACTTCAGTATCTGAGTCGTCGCAAATGGTGAACATTGTGCAATCATCAGTGAACATCCCCACTTCTGATCTTATGATGGAAGGAAGGTCATTGATGAAGCAGCTCAAGATGGTTGGGCCTAGGACACTACCTTGAGGAACTCCTGCAATGATGTCCTGGAGCTGAGATGATTGATCCCCAACAACAGAAATCAATGGGAATCATGAGGAGAAAACTCAGCTTGTTGGAGTCATGCCGAGCACAAAGGAATATGGTTGTGTTTTTTTTTAATTGTACATTCACAGGATGAGGGCTTCACTAGCTGGGCCAGCATTTATCGCCCATCCCTAGTTGCCCTTGAGAAGGTGGTGCTGGACTGCAGCGGTTCAAGGCGGCAGCTCACCACCACCACTGATCCCCTGGCTTGGTAGTAATGGTAGAGTGGGGGATATGGCCCACCATCAGATTATAGATTGTGGTCGAGTACAATTCTGCTGCTGCTGATGGTCCACAGCGCTTCATGAATGTCCAAGTCTCGAGTTGCTAGATCTGTTCAAAATCTATCCCATCTGGCATGGTGGTAGGGAAGACAGGACTTTGTCTCCACAAGAACTGTGTGGTGGTCACTCCTGCTGATACTGGCATGGATACATATACCTACAGCAGGCAGGTTGCTGAGGATGAGGTCAAATCTGTTTTTCCCTCTTGGAATAAATGTGGTAAAACGTGAGTTTATGCACTTTGGAAGGAAGGATAGAGGAGCTGAATATTATTTAAATGGAGAAAGTCTGCAGAAAGCTGCAGCAAAGAGGGATTTGGTGGTCCTCGTGCCTGAATCACAAAAAGCTAAGGTAATAGATAAGGCAAATAGAATGTTGGCCTTTATTTCAAAGGGAATGGAGTATAAAAATAGGGAAGTCTTGCTAAAACTATACAAGGCACTAGTTAGACCACACCTAGAATACTGTGAATAGTTTTTATCTCAGGAAAGATATACTGACATTAGAGGCAGTCCAGAGGAGGTTCGTTAGATAGATCCGGGGTATGGAGGGATTTTCTTATGAGGAGAGGTTGGGCCTGTACTCATTGGAGTTTAAAAGAATGAGAGCAACCTTATTGAAACATATAAGTTTCTTACGGTACGGTAAATGCTGAGAGGTTGTTTCCCCTTGTGGGAGGGTCTAGGACCAGAGAGCATGGTCTCAAAGCAAGGGGTCACCAATTTAAGACACAGATGAGAAGGAATTTCTTCTCTGGGGGTAGTTAATCTGTGGAATTGTTTATTGCAGAGGCTATAGTCAAGGCTGAGATTGACATATTTTTAATCAGTAAGGAAATCAAGGGTTATGGGGAAAAGACAGGAAAGTGGAATTAAGGATTACCAGGTCAGCCATGATCTCATTGAATGGCGGAGCAGACTCAATGGGCCAAATGGCTTACTTCTGCTCCTACGTCTTATGGCTGGTTCTTTCACCACCTGCCACAGGCCCAGTCGAGCAGCTCTGTCCTTTAGAGCTCACTCACCTCGGTCTGTAGTGGTGCTACTTAGCCACTCTTGCTGAAGGGCATTGAAGTCCCTCGCCCAGAGCACATTCTGCGCCAATGCCACCCTCAGTGCTTCCTCCAATTAGTGTTCAACATGGAGGAGCACTGATTCATTAGCAGAGGGAGGGTGGTACGTTGTAACCAGCAGGTTTCCTTGCCCATGTCTGACTTGATGCCATGAGACTTCATGGGGGCCAGAGCTGATGTTGAGGACTCCAAGGGCAACTCCCTCCCAACTGTACACCACTGTGCTGCCAGCTCTGGTGGGTCTGTCCTGCTGATGGAGCCAGACACACCCAGGGATGATGATGGTTGTGTCTGGGATCTGTAAGGTATGATTCCGTGGGTATAACTATGTCAGGCTGTTGCTTGGCTAGTCTGTGGGAAAGCTCTCACAATTTTGACATAAGCCCCCAGATGTTGGTAAGGCAGACTTTGCAGGGTCATTTATGCTGTCTAGGTTGGTGCTGGTTGATCCGCCCAATTTTACTTGTTTTTATTGACTTTTTAGTGATATGATACTATTGAGTGGCTTGCTAGGCCATTTTCAGAGGGCATTTAAGAATCAACCACATTACGACGGATCTGGAGTCACATGTAAGCCACACCAAGTAAGGGCAGTAGATCTCCTTCCCTAAATGATATTAATGAACAAGATGTGCTTTTACACCAGTGGACAATGGTTTCATGGTCATCATTAGACCTTTAATTCCAGATGCTAATTGAATTCAAATTCCACCATCAGCCATGGTGGGATTTGAACCCGGGTCCCCAGAGCATTACCCTGGGTCTCTGGACAAGTCCTGAGTCCAGTATCAATAGCACCGCCTCCCCAAAGGATGAACAAGTTGAGCCTATACCCAATCAAGTTTAGAAGAATGAAAGGGAATCTTGCTGAAACATCTTAGATCCTGAGGGGATTTGATAGGGTAGATACCAAGAGGATGTTTCCATTGTGGGAGAGACGAAACCCAGGGGCCACAGTTTAACAGCAAGAGGTTGACCATTTAAGACAGAGATGAAGAGAAATATTTTCTCTCAAACGGTCATTAGTCTGTGGAATTCACATCCCCAGAAAGCAGTGGAGGTTGGGTCATTGAATTTATTCAAGGCAGAGTTAGACACATTTTCGGTGGATAAGGGAGTCAAGAGTTGTAGGGGGCAGATAGGAAAATTGAGTTGAGGCCATAACCAGATCAGCCATGATCTTATTGAATGTGAAGCAATTCAGCTCAAACAGCTGAATGGCCTATGGCTGCTTGTAAGCCCTTCATTTCTAACTCGGGAAGTTAAAGATAGTACAAAACTGAAACAAAAAGCATATAATTTCACAAGGATGTGACACAGATCAGAAGATTGGACAGAATATAAAAAACAACAAAGAATGACTAAAAGATTAATAAGGAGGGACAAATTAAGAGTACGAGAGAAAGCTAGCTAGAAATAAACAGGCACTAAGTTTCTACAAGTATTTATAAAGGAAAGGAGTAAGTAAAATGAGTGTGGGGCCTCTAGATACTGAGAATGGGCAAATAATAATGAGCAAAAAGTGTTGGTGTATTTGCACATGACACAAAGATAGATAGGAAAGTAAGTGGTGCAGGCCTAAGGAATCTGCAAAGGGACATTGATAAAGTGAGTGGGCAAAAATTTGGCAGCTGGGGTATAATGTGGGAAAATGTGAACTTGTCCATTTTGGCAGGAAGAATACAAAAGCAGAATATTATTTAAACGGAGAGAGAGATTGCAGAACTCAGTGGTACAGGGGGATCTGGGTATCCTGGTGCACGAATCACAAAAATTTTACTATGCAAGTACAGCAACTGATTAGGAAGGCAAATGGAAGTGTCATTTATTGCAAAGGGGACAGAATATAAAAGTTAGAAATTTTTGCTGCAGTTGCACAGGCCACTGGTGCGACCACATCTGGAGTGCTGTGTATGGTCCTTATTTAAGAAACGATATAACTGCATTGGAAGCAGTTCAGAGAAGATTCACTTGACTGATTCCTGGGATACATATGAACAAGGAGCAGAAGTAGGCATTCAGCCCCTCAAGCCTGCTGTAAGATCATGGCTTATCTTATAGTAACCTGAAATCTGCATCCTGCCTACCCCCGATAACTTATCACCACCCCCCAACCCCTGCTTACCATGAATCTATCCACCTCTGCCTTAAAATATTCAAAGATCTGCTTCCCTTACCTTTTCAGGAAGAGTGTTCCAAAGACTCACAACCCTCAGAAAAAATTTGCCTCATTTCAGTTTTAAATGGCCAACTTCGTATTTTTAGATTCTCCCACAAGAGGAAACATCCTCTCAACATCCACCCTGTCGAGAACCCTCAAGATCTTATATGTTTCAACCAAGTGGTCTCTTACTCTAAGCTCCAGCGGATAGAAGCCTAGCCTATCCAACTTTTCCTCTTAAGACAACCTGCTCATTCAGATATTAGTCTGGTAAACCTTCTTTGAACTGCTTCCAACGCATTTACATCCTTCCTTAAAAAAGGTGACCAATACTGTACACACTACACCAAATGTGGTCTCACTGATGATGGAGTTGCATTAGGAGGAAAGGTTTGCATTAGGAGGAAAGGTTAGGCAAGTTGGGCCTGTATTGATTGGACTTAAGAAGAATGAGAGATGATCTTATTGAAACATGTAAGATCCTGAGGGGACTTGACAGAGTGGACGCTGAAAGGATGTTTCCCCTTGTGGTAGGGGCTAGAATTAGGGGACACCATTTAAATACAAGGGATTTCCCATTTAAAATGGAGATGCGGAGAATTTTCTCCCCCCCAGAAAGCAGTGGAGGCAGAATCATTGAATACTTTTAAGGTCAAGTTAGATCGACTCCCTTGTCAGTCAAGAATCTATTGGTATGAGGGGTAGACAGAAAACTAGAGGCCATAATCAGATCAGCCATGCTTTTTGCGCAAATTGTGGAGCAGGCTCAATGGCTTGCTGCTGATCCTAATTCATATGTCTATATGTATGTTTGTATGAACAGCAAAGTACAGAAGTGTAGTTGTTATAGGAGATTTCATAGTTAGGGGAACAGACAGACTTTTCTGTAAGATTATCGTAAGGAATCACTTCCGCCAATGTTGACTTCGTCAAACCCACAAAACAACCATCAAGTAAACAGAAGTCGAAGTCTCACAGGCTTCACACTTAATCAACCCAATCACATGGAACCTCAGGGGGAAACTAAAAGGTGGACTAGCTGATTCAGGAAACTTTCTGTATTCACGTTAAGCAGATACTCAAACCCTCTGTTCATCAACATTAGCCTGCTGTACTCTCCAGACGAGTACTACTCCCAATCATGGTAATCAAATTTGTATGCCAAATCCATCAATATCTAGCTGAAATTGTTCCCACTACATTTTTTATCAGCGCCACCAGCCTAACTGCATGCACTTACAAATATCGCACCACAACACCGGTGCTGCAAATATGCAGTCTCCAGAAGATACAACCCATAAATCAGATAAGATATGTTGTTCAATAACGACTTGATTAATCTGCCCTCAAATCTAGAAGGCCATTTTGAACTGTCACCAAAGCCCTTCAGCAATCACCCCTTAACCTGGAGGTTGATGGCACAATGTCTGGAAGAACTGCGACATACTAAATAGTTGCATATCGTTCAGAAAGTCTGAACCTTAAATGGAGTAGGGGAGCAAAGGGGTTTGGTAGTACAAATGCACAAATCACAAACCCATGACACCTTAATAAGGACATTTAGAAAAGCAAAACCAAGCACCTTGCTTCTTTCTAGAGGGATAGAATTCAGAAGCAGAGAAACTATGTTAAACTTGCATCCATTGCTGGTTCAACCAAACTTGGAGTACTGTGCTTAATTCTGGTCTTCATGTTAATAAAAAAAGTATGAGGCACTGGAGAGGGTGCAAAAACAGGGTGATACCAGAAATGTGGGCATATAATTATCATATGATGGAAGAAACATTACGAAGGGAAGTATGAAGTTGTAAATTTTGGCAGGAAGTGTGAGGAGAGGGAATAGAAAGGGCGCAATTCTAAAGGAGGTGCAGGAACAGAGATCAGTGGGTATATCCGCACAAATCACAGAAGGTGTCAGGACAGAGAAAGTGGTTAAGCATGCATACAGGATCTCTAGCTTTATAAATGAATTTATAAAGTACAAAAGCAAGGAAGTTATGATAGTCATTTATAAAATACTGGCTCAGCCTCAACTGGAGTACCACACTTTAGGAAGGACATTAAGGCTTTAGAGAAAGGTGGGAAAAAGATTATCAAGAATGGGTCCAAGAGATGAGGAATTCTGGTTACATAGATAGATTGCAGAAGCTGGGATTGCTTTCCTTCTAAAGAGAAGGTTCAGCAGAGATTTGATAGAGGTGCTCAAAACCATGAGGGGTCTGGATAGGCCCCATAGGGAAGCTGTTCCTATTTGTGGAAGGGCTGAGAACCAGAGGACACCAATATAAAGTGAATGGCAAAAGAGCTCACAGCGACATGAGGAACAACTTCTTCATGTAATACGAGGTTAGGATCTTGAATGCACTGCCTAAAGATCATGGTGGGTGCAGCTGCAATCATGACTTTAATAAAGAGAATTAGATAAGCACCTGAAGAAAAAAAATTGCATGGCTATGAGGAAAGGGCAGGGGGTGGGACAAGCTGAGTTCCTTTTTCAGAGAACAGTTACAGACATGGGGTGAATGACCTGCTTCTGTGCTATAACTATTCCGTGGTTCTATTCCATGATTCTGGCAGGGTAAACAGGCTGGGTCTCTTTTCTCAAAGATAGAAGGCTGAGAGTTGAGCTAATAGGAGTCTTTAGATTTCCAAAGTGTTTTGATAAGAGTAGACACAGATTATTTCCATTTGTGAGGAAGAGCAAAACTAGGGGTTATCGATAGAAGAAAATTAACAAAAAAATCAAATGGACAATTCTGAAGTACTTTCTTTGCTTGGTGGCAAGAATGTGGAACCTCTCGTCACAAGGAGCAGTAGAAGCAGGTAGTATAGATGTATTTAAGGGGAGTCTAGATAAGCTTAGGAGGAAGGGAATAAAAGATTATGTTAATAGAGTTAGAGGAGAAAATATGGGAGAAGGTTCAAGTGGAGCATGATCAGCATAGACCATATGGGCCAAATAGCTTGACTCCAAGCTGCATGATAGTCATAACTGTACAGCAGCAAGCAATTGGACCCATCGAGTCCATACTGGACTCTGCCAAGCAATCCAGTCAGTCCCGTTCCACCTGCTTTATCCCAGTGACCCTGCAAGTTTATTTTCCTCCAGTGCCTCATCAAATTTCCTTTTGAAATTATTGATCAGCGCCATGCTTTTTTTTTATTCGTTTATGGGACAAGGGCGTTGCTGGCTAATTGCACTTGAGAAGGTAGTGGTGAGCTGCCTTCTTGAACCGCTGCAGTCCATGTGATGTAGGTACACCCACAGTGCTGTTAGGGAGGGAGTTCCACGCCAAGCAATTCCAGTAGAGCTACAACACTGGCATCTACCCAGCTATGTGGAACATTGCCCAGGTATGTCCCGTACGCAAAAAGCAGGACAAATCCAACGCTGCCAATTACTGCCCCATCAGTCTACTCTTGATCATCAGTAAAGTAATGGAAGGGGTCATCAACAGTGCTATCAAGCAGCACTGGCTTAGCAATAACCTGGTCACTGGCGCCCAGTTTGAGTTCTGCCAAGACCACTCAGCTCCTAACCCCATTACAGCCTTCGTTCAAACATAAACAAAACAGCTGAACTCCCGATGTGAGGTGAGAGTGACTGCCCTTGACATCAAAGCAGCATTTGACCGAGCGTGGCATCAAGGAGCCCTAGCAAAACTGGAGTCAATGGGAATCAGGGGGAAATCTCTCGACAGGTTGGAGTCATACCTAGCACAAAGGAAGATGGTTATGGTTGTTGGAGGTCAGGCATCTCAGCCCCAGGACATCACTGCAAGAGTTCCTTAGGGTAGTGTACTCAGCCCAACCATCTTCAGCTGCTTCATCAACGACCTTCTTTCCATCATAAGGTCAGAAGTGGGGATGTGATGATTGCACAATGTTCAGTGCCATTCACAACTAGTCTACATCCAAATGCAGCAAGACCCGGACAATATCCAGACTTGGGCTGACAAGTAACATTCACGTCACACAAATGCCAGGCAATGACTATCTCCAACAAAAGAGAATCTAATTCAATGGCATTACCATCACTAAATCTCCCACCATCAACATCCTGGGGGGTTACCATTGACCAGAAACTGAACTGGACTAGCCATATAAATACTGTGGCTACAAGAGCAGGTCAGAGCTTCGATTCAAGAGGAGAGTATTCCATCACACTCCTGACTTGTGCCTTGTGGATGGTGGACAGGCTTTGAGGAGTCAGGTGGTGAGTTACTCGCCACAGGATTCCTAGCCTCTGACCTGCTGGTCATGCCACTGAATGTCCAGGGTAGATAGTTAGATTCTCTCTTGTTGGAGATGGTCATTGTCTGGCATTTGTGTGGCACTAAAGTTACTTGCCACTTATCATCCCAAGCTTGAGTATTGTCCAGGTCTTGCTGCATATGGACACAGGCTGCTTCAGTATTTGGAGGAATTGTGAATGGTACCGAACCTTGTGCAATCATCAGCAAGCATCCTCACTTTTGATGCAGAGGTCATTGATGAAGCAGCTGAAGACGGTTGAGCCAAGGACACTACCTTGAGGAACTCCTACAGCGATGACCTTGGACTGAGAGGATTGACCTCCAACAATTACAACCATCATCCTCTGTGTTAGGTATGACTCCAACCAATGGAAAGTTTTCCCCCAATTCCTGTTGATTTAAGTTTAGCCAGGGCTCCTTGATGCCATACTTGGTGAAATGCTGCCTTGATGTCAAGAGCAGTCACTCTCACCTCCCCTCTTTTGTCCATGTTTGGATCAAGTCTATAATGAGGACAAGAGCTGAGTGGCCCTAGTGGAATCCAAACTGAACATCAGTGAGCAGGTTATTGCATTGTCGCGACACTTTCCATCACTTTGCTGATGATCGAGAGTAGACTGATGGGGCAGTAATTGACCAGCTTGGATTTGTCCTGCCTTGTGGGCAATTTTCCACGTTGTCGGGTAGATGTTGTAGCTGTACTGGAACAGCTTGCCTAGGGACGCGGTTAGTTCCAGAGCACAAGTCTTCTGTACTGTTCAGTACTTCCAACACCTTCAAGGCAGCAAATTCAAGGTCGTTACCATTTGCTGGAGTAAAAAAAAATTCTTCCTCACATCCCTCCATATCTCTTGCTCAAAAACTTACATCTGTGTCCCTAGTCCCCTGGGTATCATCAGCTAATGGGAACCGCTTTTCTTTGTCTACCTTATCCAAGCCTGTCAATCTTATACAATTTTGTCAAATTCCATCTCCACATCTCCTTTGCTCCAAGGAGAACCATAGCTTCTCCAATCTAATCTTGTAACTAAAAATCTTCATCCCTGGAAGCATTTTGCTAAATTTCCTCTGCACCCTTTCAAGGAAGTGCAATGACCAGAACTGGACGCAATTCTCCACCTGTGGTCAAACTACAGGTATATAAATGTTCAGCATTCCTTCCCTGCTTTCGTATTCAATGCCTCTATTTATGAAGCACAAGGTCCTATATGTTTTGCTAACCACGCTCTCATTATGTCCTGCCACCTTCAAAGGTCTATGCACATGCAATTTCAGGTCCCTCTGTCCCTGCAAATTTTAGAGCTGTGCCACTAAGTCGACATTGCCTCTTCCCATCATTTCTACCAAAATGCAGCACCTCACTGCTCCCTTCATTAAATTACATCTTCCATGTACCTGCCCAATCTGCTAAATTAAAATTTCCTATCACAGTCAATTGGTGTCATTGCCAAATTTGGAAATAGGTATCATTGCTAAATTTTGAAATATCAACCACTTCCATAAAACCCATACAAACATCCATTGCATTCCCTTCATTTATCTTCTCTGTATCGTTGAATACATTTTTAAAGCTGGGTTAGACAGATTTTGATCTCAGTGAATCACGGGATAATCGGAACAGGTGGAAAAGCGGAGTTGAAGTCCAGGATCAGCCATGATCATATAGAATGGTGAAGCCAGCTCAATGGGCCATAAGGTCTCCTCCTGCTCCTATTTGTTGTGTTGTGTGTTACTTCATCAAAAAGTTCAATTACATTAGTCGAGAACAATCTGCCTTTTACAAATACAAAATTCCCAGCCTCTGACCTGCACTTATAACTAGAGCATTTATATGGCTGGTCCAGCTCAGTTTCTAATCAATGATAACCCACAGAACTTTGAGTGAGGAATTCAGCGATGGTAATGTCATTGAACATCAAGGGGAGATGGTTAGATTTTCTCTTGCTGAAGGTGATCTTTGCCTGGTATTTGTATGGCGCATATGTTTTTTTTATTCATTCATAGTTTGTGGGCATTGCTAGCTAGGCCAGCATGTATTACCCATCCATCATTTTTTTTATTATAGTCAACCACATTGCTGTGGGTCTGAAGTCACATGCAGGCCAGACCAGATATTCCTTCCCTAAAGGACATTAGTGAACCAGATTGGTTTTTACAACAATTGGCAATGGTTTTGCTGTCATCACAGACTTTTAATTCTAGATTTTTATTGGATTCAAATTTTACCATCGGCCATGGTGGGATTTGAATCCAGGTCCCCAGAGCATTACCCTGGGTCTCTGGAATACTAGCTCAGTGACAATACCACTATGCCACCGCCTTCCCTTTATTTGCCACTTATCAGCTCAAGCCTGAAGGTCCTACTGCATTTGGACACAGATGGCTTTAATGTCTGGGGAGTCATAAACAGTACTGAACACTGCAATCATCAGTAAGCATCCCCACTTCTGACTTTACGATAGAAGGAAGGTCATTGGTGAAGCAGCTGAAGATGGTTGGGCTGAGGACACTACCCCAAGGAACTCCTGCAGCTGAAGCGGAGATGATTGGCCTTGAGCAACTACAACCATTTTCCTTTGTGCTAAGTATGACCCCACCCATAGAACCATAGAAACGTTACAGCATAAAAACAGACCATTCAGCCCATCGTGTCTGCATTGGCCAAAATTGGAAAAAAAACAAATAAAACTAGCTGCCCATTTTCATCCCACCTTCCAGCACCTGGTCTGTAGCCTTGCAGGTTACTGCACTTCAGGTGCAGATCCAGGTACCTCTTAAATGAGTTGAGGGTTTCTGCCTCTACCACCAAACCAGACAGTGAATTCTAAACACCCGCCACCCACTGGGTGAAGAAGTTTTTCCTCATGTCCCTTCTAATCCTTCTACCATTAGCCTTAACTCGGTGCCCCCTGTTTATTGACCCCTCAGCTAGGGGAGACAATTCTTTCCTGTCTACTTTATGTAGACCCCTCAATTATATACACCACAATTAGGTCACCCCTTAGCCTCCTCTGTTCTAAGGAAAACAACCACAGTCTATCCAATCTCTCCTCATACCTGCAATTTTCAAGACCTGGCAACATTCCTGTAAATCTCCTCTGTACTCTCTCTCCAGAGAAATTATGTCTTTCCTGTAATGTGGCAACCAGAACTGTACACAAAATTCTACCTGTGCCTTCAGCAGCGTTTTATACAGTTCCATCATTACATCCCTACTTTTGTATTCTATACCTTGTCGAATAAAGGAAAGCATTCCATATGCTTGCATTACCACCCTATTCACCCAATGGAAAGTTTCCCCCCCCCGACTCCCAAGGGCTCCTAGATGTCACACTTGGTCAAATGCTGCTTTGATACCGAAGATAGTAACTCTCACCTCACTCCTTGAATTCAGCTCTATTGCCTGTATCTGAACCAAGGCTGTAATGAGGTCAGGAGCTAAATGGTCCTGCAGAACCCAAACTGAGCAGGTTATTGTTAAGCACTGTAGATGATACCTTCCATCACTTTGCCGATGATCAAGAGTAGACTGATGGGGCAATAATTGGGCAAACTGGATTTGTCCTGTTTTTTGTGGACAAGACGTACCTGGGCAATTTTTCATATTGTTGGGTAGATGCTAGTATTGTAACTGTACTGGAACTTCTTGGCTAGGACTGTGGCTAGTTCTTGAGCAAGTCTCCAGTGCTACAGGCAAGATGTCACCAGGGTCCATGGCCTTTGCTGGGTAAAGAGGGGTTAAACCACTTTACACATAGGGTGACAAAGGCCTTAATATAATTTGGCAACCTGGTAAATATCAGCAAAAACATTAAGGACAATCAAAATATAGTCGAATGCTGAACTGGGATGTTTAAGATATTGGATGGATAAGCTTTGGTGGGTAAAATGCTCTTTCATCATTGTAGATTCTGTGCTACAATAGCCATAACATTGAGGGAAATGAAGTATTACACATATTTAACAACCTTTGCTAACCAGAGAATAAGACCATACTTACATATGATCCGTGGAGACTTGGCTGAGGCTATGTACTAACTGTGTGACAAGACTCTCGTCCCTACAACCCATGAGGCAATTTACATCTTCAGCAATTCTCCCTCCAAACAGCAAGCTTTTGGTGGTGGTAGCAGGCAGTGGGGAGGGAAGTGGAAGCTGATTCAGTACTGTTTAGAGAAAAAAAAACATCCATTCAGAAATCTAATAACTACAAGCAATGCATAATGTAATCAAAACATGATTAAAGTCCAGAACTGAATTTAAAGAACATTTTGGGTCATTTAACAAAGTTCAACACAGATCAACTAATTTCAAATTTGGTGACGTTGAGGAATGTTCCTGATAGAAGTTGCACTCTTTCACATTCCCCACTCTTCCCATTTTCCCAATCATCCATCTGAACCACTTCCTCCTCAACCAAATAGCTCAGCATCAAATTTACATCTCAAGAGGCAGCCGGAGATCTATATATGAACAGCATTTCATAAAAGTGACATTTTATTCAAGAAACAACTTTGCAGCCTAAAGCATGAATTGCAGTGTAACTTACACAAAATATATAGATATATATTAAGTAATAAAGTTAAAGACATGGAAACATGTGGCAATGATGTAAACGACAAAAATAGACAAAATTTCAGCAGGTAACAGAGAAGTGGTGGATGGAATATTAAAAATAATGCTGAATTAAAATGATTAAAATTACAAACAGCACACCATGCCTACAATACAAGCACTGAAGTACATATGGATTTCACCATTTACTTTCACATTCATGAAGTTTGTGCAGCAATGATGAATGAGACCTCTCCCCACTCAAGGGGAGCTGAAGTACACATTTATAACCAAAGACAGACTTGGACTCAAACCAGAGCCCATTTATCGTTACATTCTTAAAATCTCTGGTTCCTATTTAAATGAAAGGATTTGGTTCCTGCAAGTAATGCTCATTAGAAAATTTAATCTCACACTCATTCCTGCATGGTTTTCAATATGCAATGATGTCTGTGGCCCACTTAGGCATACATTAATGCAACATCCCAAACATAACTAAGCCTTGAAAAAACTCTGCAACCCCAGTGACAAGAGATTTAACAAATTTCTGAAGCTTTTTGTACTATGAATCTTTTGAGTTTCCTACTCTTGGACAAATAGTTTCAGGGTTGTTTCAACAGTGTTTGCAGCAATCTGCAAGAGTGCAGCTACCAACAGACTTGTATATTAAAGCAACTGTTTGTGTCAGATTTTTATGAAAACTCATGAAACTTGGACAGAAATTATACATACACAAACATACATTAGGAAAGTAAAGCCATTAAGACCTGCAGCACATTTAGGTTGGCATAAGTCACTGGTGTCAATCCCCTCTAAGTTTCAGCAGGAAATTGATTACATCTTGGTTGAGCAAACAAGGGACAGCTCTCGGGATAGGTTCAGGGGAGCTACATCACTAAGTTCAGGTTACCCAAACCAAAATAAATGAGACAGCCACAAAGCCGAACTATAAGTGGGGCCTTTAGATCTCATGAGCAGGTTTCAAACAGCAATTTACCAACCCAATCCCAAGTATTAAACAACTATTTTAGTTCACTAGGTGTTAGCAGGGTTCAAATTTATAGAAGCTTACAATTTATGAATGTTAAGAATATACTGCATATTTTTTTTACCCTGAATGGAGAACATCTAATGCTGCCTAAAAACAAAATTGCTGTGTGGAAACTGATAGCACAACAAAACTGAAAATAAATGTCCCATCAAATCTAAATCAGTAAAACTTGCAACAATGTTTCTGTACTTAAAAATTCTAGTACTGAATAAGCCTACTTTTAAGTTATGAATTTTCAGTTTGCTAAATTACTACTGCCAGTCGAAGATTGCAGATTTAACTTTGGAACAGAAAATAAACAATTAAGAGCTATAAGTAAGCTGTTTAAGGCTGATGGCAGTATAGGAAGAATTAGAGAGGACAGTTAAACAGCTGGCAGAAAGAAAAACAATAAATTACCGTATTAGTGGTAGACTCATTATTTGAGTGCGTCAAAGCTGTAAACGATTTCATCGTCTTCTGTGGGTCCTCTCGTGACAGAGTCCGATGAGATCAGAATGGACGCCCACAGACCTGCCAGTTCATGTCATTGTTGGTGATTGGGAGAACTCTTGCAGTTGCACCCCCTCTGGTCTTCCATTGGACACATCAAATTTTGCGAGTTTGGTGTAGATGGTCCTTGAAGCATGCTGAACCAAATTTTAGTGCTAGCCTCCACATGGGGCTGCAGTGCTTTCCCAAGATTCGGCAGCAGAAGTTTGTACAGTTCTTTTTTTAAGGGTGTTCTTGTGTCATCAGTCGTGACCACCTTGATGTTGTTTGCCCTGAGACAGTTAACCATAGAGGATGTGTTTGGGGATTCTGCAGTCATCCAAACAGGAGATGTGGCCTGCCAATCTAAGCTGAATTTTTCTGCTGTTTGAAACATCTGTAATGCTCCTTTGATGGTATTAAAGCACCTCAGAGTGTGACATGATCCATGTGGAAAATTCAAACATTATTACACTTTTTGTGATGGCCATATTGAAATGTTTTGTAATGTTCTTTCAGGTATTTTATGAATAAAGTATATTTTTGCAACAAAAAAAAATTGAAGCTGAATTTTTTTTTTAACAGGGTGGTTGAGCACAACATGAAGGGCTTTGTTGTTTGTGCTTTTTTTTTCCTGTCATCAAATTCTCATGACGGACCTCAGGTGTCTTTGGTGGAAGCATTCCAGAGCTTTGATGTGGCACCTATAGCAAGCCCAGGATTCTGTCATACAACAGAGTGGTGCTGACTGAAACATCACCTCAGTCTTGGGGGCACTGTTTTGGAGGCCAAGGTTTTTGGCAGCATTACAGAATTTGTTTGCCACGATCTGAATGTCAACATTGACTGTGCTCTAGCTGCCCACAACATCTGCATACAGAAGCTCTCTGATTGCTGCCTTTGCAACTTTGATGTCGAGACAGAGTCAGGAGAGATTGAAGAGCTTCCATGAATGGAAACTAATGCTGATGCCTGCAAGCATGTCTCTGGTGGCTTCCTTAAGCACTGCTGCAAAGAGACTGAAGAGTTGGGGAGCCACAACGCCTCCATATTTTACACCTCCAGTTACTGCAAAGGCATCAGGCAACTCACCACAGGCAGAGTCATGTCCAACCATGCCACTGTGCAGTAGGATTTTGACAAACATGTTTGGACAACCTAGCTTGAAGAGCAAGTGCCATTGACCACACTGTCAAAAGCTTTAGTTAGGTCTAAGAACAGCATATATCAATCCTGATGTTGTTCTCTGCACTCTTCTTGTAGTCGCCTTGTTGCAAACACATCAACTGCCCCACAATTAGTGCTAAAACCACACTGATTCAGGAGGGCATCATCTGGGAGGCTGTGTAATAAATGGTTCAATAGCACCCTTGTAAGGATCTTTCCTACAACCAAGAGAAGGTTTGCTCCTTGATAGCTGCTACATACCTTTTTGGATCCTTTCTGCTTCCAGGTGTTGACTACATTGTCATCCTTGAGGTCCCAAGAAACATTTTCATAATGCCAGACACTCCTGAAGACAGCTAAGCTTTTTAAAAGCTCTCTACAATTACACATCCAAATCTCTGCTGGAATGCCATCTGGGCCAGGGCTTTTGCCTTGTTTGGTTAATTTGATTGCCTTTATCACCTCTTCAGCAGAAAGAGGAAGGGATAGGCTCTCTTGCTCAGAAAATCTGCTGAGATGTGGTAATTTCTGTTGAGAAGTTCAGCAAAACCTCACACCACCTTTCCATTTACAGCAATTAACTCATTTCCATCAGCTGTCAAGATAGGAGGAAAGGCTATGATAGGTAGGCCATAAACAGTCTTGAGAACCTTGTAGAAACACGGATTATGTCTCTGTTAAATGCTGCAGCTCAGCTTTTGGGTTCCAGTATTCATTCTATATTTCTCCTAGAACACGCTGGAGCTTGTGTTTAGCATTTTTATGGCTTGATGCTTGTTTGTTGACTGTGGAGCTGCTGGAAGACTTGCATGAGCAAGCTATTTCTGTTAAGAGAAGGGGGATATTTTCGTCACTCATCAAACCAGTCTTGTAGTGTCCCAGAAGTCTCCTGAAGTCTTGAAGATCTGATCATGAAGCTGTTTCAATTCACCTTTACTTCACTTCGGCGAAGGTCATGAGGACTCGAAACGTCAGCTGTACTCCTCTCTGCCAATGCTGCCAGACCTGCTGAGTTTTTCCAGGTATTTCTGTTTCTGTTTTAGATTTCCAGCATCCCCAGTTTTTTGTTTTTATCCTCAACACTCTACATGCCTGACCCAACCCGAACTGCTTGACCTGAAAACCAGCAAGATCTGAAATCCCAATCCTGATCCTGGGGTCCTGAGTTTGCCAGTTTTGAGACACTATACCTGTATATGCTTAATCAGGGCCAAAGGGCAGCTGAAAGCAGAAAATACTGTTGACTGAAAATTCACTATTTTGTAACTGGAATACCACAGCTCAGTAAATTATGAAACTGACTAATGCTATTCAAAACTGGTACAATTTGATCTATCATATAACGTTTCAAAAAAATTAGTTATCTAAACCCATATACAATTTGATTTTTATTACCTATAATTTATTCATTTTGACCAATTGTTTGTTCTCATGGTGGATTCACACAAGTTCAAGGTGAGGAGCAGGAGGTTTAGGGGGGATGTGAGGAAAAACTTTTTTACCCAGAGGATGGTGACGGTCTGGAATGCACTGCCTGGGAGGGTGGTGGAGGTGGGTTGCCTCACATCCTTTAAAAAGTACCTGGATGAGCACTTGGCACGTCATAACATTCAAGGCTATGGGCCAAGTGCTGGTAAATGGGATTAGGTAGGTAGGTCAGGTGTTTCTCACATGTTGGTGCAGACTCAATGGGCCGAAGGGCCTCTTCTGCACTATGATTCTGTGCGTCAGTTCAGATCCATCTGGGATTGTGGTAGCATCCTGAAATCTGAAATTATAAGTCTAATGACCATGAAAACATTGTCAATTGTCATAAAAAAAACCATCTGGTTCACTAATTTCCTTTAGGGAAGGAAATCTGCCGCCCTTACCTGGTTTGGCCTACATGTGACTCCAGAGCCACAGCAATGTGGTTGACTCTTAAATGCCCTCTGAATAAGGGCAATACATGCTGGCCTAGCCACGAATGAATTAAAAATCCCTGTGTCTATACAACCAAGCCCCTAAGTTTTTGCGTGCTTCAGAACGACTAGGTGAAGGAGTTTCTTGTTGATGATTTTTTATGAAAACCAAATATGTAATGTTTTCGTAACAGCCAGAAAGATACACATTGTATTGGAAAAATTTCTGACAACCTGGTACAGAAATAACCAGTGAAGCCTTTGGATGTTGCTGAACTACTGGGTTTGTTCCACTGGAGGGAGTGCCAGCAAGCTGCAGAGGTTTTTGTTGTCTCCACTGGATCAGTTGAATATTTAAACAGGAATGAATGCACATGTCTTTGACCATTTGGGTACTGAACTAAGATGACAAAAAATGTTGAATTTTGTCTCTCAAGTTTGCATTACCCTATAAAGCAGATAATTCCACGGGTTGGAAGAAATCCAGAGATGAACAGCCAAAAAATGCTCATTTTTGAATTTGAAGACTTGCATAAAGATGGTGCAACAGTTGTAAACTGCTTCAACAAAAGTGAAGTTACACTGGGTGGCCAGGAAAATGATAATCCACACTAAATGAATGCAGGAGGGCTAACAGGAGAAGAGTTTTGTGAACTCCACAGTGGTGAATAGAGGTTATTGATAACTTAAGTATATTGTGGAAACTATGAATAACCAGATGCAGGTTGTCCCCAGTTATGAATAGGAAAATGAACTTGCAGATTTGTGCACTGCACCACTTAATTTGCATGGAGCATGGTGAAACCCGACCAAACTGGGACTAAGAGTCTTGCCTGGAGAAAGTGCTTAATTGCCTAAGATATTTTGTAGCCTGAGATAATTGATCAGTGAATGACTGGAAACTTTATAGCTTTTGTTTCTGTATTGGTGCAGTACATTTAAGCTTCATATCACCTTAATTGAGTTGTCCCACCCATAGCCAACATCATTGGGGTGGCTCAGCAGGTCTGGCAGCATCGGCGGAGAGGAAAAGAGTTGACGTTTCGAGTCCTCATGACCCTTCGACAGAACTTGAGTTCGAGTCCAAGAAAGAGTTGAAATATAAGCTGGTTTAAGGTGTGTGTGTGTGGGGGGCGGAGAGAGAGAGAGAGAGAGAGGTGGAGTGGGGGTGTGGTTGTAGGGACAAACAAGCAGTGATAGAAGCAGATCATCAAAAGATGTCAACAACAATAATACAAAATAATACAATGTGTTCTTTTGTATTATTGTTGTTGACATCTTTTGATGATCTGCTTCTATCACTGCTTGTTTGTCCCTACAACCACACCCCCACTCCACCTCTCTCTCTCTCTCTCTCTCCGCCCCCCACACACACACACCTTAAACCAGCTTATATTTCAACTCTTTCTTGGACTCGAACTCAAGTTCTGTCGAAGGGTCATGAGGACTCGAAACGTCAACTCTTTTCTTCTCCACCGATGCTGCCAGACCTGCTGAGTTTTTCCAGGTAATTCTGTGGTTTTTGTTTTTGTTTTGGATTTCCAGCTTCCGCAGTTTTTTTGTTTTTATCATTGGGGTGGCTCTGTATTATTCTTACAATGAATAGCTCTCAAAGTACTGTGGACTAATGAACTGATTAGTAGCTGCAAGAACAGGTTGGAAGCTGGGAAAATCTGTGGTGAGTAATTTACCTCCTGACTCTGCAACTTTGCACCACCTAGGAGTGTGATGGACTATTCCACTTGCCTGGATGAGTGCAGTTCCAACAACACTTCTTGTGGCAGCAAGTTCCACATTCTCACTATCCTCTGGGTAAAGGAGTTTCTTCTGAATTCCCTATTGGATTTCTTAGTAACTATCTTACATTGATGGTCTCTAGTTTTGCTCTCCCCCATAAGACGAAACATTCTCCCTGTATCCATGTAAATCTTCTCTGCATGCTCTCCAATATCCCGATATCCTTTTTATAATATGGCAAACAGAACTTCACGCAGTACTCTAACCACGGTCTAACCAAGGGTTAAGGGTACAAACATAAGAAATAGGAGCAGGAGAAGACCATGAGGCCTGCTGAGCATTGGCTGATCTTGTGCTTCAAACTCCATTTCCCTGCCACTCCCCATATCCCTCAATTCAGAGTCCAGTTCAATGCAAGTTTAGAATAACTTCTTTACTTTTCAATTCTCTCTCTTTAGAAATAAAACCTAGTTAGTTTTTTTTATGGTCTTGATAATCTGTGGCACAACTTTTAGTGACTGATGTATTTCTACTCAGATATCTTTGTTCTTCTGCCACACCAAGGCTTGCATCTTCCGAGTAATAAGTGAACTCCTTGTTCCTCTGACCAAAATGAACTAATTTAACTGTGTTCGCTTGCCAATTATTTGTCCATTCTGCAAGTTTATTAATGTCTTCCTGTAATTTGTTTCAGTCCTCCTCAGTATTGACGATCACCCCCACAAAGTGGCATCTGAAAATTTGGAAGTTGTGTTTTTGATTTGTTAATGTACATAGTGAACAGTAGTCCCAGCACTGATCCTTGTAGAACACTACTTCCCATGCCACAATCCCATTATTGAGCAACTACTGTTTGTCACTAGCCCCCAGTTATATTTGCAACTAGTCATTGACAGTTTCTGCACTGGTCATTGACAGAGCACATGAACGGGCTAATTCAACCCTTTAAGCTAGCTTTATTTGATGAAAGTGACGTCTACTTCAATGTCATCTATCTGCTTTTTTAAAGTATTCGTTCATGGGGTGTGGGCGTCACTGGCTGGACCAGCATTTATTGTCCATCCTTAATTGCCCTTGTTCCAGGGGCATTTAAGAGTCAACCACATTGCTGTGGGTCTGAAGTCATATGTAAGCCAGACCAGGTAATGGCAGTAGTGAACCAGATGGGTTTTTACGACAATCAACAATTGTTTCATGGTTATCAGACTTTTGTGCCACTGCCTCCCCCTATATTCCTTGACACCCTTACCTAGCAAAAAACAAACATTTGTTTAGCCTTGAATTTTAACTTCAGTCTCCCTGCCCGTACAGTGCTTTCAAGTAATTTTGTTCAAAACTGACATTTGCCCTTGTTTCTCCCGACTAAACTTTTTTTCTATTGTGATGAACACTTTAAATCACAGAAAATGGTTCATCTTCAATGACTAATGACATTCTTAAAAAATGTGTTTTTTAAAAGACACTGTTCCTTAAAGGATTAATGTAAGAACACAAAATCACAAAAGGCTAGTATGCAGGTCTACTCCTGTTCCTATTTCTTATGTCATGTTCTTAGGGACAGCAGGTAATTAGGAAAGCTAATAGAATGTTATAATTTATTGCAAGGGGAATTGAATGCTTCAGTTGTAAAGGGAAATGGTAAGGCCACATCTAGAGTACCTTGTACCAGTACTGGTCTCCTTATTTAATGGAGGATGTAAATGCATTGGAAGCAGTTCAGAGAAGGGTTACCAAACTAATACCTGGAATGGGTGGGTTGTCTTATGAGGAAAGGTTGGACACACTAGGCTTGTATCTGCTGGAGTTTAGAACAGTAACAGCCAACTCGATTAAAACATAAGATCCTGAGGGGTCTTGACAGGGTGGATATGGAGAGGACGTTTCCTCTTGCGGAAGAATCTAGAACTAGGGATCACTGTTTAAAAATAAGGGGTTGCCCATTTAAAACAGAGATGAGGGGAAATTTTTTCACTCAGAGGGTCATGAGTCTTTGGAATTCGCTCGCTGAAAAGGTGGAGGAAGCAGTCTTTGAATATTTTTTAAGGCAGAGGTGGATAGATCCTTGGTCAGCAAGGGGGTGATAGATTATTGGCAGTAGGTGGGATGCAATTTGAGGTTACTATCGGATCAGCCATGATCTTATTAAATGGCAGAGCGTGCTCGAGGGGCTGAATGACCCACTCCTGCTCCTGTCCGTATGTTTGTAAGAACTCACTGCTCTTCTTGGAAGATATCCATTTGCAGGAAAAGGTAATTAAACTGTGTCAAAGAAGCTGAAAACCTGTTGACCCTGGTGGACTGAGTACTAAGGGGGTCACATTGTAGTTTATGACTCTGGAAAAAAAACCATGTCTGGAAAACTGTGTTTAAAAAGTTGGCTTTGGAAGTAGGACCAACTGCTTGCAAAAAGACAACAGCAGACGTTTTGCAGTCCACAGCCAGAAGTGAAGATAAGCTGCTCCTAAATTGCTCTAGGTGCTGGGATTGAGTGGGATTGGCAGTGGCATAGTGGTAATGTCACTGAACTAGTATTCCAGAGACCCAGGGTAACCCTTTGGGGAACTGGGTTCGAATCCCACCACGGCAGATGGTGAAATTTAAATTCAATAAAAGTATGGAATTGTAAAAATCCATCTGGTTCACTAATGTCCTTTAGGGAAGGAAATCTGCTGTCCTTACCTGGTCTGGCCTACATGTGACTCCAAACCCACAACAATGTGGTTGACTCTTAAATGCCCTCTGAACATGGAGACTTGGGGATGGGCAATAAATGTTGGCCTAGGCTGTGACGCCCACATCCCATGAACAAATAAAGAACAAACCTGCAAGTATTTCTCGAGCCCATCTGAAAAGCAGTGCCAGAATTATCGATTGTTTTGCAGTTCAACGTTGAGACCAACCGTATAACCTGGACACCGTCTCCACCATCTTTCCTTATCCTTAGAACCATTGAGTTTTAACCTTTGGCAGAATTCCTCTATTTTTATTTTGTTATTCATGCATGCAAGCGAGCGAGAGAGAGAGAGACAGAACTTAGGGTATCTCGAAAGAGTAACATGTATAGTTTCATATTTCATACTCTATATTAGTAAGTTTTGTCTATTTACTTGGCAAGTCTGGTTTTATTAAACTAATGAGTGTTGTTTATTGAAAGAAGCCTGGTTAAAGTCTTTTTATTCTGGGTAACAGTAGCGAAGGTAAACAATTGGCCATTTTGATGAGTGAATCAAACTTTTAAAGTATTGGTGCAACCCATGGAGTAGTGGGGCTCGTCAAACTGTGCACTCCTCCCACCCTGGTCATAACACAATGCTGTATAATTTTCCCTGAAACCAGACCTTCAAGTCAACATGGTCTTCCAGCACCAACTCCTGCCTCCATTACAGTCACATCACACCTTCAGCACCCTGCTTGCAGTCTGTTTATCCTCTCACTACTATACAAAGCATTTTTAAACTTAGTTTTACAGTTTCTCCCAAAACATTCACATTCATGTTGTCAAGGATTCATTTCTTATTTTAAGATGCCTTTCATTATTTACAGCCCCTTATTAACAGACAATTAGTTTTGAGATTGCAAAATAACAGGGCAGCATCACATGAACAGCACAATACAAGGCACTAAACACCACAACCATTGACAGGATTAACTACACAGACTATCCTCTGATTTACTGAGGGAAAAGTCACAAGAAACAATAATTCTGTAAAAATTGCCTCTGCTCATATTTCTTTGTCTATAATCACTGGAAATAGGATTTTCTAAAGGAGTGGAAGTAGAGAGCTTCAAAAAATGCCAAGAAATTGGAGGTCAGATATAAAAGTGCAGGAGCAGAACAGAGTTTCAAGAGACGCAAAGAGATTGGAGGCCAGATATGCAGGAGCAGAGATTCAAAAAGTGCACCAGCCGCCAAATCAAACACAGGGGAATCAAAAGAGTGACATGACAATCAACACAGAAACAGAAAGCAGTTGGAATGAATATGCTGGTAAACTTTTAACTTAATCGAAATCAACTAGAAAACAAGATTTGATCCATTCATTTGTATATACAACAGCACTAAGCCCTGTTGCCGACTCAGTGCAGCAGGAAGAGCTACATATGCACACTTGATCCAAACTGCAGCCGCCAGCACAAACAGTTTCTGACGCCAGCAGCAGGATGGAATTTTTCTATATCAGAATTAGTAGGCAAAATCTGGTTTTGTGAAACTGCCTACTTACATCAACATCGAATGAGTGTTAGTGCTGTGGTTGGCAACTGATTTATTATTAGAGCTCTGCATTTAGAGAAACAGCTGCATTTACGGAGGCATCAACCACTGCGCCCCCAGACCCGCCCCCAAACACACACATAGAACACCAATTAACTTGCCACAATCCATAATAAAAGAGGCCTTGAAAATAAGCAAAATAAATAAGTATTTTTCAGCCTGTTATGGTTGTGTGCAAGAACCCCTCACAGCCCAGGTTGCTCAGCTGGATGATAGTCAGACTCTTAATTCCAGGGACATTGTTTCAAATCCTATGTGAGATAATAAATTTCAAGTATTTTATTAAAAAAAACGTTTTTTTGAATATTAGTGAAACAAGAGACTTATCAGTGTCTCATCTTGCACACATCAGAACAGTTCGCAAGAATTATTACCTGTAACAGGGGAACAACATTTTATACTGTATAAGAGTGTGCTGACTGGTTACCAAGTGGACTCTGATTGGCGGAGGCATTGCCATGGAAAATGCAGCATGGAACAGTTAACTGCTCAGCTTTGTTCAAATTCAACCAGATAGGTTGACTCTGATTGGTCAGGCATTGCCCTGGGGATTGAACGAAGGAATGACTGTTCCCTGAGCTTTTGTTCATTGAAAAAGGCGCAAGGCATGGACATGTTCCTTCTGTCTGCAAAGGTCAAGGCCCTATATGTGAATATACTTGGCTTCTAGCACGCGCAACTGAGCCACACTGCCAGCCCGACTGAAAATCTTAAATTAGTTTTAAGTGTAATCCTTAGCATAATCATGATTGCTTAGCAAGTGATGCCCAATCGCAGAATCACAAAGAATGTTGGACACTATGCTTTAAGTTTTGCGAGCACAGGCTGGTTGGGTACGGCAAGTACTTTGTCTATTGTGAACAGCCAAAGGGACATGTTCCATGCCTGGACAATATCCAGGCCTGGGCTGACAAGTGGCAAGTAGCATTTGTGCCACACAAGTTGTCAGGCAATGGCCACCTCCAACAAGACAGAATCCAATCATTGCCTCTTGATGTTCAATGGCATTACCATCACTGAATCCCCCATCTGCAACATCCTGGGGGTTACCATTGACCAGAAACTGAACTGGGCTAGCCGAATGAATACTGTGGCTACAAGAGCAGGTCAGAGGCTAGGAATCATGCGACAAGTAACTCACCTCCTGGCTCCCCAAAGCCTGTCCTTCATCACAAGTTTCAAGCCAGGAGTCTGATGGAATACCCCACATTTTCCTGGATGAGTGCAACTCTCAACACTCAAGAAGCTTGACATCATCCAGGACAAAGCAGCCCACTTGATTGGCACTTCATCCACAAACATTCACTCCCTCCACCGCCGACGCACATTAGCAGCAAAGTGTACCATCTACAAGATGCACTGCAGGAATTCACCAAGGCTCCTTAGACAGCATCTTCCAAACCCACAACCACTACCACCTAGAAGGACAAGGGCAACAGATAGATGGGAACACCAAGACCTAGAAGTTCCCCTCCAAGTCACTCACCACCCTGACTTGGAAATATATCGACGTTCCTTCACTGTCACTGAGTCAAAATCCTGGAACTCCCTCCCTAATAGCACTGTGGGTGTACCTACAACACATGGACTTCAGCGGTTCAAAAAGGCAGCTCATCACCACCTTCTCAAGGGCAATTAGGGTTGGGCAATAAATGCTGGCTCAGCCAGCAAAGGCCGCATCCCGGTAACAAATTTTTTAAAATGCCACTGCCTTCCCCAATATTTTATCGAAACCATGGGGAAGAAGTGGGGGTTATGTCACAGGACCCTGCCCCACCCCTCTCCAAGCTGCTGGAGCCTGTAATATTGTCTTGTGGGGCAGAACAAAGGCAGCTTGCCATCAACCAAACAACAGCAGAACTAGAGCTCTGTCCAAGTTTAAATTGCCTGGCCTTCATTTGCAATGGGTGGCGATAGCATAGTGGAATCGTCGCTGGACCAGTAATCTCAAGACCCAGGGTAATGCTCTGGGGACCCGGGTTGAATCCCACCATGGCAGATGTTGGAATTTGAATTCAATAAAAATATGGAATTAGAAGTCTGATGAAGGCCAGGAAACCTTTGTTTGTTGTTGTTAAAAACCCATCTTGTTCATTAATGTCCTATAGAGAAGGAAATCTGCCGTCCTTACCTGGTCTGGCCTACACATGACTCCAGACCCACAACAATGTGTTTGGCTCTTAAATGCCCTCTGTTAGAAATGGGCAATGCCAGCAATGCCCACATCCCATGAATGAAAAAAAAATCTACACTGTTTGTACAAGAAATCCTGTATCAGTGCCCACAAGACTAAATCATCTCTATGTGCCTATCCCATCAGGAAAGTCAATTCTACTGCAAAAGTGGATTATTCAGAATCCATATCCAGCCTGCTAAATCTGTCAAAGAATACACAGAACAACAAAAAAGTTAGACTTCTGATTTTACTCACGGGAAACAACTCTTATTTTGTCTGTACCTCTTTCTGTTCCCTATCCTACCTTTATTGTATGAATGAAAAGGTGGTCACGTTTTGCTCCTCCTCTCAGTTCAGTGAGCAAAAATAAACTAACCTTCTGATTTTACTCTATCTCGAGTTTGCTGTGGAGTTATTAATCGAGGATTGGTTCGCTCAAAACTGAAGGGTTGGGGAAACTACACCACCGCTTATAAAGGGCAAAATCAAAAATCAAAAACACCTTGTTTATTGACGGTTGGCGAGGGGAGAAAATCAGGGCTGTTCAAATTAAACTCCCTCCTGTCTGTAACAGCAAGCAGACCAAAACTGTACACAGTGCTCCAGGTGCAGTCTCACTAAGGCCCTGTACAGATGCAGCAATACTTTCTCACTTTTATACTCAATTCCCCTTGCAACAAACACCACATTCTATTTCCCCTCTAAATCACTTGCTGTACCTGCATACCAACATTTTGTGATTCATGTACCACAAAACCCTTTTGATAATAGAGTTCTGCAGTCCCCCTCATTCAATACAGATACTGTTTTTCCATTCATCCTGCCCAAGTGGACAAGTTCATTTTCCCACATTATACTCCGTCTACCAAATTTTTGTCCACTCATTTATATATATCCCTTTATAGGCTATGTCCCCTTGACACCTTTCTTTCTTTCCTACCTTTATCATTAGCAAAATTAGCTACCACATATTTGGTCCCTTCATCCAAGTCATCAATATATATTGTAAATAGTTGAGGCCCCAGCACTGATACCTGAAGCACTCCACTAGTAACACCTTGCCAAACCCGAAAAATGATCCATTCATCCTGCTCGCTGCTTCCTTTTACCTAACCAATTCGTGCTAATACAATTTGCCTGACACAATGAGCACCATTTTGTGTAGTAAACTTTTATTTGGTATCTTGGCGAATGTCTTTTGGAAATCCAAGTACAGCATATCTGCAGGTTCCCTTTTATCTATCTTGTTACTTTCTTTTATTTTTACAGTGTGTGGACGTTGCTGGCTAGGCCAGCATGTACTACCCCATCCTCAAGTGCCAAGAAGATGGCAGTGATCTGCCTTCTTGAACTGCTGCTGCCCTTGTGGTGTAGGTTCACTCATGGTGCCGTTAGAAAAGGAGTTCAAGAAATGTAGGAAAAAATGTCATATTTCCAAGTCAGTTATGGTGTGTGGCTTAGAGGAGGACTTGCAGGTGGTGGCGTTCCCATGCATCTGCTGCCCTTGTCCTTCTAGGTGGTAAAAGGTTGCAGGTTTGGAAGGTGCTATCAAAAGGAGCCTAGGTGAGTTACTGCAGTGCATCTTGTAGATGGTACACACTGCTGCCACAGTGTGTCAGTGGTAGGAGGAGTAATGTTTGCAGATGATACAAAGATAGGTGGAGGGACAGGTAGTATTGAGGAGGCGGGGAGGCTGCAGAAGGATTTGGACAGGTTAGGAGAATGGGCAAAGAAGTGGCAGATGGAATACAATGTGAGGTCATGCATTTTGGTAGGAAGACTAAAGGCATAGACTATTTCCTAAATGGGGAGAGAATTCAGAAATCTGGAGTGCAAAGGGACTTGGGAGTCCTAGTTCAGGATTCTCTTAAGGTTAACTTGCAGGTTGACGCGGTAGTTAGGAAGGCAAATGCAATGTTGGCATTTATTTCGAGAGGACTAGAATACAAAAGCAGGGATGTGCTGCTCTGGTCAGATCACATATAGAATATTGAGAGCAATTTTGGGCCCCGTATCTTAGGAAGGATGTTCTGGCCCTGGAGAGGATCCAGAGGAGATTCACGAGAACGATCCCAGGAATGAAAGGCTTAACATATGAGGAATGTTTGAGGACTCTGGGTCTATACTCGATGGAGTTTAGAAGGATGAGGGGAGATCTGACTACAGAATACTGAAAGGCCTGGATAGAGTGGACGTGGGGAAGATGTTCCCATTAGTAGGAGAGACTAGGACCCGAGGGCACAGCCTCAGAGTAATGGGAAGACCTTTTAGAACAGAGATGAGGAGAAACTTCTTTAGCCAGAGAGTGGTGAATCTATGGAATTCATTACCACAGAAGGCTGTGGAGGCCAGGTCATTGAGTGTATTTAAGACCGAGATAGATAGGTTCTTGATTGGTAAGGGGATCAAAGATTACGGGGAGAGGGCGGGAGAATGGGGTTGAGAAACTTATCAGCCATGATTGAATGGCAGAGCAGACTCGATGGGCCAAATGGCCTAATTTCTGCTCCTATGTCTTATGGTCTTATGTTCAAGGTGGTGAATGAGATGCCAATCAAGCAGGTTGCTTTCCTCTGGCTGGTGTCAAGCTTCTCGAGTGTTGTTGGAGCTGCATTCATCCAGACAAGTTGATCTCATTTCGGCCTCAACTCCAATTTCCCGCCCTCTCCCCATAACGCTTCAACCCGTTACTAATTAAAAATCTGTCTATCTCCTCAAATTTATTCAGCATCCCCACATCCACTGCACTCTGAGGTCGTGAATTCCACAGATTCACGGCCCTTTGAGAAAAGTAATTCCCCCTCATCTCTGATTTAAATCTACCACCCCTTAGCCTAAAACTATGGCCACTCGTCCTGGAAAGCCCCACAAGGGGCAACATCCACTCCACATCTACTTTGTCTATCCCCTTTAGCGTCATATATATCTCAAATAGATCTCCTCTCATCCTTCTAAGCTCTAGCGAGTATAGGCCTAAACTGCTCAATCTCTCCTCATAAGACAAGCCCCGCATCTCTGGAATCAATCTAGTGAACCTCCTCTGAACCACCTCCAATGCAATTACATCCCTCCTCAAGTAAGGGGATCAAAACTGTGCACAGTACTCCAGGTGCGGTCTCACCAATGCCTTGTACAGTTGCAACAACACTTCCCTATTTTTATACTCTATTCCTTTTGCAATAAATGCCAAAATTCTATCTGCCTTCCTTATTGCCTGCTGTACCTGCATACTAGTTTTCAGCGATTCATGCAGAGAACACCAAGATCCCTCTGCACTGAAGCATTCTGATGTTTCTCTCCATTTAAATAATAAGTCGCCTTTTTATTCTTCCGATCAAAATGGATAACCTCACACTTATCCACTTTAAACTCCATCTGCCAAATTTTGGTCCATTCACCTAATCTGTCCATATACATTTATAAATTTTGTTATTTCTTACTTTCCCACCTATTTTGGTGTCATCTGCAAATTTAGCTGTAGTGCCTTCCATCCCTGAACCCAAGTCATTACTATAGATTATAAATAGTTGGGGCCAATAGTGAACCAGTTGGGTCTTTGTGATAGTCACTAATAGTCTCATGGTCACTATTATTAAGATTAGCTTTACCTTCCAGATTTAAAAATTGAATTTAAATTCCACCAGCTGGCATGTGGGATTTGAGGC
Source organism: Carcharodon carcharias (assembly GCF_017639515.1). NCBI lineage: Eukaryota > Metazoa > Chordata > Chondrichthyes > Lamniformes > Lamnidae > Carcharodon > Carcharodon carcharias. Next base: position 204,287,057 of record NC_054470.1, on the reverse strand, counting down.
TGTGTCCCCAGAGCATTAGCCCAGGCATCTGGATTACTAGTCCTGTGACATTATCACTGTGCCACCATCTCCCCCTAAACTATCAACTATTCCCTCTAAAATATGTTTCTAATGATTCAGTGAATGAAGACTCTCAGCAAAGATATATTCCATTGAGAAAGACTTAAGTATGCACCATCTGTGATTAACTAAGGACGTTGAGGATAGTATCAAAAATAAAAAAAAACATAATACATAATTAGTGGGTACATTAGGAGATTGGACAGATTTTAGAAACTGCCAAAAATTTAGAGGGAGAAATTAGAATGTGAGTGAAAGCTAGCTAGAAACATTAGAACATTGTAAGAGTTTCTGGACATACTTAAAAACGAAAAGGGTAACTAAAGTAAGTGTTGGTCCTCGAGAGGCCAAGAATGGGAATGAATAATGGGAAACAAGGAAAAGTGTTGAACAGATATTTGTCTGGCTTCACTGTAGAAGACATCCTTATCTGGTCTGGCCTACATGAGACTCCAGACCCAAACAATGTGGTTGACTCTTAACTGCCCTCTGAAGTGGCCTAGCAAGCCACTCAATTCAATGGTAATAGGGATAGGCACCAAATGCTGGTTTTGCCAATAATGCTCGCATCCCAAGAAAGAATGAAGACTTATAGAAAAAGTGGATACAAGAACTTGCAATTGGTTAAGCAATGCACAGTATTGTTAGCCTGTGTCACACAAATTGCTTGTGTTAATGCAATAGCTGACAGCCCCACACAGATCTGCTCCCCCTAGTGTTGCAGCTTGAATAAACAGCCATCAACCAAAGCCAATTTGATAATTTATTGAATAATTAATTTTATTATTCAGTTAATCGATCAGATCAAGAGGATAAACTTCAAATTAAATATCAGGGAATAATAACACAAAAAGTCTGAATTTTCCAGTATAAAATCTAAAACACAGTTAAGTAAAAATTTTCAGTTAACCTCCCTATATAAGTGACATCAGCACAGGAGAAGCATTGAACTGGTGAGTAGCTGCTGAACTTTATCCAAGTAGTAGGTTTACTGCATCCTGTTCCATGAGAGAACTCGAAGACGCTTCTCTTGTCCTGGATAACCATATGTGCAGGAAACGTAATCAGCTGCAGCAGCTTGGTCTCAGGGTCTCAGACAGAGCTTAAGAGCCAGCGTCACTGTTGATAAGCGGCAAGCAGCTTTCACACCACGCAAGTAACAGGCAATAAATCTCTCCAGCCATTTCCCTTCATATTCAATGGCACTACCATCGCTTACTCTCCTATCAACTTTTTGGCGCTACCAGTGACCAGACACTGACTGGACCAGCCAGATAGATACTGTCCTGTTGCTACAAGAGCAGATCAGAGGCTGGGAATTCTGTAACTCAACTCTTGTCTCCCTAAAGCCTGTCCACCATCTACATGTCAGGGGTGTGATGGAATACTCTCCACTCACCTGGATGAGTACAGTTCCAACAACACTCAAGAAGCTCAACACCATCCAGGGCAAAGCAATCCGCTTGACTGGCACACTATCCAGTATCAGTGCACACTGGCAGCAGTGTGTACCATTCACAAGATGCACTGCAGCAAATCACCAAGGCTCTTTCAATGACAGTACCTTCTAAACTACGACCACTATCAGCTAGAAGGACAAGGGCAGCCGATGCATGGGAACAGCACCACCTGGAAGTTCCCCTCCAAGCAGCACACCATCTTGACTTGGAAATATATCACCGTTCCTTCACCGTCACTGGGTTAAGATCCTAGAAGTCCCTTCCTAACAGCACTGCAGGTGTACCTACACCATATGGACTGCAGCGGTTCAAGGTGGCAGCTCGCCAGCATGCAAGCATAATTTGGGTTGGGCAACAAATACTGCCCGTGTCAGTGACACAATCGTCCCATGAAAGAATAAAAAAAATTCCCACAATTGAGCCAATTTCAACTGAACTTGAGAATTTTTATTTTATTATTTATATGCATTTATATTGCTTCATTCCCTCAGCTTTAAATCTCTCTGCTATTTAAGATGACCAGTGAAGCTCTCATTCAGGGCCCTATTGCTGTCCAGTAGTGTGCTACTTTTTGTGTTTCCCAGCTTTGCTGTAATGTCTTTTGGTTCCCTCCCAACCAGCTTCTAACCTGATTCAGCCTTTTCCCACTGGCCTGCAGCATTACATTCTTGTACCTTTATCCCCTTCGTTCATCCTCCTGTCCATCATATCTCTACATTCGCTCTGCACTCTTCGTGTCTAACATGGGAAATTGTACATAGACCTTGTTCCATCATACTTTATCACACAATTAGGCAATCATTCTCCAACTGTGATTTTTTTTTGCCCACGTTTCCCAATTACTGTATCAAGTTCCATCAGATACAGTGTAATTGCAGATTCTGACCACAAGGTAGCACCATATTACCTTTCTCCACAAAGTTTTCAGTTTTTTAATTTACATTATTTACAATGTTATTTAAGGGAATTAAATATTTCACAGCAACGGGACTAAATATAACCACTAACTATATTTTAATATCTTCATTAACAAGCTAATTTCCAAGGCCTCAGCTTCTCAAGGCTGGTCTGCAACTGGATTTTACATTACAACAGGCAAAACTGCTTCAATCATACATGTGCAGCCTAAACAAGTGCATCAACAGGACTGAAATGAAACATTGCTAGTTCTGGGTGTCCTGAAGCTCTACTTGCAGCTCAATAGCAATGACATTAATGACAGGGAGGAGCTTGCTACCAATCGTTAAAAACGGCAACAACTTGTCCATCAAGCTGCATCATGCCTTGAGTCACATCATCTTAGTGATGAGACAAAGCAGCAGCAAAGGAAAAAAAGGAGGCAAGTCCTACACTCCAGGTCCCACAACCTAGTGAAACATCCTGCCCCATGTGCCCAAAGATCTACAGGGCAAAAATCAGTCTGTTCGGTCACATGAAGACATGTGGCAGAAACTCGCAACCTTGAGCAGACATCATCCTCAAATCAAGGGACTGACAATAACAACGATCAATAGGATTTGAATGTCTTTGCCTTTTGTAGCTGCTCCCCTCCAACATCCCTTAAGAGTCAGACCTTAACCAGGTACTGCCAGAGCCAGAGCCCATTTCCACACTCCATACACTCAAAAATGCCAAGTCAGTGCCTTTGATCAAACATTTGATTTACACCAATATTCCTCTGTGACATTGCTAATGGTAACAGGTTTAAGAAGTGCTACCATTAGGAAAAACAGATGTGCATTTGTAGATTTTCATTGGTAAATTATGAAAGTCAGGTTTTTAGTTCTGCAAATTGTGCAGCTTACACACCCTTTCCACATTAAAATGAAAATCTCCCTGTAATGCCTGCTTCCAGATGACAATCTCTCAATTCCAGCTGGCCTGGTGCTATATTTTTCTACAGTTTACATGAGCACTTTAGCAAAGCATAATAAGTGGCCATATGCAAGGAGTACTGCCCTGCTGGAGATGTTGCCTCAAACAAACAAGGAGACAAGAGAACAAGGTTTCTGACAGGACAAGGTGATGATGGTTTTAATCTCAATAGTTATTGTGAAATAGGAAGAAGGATGGTAGTGAGTTCATGCAGAGACTGAAAGGCTGCACCTTGAGAGGACTAAAATGAAAAAACAGTATACTATAAATGGCACAATGTTGAAAAGTGTTGATGAGCAAAGAAGTCTTATTTTCTATACGTATATGAATCCACAAAGGTGGCACAGCAACAGAACCTCATGCTATTGCCCATCTCTCAGTTGATGAATCAGTGCTAATCCATGTTGAACACCACTTGGAGGAAGCAGTAAGTGGGCAATGGCACAGAAAGTACTCTGGGTGGGGGACTGCAATGTCCATCATCAAGAGTGGCTCAGTAGCACCACTACTGACCAAGTCCTAAACTGGGTCTTCAGCAGGTGGGGAGGGAACCAACAAGGGGGAAAAAACATACATGACCTTGTCCTCATCAATCTACACGTCGCAGATGCTTTTGTCCATGACAGTATTGGTAGGGAGTGACCACCACACAGTACTTATGGAGACAGTGTCGCGTCTTCATATCGAGAACATCCTCCATTGCACTGTGTGGTGCTACAACTGTGATAAAGGGATAGAATTCCAACAGATCCAGCAACTCCAAACTGGGCATATATGAGGCACTGTGGGTCATCAACAGCAGCATTGTATACAACCACAATCTGTAAACTCATGGCCCAGCATATCTCCCACTCTACCGTTACAGTTATGCCGGGGATTCAATGATGAGTGCAGGAGGGCATGCCAGGAGCATCACTGCAAGTTTCTCAGGGTAGTGTTCAAGGCCCAACCATCTTCAGCTATTTCATCAATGATCTTCCTTCCATCAGAAGGTCAGAAGTGGGGATGTTCACTGCTAATTGCACAATGTTCAGCACCATTCACAACTCCTCAGATACTGAAGCAGTCCCTGTCCATATGCAGCAAGAACTGGACAATATTCAGGCTTGGACTGACAAAAAGCAAGGAACATTCATGCCACACAAGTGGCAGGCAATGACCATCTCCAACAAGAGAGAATTTAACCATTGCCCCATGGCATTCAATGGCATTACCATCACTGAATCCCCCACTATCAACATCCTGGGGGTTACCATTGACCAGAAACTGAACAGGACGAGCCAGATAAATAATGTGGCTCCAAGAGCAGGTCAGAGACTTGAAATCCTGTGGTGGGTAACTCACCTCCTGACTCCCCAAAGCCTGCCCACCCACCATCTACAAGGCACAAGTCAGGTGTATGACGAAACGCTCTCTACTTGCCTGGATGAGTGCAGCTCCTACAACACTCAAGAAGCTTGACACCATCCAGGACAAAGCAGCCCACTTGATTGGTACTTTATCCACAAACACTGACTCCCTCCACCACCAGCACACAGTGGCAGCAGTGTGTACGATCTACAAGATGTACTACAGGAACTCACCAAGGCTCTTTCAACAGCACATTCTAAGCCCACAACCTCTTCCATTTAAAAGGACAAGGGCAGCAAATGCATGGGAACACCACCACCTGCAAGTACCCCTCAAAGACACACACCATCCTGAATTGGAAATATCAGCTGTTCCTTTAATGAGGGGAATTGAAAAGTAGGGAGGCTATGCTTCAGTTGTACAGGACATTGGTAAGGCCACATCTGGAGTATTGTGTACAGTACTGTCTCCTTATTTAAAGAAAGATGTAAATGTGTTAGCAGTTCAGAGAAGGTTTGCTAGACTAATACCAGGAATGGGCAGCTTGTCTTATGAGGAAAGATTGGACTGACTAAGCTTGTATCGCTGGAGTTTAGAAGAGTAAGAAGCGACTTGGTCAAAACCTTTAAGGTCCTGACGAGTCTTGACAGGGTGGATGTGGAGAGGATGTTTCCTCTTGTGGGAGAATCTAGAACTAGGGGTCACTGTTTAAGGGGTCGACCATTTAAGACAACGAGGAGAAATTTTTTCTCAGGGTCATGAGTCTTTGGAACTCTCTTACTGAAAAGGCAGTGGAAGCAGGGTTTTTGAGTATTTTTAAGGCAGAGCTAGATAGGTTATTAATTAACAAGGTGGTGAAAGGTTATTGAGGGTAGGCAAGAATGTGGGGTTGAGGTTACAATCAGATCAGCCATGATGTTATTGAACGGCGGAGCAAACTTGAGGAGTTGTGTCCTGTTCCCGCTCTTAGTTCATATATTCCTATGTTCACTCCAAATATAGCTAGTGGAAAACCAAAGTAGTGGTAACTAAGAGTTTCTCAGGGTAGTGTTCTAGGCCCAAAGATTGCCCAAGATTGACTGAAGCCAATTCACATTCAAAGCAGGGCTGAACTGGGTATTAAATATACTGGATACAAGGTGCTCAAGAACGATAAGAAAGTAAGAAAGGGGCGGGGGAGAGTGGCAGCATTGATTCAGAAGAGCATTGTTGTGCCAGAGAAAGATGATGTCCCAGAGGTGAAGGGGAAATCTATTGGTTAGAGTTAAGGAACAAAGAAGGTGCAATTACATTGCTCGGTGCTGCCGATAGGCCACCAACTAGTAAATGTAGAGGAACAAATTTGCAAATAAATTACAGAGGGGTGCAAGAAATGTAGAGCAGTCATAACGAAGGCTTAAATTAGCTATAAGAGACTAAGATAGTAGTAGTGTAAAAGGTTGAAAGCGGTAAGAATTCCTAGGGTGTGTTCAGAAAATTTCTCTTCAGCAGTATGCTTCCAGTTCAATAAGAATGAAGGCACTGCTAGGCCTGTTCTTGGGAATGAGGTGGGCCAAGTAAATCAAGTGTCAGTAGGAGAATATTTAGGAGACAGTGATCATCGTATCATATGGTTTAGGATGATTATGGAAAAGCACAATGAACAATCCACAGTAGGAATAAATGGGGGAAAGCCAAATTCAATGGGGTAAGAATGGATCTGGGCCAATAACTTGGAATCAAAGGTTGGCAGAAAAAACAGTGACTGAATAACGGATTGTCTTTAAAGGAGGAGATAGTTCAGGCACAGTCGAGGTATATTCCCATGAAGAGGAAGGGTAGGGCAAACAAATAAAGCAATCCCTGGACAGTGAAAAAGAAAGAGATTAAGACAAAGTAAAAGGCCCTTATGTCAGATGGATAATATAACCACGAACCAGACTGAACATAGAAGGTTCAGGAGAAGCAAAAAAGTGAGGAAGCTAAAAGTGACTGGCAGTCATCATAAAAGGAAATCCCAAAGTTTTTTTTTATATGGGCATATAAATAGTAAAAAGGTAGTAAAAGGAGTGGAGCCGATTAGGGACCAAAAAAGGGATTTGCAGACAGAGGTTGGGGCCGTGGCTGAGGTGGCAAATGAATACTTATATCTATACAATTGTACAGGGCATTGGTCAGACATCTACAGCTTTGGTCTCCTTAGTTAAGAAAGGAAAGAAATGCATTAGCAGTTCAGAGAATGTTCACTCGATTGATGCCTGGGAGGAGGGCGCTGTTATCTTACGAAGGAAGGCTGGACAGGCTTTATCCATTGGAGTTTAGAAAATTGAAAGGTGATCTTAGTAAAACATACAAGATCCTGACAGGACTTGGCAGGGTGGATGCTTAAAGGAGTTTTCCTCTTGTGGGTTTCCCTTTTTTGGAGAGGCTAGAACTAGGGGGCACAGTTTAGAAATAAGGGGTCTCCCATTTAAGACTGAGATCAGAAGAAATATTTTTTCTCTGAGGGTTGTGAATCCTTGGTCTCTCTTGGGAAGAGAGTGGTGGAGGCAGGGTCAGTGAACATTTTTAAAGCAGAGGTAGACAGATTCTTGACTAACAAGGGAGTCAAAGGTTAGTGGCGGCAGGCGGAATGCAGGTTTGTGGCCACAATCAGATCAGTGATTATCTTACTGAATGGCAAAGCAGGCTCCAGGGGACAAATGGCCTACTCTTGCCCCTGATTCGTATGTTAGTATTTTCTGTTTCCACCAAGGAAGATGTTGCTATCCAAATCATGGTGAAAGAGGTGGTAGTTGGAAGGGAGGTGGTGGCGTAGTGGTATTGTCGTGGACTAGTAATCGAGAGGCCCAGGGTAATGCTCTGGGGACACAGGATCGAAGTCCACCACAGCATATGGTAACATTCAAATTCAGTTAATCAATACGAGCCTCTTCCGCACTGTGATTCTGTGAACGCACAAAATAGTAGTAGGCCATTCGGCCACTTGAGCCTGCTCCGCCACTCAATAAGATCATGGTTGATCTGTTTCGTGTTTCAAGTTCCACATTCCCATCTATCCCTGATAACCTCTGATTCCCTTGCTCAACAAGAATCTATCTACCTCCATCTTAAAAACATTCGAAGACACAGCCTCCGCCGCCTTCTGAGACAGAGACTTCCAAAGTCGCACAACCCTCAAAGAATTTCTCTTATCTCTGTCCTATAAGGGCGACCCCTAATTTTAAAACAGTGCCCCCTAGTTCTGGACTCACCCACAAGAAGAAACATCCTTTCCATGTCCATCTTGTCAATACCATTCTGTTTTTTTATACCTCTTGCCAAAGTGAACAACTTCACATTTTTCCACATCTCGAATTAAAAAGTTAGTCTTGGTAGTAGCAACCATGAAACTAATGTCGATTGTTGTAAAAACCCACCCAGGTTACTATGTCCTTTTGGAAGGAAATTTGTCGTCTTTACCTGGTCTGACCTACATGCGACTCCAAGCCCACAGCAATGTGGTTGACTCTTAGATGCCCTCAGAAATTACCTAGCAAGCCACTAGTAATATAAAAGCTACTACAAAGTCTACAAAAAGTAATGAAAACAGACACATCAGCCGGCATCAACTTAGGTACCAGAAGCTACAAAGGCAAATACAGCCCTGTCAACCCTGCAAAGTCCTCCTTGCTCATGTCTGGGAAATAGTGTCAGAATTAGGAGAGCTGTCTCACAGACTAGTCAAGCAACAGCCTGACAGTCATCCTCATGGAATCATACCTTACAGATAATGTCCCAGACACCACCATCACCATCCTGCATATGTCCTGTCCCATCGGCAGGACAGGCCCAGCAGAGGTGGCAGCACAGTGGTGTACAGTCAGGGGAGGGTTGCCCTAGGAGTTCTCAGCATGAACTATGGACCTCATTAAATCTCATGGCATCAGGACAAACATGAGTAAGGAAACCTCCTGCTGATTACCACACACCACCCTCCCTCAGGTGATGAATCAGTGCTCCTCCATGTTGAACATCACTTGGAGGAAGCACGGAGGGTGGCAAGGACACAGAATGTGCTCTGGGTGGAGGACTTCAATGTCCATCACCAAGAGTGGCTCAGCAGCACCACCACTGACTGAGCTGGCCATGTCCTAAAGGAGATAGCTGCTGAATTGGGTCTTTGGCAGGTAGTAAGGGAACCGATCAGAGGGTAAAGCCTGCTTGACCTTGTCTTCACCAATCTACAGTATCCGGATACATCTTCCATGACAGTATCGGTAGGAGTGACCACCACATAGTCCTTGTGGAGACAAAGTCCCGTCTTCACATTGAGGATTCCCTCCATTGTGCTGTGTGGCATTACCACTGTGATAATTGGGATCGACTTCAAACAGATCTAGCAACTCAAGACTGGGCATCCATGAAGCACTGTGAGCCATCAGCAGCAGCAGAACTGTACTCAAACACAATCTGTAACCTCATGGCCCAGTATATCCCTCACTCTACCATTATTGCCAAGCCAGGGGATCAACCCTGCTTCAATGAAGGAACACTTGGCACACCTAAAAATGAGGTGCCAACCTGGTAAAGCTACAACACAGTTCTAGTTGTGTGCCAAACAGCGAAAGGAACGTACAATAGACAAAACTAAGTGATCCCACAACCAACGGATCAGACCTAAGCTCTGCAGTCCTGCCACATCCAATCATGACTGGTGGTGGACAACTAAACATCTTATCAGAGGAGGCAGCTCCACAGCTATCCCCATGCTCAATGACGGAGGAGCCCAGCATATCAGTGCAAAAGTCGAGACTGAAGCACTTGCAATAATCTTCAGCCAGAAATGCCAAGGGGGTGATCCATCTCGGCCTCCTCCTGAGGTCTCCAGCATCACAGGTGCCAGTCCTCAGCCAATTCAATTCACCCCATGTGAAATCAAGAAACAGCTGAAAGCACTGGATATTGCAGCAGCTATGGGCCCTGACAACATTCCGGCAATACTACTGAAGACTTGTGCCCCAAAACTAGTATCGCCTGCAGCAAATTTTTCCAGTACAGCTACAACCTAGCTATGGCATCTACCTAGCTATGTAGAAAACTGTCCAGCCATGTCCTGTACACAAAAAGGAGAAATCAAACCCAACCAATTACCGCCCCATCAGTCTACTTTCGATCATCAGTGAAGTGATGGAAGCTGCCATCAAGAGTGCTAACATGTGGCACTTAAACAACCTAAAACAACTGCTGTTCAGTTTCTGTTCCACCAGGATCACTCAGCTCCTGACCTTATTCCAGCCCTAGTCCAAACATGGACAAAAGAGCTGAACTCCAGAGGAGAGGCGAAAGCCAACTGCCCTTGACTTCAAAGCGACATTTGACAGGGCGTGGCATCACAAAGCCATGACAAAACCCAATCATCTTCAGCTTCATCAATGAACCCTCCTTTCATCAAAGGGTCAGAAGTGGGGATGTTCGCTGATGATTGCACAATGTTCAGCACCATTCGTGATTCCTCAGATACATGCTCATATGCTGCAAGACCTGGATAACATTCAGGCTTGGGCTGGCAAGTAACATTCATGCCACGTAAGTGCCAGGCAATGACCATCTCCAACAAAAGAGAATCTAGCCATTGCCCCTTGACATTCAATAGCATTACCATCACTGAATCCCCCGCTATCAACATCCTGGGGGTTACCATTCACCAGAAACTGAATTGGGCTAGCTATATAAATACTGTGGCGACAAGAGCAGGTCAGAGGCTAGGGAATCCTTTGGCAATTAACTCACCTCCTGATTCCACAAAGCCTGTCCACCATCTACAAGGCACAAGTCAGGAACATGATGAAATACTTTTCACCTGGCTGGATGAGTGCAGTTCCAACAACACTCAAGGAGCTCAACATCAGCCAGGACAAAGCAGCCAACTTGACTGATACCCCAATCGCCACCTCGAACCATCACTTCCTGTATCGCTGATGCACAGTGGCAGCAGTGTGTACCATTTACAAAATGCAGTGCAGCAACTCACCAAGACTACTTCGACAGCACCTTCCAAACTCACGAGCACTACCATCTGGAAGGATAAGGGCAGCAGATAGATGGGAACACCACCACTTGGAAGTTCCCCTCCAAGATACTCACCACCCTGACTTGGAAATATCCTGCCATTCCTTCACTGTCGCTGGGTCAAAATTCTGGAACTTCCTCCCAAACAGCACTGTGGGCGTACCTACACCACATGGACTGCAGTGGTTTGACAGGGCTCACCACTACCTTCTCAACAGCAGTTAGGGATGGGCAATAAAAACACTGGCTGCCCATATGCTGAGGAAGATAAAAAATAAACACACCTGAAGGGTTTAAAATTGATAAGGAGATGGTATTGATAGGCTGTCAGTACTTAAAGTTCATAAGGTTGGCAATGCCGTCCATCAATGCTGGAAAGCCTTGTGTTCGAACCATAGATCAACCACCATCCATGGGAGAGCTGCAACAAGTAATCAAACAAGTGAAAAACAACAAAGCCTGTGGCCCCAACAGCATTCCAGCTGACCTCCTCAAAGCTGGCAAATTTATTGTCACCTGAAGACTCCATGCACGCATCCTACAGATTTGGGGGGGGGAAAAGAACTCCCCCACACCCCTCTCTAGCCCACCAATCTCATGAATGCGATAATTGTAATTATTTTCAAAGAGGGAGATAAATCCTGCTGTGAAAACTGTAAAAATATTTCCCACTTGTCCATAACAGGGAAAATCCTGACACACATTCTCCTGAATTGCCTACTTCCTGTGGCTGAGGAAATCCTCCCAGGCACACAGTGTGGCTTTAGGCTTCCAGGAGAAACTGCTGTCAGACAAATCCAAGAAAAACCTATGTTGAGAACAACACTAGGAGCTCTGTTGCATTCATTGAACTGACGAAGGCATTGACTCTAAATCATGAGGCCCTGTGGATTGTGTTCCAAAGATTTGGATGTCCAAGAAACCGTTTTGAGTGGGAGATCTGAAACAAGACGCCTTCAAAATATGGTCTCAGGTCAGGCAAGGCTGTGTGATAGCACCCATAATATTTACAAACTACCTGACAGTGTCTATTCACCTCAAAGATCAACTGCCCTCTGGTGTCAGAATTAAAAATACTTTCTTGATGGAAAACTCCACTGCCTCCATGCTAAAAATAAACTAGCTTCCATAGATATACACGATCCACAGTTTGCAGATGACTGCAGTGCCGTTGCCCACTCTGCACCTAATTTACAAAGCATTCTTGATCTCTTCAACATACAAGAGACTACGTCTGTCCTTGAATGAGGACAGGAGGACCCCGACAGGCCGTCAGCAGCACCGAGAGCAGAGTGCCAGAGGAAGAATGTGGGACAGATCGTCAGCAGCACCTAGAGGAGAGTGCGAAAGGAGGACCCTGGGACAGGCAGTCAGCAGCACTCTAGTCCATCAAGAGGATCCAGCATCTAGTTTATACTCAAGTAGGAGTAAGGGTAAAATAAAAGCAAAGGTCCATATTCTATTTAGTTAAGATATGGCTGGGGAGCTCAGTCCCGTGAGTTTCACATCGGGGAGGTTTGCCAATGCTGTTTGCCAGATTTAAACTAAATTTGCAGAGGGATGGGATCCTGGTAAGTAGTTCAGAGGGGAGAGAAGCGGAGCTGGAATTAGAAGTTAAAACGCAAGTAAGTGAATCTGGAAGATAGAGGAAAAAGGCTAGATAAGAAAGTAGTGAGTTGAGCAAGGCTAAATAGAATATATTTTAATGCAAGGAACCTGAGGAATAAGACAGATAAGCTGAGGGCACAGGTGGCATGTGGGAGTATGATATCATGCCTATGACTGAGACTTGGCTAAAAGGAGACCAGGATTGGCAGCTCAACATTCCTGATTACAGGATATTTGGATGAGATAGAGAGGGAGATAGAGCCGGCCGGGGGTGGGGGGGGGGGGGGGGGGGGGGGGGGGGGTGGGGGTGATTGCAATATTGATCCAGGAACAATTATAGCAGTGAAGAGGGATGATATCTTGGAAGGATCATCAAATGAAGCCATATGGGTAGTAGTTAAAAAAAAAAAGGGCAAGTTGGGTATGTACTATAGGCTCCCAAACAGTCCGGGAGAGATAGAGGATAAAATATGTAATTAAATTTCAGAGAAGCGTAAGAAGAGTCTGAAGAAGGGGTCAAACAGACTCTAAATGTTAACTCTGTTTCTCTCTCCACTGATGCTGCTAGGCCTGCTGAGTTTTTCAAGAATTTTATGTTTTTGTTTCAGGTTTCCAGCATTTACAGTATTTTGCTTTTATCTTATGTAAGAATAATAGGGCAGTAATAGTAGGGGATTTTAACTACCCAAATATTAACTGAGATAGTTTTAGTGTGCAAGGTAGGGAGGGAGCAAAATTCTTAAGTTGTATCCAGGAGAACTTTTTTTAGCCAGTACATCAAAAGTCCAACAAGGGAGGGGGCAGTTCTGGACCTAATATTCGGAAACGAGCCCAGGCAGGCGGAAGGCGTATCAGTAGGGGAGCATTTTGGTGATAGTGACCATAACTCAGTCAGATTTAGGACAGTTATGGAAAAGGATAAGGTTCGGCTAGGACTAAAAGTTCTAAACCGGAGAAAGGCTAATTTTATTGAGGTGAAATACGATTTGGCCCAAGTGGACTGGGAGCAGCTGCTTGCAGATAAAACTGTGCCAGAGTAGTGGGAGATATTCAAGGAGGAAATGGAGAGAATAGGGCAAATATGTTCCCATAAAGGGGGCGAACAAGTCCGGAGAACCCTGGATGTCAAGGAACATAAAGGTTAGGATTAAGAAAAAAAGAGAAGCATATGGCAGGTACCAAGGGCTCAATACGGCAGAGTCCCCAGAGGAGTATAAAAAGTGCAGAGCGTAACTTAAAGGAAATTAAAGCATTGGTAGGTAAAATGAAGAAAAACCCAAAGGGGTTTTGTAAATATATAAACAGCAAGAGAATAACAAGGGAAGGAGTAGGGCCAATTAGGGACCATAGAAGTAACATGTGTGTGGACCTGGAAGACATGGGTGCAGTTCTCAATGAATACTTTGCATTGGTCTTCACAATGGAAAAGGACTGCGCAGATTTAGACATCAGGGTGGAGGACTCTGAAATATTAGGGGAAATTAAGAGAGAGGGAGAGAGAGAGAGAGAGAGAGAGAGAGAGTGTAGATACTAGCGGGTTTAGCAGCCTTAAAAGTGGATAAATCTGCAGGCCCGCATGAGATGTATCCCAAACTGTTGAGGGAGGCAAGGGAAGAGATATCAGGGGCCCTGGCAGTAATTTGCAAATCCTCTCTGGCCACAGGTGAGGTGCCAAAGGACTGCTAATGTTGTCCCATTATTAAACAAGGCAGGAAGGGATAGACCAGGAAATTACAGGCCAGCCAGTAGTGGGGAAGTTACCAGAAACAATTCTGAGGAACAAAATATATCTGCACTTGGAAAAACATGGATTACTCAGTGATAGTCAGCATGAATTTGTTATGGGAAGGTAGTGCTTGACAAATTTGATTTAATTTTTTGAGGAGGTAACCAGTAGTGTTGATGAGGGTAATACATTTGATGTGGTCTACATGGACGTTAGCAAGGCTTTTGATAAGGTCCCTCATGGCAGACTGGTCAAGAAAGTAAGAGCCCATGGGATCCAAAGCAAAGTGGCGCACTGGATCCAAAATTGGCTGAGAGGCAGGAAGCAGAGGGTGATGGTGGAAGGATGTTACTGTGACTGGAAGTCTGTGGGGCCCGCAGGACTTGGTGTTGGGGTCCTTGCTGTTTGCGGTGTACAAACGATTTGGACTTAAATGTAGGGGGCATGATCAAGAAATTCGCGGATAACACCAAAACTGTCAAGGTGGTAAATAGTGAGGAGGATGGCCGTAAACTGCAGGATGGACTGGTCAGGTGGACAGAGCAGTGGAAAATGGAATTCAACCCCGAAAAGTGAGAGGTGATGCACTTGGGGAGAGATAAAAAGGCAAGGGATTATACTATGAATGGTAGGACCCTGAAAAGTACTGAAGTTCAGAGGGCCCTTGGTGTGCACATCCATAGATCCCTGAAGGTAGCAGGGCAGATAGATAAGGTGGTTAAAGAAGGCATATGGGACACTTGCCTTTATTAGCTGAGGCATAGAGTACGTGAGCAGGGGGGTTATGTTGGAATTGTATAAAATGCTGGGTAGGTTACAACTAGAGTACTGCTGCAGTTCTAGTCATCACATTACAAGCAGAACGTGATTGCTCTGGAGAGGGTGCAGAGGAGATTAACCAGGATGCTGCCTGGGCTGGAGGGTCTGAGCTCTAAGGAAAGATTGGATAGGCTGGGGTTGTTTTCCTTGGATCAGCGAAGGTTGAAAGAGGACCTGACAGAATCACACAGTGCAGAAGAGGCCCTTCGGCCCATCATGTCCACACCAACACATGAGAGAAACACCTGACCTACCTTCCTAACCCCATTTACCGGCACTTGGCCCATAGCCTTGAATGCTATGACGTGCCAAGTGCTCATCCAGGTATTTTTTTAAAGGATGTGAGGCAACCCGCCTCCACCACCATTCCAGGCAGCGCATTCCAGACCGTTACCACCCTCTGAGTAAAAAAGCTTTTTCTCACATCCCCCCCAAAACCTCCTATCCCTCACCGTGAACTTATTTCCCCTCGTGACTGACCCTTCAACTAAGGGGAATAGTGCTCCCTATCCCCCGTGTCCATGCCCCTCATAACCATCAGGTTGCCCCTCGGTCGTCTCTGCTCCAATGAAAACAACCCAAGTCTATCCAACCTCTCTTCATAACTTAAACGTTTCATCCCAGGCAACATCCTGGTGAATCTCCTCCGCACCCCCTCCAGTGCAATCACATCCTTCCTATAATGTGGCGACCAGAGCTGCACACAGTACTCCAGCTGTGGCCTCACCAAGGTTCTATACAACTCCAACATAACCTCCCTACTTTTGTTATCTATGCCTCGACTGATAAAGGCAACTGTCCCATATGCCTTTTACACAACCTCACTAACATGCCCCTCCACCTTCAGAGATCTAAGGACACACGTCAAGGTCCCTTTGTTCCTCAGAACTTCCTAGTGTCATGTCATTCATTGAATACTTCCTTGTCAAATTACTCCTTCCAAAGTGTATCACCTCACATTTTCCCGGGTTAAATTCCATCTGCCACTTATCTGCCCATTTCACCATCCCGTTTATATCTTCCTGTAGCCAAGACACTCAACCTCACTGTTAACCACCTGGCCAACCTTTGTGTCATCCGCGAACTTACTAATCCTACACCTCCACATTTGCCTTCTTTATAAGTCTCCCATGTGGGACCTTGTTAAAGGCCCCTGCAACCGTCCGCCCTTGCCTCCCTCAGCAGTCTGGAACACAAATCATCCAGACCAGGAGATTTGTCCACTTTTAAGCCTGCCAACACCTCCAATACCTTGTCACTCCCTATATCAATTTGCTCAAGAACCTTGCAGTCTCTCTCCCCAAGTTCAATACCTTCATCCTCATTCTTTTGGGGGAAAGATGGATGTGAAGTACTTATTCAACACTCTCACGATGTCCTTTGGCTCCACCCATAGATTTCCCCCTTGGTCCCTTATGGGCCCTACTCTTTCCCTGGTTCTCCTCTTCCCATTGATATACTTATAGAACATCTTGGGATTTTCCCTACTTTTACCAGCCAGAGCTTTCTCATTTCCCTTCTTTGCTCATCTAATTGCTTTCTTAAGCTCCACTCTGCACTCTGTACTCCACTGATGCCTCCGCTGATTTCCTTCTCTTGTACCTGCTAAAAAGCCTCTCTTTTCCTTCTCATCGTAACCTGAATATCTCTGCTCATCCATGGTTCTCTGGGCTTGTTACTCCTCCCTATCACCCTAGAGGGAACATGTTGAGCGTGCATCCTCCCCATTTCCTTTTTGAATGCCCCCACTGCTCTTCTGTAAATTTCCCCACAAGTAGCTGTTCCCAGTCTACCTTGGCCAGATCCTACCTAATTTTACTAAAATTCGCTCTCCCCCAATCCAAAACATTTTTTTGCAACTTATAGATTTCTTTGTCCATAACAAGCTTAAATTGTACCATGTTGTGGTCGCTATCACTAAAATGCTCCCCCACACCACCTCAGCCACCTGTCCGGTTTCATTCCCCAGAATTAGGTCCAGCACTGCGCCTTCCTTTGTTGGACCCTCTACATATTGACCTCAAAAGTTTTGTACATATTTCAAGAAATCCACTCCATCCAAGCCACTATGTCTATCCCAATTAATGTTGGGAAAGTTGAAATCGCTTAATATAATTACCCTATTTACACACCTCCGCAAATTGTGCACATATTTGCTCATCAATTTCCCGCTGACTATCTGGGGGTCTACAATAAACACCTAACAATGTGGCTGCCCCTTTCTTATTCCTAAGCTCTACCCACAAAGCTTCATTCGATGCATCCTCCAAGATATCATCTCTCTTTACTGCAGTAACTGACTCCTTAACTAATAATGCAATGCCTCTTCCTCTTTCACCCCCTCCCCTCCATCCTCACCGGAAGATTCTATATCCCGGAATGTTGAGGTGTATAAGATTGAGGGGTATAGATCCAACACTGGATCAGCTGCACCAGCTCAGCCTTCTACAAGCTACATCAGTGACTGTTCGACAAAGACCACTGCAAATCAACAGAAGTCCTTATGTACAAAGCACTTGTTATCACCACACACCTGTACTGCAGCGAGAACTGGAATGTGTACCAATGACACACAAGAGTGCTAGAGAAATTCATTCAACAGACACTACTGTCCTTCTTGAAGCCAGTTCTATGAACATTCAGGCAAAGCTCCAACAACCAACTTCGATGTCCAGATGGCTGAAAAGTCTCTCCTACACCAGGTCCTGTTTTCTCAACTCTCAAATGGCAAACATTCCAGGGGAGGACAAAGAAAAAGCTTCAAAGGCACTCTGAAGCTCTCCTTGAAACATGGCAGCATTGACATTAATGACTGGGAGAAGTTTGCTGTCAATTGTTCAGGATTGCAACAACGAGTCCATCAAGCTACATCGCACTTCGTGTCCTAACATTTTGATGATAAGGCAAAGCAGCAGCAGAGGAGGAAAGAAAAGGAAGCAAATTTACCTGTCCCATGTGTCCAAAGACCTGCAGGTCAAAAATCGGCAGTGACATGAAGCCCCATGGCAGAAACTCACGACCCTGACTGGATGTCATTCTTGAATTGAGAGAGAGCTGACAATACCATTGGACCGAGCGATTAATTGGAGTGCATAACAAAGGCAATCTTGGGGACTTTAATCATCTTATAGATTGGATAACTCAAATCAGCAAAGGTAGTCTGAAAGATGAGTTTGTCAAATGCTTTTGTGACAGTTTCCTGGAGCAATGCACTGTTTTAGATTGAACATTGTGCAATAAGGCAAGTTTAATTAGTAATCTCATTGTAAAAGATCCTCTGGGGCAAAAATGACAATTGTATTCCATATGAAATTTGAAAACAACACAAACCAGTCCTGAACAAGAAACTTAAAGAAAGCCAATTCCTCAAGTATGAGTGGGAGAGTTGGCCAAAGTTGATCGAGTAAATAGACTAAAAGCTATGGCGATAAATAAACATTAGAAAACGTTAATCAAAGAACAAACATTCAACAAGAACCAAAACTCAGCATGAAAGGTCCACCTGTGGGTTACTCAGGAAGTGAAGGACAGTATTAGATTAAAGGAAAAAAGGTTATAATGTTGCAAAGAATAGTAGCAAGTCTGAGGATCGGGGCCAGCAACAGGACACCAAAATGTTGAAGAAGGAAAAATTGGAATGATAGTAAACTAGACAGGAACATAAAAAAACGATTGTAAGAGCTTTTGCAAGTATATAAAAAGTAGAGTAACTAGTGTAAACTTTGGTCCCTTAGAGGCAGCAACAGGAGAAATTATGAGTCACGAGGAAATGGCAAAGACATTGAAATACTTGGTGCATTTTTACAGTAGAAGACGCAAATTACATATCAGAGACAAAGGATAATCAAGGGACTAAAAAAGCTGAGGAACGCAATTTAATATCAGCAGAAAAAAAGTACTGGAGAAGCCAAAGCCCCAGGACCTGAAGGCCTATATCGTAGGCTTCGAAAGAGTTGGCTGCTGAGATGGTGGATGAGCTGATTACAATTTTCCAATATTCTCTAGTTTCTAGAAGGGTCCAAGCAAGTTGGAGGTTAGCAAATGTAAACCTGTTATCAAGAAAGGAGGGGGAGAGAAAACAGAACTAGAGGCCAGTTAGCCTGACGTCTGTTGTCAGAAAAAATGCTGGAATCCTGTTACGGTAGAAGTCGTAACAACACACTTCAAAAATCATAGTATGATCACACAAAGTCAACGTGATTTTACGAAATTGAGAGGAGTTGCAAGTAATGATGACAGCAAACTAGGTTGGGGTGGTATAGCTAACAATGAAGAATGCAACGGGGCATGAGAAAACTTGCAATCTTGGCAGTTATATAGCAAATGAATACTGACAGATAAATGAGAGAGGATGCACATTGGTAGGAAAAATAGAATCATCTACAGGTAGGAAAATAAGAAACTGAATGGGGTAGAATCAATAAAATAGTTTAGCACAGTGAGAGCATTCAGTCTGTACCTTTCATGGAGCAAAATACTGCAGATGCCGGAAAATCTGAAATAATATCAGAAAATGCTGGAAATATACTCAGCAGGTCTGGCAGCATCTGTTGACAGAAAATCAGAATTAATGTTTCAAGTCTGTGATTTTTCATCAGAACTGGGAAAAATTAGAAATGTAATAGGTTTCGTGCAAGTGAAAGGCTAGTGGATGAGAAGAACAAAAGGAAATATATGGTGTTTGGTATAGGGCAGGAGAGATTAAATGACAAATGGTTGCATGGTGTAGGGCCAAAGGAAGTGATAAGGGGACAAGCAAGATGAATCTAAAAGAGATATGAATGGCAGGATAATGAATAGCTTCTGTCCGAAGGCAAAGAGAAGGAAATACGACAAAAACAGGAGGGGAAAAATAAACACAGTAAAGAAAGAAGGAAACAAAATGAGGTAGAGGCTAGGATCTAAAACTGTTGAACAATTCTGATGAAAAAAAAAATCACAGACCTGAAAAGTTAACTCTTTCTCTCCACTTTGGGGGGCGCACGCGATGGCATTGTGCTATTGTCACTGGACTAGTAACCCAGAGACCCAGGGTAATGCTCTGGGGACCCGGATTCGAATACCACCACGCTGAATTTGAATTCAATAAAAATCTGGAATTAAAAGTCTAATGATGACCATGGAGCCATTGTCAATTGTTGTAAAAACCCATCTGGTTCACTAATGTCCATTAGGGAAGGAAATCTGCCACCCTTACCTGGTCTGGCCTACATGTGACTCCAGACCCACAGCAATGTGGTTGGCTCTTAAATGCCCTCTGAAATGGCCTAGCAAGCCACTCAGTTGTAACAAACCGCTACAAAGTCACAAAAAAGGAACGAAACCAGGCGGACCACCCGGCATCGACCGAGGTACTGCAAAAGACAACAGCAATCTCAGCCCTATCGATCTGCAAAGTCCTCCTTACTAACATCTTGGGGGCTAGTGCCAAAATTGGGAGAGCTGTCTCACAGTCTAGTCAAGCAATAGCCTGACATAGTCATCCTCACGGAAGCATACCTTACAGATAATGTCCCAGACACCACCGTTACCATTCCTGGGTATGTCCTGTCCCACCAGCAGGACAGAACCAGCAGGTGCGGTAGCACAGCAGTATACAGCCAGGAGGGAGATGCCCCGAGAGTCCTCAACATTGACTCCGGACCCCATGAAGTCTCATGGCATCAGGTCAAACATGGGCAAGGAAACCTCCTGCTGATTACTATGTACCACCCTCCCTCAGCTGATGAATCAAGTGCTCCTCCATGTTGAACATCACTTGGAAGAATCACTGAGGGTGACAAGGGCACAGAATGTACTCTGGCTGGGGGACTTCAATGGCCATCACTGAGACTAGTTTGGCTGCACCACTACTGACTGAGCTGGCCCAGTCCTAAAGGAAATAGCTGCTAGACTGGGTCTGCAGCAGGTGGTGAGAGAACCAACAAGAGGGAAAAAATGCTTGACCTCATCCTCACCAACCTGCCTGCCGCAGATGCATCTGTCCATGACAGTATCAGTAGGAGTGACCACTGCATAGTCATTGTGGAGACGAAGTCCCGCCTTCACATTGAGAACACCTTCTATCCTGTTGTGCGGATAGATTTCGAACAGGTCTAACAACTCAAGATTGTGCATCCATAAGGCGCTGTGGGTATTAGCAGCAGCGGAACTGTACTCGAACACAATCTGCAACCTCATGGCCCGGCATATCCCTCACTCTACCATTACCATCAAGCCAGGGAATCAACGCTGGTTCAATGAACAGTGCAGGAGGGCATGCCAGGAGCAGCACCAGGCATACCTGAAAATGAGGTGTCAACCTGGTGAAGCTATAACACAGGACTACATACGTGCCAAACAGCATAAACAACAAGTGATAGGCAGGGCTATGCGACCCCACAACCAATGAATCAGATCTAAGCTCGGCAGTCCTGCCACATCAAGTCGTGAATGGTGGACAATTAAACAACTCACTTGAGGAGGAGGCTCCACAAATATCCCCATCCTCAAAGATGGAGAGTCCAGCACATCAATGCAGGAGATAAGGCTGAAGCATTTGCTACAATCTTCAGCCAGAAGTACTGAGTGGATGATCCATCTCGGCCTCCTCCAGAGGTCCCCAGCATCAGAGATATCAGTCTTCGGCCAATTCGATTCACTCCACATGATATAAAGAAATGGATGAACAACACTGGATACTGCAAGGCTTTGGGCCCTGACAATATTCTAGTAAAAGTACTGAAGACTTGTGCTCTAGAACTTGCCTCACTCCTAGCCAAGCTGTTCCAATACAGTTACAACACTGGCATCTACTCAGCTAAGTGGAAAATTGCCCAGGTATGTCCTGTACACAAAGAGCAAGACAAATCCACCCCAGCAATTACCGTCCCATCAGTCTACTCTCGATCATCAGTAAAGTGATAGAAGGGGTCATCGACAGTGCTAGCAAGCAGCACTCACTTAGCAATAACCTGCTCACTGACACTCAGTTTGGGTTCCTGACCTCATTACAGCCTTGGTTCAAACATGGACAAAAGAGCTGAACTCCTGAGGCAAAGTGAGGGTGACTGCCCTTGACATCAAGGCAGTATATGACAAAGTGTGGCATTAAGAAGCCCTGGCAAAACTGGAGTCAATGGGTATCAGGGGGAAAACTCTCCACTGGTTGGAGTCATGCCTAGCAAAAAGGAAGATAGTTGTGGTTGTTGGAGGTCAGTCATCTCAGCTCCAGGACATCACTGCAAGAGATCCTCAAGGTAGTGTCCTCAGCCCAACCATCTTCAGCTGCTTCATCAATGTTCTTCCTTCCATAAGGTCAGAAGTGGAGATGTTCATTGATGATTGCACAATGTTCACCATTCGCGATTCCACAGATACTGAAGAAGTCCATGTCCAAATGCAGCAAGACCTGAACAATATCCAGGTTTGGGCTGACAAGTGGCAAGTAACATTCATGCCACACAAGTGTCAGGCAATGACCATATCCAACAAGAGAGAATCCAACCATCGCCCCTTGATGTTCAATGGCATCACCATCACTGAATCCCCCACAAGCAACATCCTGGGGCTCACCAGTGACCAGAGACTGAACTGAACTATCCATATAAATACTGTGACTACAAGAGCAGGTCAGAGGCTAGGAATTGTGTGACGAGTAACTCACCTCCTGACTCCCCAAAGCCTGTCCACCATCTACAAGGCACAAGTCAGAATGTGATGGGATGCTCCCCATTTGCCTGGATGAGTGCAGCTCCCACAACACTCAAAAAGTTTGTCACCATCCAAGACAAAGCAGACCGCTTGATTGGCACCACATCCACAAACATTCACTACCGACGCATAGTAGCAGCAGCGTGTACCATCTACAAGCTGCACTGCAGGAATTCACCAAGGCTCCTTGGACGGCACATTCCAAACCCACGACCACTACCATCTAGAAGGACAAGGGCAGCAGACACATGGAAACACCACCACCTGGAAGTTCCCCTCCAAGTCACTCACAATCCTGACTTGGAAATATATCGCCGTTCCTTCACTGTCGCTGGGTCAAAATCCTGGAACTCCCTTCCTAACAACAATGTGGGTGTATCTACACCACATGGACTGCAGTAGTTCAATAAGGCAGCTCACCACCACCCTCAAGGGCAACCACGGATGGGCAATAAATGCTGGCCCAGCCAGCAGAGCCCACATCTCATGAATGAATAAAAAAAGATGCTATCTGAGCTGCAGAGTATTTCCCGCATATTTTTATTTCAGATTTCCAGCATCTGCAGTATTCTGCTTTTGCATTGTTTAATTCACTGCCACTTCTCTTCTAGGAATGCCCACCTTGAAGTTGTGCTGTATTTTCTTCTCTAATTTCCCCTACCAAATTAGTCAATCCCCTTCCCCATAGCACTAGCAAATTACCCCAAGGACATTGGTCTGGATTTGTTCAAATGAAATCTGCAACAAAAAAGTTCATCTCAAATGAGTGTACAAAGCTCTGCAAATGTGTTAGACTTATCTGCCACCCTTAATCACCTCACAATCACTATCTGTATTATCAAAATGGATTGCAAAACACTATGAGCCTTCGGCCTTTATGCTGCAGAAGTCACTTCAACATATAGGTACCAAGGATTGTTTGTTTACCTGTCTATTAACCAAGTACACAATTGATGGACTGATAGATCAAATTTAGATCCTAGATGACCCCGAACTTTAGTACATTGTACAACTGTTGACAATCAAGTGAAAGCAAGAATAAAAAAAGGTGTCAGCAAAAAAAAAAACAATTGGCTCAATTATAAAATCTATTACTACATAATAAGATGCATATTGAGGTCACATACGAAAATCAACTCAAAACACATTTAATGAACTTTGCACGTTTCAAAGTATCACTGTAAAGACTTCCGTAGTGGACACTGCTATGCAATCTCAGTTCCAATCATACCTCAAATAAACTCTATTTAAACTGTAGAACTGCAACAGAAACAGTAGACATTTAGAAGCCTATAACAAAATGATAAACAATAAAAGTCAGTACTTACAATCAGTGAGGCTAGCAATCCCAGCAAGTGTGGTGATGGGAACATGAGGCATATCCCCATTCATCCTGAAGTTGTAGAAATAATCGTGTCTATGCACAGATATTTCAGTCTAGGTCCCAGTCAACTTCACTTCACATCTCCCAGATACTGCAAAAAACAAAGTCAGTCCATCAATATCAGTAGTTACATCAATTCCAGTTCAGTTGGAAACACAGTCAGAGAGGGCCACTATTTGGCCATTGTATCCATGCTGGCTCAATGCTGAAGCAATCCAAAACTTCACTGCCCCTCCTCCATAGCCCTATATCTTTCCCTATTTCAAATATTCATCAATTTTCTGTTAAATGAATCAAAGGTTTGTGACAAAGGAGTTCATGTCCTAAGTACCAGGTGTGAAGAAATTTCTCTTAACTCACGCTCGAGATAATTTTAAATGATGACACGCTTGTCATTCCTAGTCTTTCGTTATTTTCCAGTTCATACTAAGCAAAAGAAAAAACAAATCCTGAATACTTTAAATAAAAACAGGAAATGCTGAAACTAGAAAAGTAGTCAGCATTCAAAAATGAAAGGAAGCTTAATGATTAACGAGTAGATTTTAAAGGGTAGTTCTGCTGTATTTCCCAAACAAATGCTTTAAATAGCTGGAATGTCAAAATAATTTTCCAAAAATATCACATTTACAACATGAATACTAGTCATAACTTTACTTAGAAATATAATCTGCATCAACATGGCCATAATATTAAAAGCAAACTTTGCAATTCTAATCAAGTCTTTAAAAGGAAATTTAAAGAATTAAAAAGGAGCATCAAGTGTTAATGACATTGATGTTTAATAACCTCTGGAAAACAAAACTAAGCTGCTTATCAAATGCAGAATTTTAGAAATTAAAGATATGCTCACTGTACCTTACATGCACGGACATTTGTTTATGAGCAGTATGTGAAAGGATTATCTTGCACGTATATACTTTGTACTTTCAGCTTCAAATTGGGTTAGATTATATTCAGTCCTCTTGAGCAAATACCATTGCACTGCTCACCCTAATACTTTTGGGATGGACTCCTTGTACAAAAACCCCCAAGATCTTTTTGTCCCCTTTATGCCTCTAAATAAACTATTCCAGTACTGCCCACCTGCCAACAGCTGCATAATTTTCTTATCAGCAACATACTGAATGGACAGACCTTATTGACCAGCCAGTCTGTCTTGGTCCATCTTTTGTATGGTTGGTCTTTCAGAAGAGCCGTGAAGAAACATTTAGTCCACCAAGCTTGCACTTGTGTGTTTTGTCTGAGTCTATATGTGTAACAAAATGCATAACTTCCCCTCCCACTCATTTCTTTTGCAATAATCTTACATCGGAGGCAGTTTTGAAGATGCACAAACAAAACATTTTTACCTTTGAAGAGCCATAAGGACTCAAACCGTTAACTTTTTTTTCTCCACAGATGCTGTTAGGCCTGAGTTTTTCCAGCATTTTCTGTTTTTGTTTCACTTTTACCTTTTACCTCAATCCATTAGGTCAGATTAGTAGTTAATTAATAGCTCAGTTAATCTTCTACAAGTACCATGTAATTGAAGTATAATGGGTTCATAGAATTTTTATATGAATGTTAGCTCCTGAAATACATAAATACAGACATTTTCAAGTACTGATGTACTTGACAAATGAAATAGGTTAACATAGCCTGGGACCAGTAAAAATGAGGGTGGAAACTGTCCCAACACAGGTTTCATATGAAATTGGACAATGATCAAAGTCCTTGAAGAGAAGGGAATATAAGACAGCAGAGTGGATTTAAACTAATAAGGGAGTGAGAGATAGGACAGATCTAGAGAGGGGGAAGAAATGGAATGAGTCATAGGTACCAAATTAAGTTAAGAGATTTTGAACACAGGTCAAAGAGTAATTTCTTTCACTGCATCTCCTGACACTAAACTGGAACAGGAAGTCAGCAGCCACTCAGTTAACCAGGGCATGTACATCATTGTGCATCCATTGAATGCTCACCACCCGCTTGCTGCCTCCAGTTTGCCGCCTCACTCACACCACCCGGCATGGACCCTGTCATTTTGTTCATTGGCCTGTTCACCGCTCCTCAAGCAACTCTTGGCTGTGTTGCCAGTCCTCTGCTGAGCGGCGAGCGGTAGGCAGTGAGGGAGCAGGGCAGTGAGCGGAATGCAGTAAAGGGTCAGGAGCAGGGCGGCCTGTGAGGAGGGGAGGTCAAATCAGAATTTAATTACATGCGATTCCAAAATCTTTAACTGGTGTTTTGGGGATCAACATTCCATGAAAAATACAATCCTTAACCATGGTTGTCAGAGTGTAGATCATACATCATTAAAGACTCTGCAAAGCAGAGAAACATTTGAAAAAACAAATCGCATTTTATTAGTGTTGCATTTGTTAAAATATTTTTACACTGCTCAATATTAAGGGTGGTAACATTCTTTTGATGCAGGCAGCTACCCCCTGGCAGTGATGTCACAGGCACTGTGACTGCATGTGCGACAAGTGCAACCTCTGCAGTTACAATGTCAACAAACAGCCTCTTATCAATGTTACGATGGAATGTTTACCTTACCTTCCTCTATCTACTAATGCTTCCTCATCTGCTGAGTGTTTCTGGCATTTTCAGTTTTTAATTTTGGATCTCCGGCATGCACAGGTATTTTACTTTTGTATTAGTGATCCAGGTGTCCTGAACTAATAACCCAGAGAATGAGGGTTCAAACCTCAACATGCTAATTTGAGAATTTGAATTCAGTTTGAAAAAAACAGGAAATAAAAAGCTGATATCACGAAGTGACCCCCAAGTAGTTCAGTAACATATTTTAGGGAAGGAAGCATGCTGTCCTTCCCCATCTGAACTATAAGTAATTTCAGCATCTATCAAAGAAAACAACTTAACTGCTAATCTTATTCCATGACAAAGACCTTGTTTCAGATTTTTATTATAGAATTATAACTACTCTTCCCTAAGTTTGAGTGGTGACATACCCATTGGGAGTTGGACTGCAAAGAAACTTGAGGGTATAGACTTATCTCTTTGGAGTCGTAACTGATGTATTCTTCAAATTCACCTGACAGCTTTTCAAAAACCTTTTCATTCAAACCTAATGGACCTTCAGCCTTAAAGAATAGTGTGCAAATAATAATTTGTATCAAATAATTGGCCCCATTATTTTGCCACACTTAACCAATCCCATTAATTTAACTAGCCTTTCTATGTAACCTATGCCACCCCACCCCTTTCCTATGTCACCCACCACCCCAATCTCTCCAGCCTGGATAGACTTTGTTGTTGAACTCCTCTTACCTTACGCTACTTGTTTTTTCCCCCCACCAGCCTCCTCCATACCATCCCTCCCATGTATTTCCCCCAGACTAATTCGCAATCCCTCCCATCAGGATAACTTGGTTGTTGGGTTCCCCTGACCTTTCACTTTTTTTTTCTCCACCAACCCACCCCACCCCCGCCACCATTCCGCATGCACCAGGTTCCACATGTCAAATCAAGCCACCAACTGAAAAGGGCACATATGGTTATAGATATAATTAATAAGCCAATGGTGTAAAGTTAAATAGTAGATTGAAGTCCAATAGCTTTCACCATGTGGAACTTGCAATACTTCACCATTAAAACAGCCTATAAAGAAGTTTAATTGATCTATTTATCGACCAAACATTGATCAACTAATGCAGGTGCAGATTCCAACAGGCTTGTTACAAGTAAAGAGTTGACGTTTCGAGTCCTCATGACCCTTCGACAGAACTTGAGTTCGCGTCCAAGAAAGAGTTGAAATATAAGCTGGTTTAAGGTGTGTGTGTGGGGGGCGGAGAGATAGAGAGACAGAGAGGTGGAGGGGGGGGGGGGGGGGGGGGGGGGGGGGTGTGGTTGTAGGTTGTTTGTCCCTACAACCACACCACCCCCCCCTCCACCTCTCTGTCTCTCTATCTCTCCGCCCCCCCCCACACACACCTTAAACCAGCTTATATTTCAACTCTTTCTTGGACTCGAACTCAAGTTCTGTCGAAGGGTCATGAGGACTCGAAACGTCAACTCTTTTCTTCTCCGCCGATGCTGCCAGACCTGCTGAGTTTTTCCAGGTAATTCTGTTTTTGTTTTGGATTTCCAGCATCCACAGTTTTTTTGTTTTTAGGCTTGTTACAAGTGTGTTGACAGCTACTTCAGATCCTATCACGATTGGGTTTGGAATTAACAGCGACCCACAAAATTTACACAGTGCGCTTTAGAGTTACTGTGCATCCAAACAGTTCTGGACTATAAACAACTCTCAGGCCAACATTGCAACAGAAAACAGAAAACTTTGATATTTGGGTCCTGCTGGGGATTGCAAATGTAGACAAGTAAAATGGGATAGCATTCGGTTAATGCTACAAAAAGGGAACTAATGCTGGAACTGTTTAAAGTGCTGGTTAAGCAAGAGCTGGAACTGTGTGTATAGTTCTGGTCACCACATTACAGGAAGGACGTAATTGCTCTAGAGAGAGTAGAGGAGATTTACAAGAATATTGCCAGGGCTTGAAAACTGCAGTTATGAGGAAAGATGGATAGGATAGGGTGTTTTCCTTAGAATAGAGGCGGCTATGGGGTGACCTAATTGAGGTGTACAAAACCGAGGGGCCAAGATAGGGTAGACAGGAAAGACCTGTGTCCCCGAGCTGAGGGGTCAGTTATCAAGGGCACAGATTTAAGGTGATTGGTCAAAGGATTAGAGGGGACATGAGGGAAAACTTTTTCACTCAAAGGGTGGTGGGCATCTGGAATTCACTGATGTTAATGGTAACAATTGCTAGGAATTTTTTGGAACTGTAAAGATAAATACAAGAGAGATGCAGTCTATATCTTAAGTGTGCAATGGCTTGAATTTCAGACTTTTCATTTTCACTACATTAGACAAAAGATCCAAATTAGATCAAAGTGCTTAGAGGCTACATCAGGTAAAGCATTAGACAACAAGAGCAAAGGCCCCTGTACCATACAAATACATTTCAATGTACAAATTAGGAGTAGACCATCCAGCCTGCTCCACTATTCAATAAGATCATGGCTGATCTGATTGCAGTCTCAACTCCACAATCTGCTTACCTCGACTCCCTTATTCAAGGATCTATCCAACTCAGCCTTAAAAATATTCAATGACACTGCCTCCACCGCTCTCCAGGGAAGAGAGTTCCAAAGACCCACGGCTCAGAAAACATTTCTCTTCATCTCCGCCTTAAATATTTTGAAAACGTGTCCCCTAATTTGAGTCTCTCCCACAGGGGGAAACATCCTTTCCACATCCACCCTGTCAAGTCCCCTCAAGATCTTATAAGTTTCAATAAGAACCTTCTAAACTCCAATGAATACAGGCCCAGCCTGTCCAACCTTTCCTTACAAGATAACACCGTCAGTCACACCCCCATCCCATCCCAGGTATCAGTTGAGTGAACCTTCTCTTAACTGTTTCTAATGCAGTTTTATCCTTTCTTAAATAATTCTTAAATAAATTAAGTATCCTTTCTCAAAACTGTACACAGTACTCCAGATGTGATCTCTCACCAAAGCCCTGTGCAACTGTCGCAAAGCAACCTTGCTTTTATATTTCATTTGTCTTGCAATAAATGGCAACATTCCATTCGCCTTCCTAATAGCTTGCTGTACATACAAAATAGGAGTAGATGACCATTCAGCCTGCCAAGCCTGTTCCACTATTCAATAAAATCGTAGCTGATCTGCTTGTATTTCCAATTCCACATTCCCATCTAGCCCCGATAACCTTTCATTCCCTTGCCTAACAAGAATCTATCTACCCGGGACATAAAGGTATTCCACAACCCTGTCTCCATCACCTTCTGAGGCGGAGAATTCCAAAGTCACACAACCATCCAAAAGAAAAAAAAATTCTCCTTATCTCTGTCCTAAAAAGGCAACCCCTAATTTTAAAAGATTGCCCCCTAGTTCTGGACTCACCCACAAGAAACATCCTTTCCATGTCTACCTTGTCAAGGCCATTCAGGATCTTATATACTTCAGTCAAGTCACCCCTCACTCTTCTAAACTCCAGTTTAGATCAAGCCCAGTCTGTGCAACCTTTCCTCATAAGACAACCCACTCATTCCAGGTATCAATCTAGTAAACAACCTCTGAACCACCTCCAATGCATTTACATCCTTCCTTGAATAAGGAGGCCAAAATGGCACACAGTATTCGAGGTGTGGTCTCACCAATGCCCTGTATAACTGAAGCACAACATCCTTACTTTTATGTCGCTAAAGGTAAGCGTGCAGGTGCAGCAGGCAGTAAAAAAGGCAAATGGTATGTTGGCCTTCATAGTCAGAGGATTCGAGTACAGGAACAGGGGTGTCTTGCTGCAATTGTGTAGGGCCTTGGTGAGACACACCTGGAATAGTGTATGCAGTTTTGGTCTCCTTACCTGAGGAAGGATGTACTTGCTATAGAGGGAGTGCAGCCAAGGTTTACCCAACTGATCCCTGGGATGGTGGGACTGACATCGGAGGAGAGATTGAGACGATTAGGATTATACTCGCTGGAGTTCAGAAGAATGAGGGGGGAATCTCATAGAAACCTATAAAATTCTAACAGGACTAGACAGGTAGATGCAGGAAGGATGTTCCCAATAGTGGGGGAGTCCAGAACTGGGGGTCACAGTCTGAGAATATGGGGTAGACCATTTAGGACTGAGGTGAGGAGAAATTTCTTCATCCAGAGAGTGGTGAGCCTGTGGAATTCGTTACCACAGAAAGTAGTTGAGACCAAAACATTGCATGCTTTCAAGAAGGAGTTAGATATAGCTCTTGGGGCGAAAGGGATCAAAGGATATGGGGAGAAAGAGGGAGCAGCTATTGAGTTGGATGATCAGCCATGATCATAATGAATGGCAGAGCAGGCTCGAAAGACTGAATGGCCTACTCCTGCTCCTAGTTTCCACATTTCTATGTTCAATTCCTCTATTAATAAAGGATAGCATTCCATTAGCCTTAATTACTTGTTGTACCTGCATACCAACTTTTTGTGACTCATGCACTAGAACACCTAGATCCCTCTGCACCTTGGAATTCTGCGGTCATTCTCCGTTTAAATAATACTCTACCTTTTTATTCTTCTGACCAAAGTGGACAAGTTCACTCTATCTGCATTCTAAACTTCTGTGATTCATGTGCCAGGACACCCAGATGCCACTGTAAAGCAGAGTTCTACAATCTCACGCCATTCAAATATGCTGCTTTTCTATTCTTCCTGCCAAAGTGGACAACTTTACATTTTCCCACAGAATACTCCATCAGCCAAATTTTGCTCACTCACTTAACCTTTTTTTAAAATTAATTCACAGCATTGGGGTATCACAGTATTTATTGCCCATCCGCATTCGGGGCATTGAGTCAACCACAACGCTATGGATCTGGTAAGGACGGCAGGTTTCTTTCCCTAAAGGAAGGACATTAGTGAACCAGATGGGTTTTTACAACAATGGTTTCATGGTCATCAGTAGACTTTTAATTCCCGATTTTTATTAAATTCAAATATTACCATCTGCCATGGGGGGATTCGAACCTGGATCCCCAGAGCATTACCCTGAGTCTCTGGAATACTAGTCCAGTGACAATACCATGATGTCACCACCTCCCTTTGCAGTCTCCTTGTCTGTGTTCCTTTGCAGACTCCTTATGCCCTCTTCACAACTGACTTTTCCACCTATCTCATCAGCAAATTTAGCAGCCATTTGGTCGGTTCATTCAAGTCATTGATATAAATTGGAAATAGTTGAGAACCCAGCACTGATCTCGAGAGGCTCAGATTGCCTCACAGTTCTTAAATTAATAGATTAACTGCTATTAGCAGTTTTGCCCACTTCTATCTATGTAACAACTTGCATTCATACAGTGCCTTTAAAGGTAGTAGAATATGGCAAAAACTTCACTATAATATTAAACCAAATTTGACACAGCCACAGAGGGTGATATTAGGGCAGATGACCAAAACCTTGATCAAAGAGGAAAGTTTTAAGGAGTGCCTCAAGAGAGGAAAGAGGGGAGATATGCAGAGATATTTAGCAAGGGAATTCCAAAGCTCAGGGGTTTGGCAGCTGAAGGCATGGCACCAATGGTGTAGCAATGTTTTTTATTAAACATTCTTTCTTGAAATGTGGGCTTCACTGGCAAGGCCAGCATTTGTTGCCCATCCCTAATTGTCTTGGAGGAGGTGGTGGTGAATCACCTTCTTGTACCCCTGCAGCCCCCAGTGCTGTTGGAAAGGGAGTTCCAGGATTTTGATCCAGTGGCAATGATGGAATGTCACTATAGTTCTGAGCCAGGGTGGTATGTAGCTTGGAGGGGAACTTGCAGGTGGTGGTGTTCCCATGCATCTGCTGCTAACGTCCTTCTAGGTAGTAGATGTTGTGGGTTTGGAAGGTGCTGTCGAAAGAGCCTCAGTAAGCTGCTGCAGTGCATCTTGTAGATGGCACACACTGCTGCTACTGTGCATCAGTGGTGGAGGGAGTGAATGTTTAAGGTGGCGGATGAGGTACCAATCAAGTGGGCTGCTTTGTCCTGGATGGGGACTCACTTCTTGCATGTTGTTGGAGCTGCACTCATCCAGGCAAGAGAAAGTATTCCATCACACTCCTTGCTTGTCTCTCGTAGATGGTGGGCAGGCTCTGGGGAGTCAGGAGGTACATTACCTGCTGCAGAATTCCCAGCTTCTGGCTTTTCCTTGTAAACACAGTATTTACATGGATGTTTAAGTTCAGTTTCCGGTCAATGGTCGTCAGCTGTCCTTTGATTCAAGGATGACATTTACTCAAGGTCACTAGTTTCTGCCATGGGTCTTCATGTCACTGATCACACCATTTCTCAATCCACAGATCATTGGGCACATGGGGCAGGACTTCCCATGAGGTAGAGGGATCTGGAGTGCAGGGCTTTCTTCCTTCTCTTTCCTCCTCCGCCACATCATTAAGGCATGTGGACTTATGTGATGCAGCTTGATGGGCATGTTGTTACCATTTTCAATGATTGGTAACAAGCTCCTCCCAATCATTAATATCAATGCTGCTGCGCTTCGGGAAAGATTCCGAGTGTCTTTTAAGTGCTTTCTTTGTCCTCCCCTGGAAAGCTGGCCTTCTGAGAGTTGGAAAAACAGGACCTGGCACGGAAGATGCTTTTCTACCATCTGGCCATGGTGCCCAGTCCATCAAGGAGTTTTGCGTGAATGCTTGTGGATCTTTGTCAAACACTCGCTGCCGTCGTTTGCAGGTGGCTGAGCTGGAACAACTGATCTGGTGTTGCATATCCTCATCAGTGGCAGCCTTTTGAGAGAGGGTATGGGAAGCGCTCAACATAAACTAAAATACCCCCTTCACCATATATGGGAGGTGGAATATTTGGCTGGCCCGGTGTGGGTTTTGTTTTTGCAACAAAGGCCAGGTCTCTTGTATGCAGAATTGAGGAGAACAAGAGTGGCTTGAAAATCTGGTGTGCAGTATTTATATAACCATTTCAATTCAGTTTCTGTCAATGGTAACATCCAGAATGTTGGCAGTGGCGGATTCAGCAATGGTAACACCATTGAATGCCATGGGGAGATGGTCAAGTTCTCTCTTGTTGGAGATGGTCATTGCCTGGCACATGTGTGGCATGGATGTGATTTAGTACTTATCTGCACAAGCCTGAAAGTTGCCCAGGTCTTACTGTACATGGATACAGCCTGCTTCAGTATCTAAGGAGTTGCAAATGGTACTGAACACTGCACTCATCAGTGAACATCCCCACTTCTGACCTTATGATGGAAGGAAGGTCATTGTTGAAGCAGCTGAAGATGGTTGGGCCGAGGACACTATCCTAAGGAACTCCTGCAGTGATGTCCTGAAACGGAGATGATTGACCTCCAACAACCACAACCATCTTCCTTTGTGCTAGATATGGCTCCAATCAGTGGAGAGTTTTCCCTGATTCTCCACTGACTTCAATTTTGCTAGGGTTCATTTATGCCACATGGTCAAAATTAAAGTCAGCATTGTTCAACGGGCCTGAATAGAAAGAGCACAGATAAGAGTTATAGAACTGGAGGGGATCAATCATTACATTGAGAACTTTAGGAATAAAATATCCATTCTACTTTCCCAATGTAACCCAATACGCCTAGGTGTCCGAAAATCTAATTGATCTGAGTCATGGAAATACACTTTCCAAACCTATGACCTTTACCACCTAGGGCAAGCACAGCAGACAGATGGGAACACCACCACACCTTCAAGTTCCCCTCCAAGCCACTCATCAGCCTGACTTGAAAATATAACACCGCTCCTTCATTGTCACTGGGTCAAAGACCAGGAACTGCCTCCCTAACAGTGCTGAAAGTGTACCTGGACTGCAAAGCTTCAAGGAGGTGGCTCATCACCACCTTCTCAAGGGCAAATAAGGTTGGGAAATAAATGCTGGTCAAGCAAGCTACATCCACATCTACGAAAGAATATTTAAAAATACACAAGGAAAATAAGAAAATACACTAGAAATAGAAAGACTAGGCCATGTCTCCCCAAACCTGGCCACTATTTAATGAGATCATAGCTAATCCTTGACCACAATTCCACTTTCTCACCCTATCTACCTTGATGTGCCCTCTGTTGTATATAAAAGAACCCTTGGCACTATTTAAAAGGGCAAGGGAGTTCTCTCTCATGTCCTGACTGATCATCAAAAAAAAAGATTATCTAGTTATTATTGCTGTCGTGGGAGTTTGCAGTGTGCAAATCGGCTATTATGTTACTGGCACAACAATAGTTGCAATACTTCACAAATTCTTCATTGGTTTTAAACCACTATGAAACATTTGGTGGTCAGGAAAGGTACCACATAAGTGCTAGTCTTTCTTTAAGCTCTAGAGAAATTAGGCACATTCTACTCCATCTCTCAAAGAACAACCCCTCACCCAGGAATTAATCCAGTGAACCTTTATTTGAGACCTCC
The DNA here is from genome assembly GCF_017639515.1 of Carcharodon carcharias. Classification (NCBI taxonomy): domain Eukaryota; kingdom Metazoa; phylum Chordata; class Chondrichthyes; order Lamniformes; family Lamnidae; genus Carcharodon; species Carcharodon carcharias. The sequence continues at coordinate 204,252,107 of NC_054470.1, read as the reverse complement.
TCCCCGTCCACCCACAAAGCCACACCTGCCACATAAACCTAAGTAACTGGCCAAAACTGTACACCGTATCAGCTGAGGAAGGAATTGTGGAACATATCAATAGTGAAGTACTGGAACAAAAAGAGCTGTGTCATGTTTTGATAAATTCTAACTATTCATGCAAAATAGGAGAAGTTGGCCATTCAGCCCCTCAAGCCTGCTTCACCATTCAATAAAATCATGACTGATCTGCTTTTGTTTCGAATTCCATCTACCCCCGAAAACCTCTGATTCCCTTGCCTAACAAGAATCTATCTAAAACAAAAACAGAATTACCTGGAAAAACTCAGCAGGTCTGGCAGCATCGGCGGAGAAGAAAAGAGTTGACGTTTCGAGTCCTCATGACCCTTCGACAGAACTCGCAAGTTCTGTCGAAGGGTCATGAGGACTCGAAACGTCAACTCTTTTCTTCTCCGCCGATGCTGCCAGACCTGCTGAGTTTTTCCAGGTAATTCTGTTTTTGTTTTGGATTTCCAGCATCCGCAGTTTTTTTGTTTTTAAGAATCTATCTACCTATGCCTTAAAAATATTCAATGACCCTGCCTGAACCACCTTCTGAGGCAGAGAGTTTCAAAGTTGCACAGCCCTCAGAAAAAATTCTCTTCGTCTCTGTCCTAGTCAATGGGATTCTACTTATTCTAGAATTACGGTAATGTACCTAACGGGAGCTATGGAAGGTTAGGTGAAATAGATCAAAAGTGTCTCCTGCCCAAAACATTATTTGAGTATTATTGTAAATTTGGACCGAATCAATTAAAAGTGAATCCAAAGATTTTACGCAGTTCTGAGAATGCTGAACTACAGATTTAGTATCAATTAGTGCTTAAAGGGAATATAGAATACTAATCCAAATAGAGAAAGGGTAAGGAAATTATGTTAAAAAGCTAAGTGTCACTCTGGCAAAACAGGCTTCATGGGCTGAGTGGCCTAACCCTATTCCCAAAATCTATCCACATTGAGAGGCTTGACTAGCAACAGATACATTGCCAAACACAAATGATATTTTGAGGTACCAAAACTAGAATGGCTTGTGGCCAAATAAAATCCAATAAGTTCTATTTAACATTAAACACTCAAAAATGTTTTGCAGCAGCATTAGGATACCAATCATGGCTCAGTTTAACTTTTTAGTCATCAGTTACTATTCTACATGTAAACAAGATGTTCCTGCGCAAGGAATCCAGTGCAAAGGCAGTCCCCTCGTGTACATAATTATTTTAACTTATTGAAAGCTAACATCTTTCTGGCAAACATAAATGCAGCCTTCTACCGAACTCAACATTTTAATTTAGTGAAAAGGCAAAATCCAAGAAGTCGGTAGTGAACATCACGTCAGTAAAATGTGGTTCTTCCAGCATCCTGTTCTAGCTAACCAGGAGACCTCTAATACATTCAGTAGCACAAGACTTCTAATATCAATGTAAAAGTAGTTTGAGACATGCAACGCATGAGGACTCTGATTCACATCTGCCTTCCTATCTAATACTATGCTGCACCAATTCTGCTCGCCACAGAGAAAAGTTTCAAAGGCAATGGAGTCTCCCATCTATTTCTATTGAAAGATATAATCCTAACCACATCATTAACATCCCAATATTTTGCAAACAGTTAATCTCAGCAATTCCAGCAGGACTCCATTTGTTATTCCAAGGGTACTCCATACCTGCTCTTCAGCAACCAGCAACCTCATTACATCTGTAAGGCTAATGTAATGACATTCTCTGGTAGATCACTTCAGTTTGCTCAAAAAGATGAGCTTTACTTGATCAGTAATTACTACTAAAGAAATATTAAATATAGATAGAAAAGGGCAGGTGAGTAATTATATTAGGTGATTTCAACTTTCCCAACATTAATTGGGATAGACATAGTGTTAAGGGCTTGGATGGAGTGGATTTCTTGAAATGTGAACAGGAGAACTTTTTAGGTCAATATGTACAGGGTCCAACAAGGGGCGGCGCAGTGCTGGACCTAATTCTGGGGAATGAAGCCGGACAGGTGGCAAAGGTGGTGGTGGGCGAGCATTTTAGTGATAACGACCACAACATGGTACAATTTAAGCTTGTTATGGACAAAGATATAGGCAAGTTGCAAAAAGATGTTTTGGATTGGGGGAGAGTGGGTTTTAGTAAAATAAGGCAGGATCTGGCCAAGGTAAACTGGGAACAGCTACTTGTGGGGAAATCTACAGAAGAGCAGTGGGGAGCATTCAAAAAGGAAATGAGGATGGTACAGGCTCAACATGTTCCCTCTAGGGTGATAGGAAGGAGTAACAAGCCCAAAGAACCATGGATGACCAGAGATACTCAGGTTACAACGAGAAAGAAAAGAGAGGCTTTTAGCAAGTACAAGGTGAGCAAATCAGTGGAGGCATTATTGGAGAACAGAAAGTGCAGGGTGGAGCTTAAGAAAGCAATTAGGAGAGCAAAGAGGGGATATGAGAAAGCTCCGGCTGGTAAAAGTAGGGAAAATCCCAAGATATTTTATAAGTATATCAATGGGAAGAGGATAACCAGGGAAAGAGTAGGGCCCATTAGAGAGCAAGGGGGCAATCGATGGGTGGAGTCAGAGGGCACCGCTAGAGTGTTGAATGAATACTTCACATCCATCTTCACCCAAGAGAATGCGGTATCGAACTTGGGGAGAGAGACTGCGAGGTTCTTGAGCAAATTGATATAGGAAGTGACAAGGTATTGGAGGTGTTGGCAGGCTTAAAAGTGGACAAATCTCCAGGTCCGGATGATTTGTGTCCCAGACTGCTGAGGAAGGCAAGGGAGGAGATCACAGGGGCTCTCACCCAAATTTTTAATTCCTCTCTGACCATGGGGGAGGGGCCAGAGAACTGGAGAACAGCTAATGTGGTTCTGCTATTTGAGAAGGGTTGTAGAGAGAGGCAAGGGAACTACAGACCAGTGACTCTCACATCAGTGGTAGGGAAACTATTGGAGAAAATTCTGAAGGAGAATCTATCTCCACTTGGGGAGGCAAAGTTTGATCATGGATAGTCAGCATGGCTTTGTCAGAGGGAGGTCATGCCTAACAAATTTGATTGAATTTTTTGAGGTGGTGACCAGGTGTGTAAATGAAAGTAGTGCAGTTGATGTAGTTTATATGGATTTCAGCAAAGCTTTTGACAAGGTCCCACATGGGAGACTTATAAAGAAGGCAAATGCACATGGGATACATGGTAATTGGATATGGTGAATTCAAAGTTGGCTTAGTTGCAGGAGACAGAGGGTGATGACAGAGGGATGCTTTAGTGACTGGAAGCCAGTGTCCAGTGGCGTACCACAGGGATCTGTGCTTGGTCCTCTATTATTTGTCATTTATAAAAACAACATAGATGACTATGTGGGGGGTAGGATTAGTAAGTTTGCGGATGACACAAAGATTGGCCGGGTGGTTAACAATGAGGTTGAGTGTCTTGGGCTACAGGAAGATGTAGACAGGATGGTAAAATGTGGAGATAAGTAGCAGATGGAATTTAACCCTGAAAAGTGTGAGTGATACACTTTGGAAGGAGTAATTTGACAAGGAAATATTCAACGAACAGCATGACACGAGGAAGTTTTGAGGAACAAAGGGACCTTGGCATGTGTCCATAGATCCCTGAAGGTGGAGGGACAAGTTAGCGGGGTGGTGAAAAAGGCATACGGGGCACTTGCCTTTATCAATCGAGGCATAGATTACAAAAGTAGGAGGTCATGTTGGAGTTGTACAGAACCTTGGTGAGGCCACAGCTGGAGTAGTGCATGCAGTTCTGGTTGCCACATTATTGGAAGGATGTGACTACACTAGAGGGGGTGCAGAAGAGATTCACCAGTTTGTTGCCTGGGACGAAACATTTATGTTATGAAGAGAGGTTGGACTGACTTGGGTTGTTTTCGTTGAAGCGGAGCAGACTGAGGAGTGACCTGATCGAGGTGTACAAGGTTATGAGGATGTGAACAGGGTGGATAGGGAGCAGCTGTTCCCCTTAGTTGAAGGGTCAGTCTCAAGAGAACATGAGTTCAAGGTGAGGGACAGGAGGTTATGGGGGGGTATGAGGAAAAACTTTTTTACCCAGAGGGTGGTGACGGTCTGGAATGCACTGCCTGGGAGGGTGGTGGAGGCAGGTTGCCTCACATCCTTTAAAAAGTACCTAGATGAGCACTTAGCACGTCATAACATTCAAGTCTATGGGCCAAGTGCTGGTAAATGCGATTAGGGAGGTAGGTCAGGTGTTTCTCACTTCAGTGCAAACCTGATGGGCCTTCTTCTGCATTGTGAATTTGTGATTCTGAGTGACCCAGTGGCAGAGAGCAAGATAGACATTTGTTTTTGAAAAGAAAAAGAATTACATGAACAGATAATAACAAAAAAGTGGGGAATGGAATGACCTATTCATTTTACTTCATAAGACCTTCCTAATTCATCAAGAGAATAAATGGGTCTTTTTCAGGGTGGCAAGATGTAACAAGTGGTGTGCCGCAGGGATCAGTGCTGGGGCCTCAACTGTTCATAATTTATTGAAATGAGTTGAAGGGATTGAAGGGATAACTGCCAAATTTACTGATGACACAAAGAAAGGTAAGAAAGTAAGTTGTGAAGAAGACATAAAGAGGCTACAAACAGATATAGATAGGTGAAGTGAGTGTGCAAAGATCTGGCAGATGGAGTATAATGTTGGAAAATGTGATATTGTCCATTTTGGCAGGAAGAATATAAGAGAAGCATATTATCTAAATGGTGAGAGATTGCAGAGTTCTGAGATTCAGAGGGATCTAGGTGCCCTAGTGCATGAATCACCAAAGGCTAGTCTGCAAGTACAGCAGATAATTAGGAAAGCTAATGGAATGTTATCATTTATCACAAGGGAAATTGAATAGAAAAATAGGGAGGCTATGCTTCAGTTATACAGGGCACCAATGAGACCACATCTGGAGCACTGTGTATAGTAGTGGTCACCTTAATTAAGGAAGGATCTGAATGCGTTGGAAGCAGTCAGAGAAGGCTTACCAAACCTGGAACAGGTGGGTTGTCTTATGATGAAAGGCTGGGAAGACCAGGCTTGTATCTGCTAGAGTTAAGAGGAAGAGGCAACTTGATTGAAACATCTAAGATCCTGAGGGGTCTTGACAGGGTGGACGTGGAGAAGATGTTTCCTCGTGTGGGAGAATCTAGAACTAGGGGTCACTGTTTAAAAATAAGGGATTGCCCATTTAAAATGGACACAAGGTGAAATTTTTTCATTCAAAGTGTCATGAGTCTTTGGAACTCTTCCTGAAAAGGTGGTGGAAGCAGAGTCTGAATATTTTTAAAGCAGAGGTGGATAATTATTGGTAAGCAAGGGGTGAGATTAGATTATCAGCAGTAGGTGAGATGCAGATTTCAGGTTACTATCAGATCAACCATGATCTTATTAAATGGCAGATCAGGCTCGAGGGACTGAACAGACTACTACTGCTTCTTGTTCGAATGTTCAAAACAACTTACAGCTCTCGGAAGTAGAGAATTCTAAAGATTCACAACCCCTTTTTTTTCTTTTGTGGGATGTGAGCATCGCCTACTAGGCCAGCATTTATTATCCAACCCAGTTGCCCTCGAGGTGGTGGTGAGCCACCTTCTTGAACCATTGCAGTCCATGTAGTGTAGGTACACAAACACTGCTGTTAAGGAGGGAGTTCCAGGATAGTGATATAGCTGTAAGTCAGGGTGCTGTGTGCCTTGGAGGGAAACTTGCAGGTGGTGGTGTTCCCATATACCTGCTGCCTTTGTCCTCCCAGATAGTAAAGGTTGCAGATTTGGAAGGTGCTGTCAAAGGAGCCTTGCTGAGTTGCTGCAGTTCATCTTGTAGACGGTACACACTGTTGCCACTGTGAGATGATGATGGAGGGAGTGAATGTTTAAAGTGGTGCGCATGGTGCCAATCAAGCTGGCTGCTTTGTCCTGGATGGTGTCGAGCTTGAATTTTGTTGGAGCTGCACTCATCCAGGCAAGTGGAGAATATTCCATTACACTCCTGACTTGTGCCTTGCAGTCTCATTTCACTTCAAAACAGCTGACCCAAAGTCTATAACTCTTGGTTCAACATTTGAAGTCAAGAGAACAGGCTCTCAGCATCTCCACCAGTGGAGCCATGGACTTCCATTCTCCAGCTGATTTGGAGTGCAGCTTAAAAGTAACAACTTATTCTTCTATTTCCAATCTTTTGCTGTTTAGTTCTCATTATATCTTATACTTTGTGATCTGTTGTAAAGCTTTTCTATATAGTTTTTTTATCTACAACAAAAAGAGCTGTGTTTAATTCTCAATATGATTAATCCATCTTTGCTTCAAGCTAAAGTAACAGTTTCTATTCAGTCAAGTTCACTTAGTTGTTTGAAACCATCCCAGTTGACAAGTGGCAATCTCTGTGGGGACTCCAAACATTAAGTAAAGCTGGCTGGATACCAAATTGGAAGGAGGCCAAATACCACAGGGGAACAAACTGTAAGCAAAGTTTTTATTGAGCACCAGACAGCGAGGGTGTAGAGGAGGGAGAATAGGATATAACTCCAGGAGGGACACTGTCCCAGCAATAGGACAGCATCCAGGTATGTGGAGGAGAAATAAATGGAAGGTACTAGTAAAAGCTCCCTGCATGACAGAAGAGATAGCGATTAAGGAGGTGGAAAAGTATGCTTTTGACAGATGTAAGGTGCATAATACAATTGATAACCATGTTGAATATCAAAGGTTCAGAGATAACTGAAAAAGCAAATAAGAGAAGCAAAGGAAGGGAGTATGAGAAGAGGATGGCATTAAAGGGAATTCCAAAGTCTACTACCATATTAATAGTAAAAGGGTGGTAAAAAGGAGTGGGGCCGATTAGGACCAAAAATGAGATTTACACATGGAGGCAGGGGGCATGGCTGAGGTTTTAAATCAATACCATGTATCTGCCTTTAACAGAAGCTGCTGCCCAGATCATTATGAAAGAGGAGGTAGTTCATACAGCTGAAGGGCTTAAAATGGATAAGGATCTCTTGCATAGGCTGTTTGTACTTCAAAGTGGATAAAGCACCAGGGACAGATGAGAAGCATCTAAGGACAGAGAGAAGTGAGAGTTAAAATTGCAGAGGCACTGGCTATTTTTGTTCCCAATATTGCTTAGAATCAGGATTGGTGCCGGGGGCTGGAGAACTGTAAATGTTACATCCTTGTTAGAATTAAGGGTGTAAATGATATCCCACCAACTACAAGCCAGTAAATTTAACCTCAGTGGTGGGAAAGCTTCTAGAATCGATAATTCAGAATAATTTATCACTTGGACAAATATAGATTAATTAAGGAAATCAAGTACAGATTTCTTAAAAGGCAAATAGTGTTTAACTAACTTGGGAGTTTTTTGATGGCAGGTGGCAAGTGGTCGTGGGTTTAGAAGGTGCTAAGGAAACTTGGTGAGTTCCTGCAGTGCATCTTGCAGATGGTACACACTGCTGCCGCTGTGCATCTTTGTGCAAAGAAGTGAAATGAATGTTTGTGAATTTTTTTTTTTTTAAATTCATTCATGGGGAGTGGCTAGCTAGGCCAGCATTTATTCTCCATCCCTAACTGCCCGTGGTTAAGAGGGCACGAGAGAGAAAACCACATTGCTTTGGGTCTGGAGTCACATGTAGGCCAGACCAGGCAGGGATGGCAGATTTCCTTCCCTAACGGGCATTAGTGAACCAGATGGGTTTTTACGACAATCAACAATGGTTTAATGGTCATCATCAGGCTTTTAATTCCTGATTTTTATTTAATTCCAATTGCACCATCTGCCATGTAGGGTTCAAACCCAGGTCCCCAGAGCATTACCTGGGTCTCTGGATCACTTCCAGTGAAAATACCACTACGCCACTGCCTCCCCCATTATGGTATCAATCAAATGGGCTGCTTTGTCTTGGATGCTGCCAAGTTTCTTCAGTGTTATGGGCGCTGCTCTCACCCAGGCAAGTGGGGAGTATTCCATCACACTCCTCACTTGTGCCTTGTAGATGGTGGACCGACTTTGGGGAGTCAGGTGGTGAGTTACTTGTCGCACAATTCACAGCCTCTGACCTGCTCTTGTAACCACAGTATTTATATGGCTAGTCCAGTTCCATTTCTGGTCAATAGTAACTACCCCCACAGGATATTGATTGTGGGGATTCAGTGGTGGTAATGCCATTGAATGTCATGGGGCATTAGTTAGATTCTCTCTTGTTGGGGATGGTAATTGCCTGGCACTTGTGTAACATGAATGTTACTTGCCACTTGTCAGCCCAAGCCTGGACATTGTCCAGGTCTTGCTGCATTTGGACATGGGCTGCTTCAGTATCTGAGTCGCAAATGGTGCTGAACATTGTGCAATCATCAGCGAACACCCCCACTTCTGACCTTATGATGGAAGGAAAGTCATTGATGAAGCAGCTGAAGATGGTTGGGCCGAAGGAACTCCTGCAGTAATATCCTGGAACTGAGATGATTGACAATTTGCCAATTTGCTCAGAAAATTGGATCTATTTTCCCTGGCATTCAGAAGAATGAAGGGGATCTCAATGAAACATACAAGATTCTAAAGGGTAGAAAGCAGAGATTATTTCTGTTGGTCAGGGAATCTAAAACACGGCGGCACAGTCTCAGGATAAGGGGCCACTCATTTAAGAATAAGATGAAGGGAAATTACTTCACTCAGAGGGTTGTGAATTGAGCATTAGTGAGCAGGTTATTGCTGAGTAAGTGCAGCTTGACTGCACTGTCAACAACTGCCAGCACTTTGCTGATGATCAAGCATAGACTGATGGGGTAGTAATTGGCCAGGTTGGATTTGCCATTTTTTTTGTGGAGAGGGCATATGTGAATGATTTTCCACATTACCAGGTAGATATGGTGTTGTAGCTGTACCGCAACATCTTGACTAGAGGTGTGGCTAGTTCTAAAGCACAAAAGTTTTCAGTACTGTTGCTGGAATATTGTCAGGGCCCAGAGCTTCTGCAGTATCCAGTGCCTTTAATCATTTCACATGGAGTGAATCGAATTGGCTGAAGACTGGCATCTGTGATGGGGACCTCCGGAGGAGGCTGAGGTGGATCATCCACTCGGCACTTCTGGCCAAAAATTGTTGCAAATGCTTCAGCCTCATCTTTTGCACTGATATGCTGGGCTTCCCCATCATTGAGGATGGGGATATTTGTGTAGCCGCCTTCTCCACCATTCCTGGCTGGATGTGGCAGTACAGCAGAGCTAAGGACGACTTTGCAGAGTCGACAGGGCTGGGTTCGCCTTTGGTGTTTCTGGTGCTCAGAATTGGGTACAATTCATTCACTGTCACTGGGTCAAAAACTTGGAACTCCCTCCCTAGCACGATTGTGGGTGTTCTTACAACATGAACTGCAGTGGTTCATGACGGTAGCTCTGGAGCACAAGTGTTCAGTACTATTGCCGGAATATTGTCAGGGCCCATTCCTTTGCAATATCCAGTGCCTTCAGCCGTTTCTTGATATCACATGGAGTGAATTGAATTGGCTGAGGACTGGCATCTGCGATGCTGGGGACCTCAGGAGGAGGCCGAGATGGGTCATCCACTCAGCACTTCTGACTGAAGATTGTTGCAAATGCTTCAGTCTCATCTTTTGCAATAATGTGCTGGGTTCCTCATCATTGAGGGTGGGGATATTTGTGCAGTCTCCTCCTCAAGTGAGTTGTTTAGTTGTCCACCACCTTTCAAGGCTGGATGTGGCAGGGCTGCAGAGCTTAGACCTGAGCCGTTGGTTGCGGGATCGCTTAGCCTTGTCTATCACTTGCTGCATATGCTGTTTGACGTGCAAGTTATAGCTTCACCAGGTTGACACTTCATTTTTAGGAATGCCAGGTGCTGCTCCTGGCATGCACTCTTGCACACTTCACTGAACCAGGGTTGATCCCCTGGCTTGATGGTAATGGTAGAGTGGGGGATAGGCAGGGCCATGTGGTTACAGATTGTGTTCGAGTACAATTCTGCTGCTGCCAGAATACCTCATGGATGCCCAGTCTTGAGTTGCTAGATTTGTTTGAAATCTATGCCATTTAGCACAGTGATAGTGCCACACAACACAATGGAAGTTATCCTCAATGTGAAGGCAGGACTTTGTCTCCACAATGACTGTGTGGTGGTCACTGTCATGGACAGATGCATTTGTGGCAAGCAGGTTGGAGAGGATTAAGTCAAGTACTTTTTTCCCTCTTATTGGTGCCCTCACCACCTGCTACAGACCCAGTCTAGCAAGCATGTCCTTTAGGACTTGGCCAGCTCAGACAGTAGTGGTGATATTGAACCACTCTTGGCGTTGGACATTGAAGTCCCCCACCCAGAGTACATTCTGCGCCCTTGCCACCCTCAGCGCTTCCTTCAAGTGGTGCTCAACATGGAGGGGCACTGATTCATCAGCTGAGGGAGGGCGGTACGTGGTAATTAGGTGGCTTCCTTGCCCATGTTTAACTTGATGCCATGAGACTTCACAGGCAACTCCCTCCCAACTATATACCACTGTGCCACCAACTCTGATGTGTCTGTCCTGCTGGTGGGACAGGACATGCCCACGGATGGTGATCGTGGTGTCTAGGACATTATCTGTAAGGCATGATTCCATGAGGATGACTATGTCAGGCTGTTGCTCGACTCGTCTGTGAGACAGCTCTCCCAATTTTGGCACTGGCCCCCAGATGTTAGTGAGGACGGCTTTGCAGGATTCACAGGGCTGCAAGTGCTGCTGCTGCTGTTTCCGGTGCCTAGGTCGATGCCGGTGGTCTATCCGGTTTAATTCCTTTTCTGTGACTTTGTAGCGGTTTGATACAACTGAGTGGTTTGCTAGGCCATTTCAGAGGGCATTTAAGAGTCAAACACATTGCTGTGGGTCTGGAGTCACATTTAGACCAGACCAGGTGAGGACAACAGATTTCCTTCCCCAAAGGACATTAGTGAGCCAGGTGGAACAATCGACAATGGCTTCATGGTCATTAGACTTTTAATTCCAGATTTTTATTGAATTCAAATTCCACCATCTGCAGTGGTGGGATTCAGACCCGGGTTCTCTGAGCATCCTGGGTCTGGCTGGGTAAACATAGAAACATAGAAACTAGGAGGAGTAGGCCATTCATCCCTTCGAGCTTGCTCCACCATTCATCACGATCATCCAACTCAATAGCCAGCTCCCACTTTCTCCCCATATCCTTTGATCACTTTCGCCCCAAGAGCTATATCTAACTCAAAAAAAAAAGACCTGGAAAAACTCAGCAGGTCTGGCAGCATCTGCGGAGAGGAACACAGTTAACGTTTCAAGTCCGTATGACTCTTCAACAGAACTAAGGGAAAATAGAAAAGAGGTGAAATATAAGCTGGTTTAAGGGGGGGGCTAGAGCTGGATAGAGAGCCAGTGATAGGTGCAGATAGCCAAAAGATGTCATAGACAAAAGGACAAAGAGGTGTTGAAGGTGGTGATGTTATCTAAGGAATGTGCTAATTAAGGGTAGAAAGCAGGACAAGCAAGGTACAGATAGCCCTAGTGGGGGTGGGGTGGGGTGAAGGGAAGGGATCGAAATAGGATAAAAGGTAGAAATAAAACAATGGATGGAAATACTTTTAAAAATAATGGAAATAGGTGGGAAAAGAAAAATCTATATAAATTATTGGGGAAAAAAAGGGTAGGGGGACCGGAAAGGGGGTGGGGATGGAGGACAGAGTTCATGATCTAAAATTGTTGAACTCAATATTCAGTCCAGAAGGCTGTAAAGTGCCTAGTCGGAAGATGAGGTGCTGTTCCTCCAGTTTGCGTTGAGCTTCACTGGAACAATGCAGCATGCCAAGGACGGACACGTGGGCATGAGAGCAGGGTGGAGTGTTGAAATGGCAAACAACAGGGGGTCTGGTTCATGCTTGCGGACAGATCGAAGGTGCTCTGCAAAGCGGTCACCCAGTCTGCGTTTGGTCTCTCCAATGTTGAGGAAACCGCAGTGGGGAGCAACGAATGCAGTGAACTAAATTGAGGGAAGTGCAAGTGAAATGCTACTTCACTTGAAAGGAGTGTTTGGGCCCTTGGAGGTGATGAGGGGGGAAGTAAAGGGACAGGTGTTGCACCTTCTGCGGTTGCATGGGAAGGTGCCGTGGGAGGGGGTTGAGGTGTAGGGGGTGATGGAGGAGTGGACCAGGGTGTCCCGGAGGGAACAATCCCTGCGGAATGCCACCGGGGAGGTGAAGGGAAGATGTGTTTGATGGTGGCATCATGCTGGAGTTGGCGGAAATGGTGGAGGATGATCCTTTGAATGCGGAGGCTGGTGAGGTGATAGGTGAGGACAAGGGGGGACACTATCATGGTTCTTGGAGGGAGAGGATGTGAGGGCGGATGCGCAGGAGATGGGCCGGACAGGGTTGAGGGCCCTATCAACCACCGTTGGTGAAAAGCCTCAGTTAAGGATGAAGGAAGACACGTCAGAGGAACTGTTTTGGAAAGTGGTATCATCAGAACAGATGCGACGGAGGTGAAGGAACTGAGAGAATGGAATGGAGTCCTTACAGGAAGCAGGGTGTGAGGAGCTGTAGTCGAGGTAGCTGTGGGAGTCGGTAGGCTTGTAATGAATATCGGTGGACAGGCTATCACCAGAAATTGAGACAGAGAGGTCAAGGAAGGGAAGGGAAGTGTCAGAGATAGACCATGTGAAAATGATGGAGGGGTGGAAATGGGAAGCAACATTAATAAATTTTTCCAGGTACAGACGAGAGCATGAAGCGGCACCGAAGTAATCATCGATGTACCAGAGAAAGAGTTGTGGGAGGGGACCGGAGTAGGAATGGAACAAGGAATGTTCCACATACCCCATAAAGAGACAGGCATAACTGGGGCCCATGTGGGGACCCATAGCCACAGCTTTTATTTAGAGGAAATGAGAGGAGTTCACGAAGAAATTGTTCAGTGTGAGAACAAGTTCAGCCAGACGGAGGAGAGTAGTGGTGGATGGGATTGTTCAGGCCTCTGCTCGAGGAAGAAGCAGAGAGCCACCAGACCATCCTGGTGGGGAATGGAGGTGTAGAGGGATTGGAAGTCTATGGTGAAGAGAAGGCAGTTGGGGCCAGGGAACTGGAAATTGTTGATATGATGTAGGGTGTCAGAGGAATCACGGATGTAGGTGGGTAGAGACTGGACAAGGGGAGAGAGAATGGAATCAAGATAGCAACAAATTAGTTCCGTGGGGCAGGAACAGGCTGACATGATCGGTCTGCCGGGACAGTCCTGTTCGTGGATTTTGGGTAGGAGGTAGAAGCGGGCCATCCGAGGTTGGGAGACTATGAAGTTGGAAGCTGTGGAAGGAAGATCTCCAGAGGAGATGAGGTCAGTGACAGTCCTGGAAACAATGGCTTGATGTTCAGTGGTGGGGTCATGGTCCAGGGAGAGGTAGGAGGAAGTGTCTGCGAGTTGACGCTCAGCCTCTGCGAGGTAGAGGCCAGTGCGCCAGACAACAACAGCACCATCCTTGTCAGCAGGTTTGATGACAATGTCAGGGTTGGACCTGAGAGAACCGAGTGCAGCAAGTTCAGAGAGAGACAGGTTAGAGTGGATGAGAGGAACAGAGAAATTGAGATGACTAATGTCGCGCCGACAGTTCTCAACGAACAGATCAAGAGAAGGTAAGAATCCAGAAGGAGGGGTCCAGGTGGAGGGAGAATATTGGAGGCGGGTAAAAGGATCTGTTGAACAGGGAGAGGACTCCTGCCCAAAGAAGTGAGCACGGAGACGAAGGCGGCAGAAGAAGTGTTCAGCATTGTGCCAAGCCTGAAATTCATTGAGATGAGGGCTGAGCACTGAACGCTTAGCTTTGGAGACGGGAAGGCCAGGGGGTATGGTGAATACACAGCCGGAGCTGGGATTGGAAGATGGGATGGGGATAAGGGGACAGGCAGGGGTGGAGGGTGCTGGACGGATGTTGGTGTCGATGAGTTGTTGGAGCTAGCGTTCTTTTGCACCTGAAAGAAAGAGACAAAGTTTCTTGTAGAGGTGTTGTTGAGGACTCGAAACGTTAACTGTGTTCCTCTCCGCGGATGCTGCCAGACCTGCTGAGTCTTTCCAGGTATTTTTGTTTTTGTTTTGGATTTCCAGCATCCGCAGTTTTTTGCTTTTTGCTTTTAGCTATATCGAACTCCTTCTTGAAAACATACAATGTTTTGGTCTCAACTACTTTCTGTGGTAACGAATTCCACAGGCTCACCACTCTCTGGGTGAAGAAATTTCTCCTCATCTCAATCCTAAATGGTCTATCCCGTATCCTCAGACTGTGACCCTGGTTCTCGACTCCCCCACTGTCAGGAACATCCTTCCTGCATCTACCTGTCTAGTCCTGTTAGAATTTTATAGGTTTCTATGAGATCCCCCCTCATTCTTCTGAATTCCAGCAAATATAATCCTAATCGACTCAATCTCTCCTCATACATCAGCCCCGCCATCCCAGGAATCAGTTGGGTAAACCTTGGCTGCACTCCCTCTATAGCAAGTACATCCTTCCTCAGATAAGGAGACCAAAACTGCACACAATATTCCAGGTATGGTCTCACCAAGGCCCTGTATAATTGCAGCAAGACATCCCAGTTCCTGTACTAGATTACTAGTTCAGCGACAATGCCACTGCACCATCGCCTCCCCCGATAAGTGTAAGCAGCTAAAGGAATTCAAGATCACTGATTTGGAAGCCAAACTGCAGACACTGCGCAACATAGGGGAGGGGGAAAAATACCTGGACACTTTGTTCCAGAAAACGGTCACGCCTTTTAGAGTAGGGTCATCTGTTTTGGTCCGCAGTGAGAGACAGGAGGATATGACAGTGAGTGAGGCAGATAATGGGACCAAGCAGACAGTAGCGGAGGAGCCTCAGACTTTGCAATTGTCAAACAAGTTTGCGGTGCGCTCACAGCTTGTGTGGATGAAAGCAAGATGGCCATAGCATCATAGTACAGGAAGCCATTTAAACGGGGAGAGAAAACAGGAATGTAAGAGATAGTATAGTGAGAGGGTTTGACACGTTCTTTGCAGCAAAGAGCTAGAGTCCAGAAAGTTGTGCTGCCTGCCAGGGCAGGGTTCAGGATATCTGCTCAGGACTGGAGAGGAACTGGCAGTGGGAGGGGGAGGATCCAGTGGTTGTGGTGAAGGAAGGAGGTTCGACATAGACATATTACCTGAGCCATGTGCAAACTGGCATAGGACAAGTGAGATTAGAGAGATGAATGCATTGTATAAAGACAGGTGAGGGAGAAGTGGTTTCCAGTTAGTGGGGGATTGGCACCAGCACTTGGAAAAGTGGGAGCTGTACCGTTGGGATGGGTTATACCTAAACTGTGCTGGCACATGTGTTCTTGCAAATGATATAACTAGGGAAGTAAAGAAGGCTTTAAAGTAAACAAAGGGGGTGAGGAATCAAGCTTGGGTAGATGTGGGAAATCAAGGGTAGATTCAAAGCAGGAGGCCATAATAGTAATATGGGAAATGAGGGTCATAGAATAGCAGGTTTTATGTCTCTCTCCCTTCCTAAGTGCACACCAATACTCAAGACTAGATGTTACAAAGATAACGAAAAGAAAACTAAAGACTCTGTATCTGAATGCACGCAGCAGTCAAAAAGTAAATGAATTGACAGTACTCACTGAAATAAATAGATATGATCTGATAGCCATTACCGAGACGTAGCTGCAGAATGACAAGGATTGGGTCCTGAATATTGAGGGGTATATGATATTCAAGAAGAATGGGAAGCTAGATAAAAGTGGAGGGGTTGCACTGTTGATCAAGGATGGCATCAATGCAATAGTTAGAGATTACCTTGGTTCAACAGATCAGGATGTAAAATCGGTTTGGGTGGAAATGAGGAATTGTAAGGGAAAGAATTCACTAGTGGGAGTTGTCTACAGGTCCCTGAACAGTAACCACAATTTAGGACAAAGTATACAAGAAGAAATATTGGGTGCTTGTGATCAAGGGACAACAATCATGAGTGATATTAATCTACATATAAACTCTAAAACTCAGGCTGGCAGTAGTAGCCTGAAGAGTTCATAGAATACTTTCAAGGTAGTTTTTTTTTAAGAGCAGCATGTTCTGGAACTAACCAGAGGAGGTTATATTAGACTTCATATTGTGTAATATGACAGAATTAATGACCTCAGAGTGAAGGCACCTCTAGGTAACAGCAACCACAACATAATTGAATTTTACATTCAGTTTGAAAGGGAGAAGAGTGGGTCTAAGACTAGTATTTCAAACCTAAATAAGGGCAACCAAATGGGCATGAAAGCTGAACCAACTGAAGTGAACTGGGATACTAGGCTAGGGGATAGATCAATAAGAGAAGCAGAACTGGCAGACATTTAAGGGAATCTTTCAGAATAAGTATATTCCTGCTATGAAGGAAAATTCTAAAGGGAGGACTCACCATCCATGGTTATTTAAAGCAGTTAAGGAAAGCATCAAGTTTAAGGTAAAAGCATATAGCTGTGCAATGATGAACGGCAGGTCAGATGATTGGTCAGAGTATTAAGAACGACAAAAAGTGACTCAATGGTTAATTAGGGGAAAGAAATTAGATTATGAGGAAGCTAGCTAGAAATTTCAAAACAGACAACAAGAGTTTCTATAGGTATTTAAACAGGAAAAGACTTAGTAAACTCAGTGTTGGTCCACTAGAGAGTGACAGTGGGGAGTTAATACTAGATAATAAAGAAAAGAAAATAAAGAAACTGAGGATGAAATGACCAAATATTTTGCTTGTCTTCAGCACAGAAAGGTACAGCTATTACTGGAATGATTTTTGTAAATCAGGAGGTGGAAGGGAGAGGGGAACTTGGTGAAATTACACTCACTCAGGAAGCGGTGGGGAGCAAACTGATGGAGCTGCAGGCTGACAAGTCTCCAGGTTCTAGTAGGCTTCATCCTAGGGTGTGAAAAGAGGTGGCTAATGAGGTAGTGGATGCATTGGTGTTAATTTTCCAAAATTCCCTAGATTCTGGAAAGGTTCCATCCGGCTGGAAAGTAACAAATATAACCCCTCTATTCAAGAATGGAGCCTGGCACTGAAGAGGAAACTATAGGCCAGAAAGCTCGACATCTATCCATCGGGAAGCTGTTGGAGGCAAGCATTAAGGAGGTTATAACTGGGAACTTAAGACAAACTCAAGGTAATCGTGAAGAATCAGCAGAGCTTTCTGAAAGGGAAATCATGTTTAACCAATTTATTGGAGCTCTTCGTGGGAGGTAGTGGCATACTGGTATTGCCCACAGTAATGGTCCGGGGACAGAGGTTCAAATCCCACCATGACAGATGGTGGAATTTGAGCTCAATAACAATCTGGAATTAAAAGTCTAATGACGACCATGAAATCACTGTTGATTGTCATAAAAACCAATCTGGTTGACTGATGTACTTCAGGAAGGAAATCTGCTACCCTCACCTGGTCTGGCCTACATGTGACTCCAGCAATGTGGTTGTCTTTTAAATGCCCTCTGAAATGGCCCAGCAAGCCACTCAGTTCTATCAAACCACTAAAAACAAGGCAAAAATGAAAGAAACAGGACAGGTTAACCGGCATTGAGCTAGACACTGGAAACAACAACAGCAACTCAGCTCTATCAACCGTGCAAAGTTGTCCTTACCAACATCTGGGGGCTTGTAGCTAAATTGAGAGAGCTGTCTCACAGACTAGTCAAGCAGCAGCCTGACAGTCATATTCACAGAATCAACCCTTACAGATAATGTCCCAGACACTACCATCCCTGGATATGCCCTGTCCCACCCACAGGACAGACCCACACCAGAGGTGGCAGCACAGTGGTATACAGTTGGGAGGGAGTTGCCTTGGGAGTCCTCAACAGGGCCCCATGAAGATTCATGGCATCGGGTTAAACATGGGCAAGGAAGCCTCCTGATTAACATGTACTACTACCACACACACGCACACACAGACACACACACACTCTCCCTTCCTCAGCTGATGAAACAGTACTCCTCCACTTGGAGGAAGAGCTGAAGGTGGCAATGGCACAAAATGTACTCTGGGTGGGGGACTTCAATGTCCATCAACAAGAGTGCCTCGGTTGCACTAGCACAAGCCGAGCTGGCTGTGTCCTAAAAGGCATAGCTGCTAGTCTAGGTCTGCGACAGGTGGTGAGGGAACCAAGGGGAAAAATATACTTGACCTCATCCTCACCAACCTGCCTGCCACTTCTACAAGTATGTAAAAAGAAAAGATTAGTGAAGACAAATGTAGGTCCCTTACAGTCTGAAACAGGAGAATTTATAATAGAAAACAAGGAAATGGCAGAGCAATTGAACAACTACTTTAGTTCTGTCACAAATAATTTCCCAGAAGTACTAGTGAACCAAGGGTCTAATGAGGAGGAGGGATTGAAGGAAATTAGTATTACTAAAATAATAGTGCTGGAGAAATTGGTGGGACTGAAAGCCGATAAATCCCCAGAAGCTGATAATCTACATCCCAGGGTACTAAAGGTGGTGGCCGTGGAAAAAGTAGGCATGTTGGTTGTCATCTTCCAAAATTATGTAGATTCTGGTACAGTCCCTGCAGATTGGAGGGTGGCAAATGTAACCCTAACTCTTTAAAAAAGGAAGAAGGGAGAAAACAGTGAATCACTCTCCAGTTAGCCTAACATCAGTAATAGGGAAAATGCTACAGTCTATTATAAAGGATGTGGAACAGGGCACTTAAATATCAATGGAATTAGACAAAGTCAACACAGATTTATGAAAGAGAAATCATGTTTACATAGAAACAGAAACTAGGAGCAAGAGTAGGCCATTCAGCCCCTTTTGCTTACTCCGCCATTCAATGTGATCATGGCTGATCCTCTAACTCAAAGCAATATTCCTGCTTTCTCTCCATACCCCTTGATGCCTCTAATATCCAAAAAATTATCAATTTCTTTCTTAAATATACTCAGTGACCCAGCCTCCACAGCCTTCTGTGGTAGAGAATTCCACAGGTTGACCACACTCGGAGTGAAGAAATCTTTCCTCATTTCAGTCCGAAATGGCCTGCCCGGCATCCTGAGACTGTGTCCCCTGGTTGTAGACTCCCCAATCAGGAGAAACATCCTCCCTGCATCCAGTCTGTCTAGCCCTGTTAGAGTTTATACGTTTCAATCAGGTCCCCTCTCATTCTTCTAAACTCTAGTGAATACAGGCCCAGTCGAACCAATCTCTCCTCATACAACAGTCTTGCCATCCCCTGTATCAGCCTAGTGAACCTTTGTTGCACACCCTCTATGGCAAGTATATCCTTTCTTAGGTAGGGAGACCAAAACTGCACGCAATACTCCAGGGTGTGGGCTCACCAAGGGCTTGTATGACTGCAGTAAGACATCCCTACTTTTGAACTCAAATCCTTTTGCAATGAAGGCCGGTATAAAATTTGCCTTCCAAATTGCTTGCTGCACCTGCCTATTTACTTTCATTGACTGGTGTACAAGCACACCCAGATCCCTTTGTACATCCACATTTCTCAATATATCACCATTTAAATAATACTCTGCCTTTCTGTTTTTCACACCAAAGCATATAACTTCGCATTTATCCACATTATACAGCATCTGCCATGTGTTTTCCCACACACACAGCTTGTCTCAATCACCCTGAAGCCTCCTTGCATCCTCCTCTCGACCCCACCCAGTTTTGTGTTGTCAGCAAACCTGGAAAATATTGCATTTGGTTTCCTCATCCAAGTCACTGGGGCCCAAGCACTGATTCCTGCAGTACACCACTAGCCACCGCCTGCCATCCAGAAAAAGACCCCTTTATTCCCACTCTGGTTTTGGTCTGTCAATCAATTCTCAATCCATGCCAGTATATTACACCCGATTACATGTGCTTTAATTTTGCCCACTAGCCTCTTATGTGGGACCTTATCACTTCTTGAAATCCAAATACACCACATCCACTGGTTCTCCCTTATCTATTCTACTAGTTACATCCTCAAAAAACTCCAGTAAATTAGTTAAGCATGATTTCCCTTTCATAAACCCATGCTGACTTTGTCTAATCCTGTTAATGCTTTCCAAGTGTTGTGTTACCACGTCTTTTATAATAGACTCTAGCATTTTCCCCACTGCTGATGTTAGACTAACTGGTCTGTAATTGTTTTTTTCTCTCCCTCGTTTTTTAAATAGTGGGGTTACATTTGCCACCCTCCAATCTGTAGGAACTGCTCCGGAGTCTACAGAATTTTGGAAGATGACCACCAATGCATCCAATATTTCCAGGGCCACTTCCTTTAGTACTCTGGGGTATGGATTAACAGGCCCTGGGGATTTTTCAGCCTTTAACCCCATTAATTTCTCCAGTTTTTCACTAATGCTGCTTTTCTTCAATTCCTCCCTCTCACTAGACCTTTGGTTCCCTAACATTTCTGGGAAATTTGTGCCCTCTTTTATGAAGACAGAACCAAAATGTGTTCAATTCTTCTGCCATTTCTTTGTTCCCCATTACAATTTCCCCCGTTTCTGACTGTAAGGGACCTACATTTGTCTTTGCTAATCTTTTCCTCTTCACATATTTATAGATGCATTTACGGTCAGTTTGACAAGCCTACTGGAGTTTTTTGAGGAAGAGGTAGAATAGATAAGAGAGAGGCAGTGGATGCGGCTTGTTTGGACTTTCAGAAAGCTTTTGATGAAGTCCCACATCAGAGATTAGTGTGCAAAATTAAAGCACATGGGGTTGGGAATAATATATTGCCATGGATTAAGAATTGGTTAGCAGACAGGAAACAGGATAGGAAAAAAAGGATTTTTTCCAGAGTGGCAGGCAGTGATTAATGGGGTACTGCAGGGATCAGTGTTTGGGCCTCAGTGATTCACAATATATATCAATGATTTGGATGAGGGAACCAAGTGTAATATTTCAAAGTTTGCTGACTGCAGAAAACCTGGTGGGAATGTGAGCAGTAAGGAAGGTGTTAAGAGGCTTCAAGGCAGGATGAGTGAGTGGACAAATACATGGTAGGTGTAGTATAACGTGGATAAGTGTGAAGATTTCCAGTTCGGTAGGAAAAACAGAATGGCAGAGTATTACTTAAATGGTGATAGATTGGGAAATGTTGATGTACAAAGGGACCTGGGTGTCCTTATACACCAGTCAATGAAAGCAAACATGCAGGTGCAGCAACCAGTTAAGGTGGCAAATGGTATGGTGGCCTTCATTACGAGAGGACTTGAGTACAGGAGCAAGGATGTCTTACTGCAGCTGTGCAGGACCACACCTGGAGTAGTGTGCGCAGTTTTGGTCTCCTTACCCAAGAAAGGATATACTTGCCATGGAGGGAGTGCAGTGAAGGTTCACCAGACAGATTCCTGGGACGGCAAGATTGTCATATGAAGAGAGATTGGGCCAACTATGCCTGTATTCACTGGAGTTGATAAGAATGAGAGGGGATCTCATTGAAACGTATAAAATTTTGACAGGGCTAGGCAGACTGGATTCAGGGAGGGTGTTTCCCCTGACTGGGGGTAGTCTAAAATTAGGGGTCACAATCTCAGGATACGGGGTAGATCATTTAGGAGTGAGATGAGGAGAAATTCTTCACTCGGAAGGTGTGAAGGCCAAATCACTGAATATATTTAAGGAAATAGATATATTTCTAGACTCTAAATTCGTTAAGGGGTCTCGGGAGAGAGACGGAGTACAGCATTGAGATAAAGGATCACCCATGATCACATTAAATGGTGGAGCAGGCTCGAAAGGCCAAATGACCTACTCCTGCTCCTATTTTCTCTGTTTGTGTTGCCGCACAAAGAAACACAGCCTATGAAAACTGAAGTTTCAAATTATGTCATCAAGGGACAGCATGTAGATATGAAAGAGAAGGGAGAGGTCCAAGTATAGACTCAAGGGGACACCTAAATAACTGCACAGGAAGTACAGCCATTTGCAGGTGATTCACCAGATACGAACATATCAATAAGATTGAAACCAGACCTGGGCAGTCTGAAGACATTGGAGAGGCTTTAGAGGAGACTGCAAACTAGGTGAAAAGAATAGTTTACCATTATCACATCTACATAGGATATACTTGGACTTTCATAAGAGACCCAAATGAAATGTTCTTGTGAGGCAGGGAGACTTCTCAAGGCTACTTTAAAAACCATAAAAAGATATATGAGAGCAATGCCTCTCATTGTTGAAGCCTTTACAGTTTTAAAACAATTAATTCCAGAGGTTCAAGTAGCACTAAATAGTTGAAGCACTGATGATGTGGAAATACTCACCAATATAAATTTATGATTGTTCCAGGAAACAGAAAAAGGAACCGGACAATTATTGCCTTGTAGCAATAGTCTGTTTGGAGCTGTGTGTAAACAGAAAACACTTTCGAATGTGGTATTTTATCATTTTATTTTCTGACCCTGACTTGGAGTCAAATGTGCACTCGCTTCAGTGCATCTTAATCCTTTTTAACTTCCAATGGCTCAACATAGATCAGTTCAAATAACAAGATTTTTACTATAATGTTGCTTTCTGTCCCTGCCCTTTGCCTGCAATTGACCTAGGGTGAATTGTAACATTTGGCTGCAATGTACAGAATCAAACAGCAGATGCCGCTGGCCAGTTCCTACAGCAAAAACTAGCAGTGGCTGGCTCTGTCTCTCCCCCTACCGAGTGCCTGTGGGCAGCCAGTGCCTATCCAGGAAGTATTACTGCAAAACTATACTTGAGGTATGCAGGCTGTATCATTAACACAGGCAATGCAAGCTTGCATGGACAAGTGCACCCTTTACTGTTGCGGTATCACTACATACAGTCTAACAGAACATAGATACTTCAGAAGTGGCCCATCCACAAACATATGAATCTTCACATGCAACCTTCTCAAAAATGTTAGATAAACCAGCTAGCTCAGAAATAGAAAGCAGAAGGTGGGGTGATGAATACAGAAAGCCCTACAGGAATCAAAACCCTGGAATAATCTAAGATGCTCAGCTTTTCAAACCATGCATGGATATCTTGGAGAGTAATATTCAGTGCGAGTGTAAAATTAACTGGAATTATGTAAATATATTTGTGAAAATTACAAATAAAAAGGGGCTGAGCAACATTAAAAAGATATGGACAATTAAGCAGATGGGCTAAGGAATGGCAGATGGATTCTGGATCAGTGTATATGGGATACTGGGACAGGAAACAGCAAAATAATGCAGAATAAGAGGGTACCCTGTAGGTGAATTCTGGATATACAATTTCAGTCTAAGGGTAAAGTTATTCCAATTGTACATATTTATTTTCAGTTGGAGCTCAGGACACTTTCTTCAAAACATTGCTCTCAATTGTTCCCAATGCATCAGCGCGATGGCAGTGTCAAGGGTTCGGTGCTTCAGATTATCGGAGATTGATGTAAATGTGTAAAACTGACTTTTTTTAAAGAACTCCAGAACGTTAAAATTTTGCATGGCGCAGGTGCAAAGTTTAATTTATCTTGAAACATGTACACAGAAACAAAGCATAGAAGCAGCTTTCCCTGTCTCTCTGGAGTGAAAGCCTTTCAAACTGAAAAATGAGCTTTGTAAATATCTTAAATGAAAACAAAAAATGCTGTAAATTCTCAGCAGCTTAGACAGTACCTATGGAGCGAGAAACAGAGTTAACATTTCAGATTGGTGACTTTTCACCACAACTGGAAAGTTAGCGATCTCAACAGGTTTCAAGTACAGAGGTAGGGGAAAGAGCTGAGAAAACAAAAAGTCAGGTTTATTGGAGGTTAGAAGGCAGGGGAGATTAAATAACAAGAGGGATGATGGCAAAAGACAGACAAGATGGCAAATGGGTCAAAAAGAAACAAAAATGTTAATCTAGATGATGTATAAATGGGAACAGAATCATTACCAGCAATTTTTGTCCTTAAAAAAATGGGAGCAAAGGTTTAAGAACATAAGAAACAGGAGTCAGCCTATCGAGTCTGCTCCACCATTCAATACGATTATGGCTGATCTTGGGCTTCAACTCACCATTTTCTTGTCTGCTCCCCATTTCCCTTAATTCCCTGACACACCAAAAACCTGGCTACCCCAGCCTTAAATGTATTCAATGATGGGGCATCCGCAACCCTTTGAAGTAATTTCTCATCTTAGCCTAAATGATCAGCCCTTATCCTCAGACTGTGGCCCCATGTTTTGGCTTGGTCTTTGAGGTTGTAATGATAGTGAAATGGTCAGCGTCCACTTATTATTGTGCATAAGAGAGCACCCACACACAAGCAGTTAAACATGGAAATCTGGAAGTTGATGCCAGTGATACTCTGTTTCCCCACAGGGTGCACCAGTACAGTTTTTGATTCTGTGTTGATTGTATCTCCAGCTATTTGATGTGAACTTTAATCTTTTCTATATTATTCTCACTATAAAATCTATTGAAAAAGTTAACTTTTGTTGAATGAGGCAAAACTAAACTTTTAAAAGCATACCAAGTCATAAATCCTGCACAATAACTTCTCTGTCCCTAAAAAAAAATTTCAGAAGCTTGAGTGCCTGTTCCTCCATTCCATTCGTTTTTAAAATAAGTATTATTTCCCAGTCTTCCTTTAGACTCGAGTGGTGCCAGAGGACTGCAGAATTTCAAACGTTACACCCTTGTTTAAAAAAGGGTGTAAGGGTAAACCCAGCAGCTACAAGCCAGTTTAATTTCAGTGGTGGGAAAACTTCTGAAAACAATAATCCAATAACACTTGGGCAAATGCAGGTTAATTATGGAAAGCCAGCATGGATCTGTTATGGGGAAACAGTGTATTTTCAACATGTTGGAGTTTTTTGATGATGTAACAGAGGGGGTTGAAGAGAGTAGTGCTGTTGATGTGCTGTACATGGACATCCAAGAGGCATTTGATAACGTGCTGCACAGCAGATTTGTGAGCAAAGTTATAACTCATGGAAAAGAAGGGAGTAACAGCAGCATGGATACAGAAATGGCCGAGTGGCAGGAATCAGTAGTGGTTAATGAATGTTTTTCAGACTGGAGGAAAGTTTGTTGTGGAGATACCCAGGGGTCAATGTTGGGACCCCTGTTCTTCCTGACATATAAATGACCTAGACCTTGGCGTTCAAGGCACAATTTCAAAATCTGCAGACGTTACAAATCTTGGAAGCATTGTGAATAGTGAGGAGGATAATGGGGAACTTCTAAAAGCCAGACAGGTTGGTGGAAAGGGTTGACAGGTGGCAGATTAAGTTCAATACCTAAGTGTGAGGTGATTCATTTTGGTTGGAAAAACATGGAGAGGCAATAAAAAGGATATAAAACTTACAATACTAAAGGAGGTGCAGGAACAGAGGAACCTGGGTGTGCATAAGTCATTGAAGGTGGTAGGACAGGTTGAGAACGTAGTTAATAAAGCATACAGTATCCTGGGCTTTATTAATAGGGGCACAGAGTACAAGAGCAAGGGGTTTAAGTAAACCTGTATGAAACACTGGTTCTACATCATTAGCTAGATTATTACAACCAGTTTTGGGTGCTAGGAAGAATGTGAAGACATGAGAGTGCAGAAAAGATTCACGAGAACGGTCCCAGGGAACTTCAGTTACCTGGTTAGATTGGAGAAGTTGGGACTGTTTTGGGAAAAGGCGGCTGAGAGAAGCTTTGATAGAGGCATTCAAACTCATGAGGGATCGGGACAGAGTACATAGGAAGAAACTATTCAGTCATGGAAGAATCGAGAACAAGAGGGCACAGATACAAGGTAATTGCAAAAGAAACAATGGTGCCATGAAGAAAAACCTTTTCATGCAGCGAGCAGTTAGGTTTTGGTTTTGGCGTGCACTGCCTGTGGGTGTGCTGGAGGCAGGTTCAATAGTGGCTTTCAAAAGGGAATTCTATTGTTATCAGAAAAGGAAGCTTGTGCAGAGTGACGAGGAGAAGGCGGGCACAATGGCACAAGTAGAATTGCTCACTTGGAAAGCCAATGCAGACACGATGGGACAAATAATCTCCTTCTATCTAGTAACAATTGAGATTATTTTTTAAACTTTGTTTAAGTTGAGAATTAAGTTCTACCTCAATCCCATGTATAATTCACAATCTTAATTTCACTTTTTAAATGATTTTACTGACAGTAAATGATAACCAGTATTTTTTTTAGGCAGCAGCAAATACCATTTCTCTGCCACTGGCCACAAAATCAGAGAGGGAGTTGGCCAAAGAGGTAAGGCCAAAAGCTCAGACTCATGCATGCTGATTGAACAGAGGTGCCCCGCAAAGCAGTTATCCAAACTGCATCTGATCGCCACAGAGCAAAAGAGATCATATTGTGAGCGCGTATACTAAATGAAAGCACAAGTAAATCGCTGTTTCACCTAGCAAGAGTGTTTGAGGACCATGGTTGGAGAAAGGGGGGAGGTAAAAGTTCTCCCAGAGCCACTCGGCTCCTGACCTCATTACAGCTCAAACATGGACAAAAGAGCTGAACTCCAGAGGTGAGATGAGAATGACTGCCCTTGACATCAAGGCAGCATTTGACCTAGCGTGACATCAAGGAGCCCTAGCAAAACTGGAATCAATGGGAATCAGGGGTAGATCTCTCTGCTGGTTGGGAGTCATAGCTAGCACAAATGAAGATGGTTATGGTTTTGGAGGTCAGTCATCTCAGTCCCAGGACATCGCCACAGGAGTCCCTCAGGGTAGTGTCCTAGGTCCAACCACCTTCAGCTGCTTCATCAATGACCTTCCCTCCATAAGTTCAGAAGTGGTGATGCTCACCGATGACTGCAGTGTTCAGTATCATTCATAAACTGTCAGATTTTGAAGGAGTCTGTGTCCACATGCAGCAAGACCTGGACAACTTTAAGTAGCAAGTAACATTCATGCCACACAAATGCCAGACAATGACCATCTACAACAAAGGAGAGTCTAACCACTTCACCTTGACAGTCAATGGCATCATCATCACTGAATTCCCTCACCATCAACATCTGGTTGGGGGGGGGGGTGGTGCGGTCGTCACCAGAAACTGAAATGGACCAGCCACATAAGTACAAGAGCAGGTCAAAGGCTGGGTATGCTGCAACAAGTAACTCACCTCCCAAATTCACAAAGCTTCTCCACCACCCACAAGGCACAGTCAAGAAAGTGATGGAATACATACTTCTTGGCCAGATGAGTGCCACTCCAACAACACTTGAAGCTCGATACATCCAGGGCAGCCCACTTGATTGGCACCCCAACTACTCCCTTAATCATTCACTCCCTCCATGACTGGCACAGTGGCAGCAGTATGTACCATCCACAAAATGCACTCTAGCAATTGGCCAAGTCTCCTTCAACAGCACCTCCCAAACCCATGACCTAGAAGAACAAATGCAGATGTATGGGAACACCACCCATTTGCAAATTCCCCTCCAAGCCACACACCATCCTGACTTGGAATTATAACTGTCATTCCTTAATCAGGGCTTAACATTGAGTTCAACAACTACAGACCATGAACTCTTCTATCCTCACCCCCTTTTTTCTATATTAATTTTCACTTAATTTTTATTTTTTCATTTTAATTTTAATTTTTATTCACTTATTTTTATTTATTTTAATTTTTATTCATTGTTTTATCCCCACCTTTTATCCTATTTTCGATCTTCTTTCCCACTGCCGACCCTCCCCTACCCCACCCCCACTAGAGGGTCTGTCACTGGTTCATGTTGTTCTTTCCACAGTGCTTACCCTTGTCCTGCTATTATTACATTCTGCTTTCTGATCTTAATGCCACCATCAGCACCCCCTTTAGGCAGTACCGCAATCATTAACACCCTTTTGACCATGACATCTCTGGCAATCTCTCCTTTGCCTCCACCTATCACTGGCCTTCTATTCAGCTTCACCTGCTCCACCTCCCTTAAAGCAGTATAAATTTCATTAAATTTCCACTTCTCTTTAGCTCTGAAGAGTCATGAGGACGCAAAACATTGACTTTTTTTTCTCTCCACAGATGCTGTTAGACCTGAGTTTTTCCAGAATTTTCTGATTTTGTTTCAGATTTCCAGCATCCGCAGTATTTTGCTTTTGCCTTAATCATTACTGGATCAAAATCCTGAAGCGCCATCCCTTGGTGTAGCTACATCACATTGACTCCAGCAGTGCAAGGTGGCAGTGACTCACCAGGCACAGCGACATCCCATGAAGTAAAACAAAAGTACTCACTTTCCAGGTACCAGTATTTGTAACCTTTTCCCTTGCCTGAGGGATGGGGAAAATAGGAGCAAACCTATACTTTAACATAGTAACAATTTCAGGCATGAGAAAACAGTCAGTCCATCGAACACACCTATTTTACAGTATTGCTTTGGTGCATTTCTGATATTCCTGAATCCCATTTCTCATGGGGCGGTGGAGGCGTAGTGCTACTATCACTAGACTAGTATTCCAGAGTCCTCAATAGGACCCTTTTCCTTAAATTTTCTACACTGCAGAAAAACTTGTGGATTCAATTTGTCTGATCAAGTCCCCATTAGTCATTTCCTCAAATTCTGGGGTCAACTGTGTATCCCCTCCAATAAAATAGGAAGACCAAAACAGCACACAGCGCTTCAAGATGTTGTCATATCAGGGCCAAATACAGTTTCACAATGACTATTTATGAGAGGAGTAGACCCTTCAGACACTCTAGCTTGTTCCACCATTCAATTACATTATGGCTGACCTGTACTCGAACTCAATTTAACTGTCTTTGTTCCATCTCCCTTGATATCCTTACATAATAAAAAAAATCTGAATCTTAAAATTTTTAATTAACCCAACATTGTCAGCCTTTGAAAGATGAGGAGTTCCAGGAATCCACCATGCTTTGTGTGAAGTGTTTTCTCATTTCACTCCTGAATGGGCTAGCTCTATTCCAAAGTTATGCTCTCTCTCTGGATTTAAACCCTCAATCCTCTAAACTAAGGAAATAAGCTTAGTCTATGTCCCCCATCATAATTTACCCCTTTAAGTCCTGATATCATTCTAGTGCTCTGTTGTGCATCATTCCAAGGTCAATATATCTTTCCCGAGGTTCGGTGCCAAAACTGACCAGAACACTCCAGGTGGAGTCTTAACAAGGCTCCGGACAATTAAAGAATCAATTCAGGTCCCTTCAGTCAAACATAGTTCAAATGCTGTGTTTTATAAAAACAAAATCAGAAAACATTGCAATGATAGTTTCAGTCACCTGCCCAATGAAGCCCCCAGAAATTCTCTTTTGCTCAATATCTCAAGTATATTGACATTTATCACATAATCCTTATCAATTTTCCTTCTACCAAATCTCACCTGACATTTCCTTATATTAATTTTCATGCAGTCGGCCAGAGGCAGAGCTTGCTTCCTGGTTGCACGCATGACATCTTCAATAGCAGCACCCCAAGAGCACGCTACTAAAGTGTAAGAATTTTTCCACACATCTCGAGACTAGTTCCATCAACG
Organism: Carcharodon carcharias; assembly: GCF_017639515.1. Taxonomy (NCBI): domain Eukaryota; kingdom Metazoa; phylum Chordata; class Chondrichthyes; order Lamniformes; family Lamnidae; genus Carcharodon; species Carcharodon carcharias. The sequence continues at coordinate 204,222,623 of NC_054470.1, read as the reverse complement.
TTAACTGACGCTTTACAGCATGGGCCTGGTGCAGGCTGAAACATCAAATCAGTGTATCCAAGATAGAGGTTGAGGCCAAAGTTTTTGGCAGCATTAGAGAATTTGTTTGCCATAGTCTGGATGTCATCCTTGTTTTATTCAGCTAGAGCACAGTCACTTGCATACAGAAACTCTGATTATTGCCTTTGCAACTTTGATGGAGGGACATAGTCAGGAGAGCTGAAGAGTTTCCATGAACAAAACCTAATGCTGATGCCTGCAGGCATGTCTCTGGTGGCTTCCTTAAGCACTGCAACAATATAGAGATTGAAGAGTTGGGGAGCCACAACATGGTTGTTTTATACCTCTAGTTACTGCAAAGCCATCAGACGTCTCACCACAGGCAGAGTCATGACTGCTTTGTCTGTTGACCAAGCTGAAAGTTATCAAAAAGTAAAATATTTCTGTTCTGGGCATCCAGTGTCAGGGTTAAGTCTTCCCATAGGAAATCTGTGTTTTTAATTCATTTATGGGATGTGGGCTTATTGCTTATCCCTAATTGTCCTCGAGAAGAGATGATGAGCTGCCACCTTGAACCGCTGCAGTCCATGTGGTGTAGGTACACCCACAATGCTGTTAGGGAGTTCCAGGATTTTGGCCCAGTGACAAGTGAAGGAACAGTAACATATTTCCAAGTCAGGATGGTGAGAAACTTGGGGGCAACTTCCAGGTGGTGATGTTCCCATCTCTCTGCCCTTGTCCTTCTAGAAGGTAGCAGTCATGGGTTTGGAAGGTGCTGCCTAAGGACTGTCTCAAACTCAAACTACAATGCATCTTTCCTCCATCCATAAGACCATCTCCTACACTGGAGACATTTTCATTTTTTACAAGCTTTATGCTGCATAAGAACATAAATAAGAGTGGGCCAAAAGGGTTCTCTTGTCTACTCCACAATTCAATGAAATCATGGCTGATCTGATCTTGGCCTCGACTACACTTTCCAGCTCCACACAATCCTTGACTCACCTATAGTTCAAAAAGAATCTGAATATATTCAAGGCTGAGATAAACAATGATTCAGCCTTCACGGCTCTCTAGATGTGTAATTTCAAAGATTTACCACCCTCAAAAAAATAAATTCTTTTTCTCCATCCTGAATTCTGAAACTGTATCTCCTAGTTCTAGATTCACCCAAAAGAGGAAACATCCTCTCTGCATCTACGGTCAAGTCCCCTCAGAATCTTAAGTTTCAATAAAATCACCTCTCATCCTTCTAAACTCCAATGAGAATAGGCCCAACCTGCTCCACCTTTCCTCATAAGACAACCCCTTCATCCAAAGAATCACAGTGAACCTTCTCTGGACTGCCTCCAATGCAAGTATAATCCTCTTAAACAAAGAGGCCAAACAGTGCATAGTACTCCAGGTGTGGTCTCAACAATGCCCTGTACAGTTATAGCAAAACTTATACTCCATCGCCCTTCCAGAAAGGCCAAGATTCCACTTGCCTTAATTACTTGCTATACCTCCATGTTAATTTATGATTCATGTAGGAGGACACCCAAATTTCTCTGTATCACAGCTTACTGTGGTCTCTTGACATTTAACTATTTTGCTGTTCCACTCTTCCTGCCCCACATTTTATTCTACCTGTCAATTTTAACCCACTCACTATAGCCAAATTTTTATAGTCTAAAAAGGGATATAATATACATCGTCCCTTCATTTGAGGCATTAATACAGATTGTGAATAGTTGAAGTTCCAGCATTAATACCAATAGCAGAACTCCATTAGTTACTGTCACCTTTCAGAAAATTACCTTATTGCCAATCCTCTTCTGTTCGCAGGCCAATCCTCTGTCCATGCTAATATATTACCCCCAACATCATGAGCTTACCTTGTGCTTTTTATGTGGCACCTTATCAAAGGTGTTTTGGAAATCTGAATATACATTTACTGGTTCCCCTTTTATCCACCTTGTTCATTACATCCTCAAAAAACCCTGTCAAACATTATTTCCTTTACATGAAACCCATTTTAACCATGTCATGTATCTGTGGCTCCAAACCACAGCAAAAGGATCAAGAACCAGAGAGCAGAAAATGCTGGAAAAACTGAGCAGTTCTGGCTATGAGTGGATCATTAAGAGTAGAATTAAAAGGAGGGGTGTTTCTCTCCACAGATACTGCTAGGCTTGTTCTATTTTTCAAACAATTTCTGTTTTTATTTCAGATTTCCAGTATCGGCAGTATTTTATTTTTCTAAGAACCAGAGGACAATGGTTTAAGATGCTTGGCAAAAGAACCAATGACAATGAGGAAAAACCTTCTATATGCAAGTGGTTAGGATCTAGAATGCATTGCCTGTGAGAGATGGAGCCACACTCAAGCATAACTTCCAAAACCAAGTTGGATAAGCACCCGAGGAGATAAAATTTGCAAGGCTGCAGTTAAGGGCAGGGAAGTGAGCCCCAGGGTTGCTCCTGCAGAGAGGCGGCATGGATGTGACGGACTGATTGGCCTCCTCCTGTGCTATAATTACTCTGATTCTAGGTAGAATTGGGTGTCATCAGCAGACACACAGAAGCTGATCCCATGTCTTTGGATGGCACCAAGAGAGCATGTATGCGAGGGAGAGGGGATCAAGGAAAGATTCTTAGCAGAGTGCAGAGGTAAGGGTATAGGAGCAGGAAGAGTAAATATAGCTGAATATGCTCTGGCTATGTATAGATCATTAAGAGTAGAATCAAGAGGAGAGGTGTTTGAGAAGTTTGGTGTGGTTATCCATATCATAGGCTGCAGCAAAGTTAAAAAGGAGTAAGAATAGTATAAGTCATAGAAACATAATTTGCAATTCTGATGGATGCCATGGAAGGGATAGAAATCTAATTGTGGAGATTCAAATGGAAAAGATAGTTAAAGGTTGAAGGTAGATTTTTTTGTAAAGTGGGTATTGACAACTATGGCTTTGAAAAGGAAGGGAGACCATATTGGAGGAGAGGGAACCATTTACAATGTTAGCTAGCCTGGTGGGAAATTAGATGGTCAGCTGTCTATAAACTCCAATCTATAGTGGGAGATCAGGTGTTCATCATTATAGCTTCAGTGCCATGATGTCCTTCTTGTCATGTGGCAACCAGAACTAAATAATTACTCCAAGAGAAATAGCCTGCAATACGGTCAGTAGCACATCCCCTGGTTTGTATTCTATTCCATATACTATATTATTAAATGTACTTGATTTCTTCATCACTGCCACACACTATACATATTTAGCAACCTGCCCACCAGTATACCCAAATCTCGTTATGATCATTGACCACCATTTCTCTTATGTTTATTCACCTTCCCATTAGAAATTTTGGGCAGGCAGTAAATACCTGCTTACTATCTTACAATTACAACACCTCCAAGGAACTATTTTTTCCAACTTAGAGCTTTGTTTAAAAGTTTCAGCTTATGATAGTGATCAGACATTTTAGCAATGGCAAAGAGATGTCAGGATGAGCAACACTGCTTATATTAAGAACATGAATAATTTTTTTTAAATTTTCTGCTTAGCTCAGTGTTAGTAGCTCGACAATTTTAGCTTTCCCAAACCCTCAGAAGACCAATATGTTGGCCCATTGGGAATCAGTGAGGTTACTAACATGGGAATCAGAGTAGTAGTATTTCCTGGTCTGATGTTTACATACATGTCAAAAGTTAACTTTTAGTACCTGGCCGACTGAATATCTAGCCTATGGTAATGCTTTTTTTACTAAATGGGCCATAGAACAGGGGAATGGGGGAGTCTTCACTTTTTCAATACTGGGAAGGAAAAAAGGTTTGATCAACACTCACCGAAGTAACTCACCAAAGCTCCTTCAACACTACCAATTAAAAGGACAAGGGCAGCAAATACAAGGGAATACCACCACCTGGAAGTTCCCTTCCAAGCCACACATCATGCTGACTTGAAAATACATCATGGTTCCTTCACTGTTGCTGGATCAAAATCCTGGAACTCCCTTCCTAACAGCACTGTGGGTGTATCTACACCACATGGACTGCAGCGGTTCAAGGCTCACCTTCTCAATAAATTTAAAAAACTGTCCTCAAATCTACAAAAGCAAAATACTACGAATGCTGGAAATCTGAAATAGAAACAATTCATGCTGGAAATACCATGCAGGTCTGGCAGCATGTGGACAGAGAAATAATGTTAATGTTTCAGGTCAAGGACCATTCTTCTCTCTCTACAGATGCTGCCAGAATTTATTATTTCCGGCATTTTCCACTTTTATTACCGTCACAAGTCTAAACCGCTCTAAAGGAATGAAACTTTACAGGCGCGAGGAGCCAAATGGCCCACTCTTGTTCCTACTCTAGCTGCAAGAGATCCTATATAAATTAACTTGGGCAGCCTCAACTTGATTTGTAGCGTGGCACAGAATCACAGCACACAACTGTCATAAATCGAGTGCCATGATTAGCAGGATCACTCAAAGGCTACAAGGCAGCTAGCAAGGAAAATAGAAAAGTTACAAGAGTTTCTGACTCAACCACCCTTTCAGACAGTGAGCTCCAAACTCCCATCACCCTCTGGGTGAAAAGATTTCTCCTCAACTCTATTCTTAGCCTTCTACCTCTTACCTTAAATCTATACTCATTGGTTATTGACACACTCTACTAATGGAAAAAGTGCCTTCTTTTCCACCCTATCTATGCCCCTCAATTTTATAAACCTCTAACAGATCCCCTCTCAACCTTTGCTGCTCCAAGGAAAACAACCCCAGCCTATCCAATTTTTCCTCATAGCTCAGCTCCAGCCGATAGCATCCTGGAAAATCTCTGCTGTACCCTCTCCAATGCAATCACATCCTTCCTATAACGGGGTGACCAAAACTGCACACAGAACTCCAGTTGTGGCCTAACCAGCGTTTTATACAGTTCCGGCATAACCTCTCTGCTCTTGTATTCTACGGCTCGGCTAATAAAGGCAAGCACCCCATATGCCTTAACCACATTTACCTGCCCTGCTACCCTCAGGGATCTGTGGATATGCACACAATGGCCATTCTGATCTTCAGTTCTTTCCAGGGTCCTACCATTCATAGTGTAATCCCCTTGCCTTGCTAGCCCTCCCCAAATGCATTAGCTCGCACTTTACCAGGTTGAATTCCACTTGCCACTGCTCTTCTACCTGACCAGTCCATTGATAATCTCCTGCAGTTTACAGCTATCCTCCTCACTATTTACCACCCTGCCAATTTTCATGTCATCCATGATGGATCCAAAGTGCCACTTTGCCTTGGATCGCATGGGCTCTTACTTTCTTGACCTGTCTGCCATGATGGATCTTATCAAAAACCTTGCTAAAGTCCATGTAGACCACATCAAATGCACTACCCTCATCAACATTCCTGGTTACCTCAAAAGGTTCGATCAAATTTGTCAAACACAACCTTCCTTTAATAAACCCATGCTAACTTCCTCTGATTAATCCATGTCTCTCCAAATGCAGGTATATTCTGTCCCTCAGAATTTTTTCTAGTAACTTTGCCACCAGCAAGGTTGGGTTGACTGGCCTGTAATTTCTTGGTCTACCCCTTCCTCGCTTTTTTAATAATGGGATAACATTAGCAGTCCTCCATTCATCTGGCATCTCACCGGTGGCCAGAGGGGATTTGAAAATTACTGCCAGGGCTCCTGATATCTCTTCCCTTGCCCCCCTCAATAACCTGGGATAAATCTCATCCAGACCTGTTGATTTATCCACTTTTAAGGCTGCTAAACCCGCTGGTAGGGGGAGGCGGTGACATAGTAGTTTTGTCTCTGGACTAGTAATCCAGAGGCCCAGAGTAATGCTCTGGGTACCCGGGTTCAAATCCCACCACAGCAGGTGGTGGAATTTGAATTCAATAAATATCTGGAGTTAAAAGTCTAATGATGACCATGAAACCATTGTTGATTGTCATAAAAACCCATCTGGTTCGCTAATGTCCTTTAGGGAAAGAAACACAAACATACATTGCACTTACACTTTCTGCAGATGTGTTATTTCGGTCTGCAAAGAACAGGCCCTATATATCAATATATATGTAGCTTCCAGTACACGCAAATGCGCCACACTGCGAGGCCGACTGAATCTTAAATTGGTTGTCAGCGTAATGTGATAGATTATGATAGGTTTAGATAAGGTAGAGAAGGTAAACTGTTACCATCAGCTGATGCCACGAGGGCAAGGGGACACAGATTTAACGTTATGGACTCTGATAACATTCCAGCAATAGTACTGAAGGCTTGTGCTCCAGAACTAGATGCGCCTGTGGCCAAACTGTTCCGGTACAACTACAACACTGAAATGTACCTGGCAACGTGGAAAATTGCCCAGGTACATCCTGTCCATAAAAAACAGGGTAAATACAACCCAGCCAATTACCACATCAGTCTATTCTCAATCATCAGCATACTGATGCAAGTGGTCATTGACAGTGCTATCAGGCAGCACTTAATTAACAATAACCTGCTCACTAACGCTCATTTTGCGTTCCGGCAGGGCTACTCAGCTCCCTACCTCATTACAGCCTTAGTCTAAACATGGACAAAAAACTGAACTCCAGAGGTGAGGTGAGTGGCTGCCCTCGACATAAAGGGAGCACTTTGCCAAATGTGGCATCAAGGTGCCCTAACAGAACTGGAGTCAATGGGCATCAGGGGGAAAACTCTCCACTGGTTGGAGTCATACCTAGCACAAGGGAAGATGGTTGTGGTTGCTGGAGGTCAAGAATGCCAGACCCAGGACATTACCCTGAGGAACTCCTTATGTGATGTTCCAGGCCCAACCATCTTCAGCTGCATCATCAATGACCTTCTTTCCATCATAAGGATAGAAAGGGAAATGTTCACTAATATTGCTCAATGTTGATGACCATTTGCAGCTTCTCAGATACTAAAGCAGGCTGCGTGCATATACAGCAACACCTGAACAGTTAGGTTTGGGGTGATGATTGGAAATCACCAATCGTGCCACACAAGAGTCAGGCAATGACCATTTTCAACAGAGGATCCAACCATCTCCCCTTGATATTCAATGACATTACAAGGGCAGCACACACATGGGAACACCAGCGCCTGCAAGTTCCCTCCAAGCCACAAACCATCCTGGCCTGGCAATATATTGCCATTCCTTCACTGGAGTTGGGTCAAAATCCTGGAACTCATGCGATCATGCGAATTAGGAGCAGGAGTAGGCCACTCGGCCCCTAGAGCCTGCTCCACCATTCAAGACATGGCTGATCTGAAGGTAATCTCAACCACACGTTCCTGCCTATCCCAGTAACCTTTCACCCCCTTATTAATCAAGAATCTATCTAGCTCTGCCTTAAAAATATTCATAGACTCTGCTTCCACCGCCTTTGGAGGAAGAGTTCCAAAGACTCATGACCCACTGGGAGAAAAAATTCTCTTCGTCTCTGTCTTAAATGAGTGACCCTTAGGCCCAGATTCTCCCACAAGAGGAAATATCCACTCCAATCAAGTCAGATCTTACTCTTCTAAACTCCAGTGAATACAAGTCTAACCTGTCATAAGATAACCCGCCCACTCCTGGTGTTAATCTAGTAATTCTTCTCCGAACTGCTTCCAACACATTTACATGTTTCCTTAAATGAGACCAGCACTGTAGTACACCAGATGTGATCTCACCAATGCTCTGTACAACTGAAACCTAACATCCTTACTTTTGTAATCAATTCCCCTCACAATAAATGATAACATTCTATTAGTTTTCTTAATTATGTGCTTGCACTGCATATTAATCTTTTGTGATTCATACACTAGGACATCCAGATCCCTCTGAACCCGAGAGCTCTGCAATCTCTTACCATTTAGATAATAAGCTTGCCAAATGGACAATTTCACATTTGCTAGATCTTTGCCCACTCACTTAAGCTATGTCCCTTTGTAGCCTCATGTCCTCTTCACAATTTACTTTCCTACCTATCTTTGTGCCATCAACAAATGTAGCAACCATTTCTTCTGTCCCTTCATCCAAGTCATTTATATAAACTGTGAAAACTCCCTGCCTAACCACACTGCAGGTGTACCTACACCACATGGACAGCAGCGAATCAAGGCAGCCGCTCACCACCACCTTCTCAAGGGCAATAAGAGTTGGGCAATAAATGCTTGCCTAGACAGCAATGTCCATACCCCATAAAAGGATAATTTTTTAAAAAATTACCATTGCAAAATCCCAAACTGAGAACATCCTGGGGGTTATCATTGACTAGAAACTGAATTGGATATAAATATTGAGGATACAAGAGGTCAGAGGCTAGGAATCCTGCAGCAATAACTCACCTCCTGCCTCTACGGGATGTAGGCTTCGCTGGCTGAGCCAGCATTTATTGCCCATGCCTAATTGCCTTCGAGAAGGTGGTGGTGAGCTGCCTTCTTGAACCGCTGCAGTCCATGTGGTGCAGGTACACCCACAGTGCTGTTAGGAAGGAGTTCCAGGATTTTGACAAAACAAGAGTGAAAGAACGGCGATATATTTCCAAGTCAGGATAGTGAGTGACAAACGCCTCCTACAACTGTAGCAAAACATCCCTGCTTTTATATTCCATTCCCATTGCAATAAATGACGACATTCCATTTGCCTTCCTATCACTTGCTGTACCTGCATGCTAACTTTTCCTGATTCATGCACAGGACACCCAGATCCCTCTGTACCTCAGAGTTCTGCAATCCCTCTCTATTTAAATAATATTCTGCTTTTCTATTCAAATTGGACAAGTTCACATTTTCCTACATTATACTCCATGCCAAATTTTTGGCCACTCACTTAACCTATGTCCCTTTGCAGACTCCCTATGTCCTCTTCACAACTTACCTTCCTACCTATCTTGTGTCATCAGCAAATTTAGCAACCAAACATTTGGTCCCTTCATCAAATCATTGATATAAATTGTAAGTAGGAGGCCCCAGCCTTGGTCACTGTGGCACTCCATTCAAATTTTGCCAACCCTAAAAACACTCTTTGCTTCCTGTTAGCTAACCAATCTTCTATTCATGCTAATATATTACCCCCATGAGCTCCTATTTTGCATATTAACCTTTGATGTGGCACCTTGTCAAATGCCTTCTGAAAATCCAAGTACAGCACATCCACAGGTTCTCCTTTATCCATGTTGCTTGTCACTTCCTCAAAGGACTTCAATAAATTAGTCAAACATGATTTCACTTGCACAAAACCATGTTGAGTCTACCTGATTGTGTTGAGATTTTCTAAGTGCCCCACTATAACCTCAATAATAGACTGCAGCAATTTCCCCATGGCAGATGTTAGGCTAGTAACAAGGGGGGTTAATGAGGGGAGTGCAGTCAACACAGATTTTAGCAAAGCTTTTGCCAAGATCCCACATGGCAGACTGACTTAAAAAAAAAACCCATGGGATCCAGGAGAATGTAGCAATATAGCTCAGAGGCAGGAAACAGAATAATTGATGGGTGTATTTACAACTGGAAAGCTGTTCCAGTGGGGCTCAGTTCTATGTCCCTTGCTTTTTGTGGTATATATCAATGATTTGGACATAAATACAGGGAGAATGATTAAGAAGTTTTCAGATTACAAAAAATGGCCACATAATTGATATTGAGGACGACTGCAGGAAGATATCAATGGGCTGGTCAGATGGGCAGAAAAGTGGCAAATTCAATTCAATCCAGAGGAGAAGTGAGGTGATGCATTTGGGGAGGTCAAACAAGGCAAGGAATACCCAATAAATGGGAAAATACCAGGAGGTGCAGAGGAAGTGAGGGACCTTGGAATGAACGCCCACAGATCTCTGAAGGTAGCAGGGCAGGCCGATAAAGTGATTATGGCAGCATATGGAATCCTTTCATTTATTAGCCAAGGCACAGAATACAAGAGAAGGGAGGTTATGCTGGAACTATATAAAACATTAGTTGGGCCATCATTAGAGTACTGTGTGCAGTTCCAGTCACCTCATTACAGAAAGAATGTAATGGCATTAGAGAGGGTACAGGGATTTATGAGGATGTGCCAGAACTGGAAAATTGAAGCTATAGGGAGAGATTGGATAGGCTGGTGTTGTTCTCCTTGGAACAGAGAAGGCTGAGGGGGGATTTGATTGTGGATGAGAAGGGCCTATTTATTTTAGCAGGGGGGTCAGTGCAAAGGGGGATAGATTTAAAATGATTGGTAGTAAGGTTAGAGGGGAGATGAGGAAAACTTCTTTCATCCAGAGGGTGGTAGAGGTCTGGACTCACTGCCTGAAAGGGTAGTAGAGGCAGAAACCCTCAACTCATTTAAAAAAGTGTCTGGATATGCACCTCAACTGCCGAAACCTGCAGGGCTACGGACCGAATGCTCGAAAGTGGCATTAGGCTGGGTGGCTCGTTATTTGGCTCACACAAACACGATGGGCCAAGTGGCCTCTTTCGGTGCCATAAACTTTCAATGATTTTAATGACCTAGATGGAGCTCACTGCACTTAAGGGCACTGGAAACGGTAGTGCAAGTGGCACTGGATGGGCAATTGAAGGAAATAAACTTGCAAGGCTACGGACATTGAGTGGGACTGATTGGATTGTTCTGCGAGGAGTCAGCATGGACTCAATGGGCTGAATGGCCTCCTCCTGTGCTGTAAATGACTATAACCTAAATGGGACACTACCCATTTTAACCTAGAGGACCAGAATATACAAGGATAAAAATTATGCTTTAGCTAATCAAAGATTTGATTAGACCACACCTGGAGTTTTTCCTTTATTCATTCATTCATGGGATGTGGGCAGTCAATCTCACCTCACCTCAGGAGTTCAGCTCTTTTGTCCATGCTTGAACCAAGGCTGTAATGAGGTCAGGAGCTGAGTGACACTGACAGAACCCAAACTGGGTATCATGAGCAGGTTATTGCTAAGCAATTGTCACTGGATAGCACTGTCAATGACCCCTTCCATTACTTTACTGATGGAGAGTAGACTGATGGGGCGGTAATTGCCCGGGTTGGATTTGTCCTGCTTTTTGTGAACAGGACATAGCTGGACAATTGTCCACATAGCCAGCTAGATGTCAGTGTTGTAGCTGTACTGGAACAGTTTGGCTAGGGGGCGCAGCAAGTTCTGGAGCACAGGTCTTCAGTACTTTTGCCGGAATGTTGTCAGGGCCCTTGGCCTTTGCAGTATCCAGTACCTTCAGCCGTTTCTTGATATCACATAGGGTGAATCAAATTGGCTGAAGACTGGCATCTGTGATGATGGGGACCTCCAACGGAGGCCAAGATGGATCATCCACTCGGCACTTCTGGCTGAAGGTTGTTGCAAATGCTTCAGCCTGATCCTTTGCACTGGGCTCCCCCATCATTGAGGATGAGGATATCTGAGACAGCAGTACTGGGAGCAGCTCTCAAAGCCAGACCATAGGAAGAATATTGACTTTGGAAGCAATGCAGTGTCGATTTCCCAAAATGATATCTGGACTCCAAGGATTAAATTACAAGAGGAGATGACAAACTGAAATTGATTTCCCTGGCAGTTGGAAGGTTAGGGTGAGATTTGATCAATGCTTTCAAGATATTATAGAGAAAGGTAGGGTAGATAGAGAAAAATCATTTCCACTGGTCAGTTCGTTTAGGATTTCGGGGCATAAGTCTAAAATTTAGAAATAGACCTTTCAGGATTAAAATTAATACTTCTAAATGCAAAAGTATGGCAGAAGTTTGGAACTGTCTTCCAAAAACGGCAATTGGCGCTAAATTAATTATTAGTTTTTAAAATGAGATTGGATAACAAAACTAAACTAAAGGCATCAAGGGACATGGGCAATGGTGCAGAGTCAGGATGCAGATCAACCATGATCTCACTGAATGGCTTAACAGGGTTGAGGAGTGAAGTGGCCAACTCTTGTTCCTTTGACAGCACTCATTTGTGCAAAAAAAAATTGTTAAAGTTTCAAAGCTATCAGTAATAAAGTCAATCCTGACAAGGTAGTTCATTTCTGTAACACTGGCATTTGCACTAGTGTCACGTGCATTTGAAAAAGAAGTAGGATGTGGAGAGCTACAACTCTGTGAACCAACCAACACTCAAAGCAGTTAAGTACAACATCCCCGCTTTTCTGGTACATGTTGTGGTTTAAATACAAAACTAAGAAAAGCCAACATTTCACACTCCGTGAGGGGTGATGAGGAGATGGGCATTGTGGTGGTGGAAGAAAAAGTTTGATGTAAATGGTCAACTTTATGAAATCCCACTCTTCTAAAAAAAAAACACTCGCTACGTACAGTGCCTTGGAAATATTCAGTGCTACCAGCATTGGGAATTTTTAAAACTAAAAACCCAAATCATAATTCCCTCAATCAGAAATCAATTTTTCAGTCAACTCAAATTACATTACAGCAGCAGATATAAAAAGGAATTTCTGTAGAAACGCTTTTTTGACATAATAGGTTCATAATGCTCCATGTGCATGACAAGTTCATGAGAAAAGGAATATATTCCTCCAGAGAACATTATTTTCGAAGAGCCAATTTTCTGCATTAATTCTATTGCGTAATAAATTGTTCATGCTCTCTTTATCAAACAAACAGGGCCCCGATTCTCCTCAGTAAGGTCCCTAGATATATCATACTTCCATAAAGAGCTAAACAAATGTCTTTCTTCAACAATACTTTTAATTCATCACCCCAAAATAAATCCACAATTATCACCTACAGTAAAGATATGGAAATTGTACAAAGGCAAAACTTTGCAGATATTGGGAACCAAAATTAAAAGTTTCATTTCTGATAAAACCACTTGAAAGGTTAGCTCTTCCTCTCCACAGGTCCTGCCAGACCTGGATATTTCCTCAATTTTCCACTTTTATCTATAACTAATACCTAATCCTGATAAAACACTTCAAAATGCTCCCTTCAAATCCAATTTTAAAAAGGGTAAAGCTCATGATGCCAACTGAAATGTTCAGCACATCTCAGTTCACATGCACCATCATAATCATAAACACATCTGGTGTCAGTCATGATGCACATCTTGGATCACCTCAGAACAGTTCCAGTTCTAAAGCAAAAAAAGTGTAACATGGCCAAAGTCAAAACAGCTTCAGGCACCACATGAGACACTACCAGGAGGTGGGGTCTCACTGCTTCAGCTTGGCATCAGTGACAACGGCAAACAGGTGCAAACTGAAATTTTAAAACCGTAAGATTAGTTTCAAAAAGTTCCCAGGTGGTGCTTGCCACCTCTAGAATAGGAGTCAGTTCTATGCTACCATCAAAATTTCACTAACAATTGGGCATAGGCTGGCACAGCACTACACATTTTGTTCCAAAGGGTCATATTGGAATCAAAACATTAACTCTGTTTCTCTCTCCACAGATGCTGCCAGACCTGAGTTTTTCCAGCCTTTTGTTGTCACTACACATTCTTTGATGTACACAGAACCTTATCCTTTCCCTTGAAAGGAAAGGGAAGCAAAGTCTGCAAAATAACATCATTGTGGCTCACAGCACTCCACTGCAGGTGTCATGTTCATACTACAGTATAGCAGCTCTATTAGCTTTTCACTCAATCTGTAGACAAACACCACCAGAGACAGGCAAAGATGCATGAACTTTACAAATTAAAACTTTTTTTTTGCTAGGTGAACCAAGAGCAAGTAAAAGACAGAATGGAAAAAACATATAATATGGTTGAATAAAGTTTCCTTTGAGAGTTTAAAAATATTGTCTTCAGGAAAAAGAAAGCCATGATGGTACATTTTGAAAACTTAGAAATCAAGAAATTAGATGAAAGCTCAAGTAATCAAAGCAACAAGGATAAAGATGTTATAAACGCAAGTGTGAGGCAATTAATCACCATACTACATCTGCAAAGTATAGCTTTACCCAACTATTAAAAGAAATTGAAAGCTAATGTGAGTGAAAGGTTATTAAAGACACGGTTAATGGTTTTTAATCCAGTAAAATACTCTATGAACATATTTGGCAAGTTCAAAGGTGTACCATTTTAATTTCTATAGCAGAAGCTCAAAAGTTACAACATCTGCATTGTAAAACCGTTAGGAAGGGAGTTCCAGGATTTTGACCTAGCGACAGTGAAGGAACGGCGATATATTTTCAAGTCAAAATGATGTGTGGTTTGGAGGGGAACTTGTATGTGGTGGTTCCCATGCACCTGCTGTCCTTGTATTTCTAGGTGGTAGTTTGGAAGGTGCTGCCGGAGGAGCCTTGGTAAGATGCTGCAATGCATCTTGTATCTGGTACGTACTGCTGCCACTGTGCAGTGGTGGTGGAGGGAGTGAATGTTTAGAGTAGTGGATGTGGTGTCAATCAAGCAGGCTACTTTGTCCTGGATGGTGTCAAGCTTCTTCAGTGTTGTGGGAGCTGCACTCCAAGCAAGTGGGGAGTATTCCATCACACTCCTGATGTGCCTTGCAGATAGATGGACAACAGGTTTTGGTGAGTCAGGAGGTGAGTTACTTACCGCAGGATTCCCAGCCTCTGATCTGCTGTTGTAGCCACAGTATTTACATGGCTAGCCCAGTTCATTCTCTGGTCAATGGTAACCCCCAGGATGTTGATAGTAAGGGATTTAGTGATGGTAATGCCATTGAAGGTCAAGGACCGACAGTTAGATTCTCTCTTGCTGGAGATGGTCATTGCCTGGCATTGTTACTTGCTACTTGGCAGCCCAAGCCTGGACAGTGTCCAGGTCTTGCTGCATTTGGACATGGGATTGCTTCAGTATCTGCATTGTCGTGAATGGTGCTGAACATTGTGCAATCATCAGCGAGCATCCCCACTTCTGTTCTTATGATTGAAGGAAGCAGCTGAAGATGGCTGGACTGAGATCACCACCCTGAGGAACTCCTGCAGTAATGTCCTGGAGCTGAGATGACTGACCTCCAACAACCACAACCATCTTCCTTTGTGCTAGGTATCGAAACATAGAAACTAGGAGTAGGTCATTTGGCCCTTCGAGCCTGCTCCGCCATTCATTATGATCATGGCTGACTCCAACCAGCAGAGAGCTTTCCCCCTGATTCCCACTGACTCCAGTTTTTGCCAGTTTTCTTTATGCCACACTTGGTCAAATGCTGTCTCGATGTCAAGGGCAGTCACTCTCACCTCACCATGCAAATCTAATTGGGAGCTTTTCATAGGCAGATTTCTGGACTGTACAAATAAATATTTCTTCTCTGGAAGAGCTCACCATGTTTCAAACAGCATACAGACCATCAAAATATCTACAAGCAAATTATTTCTTTTTTTAAAAATTCATTCATGTGGACATCACTGACTGGGCCAACAATAATTGCCCATCCCTAAATGCCCTTGTTCAGAGAGCATTTAAGAGTCAACCACATTGCTGTGGGTCTGGAGTCACATGTGGGCCAGACCAGGGAAGGATGGCAGATTTCCTTCTCCAAAAGGGCATTAGTGAACCAGATGGATTTTTACGACAATCAGCAATGATTTCATGGTCATCATGGCTTTTTAATTCCAGATCTTTATTGAATTCAAATTTCACCATATGCCACGGTGGGATTTGAACCCAAGTCCCCAGAGCATTACCCTAGGCCTCTAGATTACAAATCCAGTGACAATGCCACTACGCCACCGCCTCCCCTTTCTTGATGAACAGTCATATGATCTTGTCCTCCAAGGGAAATGAGGGGAATTTGAAATGGCCATCCTTTCACAGATCATGTTACAAAACAGCATTCATTTGCCTCGATTCTATGCAGGCTCATAAGGGGAACCTGTAGATGTGACATCGTTGGATTCCAAAAGGCATTTGATAAGGTGCCACATCAAAGGTTACTACGCAAAGTAAGGGCTCATGTGTAGGGATATTATGTAGAAAGGGTTTGGTTAGCTAACAGGAAACAGGAAGCAGAGAGTAACAATTAATGGATCCTTTTCAGGTTAGCAAGCTGTAACCTGCAGAATTCCACAGGGATCAGTACTGGGGTCTCAACTATTTACACTCTATGACTTGGACGAATGTATGGTTGCTAAATTTGCTGATGGATAGGAAAGTAAGTTGTCAAGCAGACATAAAACTGCAAAGAGGTATAGCTAGGTTAAGTGAGTGGGTACAAATTTTGGCAGATGGAGTATAACGTGAACTTGTCCATTTTGGCAGGAAAAACAGAAAAGCAGTATACTGCAGAACTCTGCAGAATAGAGGAATTTGGGTGTCCTGGCACATGGATCACAAAAAAGTTAGAATGCAGATAAATACAGCAAGTGATTAGGAACGCAAATGGAATACAGTTGGGTTATTGCAAGGGGAATGGAATATAAAAGGAAAGTTTTGCTACAGCTGTGCAGGATATTGGTGTAATTACATCTGCAGTACTGTGTACAGTTTTGGTCTCTAAGAAAGAACTGAAGTACTTCTAATGTCTACTTGACTAATTCCTGGGATGAAGGGGTTGCATTATGAGAAAAGGTTGGGTCTGTATCCAATACAGTTCAGAAGAATGAAAGGTGACCTTACTGAAACATAATATCCTGATGGGACTTCACAGGGTGCATACTGAAAGGATGTTCCCCCTGTGGCAGAAACTAGAACTAGGGGGACAAAGTTTAAAAATAGGGGGTCTCCTATTTAAGGCAGAGATGGGGAGTCATTTTTTCTCTGAAGTTGTTAGTCCATGGAATTCTCTTTCCCAGAGAACAGTGGAGGAAGGGTCGCTTAGATTATTGACTGACAAGGGATTATAGGAGGTCGACAGGAAAGTAGGATTGAGGCCATAATCAGATCAGCCATGATCTTATCAAATGGCAGAGCATGCTCAAAGGGCTGAATAGCCTACGCCTGCTCCTAATGTTTATACATATGACTAGTTCTAGGCTTTATAATTAGCTTTAATTTTGTACTCAAGGCAAAGGATGCCATTGCTCATTAGCAGAATTTTTTTTATTCATTCATGGGATGTGGGCTTCGCTGGCTGGGCCAGCATTTATTGCCCAGCCCCAATTGCAGTTGAGGAAGTGATGGTGAGCTGTCTTCTTGAACCACTGCAGTCCCTGTGGTGTAGGTACATCCACAGTGCTGTTAGGAAGGGAGTTCCAGGATTTTGACCCAGCGACAGTGAAGGAAAAGCGATGTATTTCCCAAGTCAGGATGGTGAGTGGCTTGCAGGGGAACTTGCAGGCGGTGGTGTTCCCATATGTCTGCTGCCCTTGTCCTTCTAGATGGTAGTGGTCGTGGGTTTGGAAGGTACTGTCAAAGGAGCCTTGGTGAGTTTCTGCAGTGCATTTTGTAGAAGGTACACACTGCTGCTACTATGCATCAGCGGTGGTGGAAGGAGTGCCAATCAAACAGGTTGCTTTGTCCTGGATGGCACCAAGCTCTTTGAGCGTTATTGTAACTGCACTCATCCAAGCAAGTGAAGAGTATTTGATCACACTCCTGATCAACACCTTGTAGATGGTGGACAGGCTTTAGAGAGTCAGGTGGTGAATTACTCACCAGAGGATTCCTAGCCTCTGACCTGCTCTTGTAGCCACAGTATTTATATGGCTGGTCCAGTTCAGTTTCACCCAGTTTTAGCCAACATTAACCAGCGAGTTGGAAGTAATGTGAAACAAGGCTACTTTTACACTGCCATAACAATATGCAGAAAAAAACTGGAGTGCTGTGTGCAGTTTTGGTTTCTATATCTAAGGAAGTGTATACTTGAAATAAAAAGAGCAAGTGCTGGCGATATTCAGCAGTTCTGGCAGCATGCGAAAAGAGAAACCGAATTATCGTCTCCCTCCACAGATGCTGCCAGAGTTGAATATTGCCAGCATTTTGTGCTTATTCAGATTTTCAGCATCCACAGTAGTTTGCTTTTATTGAAGCATATACTTGAGCTGTCTTCTGAAATTAAGCTGAGTAAATTGGACCTGTACTTTCAGTATGTTAGAAGAATGAGGTGGTTTCATTGATATATCCCAGATTTTGAAGGTACTACACAGTGTTCTACACTGAGTTGTTCACCTGGCTGAAGAACCTAGAACGGGGAGGGAAGGGCATTGGAGGGGGGCAGCCTCTGCATAAAGGACTGAGATAGAAGAAATTTATTTACATCATCATTGAATATGCTCATGGCTATGTTAGGCAGATTTTTGGTCTCAGGGAATCAAAACAAAATGGGGATCAGGCAAGAAAGTGGAGTTCAGACAGAAGATCAGCCATGATTGTACTGAATGGTGAGCAGACGCAAGGGGGTATATGGTCAACGCGTGCTCCTATTTCTTCCATAATATTCACAGAACTGCCACCGATTTGGACTGGATGATACTACGAAGTGCAATGAAAAGAAACTGCATAATTTCACAAACACCATTTCTGCACACACATTGTGACGAAGAGTGGAATTCATGCTCGATATCCGTGGACAATTTGAGAAGTTGCAGTCCCTCTTACATGACACCACGTTTTATACATAGTGTTTTATTTTTCGCTTCTCTTCAATACTGTTCACCTTTGATTACAGAACACACAAAGCAAGGAGCCTATAGAATTTCATGCACCTGTTCCTAATTTTGGTTTTACCTGCCATGCAAGAGTTCATGGTACATGAAATTACAAAGCAAGGTTTTCATAACTGCTTAGCAATGTTGCAACCACTCATATGTGGCAGAAGACTCGCTGGAGGATAGCGAAAACAACTTCGGGTTGTCCTCGAAGTATTCCGGAAAAGGTCAAACATACCCGCCGACTCATGGGAGGCCCTGTCTTGTGGTCAATCAAAATGGAGAAGGCTCATTCAGGAAGGCGCTGAGCAAGTTGAGACCCCTCCTTGGGAATGTGCAAAGACAAAGTTGAGGCATTGGAAGGAGCGTGCAATCCCCCAAACAACCCATCTAAACAATGCTTCAAGCACCACCTGCCCCACATGCGGCAGAGCCTGCAGATCACACATTGGACTCAGCCATCTCACAACCCATCACGCCAGAGTAGAAGCAAGTCATCCTCAATCCAGAGGGACTGCCGAAGGAGGACATACAACAATGCTCCATTACATTCACTTGCTAAATTGTGTGCTTTATTAGCAGGACATTTACAGCAATGCTAAGGATGAAAACCAACAGGCTAAAGAGGCTTAAGTCGATTTAGTTTGCGCAGTTTCAAGTTGGTTCTTTGTGGACAACACAGAGCTTTCCAAATTTGGCACTGGTGAAGTAAGAGTCACTGCCCTTGACATCAAGGCAGCATTTGATCAAGTGTGGCATCAAGGAGCCCTAGCAAAACTAGAGACAATGGGAATCAGGGGGAAAACTATCCATTGGTTGGGATCATACCTAGCATGAAGGAAGATGGCTGTGGTTGTTGGAAGTCAACCATCTCAGTTCGAGGATATCACTGCAGGAGTTCCTCAGGGTAGTGTTCTCAGCTCAACCATCTTCAGCCACTTCATCAATGATCTTCCTTCCATCATAAGGTCAGAAGTGGGGATGTTCGCTGATGATTGCACAATGTTCAGCACTATTCGTGACTCCTCAGACACTGAAGCAGTCGATGTCCAAATGCAGCAAGAGCTGGACAATATCCAGGCTTGGACTGACAAGTGGCAAGTAACATTCACGCCACACAAGTGTCAGGCAATGAACACCTCCAACAAGAGAGAATCTAACCATCACCCCTTGATATTCAATGGCATTACCATGCTGAACATCCTTGGGTTACCATTGACCAGAAACTGAACTGCGCTAGCCATATAAATACCATGGCAACATGAGGTCAGAAGTTAGGAATCCTGCAGCAAGCAACTCACCTCCTGACTCCCCAAAGACTGTCCACCATCTACAAGGCACAAGTCAGCAGTGTGATGGAGTACTCCCCACTTGCCTGGATGAGTGCAGCTCCCACAACACTCAAGAAGCTTAACACCACCCAGAACAAAGCAGCCCACTTGACTGGCAATACATCCACAAATATTCACTCTCTCCACCATCAACGCACAGTAGCAGCCGTATGTACCGTCTACAAGATCACCAAGGCTCCTTAGACAGCACCTTCCAAACCCAAGATCACTACCATCTAGAAGGACAAGGGCAGCAGATACATGGGATTACCACGACCTGGAAGTTCCCCTCCAAGTCACTCACCATCCTGACTTGGAAATATTCCGCTGTTTCTTTACTGTCGCTGAGTCAAAATCTTGGAACCATCTCCCTAACAACACAGTGGGTGTACCTACATCACATGGACTGCAGCGGTTCAAGGCAGCAGCTCACCAACACCTTCTCAAGGGCAATTAGAGAAGGACAACAAATACTGGCCTAGCCAGCGACACCCGCATCCCGTAACTGAATAAAAAGAAAAATCAGCATTAATTCTCATTCTCTGTAAACTACCTTATCCCCATCCTTATTCCTTAATGGGTTGTGGGTGACTTGCTCTGCCATTTCAGAGGGCAGTTAAGGGTCAACCACACTACTGTGGGACTGGAGTCACATCATTTGGACCAGACCGGGAAATTTAACACCAACGCATCAACTACCTCAATAGCCGCCTCTTTTAAAGACCCCAGGATGTATTCTGTCGGGGCCCAGAGACTTGCCAGCCTGCAGCTCCATCAATTTGCTCAGTACTGTTTCCCTGGTGATTTCAATTGCATCAAGTTCCTTTCTCGCGTTTACCTCCTGATTTGCAGCAATTACTGGAATGTTTTTTGTATCCTCTATAATGAGCACAAAAGCAAAATATTTGTTCATTTCTTCTGCCGTTTCCTTATTATCTATTATCTTCCCACTGTCACTCTGGAGGACCAACACTCACTTTACTTACTCTTCTTTTTAAGTACCGGTAGAAACTCTTGCTATCCATTTTTACATTTCTAGCTAGCTTCCTCTCATACTCTTAATTTTTCTCTTGATTAACCTTTTATCCACACATTGCCATTCTTTATATTCTGTCCAATCACCTTTGCGGAGTTGTATGCTTTTCCCTTAAGTTTGATGCTTTCCTTATCTTTAGTTAACCATCGATGATGGGTCCTCCCCTTATAATTTTTCTTTATAGTAGGAATGTACTTATTCTGAATTCTCTGAAACATCCCCCTAAAAGTATACCACTGCTTTTCTATTGATCTATCCTCTAGCTCAGTGAAAACTCATCTGGTTCACTAATGTCCTTCAGGGAAGGGAATCTGCCATCCTAACCTGGTCTGGCCTACATGTGACACCAGACCCACAGCAATGTGGTTGACTCTTAAATGCCCTCTAAACTAGGGATGGGTAATAAATGCCAGTGGCGCCCACATCCCATGAACGAGTAAAAAAAAAAAAGCTGCTCTAAGAAACTGTCTCGAAAGCATTCTAAGAACTCCTCATCCAGGCTACGACTGCCAATCTGATTTTTCCAGTTTGTGTGTAGATTAAAATCGTCCCTTTATAACAAGCACACAATATTTTCTCTTGAATACTTTGTCTTTTACTGTTAGGAGGCCTGTAGACCACTCGCACGAATGACTTTCTCCCCCCCTACTATTCTTCATCTCCACCCAAACCGATTCTACATCCTGATCTCCTGAACCAAGATCATCCCCAATGCCCTCTTTGATTAACAGTGCTACCCCTCCACCTTTACCGAGCTTCCTATTCTTGAATGTCAGGTACCCTTCAATATTAAGGACCCAATCTTTGTCATCCTGCAGCCATGTTTCCATAACTGCTATCAGATCATATTTATTTACTTCAATGTGGGCTATCAATTCAGTTACTTTGTTATGAATGCTACATGCTTTCAGATACAGAGCCTTCAGTTTTGTCTTTTTGTTATCTTTGTAACATCTAGTCTTGACTGTTGGTGTATTCTTAGGTTTTTTTTTCCCCCTCTGTCCCTTCCTGCCATTCTCTGACCTTCATTTCTCATATTACTATTTTGCTCTCCTGTCTTGACTCTACAACTTGAATTGCTACCTCTAGCCAAAATTGATCCCTCACCCTTCTTGCTTAGTTTAAAGCCCTCTTTACTTCCCTAGTTATGCCATTTGAGGACACTCGCCCCAGCACGTGTGAACCGTCCCAACAGTACAACCTCTACTTTCCCCAGTGCCCCAAAAACCACTTCTCCCACACCGGTCTTTGAGCCACACATTCATCTGTCCAATCTTATCTGCCCTCTGCTAATTTGCACGTGGCTCAGGTAATAATCCAGAGATTATTACCTTCGAGGTTCTGCTTCTTAATTTGGTGCCTAGCTCCTCATACTGAGTTTGTAGAACCTCTTTCCTAGTTCCAACTATGTCATTGGTACCTAAATAGACAACAACACCTGGATCCTCCCCATTCCACTGCAAGTTCCTCTCCAGCCCTGAGCAGATGTCCTGAACCCTGGCACAGGGCAGGCAACATAGCCACCTCGACTCACGTTCTTTTCGGCAGGGAACAGTGTCAATCCCCCTCACTATATTATCCTCTACTACCACTACAATCCTTTTTGCTCCCCCTGCTTGACCGGCTTCCTGTACCACAGTGCCATGACCAGCGAGGTCATCCAGCTTACAGACTTCACTTTCATCCACAGGTTGAGTACCTCAAACCTGTTTGAGGAAGGTAAAGCCTGAGGCTCCTCACCTCCTCCCCGCTCAGTTCCATTACCTGCTGCACTGACAGTCACATCCTCCTGTCCCTCACTGCTGACCAAAACAGATGACCCTGTTCTAAGAGGTGTGACTATCTTCTGGAACAAAGTATCCTGTCCCGCCATTCTAACTTATGTTATTTAATTTACTTTAATTACTTTCTTCCTACATTTTACTCTGTTTATTGAATGCTAGTACCACCGACAACTAAGGTTATATGTTTAACTACAAGGTATGCCTTCCCGCTCTTTTATTCTGTGTCTCCACCACTCTCCTCGCACTCTTTTATCCTGCGTCCGGCCGCTCTCATGATGTCATTATCACTTACTGCTTTAAGGATTTTCTTCACTTGCCCCTCTTGCCTAAAACCTTAAATCCAAATCGCAGGTTCTGGCACCATCAACTCATAAGAGTTTTTCCTTGTCTACATTATCTAAACCTGCCATAACCTATCTCATGAATTTCCTTTGCTCCAAGGAAAACAAACTGAGCTACTCCAGCATAACCCTGTAGCTAAAATTCCAGGAATTATTCTAGTAAATGTCCTCTGAACCCTTTCAAGGGCCCTCACGTTCTGCCTAAAGTATGATGATCAGAACTGGAAGCAATACTGTAGTTGGGGTCTAGCCAGAGTTTCAAAGGTTCAGCATAACTTCCCTGTTTTGTACTCAATACCTCTATTTATGAAGCCAAGATCCCATATGCTTTGCTTACTATTTTCTCAACAACACCTGTCACTTTCAAAAATCTATGCACTTGAACCCCAGGTCACTCATTCCCTGCACAGTCTTTGGAAGTGTGCCATTGGGACTATATTGCCTCTCCCTGTGCCTTCTGCCAAAATGCAGTGCCTCTCAAACTCCATCTGCCCATTCTGCCAGCCTACCCCTATTCTGTTGCAGTCAAATGCTATCATCCCCACGGTTTGCCTTGCCTCCAAGTTTGGCGTCAATGACAAATTGAAATTTTATTCTGTACTCCAATATGCAAGTCAGTCATCTACATCAGAAAAGCAGTCATCCAAGCACTGATTCTTGGGGAATACATCTACCAGTCTAAAAAACAACCATTTATGAGAACTTGCTGCCTTCTCTACTTAAGCCAATTTTCTTTTTAAAAACACAATTGGACACTGATCCTTCTTTTTTTATTCAATCACGGAGTGTGGGCTTCGCTGGTTGGGCCAGCATTTATTGCCTATCCCTAGTTGCCCTTGAGAAGGTGGCGATGAGCTGCCTTCTTGAACCACTACAGTCCATGCGGTGTAGGTACACCCACAGAGCTGTTAGGAAGGGATTCCAGGATTTTGACCCAGTGACAGTGAAGAAACAGCAGTATATTTCCAAGTCAGGATGATGAGTGACTCAGAGGGGACCTTCCAGATGGTGTTCCCATCTATCTGCTGCCCTAGTCCTTTAGGTGGTAGTGGTCATGGGTTTGGAAGGTGCTGTCTTGGTGAATTCCTGGGTGCATCTTGCGGATGGTACAGTGCTGCTAATGTGCATCAGTGGTGGAGGGAGTGAATGTATTCCATGAGTCTCAATTTTGTTAACCAGCCTTTTATGTGGTAGATTGATAAAGGCATGCTTAAAATCCATACAGACAATATCCATTGCTTTCCCTCCATCAATCTTCTCCGTTACTTAATCAAAATGCACAATTAAATTAGTCAAGCAGGATATGTCCTTTGTAAGTCTAAATGTGCTGGCTCTCTTTAATTAATCCTAACCTCTCCAAGTGCCTGCAGATTTTTTTTCTTGATTGTCTTTGTGCTGTCAGCAAGTTTATCATTTCTTCTGTCCCTTCATGTATAAATTGTAAAAAGTTGAGGCCCAGATCCCTGTGATCCTGCCAACCAGAAAAAGACCCATTTATGCCAAATCTGTTTCCTGTTAGGCAGCCAATCTTCTACCATGCCAATATGTTACCCCCTACACCCTGAGCTTTTATGTTCCGCAATAAGCTTTGATGTGGCACTTTATCAAATGCTCTTTCTAGAAATCTAAGTACAGTACATCCATTGGTTCCCCATTATCCACAGTACATGTGGCTCCTTCAAAGAACGCCAATAAATTGATTGAACATGATTTCCCTTTCACAGAAACATGTTGACTCTAAAACAAAAACAGAATTACCTGGAAAAACTCAGCAGGTCTGGCAGCAGCGGCGGAGAAGAAAAGAGTTGACGTTTCAAGTCCTCATGACCCTTCGACAGAACTCAAGTTCTGTCGAAGGGTCATGAGGACTCGAAACGTCAACTCTTTTCTTCTCCGCCGCTGCTGCCAGACCTGCAGAGTTTTTCCAGGTAATTCTGTTTTTGTTTTGGATTTCCAGCGTCCGCAGTTTTTTTGTTTTTATCAACATGTTGACTCTGCCTGATTGCCTTGAATTTTTCTAAGTGCCAGTTATGGCAGGCAAGATGGTAAATTTAGTTCTGTCGAAGGGTCATGAGGACTCAAAATGTCAACTCTTTTCTTCTCCGCCGATGCTGCCAGACCTGCTGAGTTTTTCCAGGTAATTCTGTTTTTGTTTTGGATTTCCAGCGTCCGCAGTTTTTTTGTTTTTGTCAACATGTTGACTCTGCCTGATTGCCTTGAATTTTTCTAAGTGCCAGTTATGGCGGGCAAGATGGTAAATTTAGTTCTGTTGAAGGGTCATGAGGACTCGAAACGTCAACTATGTTCTTCTCCGCCGATGCTGCCAGACCTGCTGAGTTTTTCCAGGTATTTCTGTTTTTATTGTGGTAAATGCCAACCTGCTCAAATCCCAGAGGGAAACTTGAAGCAGCTGCCACGATCATTTGCAATTTGTATTTATTTCGAGATGTGGACTTTGAATTCAGTAGTAATAAGTCCATCAAGTCTCACTGATTTTTTTACAAAACTAAGTTAAACTTTTATTAATTAAAAAAATGATTTTACAAATTACTATGAGAACTCCGAGTTAATCTAACTCCCAGTCACACCTCCATTAAGGCAACAAGTAAGACACAGATTTTATAAGACCCAGGCAAAGTAACACACAATAAATACACTGAACAGTCGAATTCAAAATGGGTTTTTCCCAGCTTCAGTTCCTTGCAGACAGCAGCTTGAGGCTTAGATGCTGGAGGCTTTTCACACTTGTGTTAGATCTTAGAATACCTTCCCTTGCACACAACCTTCTCTTCTCTATATGTTTCCCCTTTTAATGCAAATTTCCATTGTTTCACTATATCTTTGGACTTTACCTCTCTAATAATAAAAATCTATCATTGTGCCAATTTTTTGTTTGGAGTGCCAAGTGCATTTAGATACAGAGCCTTTAGTTTTGTCCTATTATCTTTGTAGCATCTAGCCTTATCGACTGATTTACTCTTAAATTTGTACCCTGTCCCTTCCTGTCACAGTCTATCATTTCCCATATTACAACCTCTCTCTTGCCTTGTCTCTACTCTTTGGTTTACCGCATCTTCCCAAATTTGATCCCTTGTCCCCACTATTCAGTTTAAAACCCTCTCTGCTTCCCTAGTTATGCAGCTGGCAAGGATGCCAGCTCCAACACAGTTCAGGTGTAGACCGACCCAACAGTAAAGATCCCACTTTCCCCAATACTGCTGCCAGTGCCCCACAAACCGGAACCCACTTCTCCCATACCAGTCCTTGAGCCACACATTCATTTCTCTAATCTGATTTGTACGTGGTTCAGGTACTAATCCAGAAATTATTACCGTTGAGGTTCCACTTCTTAATTTGGTGCCTAGCTCCTCATATCAACTTTGCAGAACCTCCTTCCTCATCCTGCCTATGTCACTGGCCACGACCACTGGATCCTCCCCCTCACACTGCAACTTCCTCTCCAGCCCTGAGCAAATGTTCTAAACCCTGGCACCAGGCAGGCAGCATAGCTGTCTGGGCTCTCGCTCCTTGCTATAGAGAAGGCCGCAGTGTCCAAAGCTCAGCCTCCAGCTCCATGACTCTGAGCGGAAGCTCTTCAAGCCACAGGTACTTACTATAGACTTCTATGCTTCAATAAGAGCACCTCTCTTCTAAACTACAAAGAATATAGGCCCAGTTTACTCAGTCTGTCATCATAGGATAACCCAGGGACCTATAGGAACAGGAGGCGGCCATTCAGCCAGTCGAGCCTGCTTCACCACTCAATACAATCATGGCTGATCAAACACTTCAATGCCTTTTACCTATACTATACCCATAAGCCTTTTTGCTATTATTAATCAGAAATCTATCCATCTCTACCTTAAACGTATTCAATGACTGAGCTTCCACTACCCCATGGGGTAGAGAATTCCAAAGATTCACAACCCTCTGAGTAAAAAAATTTCTCCTCATCTATTTAGCTTCCCCCTTATTTTGAAATAGTGTCCCTTGGTTCTAGACTCCCCAACCAGGGGAAACATCTTACCTACATCTAGCCTATCTATTTCTTTAAGTATTTTGTAGGTTTCAATGAGATCACCTCTCATTCTTCAAAACTTCGAGAATACAGGCCCAGTTTCCCCAATCTCTCATCATAAGACAGTCCCGTCATTCCCAGAACAAGTCTGGTGAACCTTTGTTGCACTTCCTGTATGGCAATAATATCCTGGGGTAAGGGGACCAAAGCTGCACACAGTCTTAGCCAAACTGCTTCCTTTTTACATACCTATAAAAGCTTTTACAGCTCATTTTTATGTTTTTTGTTGGTTTACATTCATTCCATTCTCCCTTTTACCAATTTCTTGGTCCTCCTTTGCTGTATTCTAAAAACCTCCCAATCCTCAGGTTTACTACTACTTCTGGCAACTTTATGAGCCTTTTTTTTAATCTTATACAATTCTTAACTTCCTTTGTCAGCCTTGGTTGACTGACTTTTTTTTCACCTTGAGGGAATGTATAGGTGCTGTAAGCAATGTAATGGTTCTGTGAAGATCATCCATTGCCTATGTACAGTCATAGCTCATAATGTATTTTCCCAATTCACTTCAGCCAATTTGTTCCTCGTGCCTTCATAATTTCATTTATTCAACGTTAAAACCTTTGCTTCAGAGTGAACTACCTCCCTTTCAAACATAATGTAAAATTCTACCATATTGTGGTCACTCATCCCTAAAGGTTCGTTTACAACAAGATTAATTAGATCCTTTTCATTACATAATACTAGATCTAAAATAGCCTGTCCTCTGGTCGGCTCAATATACTGCTCTAGAAAACTATCCCTGACACACTCCAGAAACATGTCTTCCACAGCATTAGTGCTCAATTGGTTTACTCAGTCCATATGCAGATTGAAGTCACCCATGATTGCTGTATTACCCATGCTACATGCTTCTCTCATCTCCTGATTAATACAATGCCCCACATTGCCGTTACTATTTGGAGACCCAGAAACAACCCCAACCAATGTCTGCTACCCTGTGCCGTTTCTTAGCTCCACCCAAACAGATTCCACACATTGTTCTTCCGATCTGAGATCTTCCCTTACAAGTGCATTGATCCCATCCCTCATTATCAGTGCAACTCCACCACCTTTCCCTTCTTGACTGTCCTTCCTAAATGAATATCCTTGAATATTCAGTTCCCAGTCTTGGTCATCACGCAGCCATGTTTCCATCATGGCAATTATACCATACCCATTCACCTCTATTTGCGCCTTTAGATTATCTACCTTATTGTGAATGCTGCACGCATTCAGGCAGGGTGTCCTTAACTTTATCTTTTTGACATCATTCCTCATTTTCGAAGCATACTTAATGCTCTGTTTTGTTTCTCCTGCCTTCTAGTCTCACTACTACTTCCTGTTACCAACTTTACTTCCTTCCAATTTGGGCCGCCCCTCAGGTTCCCATCCCCTTGACAATCTAGTTTAAACCCATCCCAACAACACCAGCAAATCTCCCTACAGGTATATCAGTCTCAGTCCTGTTGAGATGCAGCCTGTCCAGCTGTTACAGGTCCCACCTGCCCCATAATCAATCCCAATGCCTCAGAAATCTGATATCCTCCCTCCTACACCAATTCTCCAGCCACATATATAATCGATCAACCCTCCTATTCCTAGTTCTGTCGAAGGGTCATGAGGACTCGAAACGTCAACTCTTTTCTTCTCCACCAATGCTGCCAGACCTGCTGAGTTTTTCCAGGTAATTCTGTTTTTGTTTTGGATTTCCAGCATCCGCAGTTTTTTTGTTTTTACCTCCTATTCCTATGCTCACTAGCACGTGGCACTTGGAGTAATCCTGAGATTACTGCTCAAGGTTCTGCATTTTAATTTCCTTCCTGAAATCTGCTTTCAGGACTTCACCCCCCTTACTACCTATGCCGTTGGTACCAATGTGGACCATGACTTCTGGCTGATCCCCCTCCCCGCAAAGGGTATCCGGCAGCCGCTCTGTGTCTTCCTTGACCCTGGTACCAGGGAGGCAACACACCATCCTGGAGTGACGTTTACTGCTGCTGAAACGCCTGTCTGATCCCTTGACTATGGAATCCCCTATCACTATTGTCCTTCTATTCTTCTTTCCCCACGCACCCCCCAACAACCACCCTGTACAGCTGAGCCTCCCATGGGACCATCACCCCCATCAGCATGCAAAATGGAAAACCGATTAGCAAGCAGGATAGATTCAGGGTACTCCTGCATTACCTTCCTGGTTCTCTTAGACTGCCTGACGGTCACCCATTCCCTCTCCGGCTGTACGCTTCTGACCTGCGGTGTGACCACCTCCCTAAACATGCTATCCACATAGTCCTCTGCCTCGTGGATACACAATAGTGACTGCAGCCACCGCTCAAGTTCCGAAACTGGGAGCTCAAGCTTGTGCAGCTGGTGGCACTTCCTACAGATGTGTTTGTCAGGGACACATGGTGTTCACAACTTCACACATACCGCAAGATGTACACGCCACTTGGCCGAGCTGATCTGGCATAAAAAGTTCAACAGGTAATAGGGAAGGCAAACTGAATGTTGGCCTTTATTTCAAAGGGAATGGAGTATGAAAATAGATAAGTCTTGCTAAAACTATACAAGGCATTAGTTAGACCAAACCTAGAATACTGTGAACAATAGAAGAATGAGAGGCAACCTTATGGAAACATATAAGATTCTTAGGGGGCTTGACAGGGTAGGTGCTGAGAGGTTGTTTCCCCTTGTGGGAGAGTCTAGGACCAGCGGGCATAATCTCAGACTAAGGGGTCACCTATTTAAGACAAAGACGAGGAGGAATTTCTTCTGAGGATAGTGAATTTGTGGAATTCTTTACCACAGAGGGCTTAGAGGCTGGGTCGTTAAGTGTATTGAAGGCTGAGATAGACAGGTTTTTAAGCAGTAAGGGAATCAAAGGTTATGGGGAAAAGGCAGGAAAGTAAAGTTGAGGATTATCAGATCAGCCATGATCTCATTGAATGGTGGAGCAGACTCGATGGGCCAAATGGCCTACTTCTCTCCTATGTCTTATGGTCCAACTCTGAAAACTATTTATTACAATTAGAGCAAGTAGAATGAGTAGAATAAATTACTGGTAACAACTTTACTGCACTTACGCTAACTCTATCTTACTTTGGTTTACTTTATTTTATTTTGACTTGATTTAACCTTACTTTCCTATCGCTAGGGTTCCTTACTGAAATCCGAGCAGCAACTTCTTTATAAGTGATATTTTTTTCTAGTTTTAAGCTATTGAAACACTCCCTAACAGCAGCTTCTCATCAACCAAAGAAATCACAGTTTTCCTGGAATTTTGTTCAAACTCAGCCCGCTGCCCGAGCAGAGGTGTCCCTGGCAGGTCCATCTGTCTCCACTCCAAAAAGTAAATAAAGGCCCTGAGCCTCACCCTCTATTTATCCGCTACCCAAGTAGTGTGTCCCTGGCAGGTCCAGCTGCCTCCACTCCCAGAAGATGAACCTACTGGTGAATCTAGTGAACCTTCTCAGAACTGCTTCCAATGCAAGTAAAGCCTTGTTTACACACCAACAATCTGCTCATCGATGCTGTTTGGGTTCCGCCAGGACCACACACCTCCTGAATGCATTATAGCCATGGTCCAAATATGGACTAAACAGTTGAAGAGGTGGGGTGAAAGTGGCTGCCCTTCATGTCAAGGAAACATTTGACCAGGTGTGGCTTCAAGGAGCCCTAGCAAAACTGGAGTCAACAGAAAAAAGGCAAAAATCTCTCCATTGACTGGAGTCATGCCTAGCACAAAGGAAGATAGTTGCAGTTGCTGGAGGCCAATTCTGTCAGTCCCAGGACATCCCTGCAGGAGTTCCTCAGGGTAGTGTCCTCGGCCCAACCATCTTCAGCTACTTCATCAAAGACCTTCCTTCCATCATAAGGTCAGAAGTGGGGATGTTCGTTGATGATTGCACAATGTTCACCATTCGCGACTCCTCAGATACTGAAGCAGTCCACGTCCAAATGCAGCTAGACCTGGACAACATCCAGGCATGGGCTGACAAGTGGCAAGTAACATTTGCACCACACAAATGCCAGACAATGACCAATCTCCAAGGAGAGAGAATCTAACCACTGTCCCTTAATTTTCAATGGCATTACCATCATTGAATCCCCCAATATGATCTTGGTCATTACAACTGACCAGAAACTGAACTGGACTAGCCATATAAATTCTGTGTCAATAAGTGGTCAGAGGCTAGGAATCATGCAATGAGTACCTCAACTCCCGAATCCCCAAAGCCTGTCCACCATCTACAAGGCACAAGTCAGGAGCGTGATGGAATACTCTCCACTCACCTGGATGCGAGCAGCTCCCACAGCACTCAAGAAGCTGACACCATCGAGAGCAAAGCAGCCCACTTGATTGGCACCCCATCCACAAACATTCACTCCTTCCACCACTGTAGTAGCAGTATACACCATCTACGAGATGCATTACAGGGACTGACCAAGGCTCCTTTGACAGAACCTTCCAAAACCGTCATCTCTAACACCTCAAAAAACAAGGGGAGCAGATGCAAGGGAACACCACCACCTGCAAGCTCCCCTGCAAGTCACTCACTACCCTGACATAGAAATATATTGCCATTGCTTCACTGTCGCTAGGTCAAAATTCTGGAACTCTCTACCTAACAGCACTGTGGGTGTCCCTGCACCACATGGACTGCAGCTATTCATGAAGGCAGATTATCCCCACCTTCTCAATGGCAATTAGGGATGAGCAATAAATGCTGGTCTAGCCAGCAACACCTGCATCCCTTGAAAGAATAAAAAATAAGGGGACCAGAACTGCACACAATATTCCAATAATGGTCTCACCAAAGCCCAATATTAGCAGATTTCTTTATTCTTGTACTCCAATTCCCTTGCAATGAAGGCCAACATGCCATTTGCCTTCCCAACTGATTGCTGTACTTGCATGCTAACTTTGTGTTCCTTGTACGAGTGCTCCCAAGTCCCTCTGATCATCAACATTTATCAGTTACTGTAGTTACTAGGAATGCCCCTGCACCCTTCCTTAAATACAGATGGCACATCTGTCAATCTCTAATCCTCTGGCACCCCTCCTTACTTAGAGAAGATTGAAAAATTATGGAAAGCCCATCTACCACCTGTACCCACACCTTCTTTAATAACCTGAAATGCAACCATCTGGACCGGGCGACATAAGAACGTAAGAAATAGGAACAGGAGCAGACCATTCGGCCCCTCGAACCTGCTCCGCCATTCAATATTTCATGGCTGATGATCTTGCGTTTCGATTTCCACATTCCCATCTAACCTCAATAACCTTTGATTCCCTTGCCTAACAAGAACCTATCTACCTCTGCCTTAACAATGTTCAATGGCCCTCACCTCCTGAGACAGAGCTCCAAAGTCGCACCATCTTCCAAGGAAAAAAATTCTCATCTCTGGCCTAAAAGGGTGGCCCCTAATTTTAGAACAGTGTCCCCAAGTTCTGGACTCACCCACAAGAGGAAATGTCCTTTCCACGTCTACCTTGTCAAGGCCATTCAGGATCTTGTATACTTCAATCAAATCACCTCTCACTCTTCTAAACCCCAGTGGAAACAAGCCCAGTCTGTCTAACTTTTCCTCATAAGACAACCCACTCATTCCAGGTATCAATCTAGTATACCTCCTTTGAACTGCCTCCAGTGCATTTACATCCTTCCTTAAATAACACCACGAAAACAGCACACAGTATTCCAGGTGCAATCTAACCAATGCCCTGTATAATTGAAGCACATCCTTACTTTTATATTCAATCCCTCTCATAATAAATAATAGCATCCCATTAACTTTAATTACTTGCTGTACCTGCTTACTAACCTTTTGTGACTCACATACTAGAACACCTAGATGCCTCTGCACCTCAGAATTATGCAGCCGTTCTCCATTTAAGTAATACTCTGATTTTTTGTTCTTCCTGCCAAAGTGAACAACTTTACATTTTCCCACATTAAGCTCCACCTACCAGATCTTTGCCCACTCACTCAACCTATCTATATCCATCTGCAACCTCATGCCCTCTTCACAACATACTTTCCTACCTTTAGCTACCATGTCTTTACTATCCTCATCTAAGTCATTGATGGAAATTATAAAAAGTTGAGACCCCTGTGGGATTCCACTCATCACAGCCTGCCAATCAGAAAAAAGACCCATTTATGCATACTCTCCGCTTTCTGCCAGCCAACTAATCTATCTATTCTAATATGTTACCCACTACACCATGTGCTTTTATTTTCCTGTAATAATCTTGGTGTGGGACCTTATCAAATGCCTTCTGGAAATCCAAGTACAGTATGTCTACTGGCTTCCCTTTATCCATTGTGCATGTTGCTCCTTCAAAAAACTCCAAAAAATTGGTTAAACATGATTTCCCTTTCACAAAACAATGCTGACTCTTCCCGATTGCCTTGAGCTCTAAGTGCCCAGCTATAACCTCCTTAATGATCAATTCTAATTGTTTACCCAAGGCAGACATCAAGCTAACTGGCCTACAGTTTCCTGCCTCCCTCCTTTCTTGAATAGAGAGGTTATATTTGCTACTTTCCTATCTGATGGAACCTTTCCAGAATCTAGCGAATTCTGGAAAATTAACACCAATGCATCAACTACCTCATTAGCCACCTCTTTTAAGACCCTAGGGTGTAGTTCATCGGGACCCAGAGACTTGCCAGCCCGCAGCTCCATCAATTTTTTCAGTACCGTTTCCCTAGTGATTTCAATTTCACCAAGTTCCTTTCTCCCGTTCATCTCCTGATTTGTGGCTATTACGGGAATGGTTTTTTTAATCTTCTATAGTGAACACAGAAGCAAAACATTTGTCCATTTCTCCCGCCATTTCTTTATTATCTACAATACACTCTAGAGGGCCAACGCTCATTTATTTATTCTTTTCCTTTTTAAGTACCTGTAGAAACTCTTGCTATCTGTTTTTACATTTCTAGCTAGCTTCCTCTCAAACTCTAATTTCTTTCTCCTGATTAACCTTTTAGCCACTCTGTCATTCTTTATATCTTGTCCAATCATCTGTCCCGCCACTCATCTTTGCGATGTTGTATGCTTTAAATTTGATGCTTTCCTTAGCTTCTTTAGTTAACCATCCCCTTAGAATTTTTCTTTATAGTAGGAATGTACTTATTCTGAATACTCTGAAATATCCTCTTAAATGTCTGCCACTGCTTCTCCATTGATCTATCCTCTAGCCTAGCTTCCCAGTTCACTTCAGCTAGCTCAGCTTTCATCCCCACATGGTTCCCTTATTTAAGTTTAAGATACTAGTCTTAGACCCACTCTTCTCCCTTTCAAACTGGATGTAAAATTTAATCATATTGTGGTCGCCACTACCTAGCGGTGCTTTTACTCTGAGGTCACTAATTAATCCTGTCACATTAAACCATACCAAGTCTAATATAACCTGCTCTCTAGTTGGTTCCAGCACATGCTGCTCTAAGAAACTGTCTCGAAAGCATTCTAAAAACATCTCATCCAGGCTACTACTGCCAATGTGATTTTTCCAGTTTGCATGTAGATTAAAAACTCCCATGATTATTGCCATCCCTTTACCACAAGCACATAATATTTTCATTTATCCACTCTTAAGCATAGCCAGCCTTTACAGTACATCCTATCAATTTTCAGCCCATCCATTACGTCTACCATCTCTTCCTTCATAAACACTGATACAAAGTACTCATTGAGTACAGAACCACTTTCTCTCCTGCTACAAACCGACTTTTGATTATACAGTTCAAAGTTCAATCCTCATTTGCAATCTTATAAAACTACAATAGCAACTGAGGACAGTGTTTAACCGTTCCTTCAGTCAATGGATCAAAATCTTGTAACACTCTCCCAAACAGCACTGTGGGTGTACCTACACCACACACACTGCAGTGGTTCAAGAAGGCAGCTCACCATCACCTTCTCAAGGGCAATTAGGGATGGGCAATAAATGCTGGGCTAGCTAGCGCTGCCCACACCCCATGAACAAATACATTTAAAAAAATGCTCAAAAATAATCAACCCAGCTTGATGAGCCAAAAATTACCTCAGTCTATGCTTACTGTATAAAATGAGGACAAGCTATAACTAACATACATATGGAAAGGAATCTTTCAAAGAACAAGTCTATCAAAAGTTGAGCTAGATACACAAATTGGATAGGGGCACATTTGTACAATAGTACCACATGAGAAGGCCATTCAGTCCAACAGCTATCCAATTTGTCCCACTCCCCTGACCTTGCCCCATAACCCTGCCCTAAATATTCAAGTATTTATCCAATTTCCCTTTGAAAGTTATTATTGAATCACTTTTGATACTTTCAGACAACATATTCCAAATAACAAACCCCTGCATGAAAAAAATTCACCTCATCTCTCATCTGGCTCTTTTGCCAGTAACCTCAAGTTTCCCATTCCAGTTACTTACCTTTCTGCCAGGAGAAGCACATTCCCCTTATTTACACTATCAAAACGATTCATACTTTTGAACACATCATCAAATTCCCTCTGAACCTTCTCTCCAGAGAACAACCCATCTTCTTGTCTCCACGCATAACTGGAACAATTCTAGCAAATGTTCCCTGCACCCTCTCCAACACCTCGACATCCTTGCCAAAGTGTGGGCCCGAGATTTGGACACAATAATCCAGCTAGGACCTAGCCAGTGGTTTATAAAAATTTAATCAAAACTTCCTTGTTTTTATAATCTGTTCCTTCATTTATAAAGCCAAGAAGGATTCTGCTTGCCTCAACAGTCTTCATATCTTGTCCTACCATCTTCTAATGTTTTATATATAAATTGTTTGATCTCTGCACCTGCTGCCCTTGTCCTTTCAGTTTGCAAAGGAGAATTCCAAACTTCGATTCCCTCTTCTGTGGTGAAGTGCTTCCTAAGCACACTCCTGAAAGGCCCAGCTCTAATTTTTTAGTCTATGCCCCCTGTCCTAGACCTACCAAGCAGTAGAAAAAGTTTCTCTTTATCTATTCCCTTTAATATCTTAACATATCACATCATCCCTTAGCCTTCTAAATTCCAGATTATACAAACCTAGTTTGTGTTATCGCGCCTCACAATTCAACGCTTGGGAATGAAGGTGTCATTGTGAAAAATCTACCCTGTACTTCCAAGGCCAACTTATACTTCCCAAAGTGCGGTTCAACCATCCTTTGCATAGCTGTAGCATGATTTTTACACCGCACTCCTCATCCGTATCTCTAGTTCTCTAGTACCTGTTAATGACATGTTAATGATCTGTGTACCTAGTTCCGCACATTTCTTTGGATCACCACTGCGTGTGGCTTTCCACTGTTTAGAATATATCCTGATCTATCCTTTTTAGGTCCAGAGTGAATTACTTCATATTTGCCTAGATGGAAACCCATTAGCCACAGTTTTCCCCACTTAAATTAATGTTTGTTACTATCCTCCAGTTTACTATATTTGAGTATTTTCATATTAATTTCAATTTTACCTAGCCTAAGCTATATTTTTAAAGTGTTGTTAAAGAAACAGACGGCCCATGGATCTTTTACTTATGAAAATGAGTTTGGCATTGGCACAAGCATAACGATATTGAAGTTTTCTGAGAATACCAGATGAATGCAGATGGCAAACTATAGGGAAACGACTGGTAGATGTATTTCACTGCAGCGAAGCAAAATGTGGAATGGTATATTTTAGGAGAAATACTGGAAAGATACTCTAAATGACAGAATTCTTAAGAGGGGAGAAATGGATGTCTGGAGTGCAGCTGCATACATTGTTAACCGGCTAGAGTGCAAGTAGCAAAGGCCATTAAAAGGCACTGGTCAGCCCACAAACGGAATACTGCATGTAGTTCCAGACACACATTATAGGAGCTATGGGAGGGATACATTTAAAATCTAATTCCGCAAGAGAATTAGACGTCACCATTATAAACAGATGCTAATAAAATGAAGACCAAGTAGGATCTTTCACTGCCATCTCAACTTATTCTCTTGGTGCCACAACCTGCAAAAATAAACAAACTTTCAAAGTAGCAAAGACTGAAGAACAAAGGGGCAAGTTTGAAAAATTCTCTCACACTGAATGCTTTACCACGACTATCTATTGAGGCAGAATGTCATTTGAAGGGGAATTAGTGAGCATTTGAAAAAAAATAAAAGGATACATGAAAACAATTTCCCCAGTAGGCACATGCAACTGATTAGAAATATCCAGAAGGTGGTAATTTGGGCAAACGTACTTGGATCAGCTCTTTGAAAGACCTAACCAATTATCCACTACTCTTTCCCCACTGTCAAGCAAATGTTCCCCTCTACTAGTCTGTATCCAATCTCCTTTTCACACTGTCAAGCAAATGTTCCCCTCTATCCAATCTCTTTTTCAAAGTTATTATTGATTCTGTTTCCATTACCCTCTCAGGCAGTGAATTCCAGACAACTACTGTGCAAAATATTATTTTCTTCGGTACATCTAGACCTCCTACTCTCAAACGTTGTGTAATTCTTATTGCCATTGGCACTAGCCAAGCCACATGGCAGTCCCTAGTACCTTATTCAAAGTATGAGTGAAGTGATGGCAGGCTCTGTGACCTGGTGGCATCAATCCTACCCTCATCTAATGAAATGCACTTACAAGATTCAATAAACAATGATCAGAAACAAAAAAACTAATTTCTCTTCTATGCATGTAAGCATTACGCCAGTCCATCCTTTTCAGGCTGAAATTACTTTACTCAGCAGAGTAAGCAGGGTATAAGAAAAGATACAAATGGAACTTCTACCCTTTCACTTTCCAAGTTCTGAGCATACCAAAACATTTTACAATCAATGCTTTTTGATATGCAGTCACTTTTCCAACGTGGGGAAACATCAGAGTAAATTTATACACAGCAAGGTCCTGCAAATAGCAATAATTTAAAAGATAGATAATCTAATCTAAACGACAGTAACAGTGTAATACTGTGGGAGTGCTACACTCACTGCCAGCTTAGACATGTTCAAGTATTTGCAGCAGAGTTCGACAGCCACAACCTTTCAATAAAGATGGGAGTATAACAAACCAAGCAAAAGCTGACACTGAATCTTGTCCTCCACACTTAAGCATTACAAAATTAAGAGCTCATGATAGGGCGTAACATATTAGCATGGATAAAGGATTGGTTAGCTAACAGGAAGCAGAGAGTGGGAATAAATGAGTTGTCTTTAGCCTTTGCAAGCTATCACAAGTGGAATGCCACAGAGATCAGTGTTGGGGCCTTGACTATTTACAATCTGTATCAATAACTTGGATGAAGGGACCGAATGTATGGTAGCTGAATTTGATGATGCCAAAATAGGTAGGACAGTAAATTGTCAGAAGGAAATAAAGGATCTACAAAAGGATAAAGATAATTTAAGTGAGTGGCCAAAAATTGGACAGATGTGTGAAAATGCAAACTTGTCCACTTTGACAGGGAGAATGGAAAAGCATTACAATATTTAAATGAAGAGAGATTGCAGAACTCTGCGATACAAATAGATCTGGGTGTTCTGGCGCATGAATCACAAAAAAGTTAGTATGCAGGTATAGCAAGAGACTAGGAAGGCAAATGGAATGTTGGTGTTTATTGCAAGGGGAATGGAATATAAAAGTAGGGAAGTTTTACTGTAGCTGTACAGGGCCTTGGTGAGACCGTGTCCGGAGTAGTGTAGTTTTAGTCTCCTTAACTGAAAAAGAATAAAGTTGCCTTAGCAGTTCAAAGAAGGCTCAGAACTCAATCCTGGGATGAAGGGCATTTCTTACGAAGAAAGGTTGAAGAGGTTGGGCCTATGCCCTTTGGAGTTTAGGAGAATGAGAGGTCATCTTACTGAAACATATAAGATTGAGGGGGATTGACTGAGTGGATACTAGACAGAGGTTTCCTCTTGTGGGAGAGACTAGAACAAGGAAACACAGTTTAAAAATAAGGCAGAGATGAGGAAAAAGAAATTCTGAGGGTTGTTAATCTATGGTATTCTCTTCCCCAGAATACAGCAGCAGCTGGGTCATTGAGTTTATTCAAGGGAGAGTTGGATAGATTTTTGATAGACAAGATGGTCAAGGGTTAGTAAGGTGGAGCTGAGGCCACAATCAATAAGATCATGGCTAATCTGAATAGCAGAGCAGGCTTGAAGGGCCAAATGGCCTACTCCTGCTCCCAAGTCCTATGCTCCTAGAGCCCTTTGTGTTTTTTCATGACTGAACTGCATGCAAAACTATAATAGATCCGTTAACTAATTTTGCAAGAGTCCGGTAATAGTTTTGTTAAACATATCCTCACAATGCACTACCAAGGATAAAAATCAATTTAGCAAAATGTAATGACTCCTTCCACTGCTACATTATTGTATTTGCTCCCTCACTACCTCTATTACAACTATAGTCCACCCATTGATTAATCATAGAAAGCTTTAAAATCACTTATTTTAAACTAACAAATACATGGCAGCCAACGTGACAATTCAATACCTGGGTTCATGCAGATGTCCATAGCTATTTGATTTTTATCGTAATTTCTGATGTAACTCGTTTCAGTCCATTGCATTACTGCCTTGTAACACTGCTGCAATCTATTTTCCCACACTGCATGGTTTATCCTCCCCCATATAATAAAATCAAAAACGTATCCCCAATAATGGCCTCCAATTCAGGGATTTTCAACTTTCTGTAATCTGCATGTATAGGATTCTACAAACTACAGGAAACTATCAAAAAAGACAGGTACCCTTCACATTTCAGCCCAGTTCTCTGAATTTTACATCTTTAGTTTACACACTGAATCATAAGTATATGTAATTATAAATTTTAGGCATAACTTCAGAAATTGCCCCACCTTCATTTTTTAAAATTTCAATGGAAATTGAAAATAGCAATTTGTGTCAGAGGCTGGATAAAACCTGTCAAAAGTAACACCTGCCTTCTCTTTCTAAGCAGTACTTAAAACAAAAACAGTCATGTTCAAAAGGTATTTATTTTAAAATCACTTTATGGAAATATAACTCAAAAAAGCAGTGATTGGGAGTTTTGGGCTGGCACTTATGATATTGTGTTCCTGCAATGTGAGACAGGAGTAAGATGCTACATCTCTAGAATCCCATGCTTCTAACATTGAGAAAACAAAAAATAGTTTTGTGCTTGGTAAAGCAGATTAGAAAAGTCCTTCTAAAAATCTAGTGGCTACTAAGGTGGTGTATGAACAAACCAAACAAATGTATTTCTGTTTGAGACCCCGTCTTGCATTTAAAATCACGAGTTGATATTCATATCCAAAACTGAAATTCCAGACAATCACCTGAAAAATGTCAGAGCTTTCGAAGTAAGCACTGCATCTGGAACATAGGCTTTTCTTAATCTTAAAACCTTGACCACATGCATTCAACATTTCCACAGCTCAAAAGTAGTTTAATGACCAGTAGTGGCTACAAGTGGAAGCAGCCATTCTTTCCTCCAAGACCAAGTCTTATGATTTGTTACAATATTTGCAGAACTAACAGGAAGTATTAATATATGCTTGCATGTACCAAACAGCACTCCAGTGACATGCACTGGGATAAAATAATTGTGGTCAGTTCAATTTTCATATATAATATCCTACAGTCACTGAAGGAATTGTAAAATTCTTTCAGACTAATTCTGGGCATTTTGGAGTCATACCTGCTTCAGAGCGAGACGCCATACCGTCCTGTTGAAATATATAGATTGTCCTACATATTTGAAGCTACAAACACCATCCTCAATACAACATAAGCTAAAGCTTCAGTGTTTGCAAACAAAGAGGCTCAGCATCTGTTTACACTGCAGTATACTGTCAGTCAAATGTTGATACAATAGTTTCGCCCACACAAGTGAAGCAATGACGCACCAGCGCCCGGTCATTGAACACGAACTAGCTACACACCCATCAACAGATGTGAATACCTGCAACACTAAAATTTAAAAAACGTACATTTATTTGAACACATTCATTTTTCATCTGATTCACTGTACAAGATTTAGCGAAGTTACTTACATCCGTTACCTCAACCAGCACGATATCACGAAAGATACAATTATCAAAAATATCAAACTCAAAATTACATTGCTTTTACTTCAATTATCAAGTTGCTTGTTTAAAGTCAACCACATCAACAGCTACAAGGGTGAACGCAGCGTATATCATAGTTCAAAGTTTACGAGCCGACCCACATATGAATAACTAGAAAACAATACAGCCTTCTTTATAATCCTACCACTGGCAGAAAGGACCGGGGTGAGAGAAACCCCACAACGTATCAGGTCCAATCTGCACCAGAGAGTCGATTATAAACTGCTCACGTTTACCAGCACATGAGAAATCGACTACTTTTATATTTATAAACAGACAAAATAATG
The DNA here is from genome assembly GCF_017639515.1 of Carcharodon carcharias. Lineage (NCBI taxonomy): Eukaryota > Metazoa > Chordata > Chondrichthyes > Lamniformes > Lamnidae > Carcharodon > Carcharodon carcharias. The sequence goes on along the minus strand of NC_054470.1, from coordinate 204,181,219 downwards.
TTAAGTGACAAAATGCACCACACACTTCAATGTGGAACATTTACACTCAACACTCCCGCAATCAACTGATGCCCCGACGGGCTCAACGACAACCAGGCCTCATTAAAACAAGCGGTTGCTTCCACCTCAAACAGCCACACACATTCCCAAACTGCAGCCTTTCAACACCGAGCTGCCTCCAGCCAGGCCGCAATCTAACTGAACCCGCCAGGCTGGGAAGAGCACAAAGAAGTGGCCAAGACTGAGGCCGAGCTCTCAGCGGGATCCACATCCTCTTACCCGGGGGCTGACACAGCCCCGGCCCCAAACACGCCCATCCCCCCCCCGGGCCCAGCCCCTCGACAGGGGGTGGCTGTCCGCCCTCCCTCTCCCTGGCCGACTCGAGCTCCGATCACTCGGCCTCTGCTACGACCCCGGCGCCCGCTCCCCCCCACCCCCTCCCCCTCTTCTCCTTTGTTAACTCAGGCGAGTCTCCCGGCTTCATTGGGCCTAGGTGAACCGGGGCCGCCTCCGCACCGGCCGGCCGGCTCTGATCACTTTCTGACGGATCCGGAGCAGCGACATTCTCGGATGGCCCAGACCAGCCCCGCAATACCAGACAGGGCCGTACTTCCTCCCTGGGCCTCAGGCCTGGGGCCCGATAGCCCCCCCCTCCTCCTCCTTCCACTCCCACCGGAGCAGGGCCTCAGCCTGGGGCTGAGCGATGGGACAGAGCCCGTATCAACAATCCGCCCAGAGTCTAAGCCGTCACCGGGAGAGCGAGAAAGTCACAAGAACGGTGTAAGTAACCGAGTAGGCCCAAATCCGCGGCCTCGCCTACTCGACCTCCCGGCTCCCTAGAACCCACAATACTGATGCCGGTTTTTTTAAAATCCCCTTTCGGATTTTACCTCAGGGAAGAAGCCGCTGTCGATGCTGATGTCGATGCGAGTCGCTGACTCCCGGAATTTGAAGCAATCTGAAGGGGCGGCGGGCAGAACAACAACACCAAGCGGACATGAAGGGACGTGAAGTGGCGGCGCGTTCCCTCCCTCCCTCTCTCTCTCCCGCCCGCCCGCCTGCCTGCCTGAGCCTATCGACTGTGCGGGCCCTAGGCTCGGGGATCGCGGCCTCTGCTTCTTTATGTTATCCTGGCTCGCTCCCTGAGCCTTGGTGACGGCGCCGAACGGCGGCGGAAACTCCAGCTCAGCCTCGAAGACGATTCCTCTCTCGCAGACAAAATGCCGACCGGAAGTGAACGAAACCAGCGCGAGCGGAGGGAGGAAGAAGGCGCCAAACGGGATCACTTCCGGCTGCAGCGCCCCCACGCGCTCACTCCACAACTCGAGCACAAGAGCCCCGCTCATGCGCAGATCCGCAACGCCCTTCCGCGCAGGGAGAGCTCCACGCCGCCCTTCAGAGCAGGCGCAGCTCCGCGCCCCGGCCCGCGCAGGCGCATCTACTATGCTGCCGGCAGTTTGCACGTGGTTTTGGCGCGCTTTCGGACGGCGAAGGGAGGGAGTGTCCGGAATGTTGTCAACGGTTGTCCATCCTTCTCGAAAAGTTCCTCAGCCTCGGTTATGGTTTCAACCGCCTTGTCCGACCTTCCTCTTCCCTTGCTCCCGGTGCAGACCTTATGCCAACCTTAACTGTCAATGAGATATTCGACCGGGTGGGTCTATCACACGCCCCCCAGCAGGATTTCGGGCCAAGACTTGGAGCAGGAGCCCCGGTCCCAGCCCTCGTACCACAGCCAGGAATTGGAGCATTTGAAAGATTGACTGCGCTTAAAGTTGATAAGTCACCTGGATGGATGAGTTTGAGGATGCAGAGGGAAATAGGGTTAGAAAGTGCAGCCTACTTAATAAGTAGTGGTAGGCATTGAAGTCCCCCGCCCAGAGCATATTTTGCGCCCTTTCCACACTCAGCGTTTCCTCTGAAGGATGTTCTACATGGAGGAAGCACGGATTCATCAGCTGAGGGAGGGCGGGACGTGGTCATCAGCAGGAGGAATCCTTGCCCATGTTTGACCTGATGCCACGAGACTTCATGGGGTCCGGAGTCGATGTTGAGAATTCCCACAGGAATTCGCCCCACACCCCAACTGTAATAGAAACATGAGGGAAAACATTTTAATGCAGCGAGTGGTTAGGATCTGGAAAACACTGCCTGTGAGTATGGGGGAGGCAGGTTTAATCAAAACATTCAAGAGGGATTTGGATTATTATCTGAAAAGGAAACATGTGCAGGGCTACAGAGAGAAGGCAGGGGAGTGGCACTGGGTAAATTGCTCCTACAGAGTGTCAGCACATATATGATGGGCTGAATGGCCTCCTGTGTTGTAAACATTCTGTGAACTCTATACCTCTGTGCTGTCACCTCTGGTGAGTTTGTCATGTCAGTGGGACGGGACATACCTGGGGTGGTGATGGGAAAGACTCGGATATTGGCTGTAAGGTATGATTTGGTGAGTTTGACTATGTCAGGCTGTTGTTGGACTAGTCTGTGGGACAACTTTGCCAATTTTGGCACAAGATCCCAGATGTTAGGACGACTTTGCAGGGTCGATTGGGCAGGCTGTGCCGTTGTCATTTCCAATGCAAAGGTTGTTACCAGGTCGTCCATCCACTTTTGTTCTTTTTGATACAGTGGACACGCTTGTGGGGAGGAGCATAACTAGTGGCCATCAATATAAGATAGTCACTAAGAAATCCTATAGGAAATTCAGAAGAAACTTATTTACCCAAGAAGTGGTGAGAATGTGGAACATACTACTACAAGGTGTGGCTGAAGTGAACAGCAAAGATGTATTTAAAATCATCAGCAAAATGATGTAAGGTCTCCATTCCATTCTCTCAGTTTCTCCATCTCCGTCACATCTATCTAATGTTACTAACATCCACAACAGCACTTTTGATATGTCTTCCTTTTTCCTCAAGCAAGGAATCCCCCCTGCCTTCCACCCCACCAGTCCCCCCAAACCACTGTGGTTGACAGAGCCATCAACTGTGTCTGACCCATTTCCTGCACTTCTGCTCTCACCCTTTCCCCTCCTTCCCAGAACTGCGATAGGGTTCCCCTTGTCCTCAATTTTCACTCCACCAGCCTCCACATTCAAAGGACCTCCACCCTTCTGCCAGCTCCAGCATGATGCTACCACCTGACACATCCTCCCCTTCCCTCCCCTTTCAGCATTCTAAAGGGTATGTTCCCTTTGCAAAACCCTGTGTCAGGAAGATATAATAATTCTAATAGTGTTATTGGAATTTATTGTAAAATAGTGGTACCTGTGTGTGTGTGTGTGTGAGAGACTTAATTGAATTAAAGAGAGCTGGTCTGAAGGCTTTGATGTAAACATAGGGGAAGTTTAGGATGTAAGGTAAAAGGACATTTTCATTTTGAAATAAACCAGACTAGATTGTTTTCAAAGGAGGGGCAAAATGTGTCACCTAGCCAGCTGAAGTTTAGAAACATCTTCCCAAAGATTACTGGTAAAATGGGTACTATGCTAAATTTTTATGATCAGGAAGGTAAATTCCAAAGACATAGTGAAACAATTGGTATTTGCATTCAAAGGGGAAAATATATATATATAAAAGAGTGAAGGCTAACATGTAAGGATAGGCATCGTAAGATCTAACCAGTGTGAAAAGTCTTCAGTATCTATGCCTCAAGTTGCTATTTTCAAAAATCTGAAGTTAAGAAAACTCACTTTGAATTCGACTGGTTCAGAATATCATGTCTCTTTGACTGGGCCTTTTAAAAATATGTCTTACTGCCACCTTAATGAAAGTGTAACTGGGAGTCAGAGTAAGTAGGGGGTTTAGAAGTTATCATAGTAGCAATTTGTAACTCTATGTATTTAAAGTCATTTCTTCTATTAATAAATGTTTAATCTAGTTTTGTAAAAACCTATAAGACTTGGTGATCCTATTAATACTGAATACAAGGCATGTACCTCGAAATTTATACAAATTGCAAAACAAGTTGTGGCAGTTGTTTAGTTTTCCTTTGGGGTTTGAACAACTCAGCATTTACCATTGGCTGTGCTATAACAGCTGGCCCACCGCTATCGCCCCGACACCTCATCCCCTTCCCGTGGCACCTTCCCTGCAATAACAGGATGTGTAATGCCCTTTACCTCCTCACTGTCCAAGGCCCCAAACACTCCTTGCAGATGAAGCATCAATTCACTTGTACTTCAATTTCAATTTGGTCTACTGTATTCACTGCTCACAATGCGGTCTCTTCTACATTGGGAAGATCAAATGCAGACTGGGTGACTGCTTTGTGGAACACCTCCATGATCCTTATCTTCCACTTGTTTGCCATTTTAATGTACCACCTTGCTCTCAAGCTTACATTTCTGTCGTTGGCTTGCTGCAATGATCCAGTGAAGCTCAACAGTGAAGGTTGAGGAATAGCACCTCATCTTTCAATTAGGCATTTTACAGCTTTATGGACTCAACATTGAGTTCAACAACTTCAGACCATGAACTCTGTCCCTCATTTTGATTTTTCTTGTCAAATGCCAGTCTGTGTCTATTTTTCAATTTTTGCTTTAAGACAGAGCTAAATACGATTAACACTTAATCTGAACCAATGCTTTGTTTCTTTACTACAACCATTTCCAATCCCTTTGCCTTTTGTTCCATAGCATCTTTGTTATTTAAACTCTCCCGCCCTCTACCCTATCCCTTCTCTTTTGTTCTACTTCCCGCTCCCCGCTTTCAACATCATCATTGGCTGTCTCTCACTTCATTGATGACATCTATTCAGGATTGCATGTTTCTGCCATGGGTCTTCATGTGATTGAACAGGCCGATTCTCGACCCACAGATCTATGAGCACATGAGGCAGGACGTCCCTTGAGGTAGTGAGATCTGGAGTGCAGGATTTACTTATTTTTCTCCTCTGCACTACTCAGCCTCATCATTGAGGCATTTGGACTCAAAGCATGATGCAGCATGATAAACAAACTGTTGCCAATTTGATCAATTGGCAGCAAGCTCCCCCCAGTCATTAATGTCAATGCTGCCACACTACAAGGAGAGCTTCAGCGTGTCTTTGTAGCATTTCCTTTCTCCTCCCCTGAAACGCTGGCCATTTGAGAATGGAGAAAACAGGACCTGGCAGGGGAGACACTTTTCAGCCACCTGGATGTGTCCATCCATTGAAGTTGATTTTGCAGGAGTTTTGCCTGAATGCTTGTGGAACTGGCTTCACGAAGGACACCAGCATTTGTTCAGTGGTCCTCCCATTGAATCCAACGGTTGCAGTGGAGACATTGTTGGTGGAATTTCACTAGCTGTCTGTGTGTTGCTGATATAAAGTCCAGTTCTCACTGCAGTACAGGAGTGCAGTAATGACAACTGCTCCGTTACATTAGGACTTTTATTAACTTGCTGAGGTCTTTATTAGGTGAGATTTTGAATGATTACTTTTCATCTGTGTTCACTGTGGAGAAGGACGATGTAGGTGTAGAAACCAGGGAGGGGAAAAGTGATATACTTGAACAAATTAGCTTTGAAAGGGAGGAGGTATTAGTGATTTTAGCAAGCTAAAAGTGGATAAATCCCCAGGACCAGATGAGATGTATCCCGGGCTGCTATGTGAGACAAGGAAGGAGAATGCAGGAGCTCTAACACTAATTTTCAAATTCTCTCTGGCAACAGGAGAGGTACTAGAGGACTGGAAGACAGTGAATGTGGTACCATTATTCAAGAAGGGCAGTAAGGATAAGCCAGGTAATTACAGGCCAATGAGTCTAACATCAGTGGTAGGAAAACTATTGGAAAAAATTCTGAGGGACAGGATTAATCCTGTCAGCAATTAATCGGGGATAGTCAGCATGGCTTTGTCAAAGGGAGATCACGTCTAACAAATTTGATTGAATTTTTCCAGGAGGTGACTAGTATAGATGAGGGTAGTGCAGTTGATGTAGTCTACATGGACTTCAGTAAGGTTTTTCACAAGGTCCTGCATGGGAGAATGACCAAGAAGATAAGAGCCCATGGGATCCAGGGCAAATTGGATCCAAAATTGGCTTAGTGGCTGGAGGCAGAAGGTAATGGTCGAGGGTGGTTTTTTGCGATTGGAAGCCTGTGACAAGTGGTGTACCGCAGGGATCGGTGTTGGGACCCTTGCTGTTTGTAGTGTACATTAATGATTTAGACGTGAATATAGGAGGTTTGACCAGTAAGTTCGCAGATGACACGAAATTTGGTGGTGGTCATAAATAGTGAGGAGGAAAGCCTTAAATTACAGGACAATATAGACGGACTGGTCAGATGGGCTGAGCAGTGGCAAATGGAATTTAATTATGAGAAATGTGAGGTGATGCATTTTGGGAGGACTAACACAGCAAGGGAATACACAATGAATGGTAGGACCCTAGGAAGTACAGAGGATCAGAGGGACCTTGGTGTACATGTCCATAGATCCCTGAAGGCAGCAGCACAGGTAAAAGTGGTTAAGAAGGCATATGGGATACTTGCCTTTAATAGCTGAGGCGTAGAATATAAGAGCAAGGAGGTTATGTTGGAGCTGTATAAGCCACAGCTGGAGTACTGTGTGCAGTTCTGGTCGCCACATTATAGGAAGGATTTGATTGCACTGGAGAGGGTGCAGAGGAGATTCACCAGGATGTTGCCTGGGCTGGAGTGTTTCAGCTATGAAGAGAGACAGAATAGGCTTGGGTTGTTTTTCCTTAGAGCAGAGAAGGCTGAGGGGGGACCTGATTGAGGTAAACAAAATTATTAAGGGCATGGATAGGGTAGATAAGAAGAAAGTTTTCCCATTCGCGGAAGTGTCAATAACCAGGGGGCATAGATTTAAGGTAAGGAACAGGAGGTTTAGAGGGGATTTGAGGAAATTTGGGTGGTTGGAATCTGGAACACACTACCTGAGGTAGAGGCAGGAACCCTTACAACGTTTAATAAGTATCTAGATGAACACTTGAAACACCATAGCATACAGGTCTATGGGCCAAGTGCTGGAAAATAGGATTAGAATAGATAGGTGCTTGATGGCCGGCACAGACATGATGGGTCAAAGAACCTGTTTCTGTGCTGCATAACTCTGTGACTCTATGATTTATTGTCAAATGCTCACTGCCATAGTTTGTAGAAGGGTGAGCTTACACAGCTGATCCAGTGTTGGATTTCATCATCAATAGTGGCCTTTTGACAGAGGAATGAAAGAACTCAACATAGTCCAGAGTCTCTCCTTCCACACACATGGGAGGTGGAATATTTGACTGACCAGGTATGGGTTGATATGAGTGTTATTTTGGCAAAATTAAAGGTCAGGCCAAGTCTCTTGTACGTAGAATTGAAGAGATTGAGTGTGGCTCGCAAATCTAGTGCAGAGTGGCAACAACACTGTAATCATCTGTAAACTGTACATCATGTATGTCAAGGTAATCAGTTTTGTTTGAGCATGGAGGAGACCGAGGTTAAAGAGTTTTCCATCTAGGTGGTATTTAATACTCACAACAGAGGACATTTGATCTTTAATGAGGTGAATAGCTATTGTCAGGTAGATTGTAAATAATATGGGGGTAGCACACAGCTGTAGAACCATAGAAAAGCAATAGCATAGGAGGCCATTCAGCCCAACATGTAAAAGAGAAGAAAATAAACTAGCTGCTCATTTTTCATCCAATTTTCCAGCACCTGGTCCGCAGCCTTGCAGGTTACAGCACTTCAGATGCAGATCCAGGTACCTTTCAAATGAGTTGAATGTTTCAGCCTCAACTACCAACTTGGGCAGTGAATTCCAGACACCCACCACCCTCTGGATGAAAAATTTCTTCCTCATGGCCCCACTAATCATTCTACCAATCACCTTAAATTTGTGCCCCCTGGTAATTGACCCCTCTGCTAGGGGAAACAAGTCCTTCCTGTCCACTCTATCTAGGCTCCTCATAATTTTGTACACGTCGATCAGGTCACCCCTTAGCTTCCTCAGTTCCAAGGAAAACAACCCCAACCTATCCAATCTTACCTCAAAGCTGTAATTTTCAAGCCCTGGCAACAGTCTTGTAAATCTTCTCTAAACTCTCTCCAGAGCAATTATGTCCTTCATATAATGTGGCGACCAGAACTGTGCACAAAATTCCAGCTGTGGCCTAAACAGTGTTTTATACAGGTCCATCATCACATCCCTGCATTTATATTCAATACCTCGTCGAATAAAGGAAAGCATTCCATATGCTTTCTTTACCACCTTATCCATCTGTCCTGCCACCCTCAGGGACCTCTGAGCATGCACTCTAAGATCTCTCACTTCCTCAACCCCTCTCAATAACTTCCCATTTATTGAGTATTCCCTTGCTTTGTTTGCCCTCCGCAAATGCATTTTGTGTCATCTGTAAATTCCCCAATCATGCCTCCCACATTCCAGCCCAAATCATTAATATATACAACAAACAGCAAAGGCTTAAGCACAGAGCCCTGTGGAACACCACTGGAAACCATTTTCCATTTGCAAAACCATCCATTGACCATTATCCTTTGTTCCCTGTCACCGAGCCTATTTTGAATCCAACCTGCCACCTTCCCCTGTATCCCATGAGATCTCACTTTTTTTGACCAGTCAGCCATGTGGGACCTTGTCAAATGCCTTACTGAAATCCATGGAGACAACACCCACTGCACTACCCTCATCAATCCTCCTTGTTACTTCCTCAAAAATTTCAATTAAATTAGTAAGATACGAACTTCGCCTAACAAAACCATGCTGACTATCCCTGATCAATCTGTGCCTTTCTAAGTGACAGTGTATCCTGTGTCTCAGAATTGTTTCCAATAATTTGCCCAACACCAAAGTCAGACTGACCAGCCTATAATTTTCTGGCCTATCCCTCACAACATTTTTAAATATTGGTACAATGTTCGCAGATTTCCAATCCTCAGGTACCTCACCTATATCTAGTGAGGATTGGAAAATGATCCTCAAGGCATCCGCTATTTCCTCCCTGTCTTCCTTTAACAACTTGGGATACAATCCATCAGGTCCTGGTGATTTATCCACCTTCAAGGATGTCAGTCCGTTTACTACTTCCTATCTCATTATGCTTGTTATATCTAATATTCCACACTTCTCTTTAACTGAAATGTCTGCATCATCCCTCTCCTTAGTGAAAACAGAGACAAAGTGCTCACTGAGAACCCTGCCTACACCTTCAGCATAAACAAGTTACCATGTACATTTCTGATAGGTTCCAACCTTTCCTTAGTTTTGCTTGCTCTTAACCTACTGGTAAAACATCTTTCAGGTTTCTTTGATTTTATCTGCCAATATTTTTCGTATCATCACTAGAAGGGTTTAAAACTGATAAGGAGGAGGTATTGGATAAGCTGTCGGTGCTTAAAGTTGATAAGGCACCAGGACCGGATGAGATGCATCCAAGAATATTGAAGGAAATGAGAGTAGAAATTGCAGAAGCAATGGCAATAATCTTTCAATGTTCCCTGGATTTGGAGGAGGAGCCGGAGGACTGGAGAATTGCAAACATTACATCATTGTTCAAAAAAGGTTGTAAAGATCTGCCCTGTAATTACAGACCAGTCAGTATAACTTCGGTGGTGGGGAAACTTCTAGAAACAATTATTTGGGATAGAATTAATAGTCACATGGAAAAATGTGCATTGATTCAGAAGAGTTAGCATGGATTTGTTAAAGGAAAATCGTGTCTAACTAACTTGCTGGAGTTTTTTGAAGAGGTAACAGGTGGTTGATAAGAGCAAGGCCATTGATGTGGTGCATATGGACTTCCAAAAGGCGTTCAATACAGTGCCATACAACAGACTTGTGAGGAAAGTTATAGGTCATGGAATAAAAGGGACATTAGCAATGTGAATACAAAATTGGCTGAGGAATAGGAATCAGAAAGTAATGGTTAGTGGGCATTTTTCGGGCTGGAAGAAGGTTTGTAGAGGAGTTCCCCAGGAGTCGGTATTGGGATCCTTGCTCTTCCTGATATATTTAAATAATCTAGATCTTGGTGTGCAGGGGACAATTTCAAAGTTTGCGGATGACACAAAACTTGGGAGAATTGTAAACTGTGAGGGGGACAGTGTAGAACTTCAAAAGGACACATTGGTGGAGTGGGCAGATAGGTGGCAGATGAAGTTCAATGCAGAGAAGTGTGGGGTGATACACTTCGGTACAATGAACATGGAGAGACAGTATAAAATAAAGGATACTATTCTAAAGGGTGGGGAGGAGAAGAGAGACCTGGGTGTATATGTACATAAGTCATTATAAGTGGCAGGACAGGTAGAGAGAGCTGTTACTAAAACATACAGTATTCTAGGCTTCATTAATAGGGGCAGAGAGTACAAGAGCAGAGAGCTTATGCTGAATTTATATAAGACACTGTTTAGTCCTCAGTTGGAGTATTGTGTACAGGTCTGGGCACCACACTCTAGGAAGGATGTGAATGCATTGGAGAGAGTACAGAAGAAGCTTACGAGAATGGCTGCAGGGATGAGACACTTCAGTTATGAGGAAAGATTGGAGAAGTTGGAATTGTTTTCATTGGAGAGGAGAAGGCTAAGAGGAGGCTTAATGGAGGTATTCAAAATCATGAGGGGTCTGGACAGAGTAGATAGGGAGAAATTGTTCCCGTTCATAAATGGATCGAGAACCAGAAGACACAGTTTTAAAGTGTTTTGCAAAAGAAGTAAATGCGAGGTGAGAAAAATCTTTTTCACACAGCGAGTTGTTCGTGCTTGGAACGCACTGCCTGGAAGTGTGGTGGAGTCATGTTTAATTGAGGCATTCAAGAGGGCATTGGATGATTATTTAAATAGAAAGAATGTGCAGGGTTACAGGGAAAAGACAGGAAAATGATCAGAGAGCTGGTGCAGACTCGATGAACCAAATGGCCTCCTTGTGCACCATAACAATTATGTGATGTGATGGTCTGTTTGCTTTCCTAATTTCCTTTTTTTACTTCACTCATGTACTTTCTATACTTCTCTAGGCTTTGTGCAGTATTAAGCTTTTTGTGACTGTTTTATGACCACCACCAGTGTTAATTGCTTCCCAACCCAAATCCTAGAGGAAAACTTGGCTTACGGGCCATACCTTTTTTTGTATTCTGAAAACGAAAAGAAAACATACACATCTCAACAGTACAAGATCCAGTAAAAATTAAAAGTAAAGGCTTATTAACAAAAATAAAAGAAAACTTAAGCACACAAGATTACATTTACACAGTTAAGGTTAGTCTTACAAAACATTCCCCAAAAACTCTCTACTTGCTCAAGCCCACAAGTAAACACCTTCTAGACAATACACCCTACTATGAAATCCAGTAATATTACACAAGGCAAACTGATGCAGCTTCAATAAAGGCATACCACATGACATCACCCTCTTCCACTCTGCGGTGGAATCCACTTCAGAATAAAGTTGCTTGCCACAACCCAAGACTTTTCTGGCTTGACTGGACAGGTGATTCAAACTGCATCCTCTCCCAGCCCAGAGTTCCCGCTATAGTTCAACAGTTCAAATAACTCTAGCTATCTCTATAGCTGCAGCTCAACAGCAACTCTTATATACCTTTTTTTTAACCTTTCATCTCAGTTCCATTGTTCTCATGCCCCTTTGAAACTCAAACCCTTCCAAACATAAGATCTTTCATATTTCCAAATTGTCTTTGTTTTCAGGTCAATAAAATGCAATTTCCCCACTACTATTTACCTATGGACTCTAGCACAATGCAAACATTTTTCTTGGTGCCTCTGACTCCCCTTTGATATTCAAACAAACTCTCAGCTTATCTAAAAATGCATATGTTAGACTTAACCTATTTACTTGTACCTCAAACTTAACACCTCTATCCCTTTCATGTTTCCAATTCCCAGACAACCTGACTCCTATCAATCCCTTGCCCAGCTTAATTAAATCGCACATACAGACACCTAACGTTTTTTACAGAATAACACAATATTCCCCGAAACATTAAAATCTATCCTCTCAACAGTCATAGGGCTGAATTTTCTCAGAATTGCATTAAGTGAGGTAGAGGGCAAGTAAAATGGAGTCCTACCTGCCGATGAAAATGTCAGGTTTTCAAGCTGTATCTTCCTGAGCCTGCCTCATATATTCACTCCCGCGAAACACGCCGTTTCCATGGTAGACGGGCTCTCATTCGCCTGCCATCACCCCACTGTTGCATCACGCCAGCCGCCATCTTTAAGAGAGGACTGCCAGCAAAGCGCTCATCACCACCAGCTCACCACTGCTGCCTGGGAGACATGGCCTGCAAAGGAAAAAAGACTTCAGCCCCCCGCTTCAATGGCGGAAACCTCGAGTGACTGCTGGATGCTGTGGAGGCCTCCCCAGGGTGTGCTCGCCCCTGTTCTGGCCATAGGATGGATAGCAATGTCACCAACCTGGCTTGGGAGGCAGCAGTGGTCAACGCGAACGCCCTGCAGAGGAGGTTAGCCACCCAGTGCCACAAAAGGATGAATGGTCTCCTCTGTTCCGCCAGGGTAAGTCACTCTATTCATCACTCCCAACTCACACACTCACAAACCCATCACACACCCACAGGGCCCTCACTCACTGCCAGTGCAAGGGACATCACCATTCACTCTCTCACACACCCCATCATTGTCCTCATCCCATCCATGGGACCACTCACCACCTACACAGGCCAAGCATACTTATCATCTGGCCCGGCAGGAATCCCGATACACTCTCCCCACCTCCATCCATGCAGGACAAACTGGCTCACAACAGGAGGGAAAGGTCGTAACAAGTGGAGGGATGCCAGAATTCAAAGTTCTCACAGAATTTGAAAACAGAGCCATCCAGCTGGCCGGCGATGACCAGGACCAGTCCTGTGCTGATGGTGAGGTCGACGCTTTTCTACCAAGTGAGGATGCAGCAGTGCAACATCCATCAAACAACCATGCCGTGAGTGCTGTGTCCTCTTTCACAGGCCACTGCCATGCACCAATTACCTCCCGTTGCTTTCGCAGGCACATCTGGGAAGCAGCTGAGGGAGTCCATGACCCAGGCCCTCCAAGCAAGCTCCGAAAAAACCTCTGAAGAGGAATCTGAAGGCACCTTCCCTGAAGTCCCATCACAGCGCCCACTCAAACCCTCCACCTGCGGAGAGACATGCACCTCGGTGGGACCCAGCTTTACAGTAACCTCGGGATCACAGTCTAGTGAGCACATCACACTTTCTGATCCACAGCAAGCAGAAGTGGGGAGTTCCCACGTCCCCGCACTCGGAGAACTGCTGGAGGCCAGAACATTGCTGAGTCCAAGTCAGATGATGAGCCTCTGGACTCAGTCATGTCACAGTTGCTGGAGCTGCAAAGGAACAACTAGGGAACAACAGGAAAGGATGTCTGCTGCACTCCTCAGATTGCAAGGCACGATGGAGGAGTCCGTCCGTCTTCAGGCTGAGGTGATAGCACTGGTATTGCAACATACCAAGGTCAACACTGGCAGGATGGCAGCTGCCATGGAGACCTTGGTCCAGGACATCACTCCTGCACTGCTGCGCAGGCTTAACTCCATTGCTGATGCCATAGTTGGCCTCCAACAATGTGTACGCAAGATGGGTGCTGGGCAGCTCGATCTCATTCCAGCTACCCCTTCCGCTCACGGAGTCAGCCAGGGGATCTCAGGTACCCATAGGGAGGAGGATCAGCAGGTGCACAGTCCGAGGTCATCCACCAGGTGACTCTGGGAGTGACCGGCCCAGCTGAACCCCCTCTGCCTGTGACCTCCAGATCCAGCTTCACAGGTCAAGGAGGGTGCCACTGCCACACAGCAGGATCCCAAAAGCAGGCCAGGGCCCTCCAAATCTCGGCCCTCCAGAGTACGCCTGCCAAAGTAATCACAGACAGGGCGTCACAGTCAGCAGGCTGCCTCCACCTCCACTGTGGATGTCCAGGGAGCAACAAGACACAGCGGCAGGGTTAGGAAAGTTAAGCAGAATTAGTTGCACAACCTGGGCACAAGTGTTAATCACTTGTACATAATGTTCACTATTGTCAATAAGCTCCTAAGAATGTCTCCCTGCCTATGACTCCTTGTTCTGATGAGCAGTGTTCTTGTTACTCAGATGTGAAACCTTTCTGCACAAGGTAAAAGACAGGTGCCTCAGTCCAGTGCCTCTTCCCTGTGCTCTGTGCGGCCTTCAGACCACAGTGATGGTCTAGCCTCACACTCCCTGGAAACATTACTGATGCCTGCACCTCGACAGTGCTGGTCATTGCTGCCAAAATGTAGTGGGCAGGTGCTACAGAGTTCCCTCATACTCTCTGTGTGCTCTCAGCACCTTAAAGGTGGGGCTGGGCCCCATCACACCAGCATCTGTGACCAGTGATGCTGTGCACCAGCTTCTGAAGGGCTGAGGTGCTGAAGGTGGACACAGCATCAGATGTGTCTAAAATTTCATGGCTGCGTCTCTGAGATGGCCCTGATCATGGAGCGTAAGGGAGCTACCCTCGGCCAGACAGGAGTCAGACATTCTCAGAGGCTATGTGAAGATCTATGAAGTGTCCTCGCTGCATGTCATCATCATCTTCCTGTGATCAGACAACTATTAGGGCCTCCACTGCATCTCCATGACAGGAGCATTCTCACAGAGGGTGTTGGCGCTGCGATAAGTCAGACTGGAGTCAAACGTTCATAACTGCGATGTGAGGATCTACGAGGACACTTCACTGCATGTCGTCATCGTCCTCCACAATTCTGGCAGCTATGAGGGCCTCCCGAGTGCACCTGCCTTATCTAACCAGTGCTAACCTCATCTAACCTTATCCCCATCGTCATCACCACCGAGGACCCCCTCACCCTCATCCCCGTCAGTGTTCTCCTCCTCATCAGAGGAGACCTCCAGCTCCTCCATCTCCTCCTCAGCCAGCTTCTCACCCCATTGCAGCACCAGGTTGTAAAGGGTGCAGCAGACGACGATGATGTGTGATACTCTCTGCGGACTGTTTTGCAGGGCTCCACCAGATCGGTCCAGGCACCAGAACGGCATCTTCAGCATCCTGATGGCCTGCTCCACCAAGTTGCGAGCTGCTGCTTGAGCCTCATTATAGCGTCACTCTGCTGCAGTCTAAGGCCGCCACATGGGTGTCATCAGCCACGGCCTCTGTGGGTAGCCCTTGTCCCCAAGGAGCCAACCCTGCTGCCTCTGTGGACCCTGGAAGACTGCAGGACTCTGCGAGTGACTCAGGATGTAGGCGTCGTGCACACTCCCTGGAAGCCGCGCACATACCTGTAGGATGCGTTTCTGGTAGTCGCATACAAGCTGCATGTTCAGTGAGTGGAAGCCCTTGCGTTTGATGAAGTCCACTGAGTGTAGCGATGGATACCTGAGCGCCACATGAGTGCAGTCTGTCATACCCTGCATCTGTGGGAATCCCGAGCTCAAATCCAATGGCCCTTGCATTGGAGAAGGTGGCATCCGTGACCTCATGGATGCATTTGTGGGTGGCGGATTGTGAAACCTCACAGAGGTCACCTAAACAGAGCCACTGGCATAGAAATTGAGTGCCACGGTCACTTTCACAACCACTGCCAGTGGATGCCCTCCATGTCCCCTTGGGGCCAAGCCCTGCTGTAAGCGGCAGATGTGAGTCACCAGGTCCCTCGACGTGTGCAGTCGTTGTCGACACTGGTTCTCAGTCATCTGCAGGGTTGGCAGGTGGCGTCTATGGACCCTGGGTGTCATTAGGCGCCGACCAGCCACGATGTGCTGTCGCTCCTGAGCTGCATGTGCGGGAGCCCCTGCTGCCCCTTCTTCATGAGGTTGCTGCTCCTGCCTTTGTGCACCAGGTGCCTCAATCACTTTCTCCTCCGTCTCCTATGGTCTCTGTAGGCCATCAGACCTACAGTTAGATCACCAGGATCCATAATCCTGACGTGGTCCTCCTGCAGCATGAAAGAGAAAGAGACGTGGTTGTCATAGCTGTACTTATCACCTTTCCTGGCCCTGTGTGACCACCTCTTAATGCTTCCCGGAGAGTTCTGGTCACCTCTCGGATGGCCAGAACTGAGTGCGCTGCAAGGCTGCCCTGTCATCCTGTGACATGGGGGGACACTGGTCCAAACCAGGATGCTGAGATCACAAAGGGCTGTGAGCACCTCCAGCAGTGACTGCTACATGGCCAGGGTTAGCAAGGAGATTGTACAACGTGTGCAGTCCAACTGCTCCACAGTCCAATCAAATGATGGCGGACTTGAAGTCTGTGCTTGGCGAGGCGGGCAAGATGGGGGTAAGTTATGGAGTGCTTGGTGGCCCTTTGATGCCTCCATGTTGCTTGCATGGGCGGGCAGACCATGAGCCTGACCCTAATCATATCACTTGGCTATACCTGATCTGTCTCAGTTGCAGAGGTTTATACAGGTATCCCAAATGTGTGGCTACTTCCCTCGCTTACCCTGTTTCCTGCCCACCTGTGCGTGGGATGCAGCACCAGTGCAGCACTTGACTGCACCACCCATCAGCTGTCGCCTCCAAGGTTGGTCTGCACTTGCCCCTGGACAGCCCCCACCCCTCAGCAGTCACCAGCAGGGCCAGGCGTCAGTTTCCCCTGCTCCCCGATGCCCCTGAGGCCTGTAAACAACAGGTAAGCCATGGAGAATGCTGCTGCTCGCTCACTGCAGTTCCCCCAAAGTGAAGGCTGCCAAGTGCACGTCGCCTGCGTGCTGTTGTGAAACACGTCAACGTGCTTTCCCGCCGATGTGGACAGATGATACGGCGGGGTTCCAAGAACCTAGTGGGATGGTCTTTTAATTAAGTGCTAATGTATTACAATTAGCTCCACGCTGACTGATGGCGAGAAACGTGGCCCGCCATTGGCGGGCTGAGTGGAAGATTGCGACCTGCCTTCATGCCATCGTGAAATGGGTCCTGCCATATTTTCTACGCATGCCACCTATCATGCCTGCCACCAGCGGGCTCGGAAAATTCTGCCCATAATCTTTTTCTGCTTTTCTAACCCTGAATGCTTCTGGATAACCAGCGGCTCTAGATTTGACAGCACCACCCTTTTTCTTTGTCGGGACCTGTCTACACTGTGGCCATAGAATCTCGATTTTGAATGCCTCTCACTCATTTGACACCATTTTTTCTTCTAGTAGCTATATCCGGTCCCCTTTCACCAGTTCACCTCTCAGCTTTGTAAGATTTGTCTTCCTCCAATTTAGAACTTTTACTCCAGTTCTGTGTCCTTTTCCATAATAATGCTAAATCTAACTGTATCATGGTCACGAACTCCAAAATGGTTCCCCACTGCTACTTCATCCACTTGCGCAGCTTTATTTCCTCAGACTAAATCTAGAATTGCACCCCCTCTCGTTGGGCTTGTTACGTGCTGGCTGAAAAAGTTCTCTTGAATGCAGTTCAAGAATATTGTGCCCTCTATGCCCTTCACACTGTTCTTATCCCAATTGTATTAGGATAGTTTAAGTAAGGACATAAGAAATAGGAGCAGGAGTAGGCCATTTGGCCCCTCAAGCCTGCTCCATCATTCAATAAGATCATGGTTGATCTGCCCCAGGCCTCAACTCCTCTTTTGTGCCAGCTCCTCATAGCCCTCAACTCCCCGATATTTCAAAAATCTATTTACCTCCTCTTTAAATACTTTCAATGATCTAGCCTCCACAACTCTCTGGGGTAGAGAGTTCCAGAAATTCATTACCCTCTGAGAGAACAAATTCCATTGCATCTCAGTTTTAAATGATTGTCTCCTTATTTTATAACTATTTCACCTAATTCGAGATTCCCCCACTAGTGGAAACATCTTCTTAACATCTATCCTGTCAAATCCCCCCAGAATCTTGTACATTTCAATAAGATCACCCCTCATTCTTCTAAACTCTAATGAGTAAAGGCCTAACCTGTTTAGCCATTCTTGATAAGTCAACCCCTTCATCCCAGGAATCAGCCTAGTGAATCTGTTTTGAACTGCCTCCAATGCCAGTATATCCTTTCTTAAATAAGGGGACCAAAACTGTACACAGTACTCCAGGTGCGGCCTCACCAATATCCTGTACAGTTGTAACAAGACTTAGAACCATAGAACACTACAGCACAGAAAACAGGCCATTCGGCCCTTTTAGTCTGTGCCAAAATATTATTCCGCTAGTCCCATTGACCTGCACCTAGTCCATAACCCTCCAGACCTCTCCCATCCATGTATCTATCCAATTTATTCTTAAAACTTAAGAGTGAGCCCACATTTACCACATCAGATGGTAGCTCGTTCCACACTCTCACCACTCTCTGAGTGAAGAAGTTCCCCCTAATGTTCCCCCTAAACCTTTCCCCTTTCACCCTAAAGCCATGTCCTCTCGTGTTTATTTCTCCTAATCTAAGTGGAAAGAGCCTACTCGCATTTACTCTGTCTATACCCCTCATAATTTTGTAAACTTCTATCAAATCTCCCTATTTTTAAACTCCAACCCCGCCTAGAATTACAAGCCAAAATTCCATTTGTGTTCTTAATTACTTGCTGCATGTGCATGGTAACTTTTTGTGTTTCATGCACAAGAACACCCAGATCCCCCTGTGCTACACTTGTTTGGAGTCTCTCTCCACAGAAATAATAGTCTGTCTTTTGATTCTTCCTACCACTTTCCTACATTAAACTCCATCTGCCAAGTTTTTGCCTACTCACTCAACCTGTCTACATCCCCTTGCAGATTCCTTAAGTCTTCATCACAACATGCCCTCCCACCTATTTTTCTCCCCAACGATTACTGCCCTGTTGTTTTTACACTCAGAAGTTTACCTTCATATTTGCTCTTCTAACTTCTTTCCACTATTTGGGTATGTATAGTACACTCCTAGCAGTGTAGCTGCCCCTTTTTTATTTCTGAGCTCAACCCATATGCCTCGTTTGATGCTTCATTTACTATATCATCCTTCCTCACAGCTGTAATTGATTCTTTAACCAATAATGCTACACCCTACCTTTTTTTATCCTCCTCTCTATCTTGCCTGAAAACTCTATATCAAGGGATGTTGAGCTGCCATTTTTGCCCCTCATTAAGCCAAGTTTCCATTATAGCAATGATATCATGTTGTCATGTGTCTAGCTATGCCCTCAGCTCATCGGCTTTATTTGCCATACTCCTTACATTTACATATACACCTTTTAACATGGCCAAATTCCTGTGCTGTACATTTCTTGACCTGTGCTTCTTCCGTCTTTCAGGGTCACTCACTAATTCTCCATCTCCTGTTCGCTGCCCTGAATTTGCTCTCAGGTTCCCAGGCCCCTGCCAATCTAGTTTAAACCACCCCACTCCCAAGCAACACTAGCAAATCTCCCTACGAGGATATTCGTCCCAGTCCTGTTCAGGTGTAGACTGTCCAGTTTGTAAAGGTGCCACCCTCCCCAGAACTGGTCCCAATGCTTCAGAGATCTGAACTCCTCCCTCCTACATCAGTTTTCCAGTCACATATTCAATCGCTCAATTTTCCTGTTTCTATGCTCACTAGCACATGGGACTGGGAGTAATATTGAGGTTACTGCTTTAGAGGTCCTGCTTTTCAATCTCCTTCCTAGTATAAATACTATGGCCACAAGAGCAGGTCAGAGGCGAGGAATCGTTCGACGAGTAACTCACCTCCTAACTTCCCAAAATCCGTTCACCATCTACAAGGCATAACTCAGGAACGTGATGGAATACTCTCCACTTTCCTGGATGAGTGCTCCCACAACACTCAAGAAACTCGGCACCGTCCAGGACAAAGCAGCCGCTTGATTGGCACCACATCCACAAACATTCACTCCCTCCACTGCCGACGCACATTAGCAGCAAAATGTACCATCTACAAGATGCACTGCAGGAATTCACCAAGGCTCCTTAGACAGCATCTTCCAAACCCACAACCACTACCACCTAGAAGGACAAGGGCAACAGATAGATGGGAACACCACCACCTAGAAGTTCCCCTCCAAGTCACTCACCACCCTGACTTAGAAATATATAGCCGTTGCTTCACTGTCGCTGGGTCAAAATCCTGGAATTTCTTTCCTAACAGCACTTTGGATGTACCTACACCACATGGACTGCAGCGGTTCAAGAAGGCAGCTCACCACCACCTTCTCAAGGACAACTAGGAGTGGGCAATAAATGCTGGCCCAGCCAGCAAAGCCCACATCCCATGAATAAAAAAAAACTGCACAGTGTGTTGGTGAGGCCACATTTGGAGTAGTGTACAGGGAGTGAATGTTTGTGGATGGGATGGGCTTCACTTGAACCATGCTGGGACCAGTGTCCTGGGGAATTGCTGTAGAGAGGGCTTTAAACTAAATTGATGGAGGGTTCTGGAGAAGGGATAAGCAGGCTTACAAAGCAAAAGGATATGGCAGCATTGCAGGGCAGCTACTTAGGTAATGATATCCAGAGTGTGACAGGAGGGAACAGAGTGTACAAACATAAAAATAAACAGCAGCAAATAGAGTCAAAGGGAGAAAAAATGTAAAAAGGCAAAATTAATGGCTCTTTACTTAAATGCACATAGTATTCAGAACAAAATAAATGAATTAATGGCACAAATAGAGATTAATGGGTATAATCTTATAGCCATTACAGAGGCCTGGTTACAAGGAGATCAAAGCTGGGAACTAAATATTCAGGGTATGTGACTTTCTAAAGGACAGGCAGGAAGTAAAGGGTGGTGGGGTAGCTTTGTTAGTATGGGATGGAATAAGTACGATAGCAAGAAACGATCTTGGAATGTAAGATGTGGAATCCATATGGCTGGAGGTAAGAAGTAACAAGGGGAAGAAGAACTGGTGGGAGTAGTCTATAGGCCCCCTAACAGTAGCTATGCTGTAGGACAGAGAATAAATCAGGAGATAATGAGGGCATGTAAAAAAGGCAGTATATTAATCATGGGTGACTTTAATCTTCCTGTCGATTGGGAACATCAAATTGGCAGAGCTAGCTATGAGCAAGAATTCATAGGCCAGGATTTCCTGGTCAGTGAGCAGGGGGGGCAGGGCCTGCTCACTGACGCGGAAATCCCAACGTCTCCTCGCATCGTTTCAATTTTCAGGTAGGTGGGGGCTCAGCAGAATCAGCTGTGCACCCACCGACCTGTCAATGGCCAATTGAGGCCGTTGACAAAGTAGTTAAAGTGGACCTGCAAATCCAGCCTTAAGGTTGGCGGGCAGGCTGGGGAGCCATGGTGGGCTTAAGAAAAAGCATGAAACCTCATCCACAGGCGGGATGAGGTTTCATGTAGGTTTTAAAATTTTTAAATAAAATTGTCAGTGAAAGTGACACATGAGGGGACGTGTCAGGGAAATTTATATCTTGTGCTTTTAAAATTTTTTCAGACAGGAGCCGATCTCCCTGATGCAGCACTAAGATTCAGGGAGATGAGTGCGCTCCTTCATACGCAGTTTCAGCTCAGGGAATCCCCCCTCCACCGCCCGCACAGGAAGTGCATGGCGCTTCCTTGCAGATGCCATGCTGGGCGGGCCTTAATTGGCCCACTCATGTAAAATGGCAGCGTGCCCCCAATTGGGGGCACTGATCAGAGGCGCATCTCCACGTGCCCACTTCTAAACTTCACCCCCAACGGGAGGAGAACTCTGTCCATAGAGTGTATTCAGGACAGCTTCCTCGAACAATATATTGTGGATCCAACCAGGGATCAGGCTATTTTGAATCTGGTAATGTGTAATGAGGCAGGTTTAATAAATGATCTCAGAGTAAAAGATCCCATAGGAAATAGCGGCCATAACATGTTGGAATTTAGCATTCAGTTAGAGAGTGAGAAACTTGGGTCAGAAACAACTGTGCTAAATTTAAATAAGGATAATTACAAAGGAATGAAGGCAGAGTTGGCTGCAATGGACTGGAAAAGGAATTTAGCAGAAAAGACTTGATGAACAATGGCTGACGTTTAAGGAAATAGTTCATGATGCACAGCAAGGATATATCCCAGTGAGGAAGTAGGATACTAGGAAGGGGATAAACCAACCATGGTTAACCAAGAAAGTTAAGGATAGTATCAAAGTGAAAGGAAAAACATAGAATATGTCAAAGATCAATGGTAAGCCAGAGGATTGGGAAAGTTTTAAAAACCAACAGAAGATGACCAAAAAAAAAGAGGAAGAAAATAAACTTTGAGGGTAAACTAGTAAGTAATATAAAAACGGATAGTAAGAGCTTCTTTAAATATATAAAAAGGAAGAGAGAGGCCAAAGTCAATTATGGCTCCTTAGAGAATGAGGCTGGGGAAATAATAATGGGGAAACCAGGAAATGGCAGAGGAGTTGAATAAATACTTTGCAGCAGTCTTCACTATAGAAGACACTAATAGCATTCCAAAAATACTAAATAATCAAGGGGTAAAAGTTGGGGAGGAAATAAATACAATAACTATCACTACAGAAAAAGTACAAGGGAAACTAATGGGACTAAAGGCTAATAAGTCACCTGGACCTGATAGGTTGCATCCTAGGATATTTAAGGAAAGAGCTGCAATGTTAGTGGATGCACTGATAGTAATCTTCCAAGAATCCTTAGGCCTGAATTTTTCAGGCGGCGGGCAGGGGCGGTTGTGGAGCCAATCGTTGCCCGAGATCGGCTGCCATGCCGCCAATTTACATGGGCAGGTCAATTAAGGCTCGCCCAGCGTAAGACGCGAGCCATAGCGCTCAGAACTACCAGTGCGGGCGGGGGGGGTGGGAGAAGGGAGAGCCAGGGCCAGTGGTCTTTCATGCATGCATACGCAAGAGCGCTCCAATCTCCCTGAGGCATAGAGCTGCCTCAGGGAGATTGAAGCAGTTTTCAGATAAATAAATAAATGGCTCGAAAATTTATTTAAACATGTTCCCTCATGGGATATATTTTTATATTTAGGAAAAAAATTCAATAAAAGCTTTAGGAAACCTCATCCCGCTCGTGGATGAAGTTTCCGAAAAACCGTCAAGGCCGCCTGGCCTTTTCGCCTGCCCGTCAACATTAAGGTTGGATGGGCAAAGTTAGCAATTATCTTAATCACTTCTTTAGTGGCCTTAATAGGCCGTTTGCATATCGCGAGACAGCACAATGAGATCTGGGCACACGCCCGATGTCATCGCGCGTCATTTTACGCTTCAGCGTGTCGGGCCCTCCCCCACACTCCGACTGAACGATCCTGCCCTTAGATTCTGGAAAAGTCCCAGAGGATTGGAAAACTGCTACTGTAACACCCTTAATCAAAAAGAGAGGGAGACAAAAACCAAGTAACGATAGGCCAGTTAGCTTAACATCTATAATTGGGAAAATGTTAGAGTCTATTATAAAGGATGTAAAAGCAGATCATTTAGAAATACATAATATAATCAAGCAGAGTTAGCATGGCTTCATGAAGGGGAAATCAGATCTGACAAATTTATTAGAATTCTTTGAGGAGGTAACAAGCAGGATAGATAAATGGGAACCAGTAGATGTAATATATTTGGATTTCCAAAAGGCGTTCAGTAAGGTACCACACATAAGGCTACTTAATGAGATAAGAGTCCATGGTGTTGGGGGTAATATATTAGCATGGATAGAGGATTGGCTAACTAATAGAAGACAGAGAGTTGGGATATGGGAGTATTTTCAGGATCACAGAATCACACATTGCAGAAGAGGCCCTTCGGCCCATCGAGCCTGCACCAACACATGAGAAACACCTTACCTACCTACCTAATCTCATTTACCAGCACTTGGCCCATAGCCTTGAATGTTATGATGTGCCAACTGCTCATCCAGGTACTTTTTAAAGGATAACAAAAACAAAAATACCTGGAAAAACTTAGCAGGTCTGACAGCATCTGTGGAGAGGAGCACAGTTAATATTTCGAGTCCGAATGACTCTTCATCAGAACTAAGGAAAAATAGAAAAGAGGTGAAATATAAACTGGTTTAAGAGGGGGGTGGGGGGTGGGACAGGTAGAGCTGAATAGATGGCCAGTGATAGGTGGAGATTGCCAAAAGATGTCATCGACAAAAGGACAAAGTTGTTGACGGTGGTGGCATTAGCTAAGATATGTTCTAATGGTGACATTAAGGGTAGAAAGGACGTGCAAGGTACAGATAGCCCTAGTGGGGGTAAGGGATTTCAGCAAAGGACTCAGTTTTACGCTCTCATCTCAACGAATTTCGGGCTCGGCTGAACTCTTCTTCCACCGCCTTCGTCTCCGTGCTCACTTCTTTGGGCAGGAGTCCTCTACCTGTTCAATGGATCCTTTTACCCGCCTCCAACATTATCACTCCACCTGGACCCCTCCCTCTGGTTTCTTACCTGCTCTTGATCTTTTCATTGAAAACTGTTGGCGTGACATCAGTCGTCTCAATTTCTCTGCTCCTCTCATCCATTCTAACCTGTCTCTCTCTGAACTTGCTGCACTCCGTTCTCTCAGGACCGACCCTGACATTGTCATCAAACCTGCTGACAAGGGTAGTGCTGTTGTTGTCTGGCGCACTGACCTCTACCTCGCAGAGGCTGAGCGTTAACTCACAGACACTTCCTCCTACCTCT
Organism: Carcharodon carcharias; assembly: GCF_017639515.1. Classification (NCBI taxonomy): domain Eukaryota; kingdom Metazoa; phylum Chordata; class Chondrichthyes; order Lamniformes; family Lamnidae; genus Carcharodon; species Carcharodon carcharias. The sequence continues at coordinate 204,156,711 of NC_054470.1, read as the reverse complement.
CCCTGGACCATGACCCCACCACTGAACATCAAGCCATTGTTTCCAGGACTGTCACTGACCTCATCTCCTCTGGGGATCTTCCTCCCACAACTTCCAACCTGATAGTCGCCCAACCTCGGATGGCCCACTTCTACCTCCTACCCAAAATCCACAAACAGGACTGTCCCAGCAGACCAATTGTGTCAGCTTGTTCCTGCCCCATGGATCTCATTTCTTGCTATCTTGATTCCATTCTTCCTCCCCTTGTCTAGTCTCTTCCCACCTACATCCGCAATTCCTCTGACACCCTACATCATATCAACAATTTCCAGTTCCATGGCCCCAACCGCCTCCTCTTCACCATGGATGTCCAATCCCTCTACACCTCCATTCCCCACCAGGATGGTCTGATGGCTTTCTGCTTCTTCCTCGGACAGAGACCCAAATAATCACCATCCACCACTACACTCCTCCATCTGGCTGAACTTGTTCTCACACTGAACAATTTCTTCTTAAACTCCTCTCACTTCCTCCAAATAAAAGGTGCGGCCATGGGTACCAGCATGGGCCCCAGTTATGCCTGTCTCTTTATGGGGTATGTGGAACATTCCTTGTTCCAGTCCTACTCCGGCACCCTCCCACAACTCTTTGGTACATCAGTGACTGCTTCGGTGCTGCTTCATGCTCTCGCCTGGGCCTGGAAAAATTTATTAATTTTGCTTCCAATTTCCACCCCTCCATCATTTTCACATGGTTCATCTCTCACACTTCCCTTCCCTTCCCTTCCTTGATCTCTCTGTCTCAATTTCTGGTGATAGACTGTTCACCAATATTCATTACAAGCCTACCGACTCCCACAGCTACCTTGACTACAGCTCCTCACACCCTGCTTCCTGTAAGGACCCCATCCCATTCTCTCAGTTCTTTCGCCTCCATCGCATCTGTTCTGATGATGCCACTTTCAAAAACAGTTCCTCTGACATGCCTTCCTTCTTCCTTAACCGAGGTTTTCCACCCACAGTGGTTGACAGGGCCCTCAACCGTGTCCGGCCCATCTCCCGTGCATCTGCCCTCACACCTTCCTCTCCCTCCCAGAACCATGATAGAGTCCTCCTTGTCCTCACTTATCACCCCACCAGCATTCAGAGGATCATCCTCCGCCAATTCCAGCATGATGCCACCACCAAACACATCTTCCCTTCAACCCCCTGGCGGCATTCGCAGGGATCGTTCCCCCCAGGACACCCTGGTCCACTCCTCTATCACCCCCTACACCTCAACCCTCTCCCACGGCACCTTCTCATGCAACCGCAGAAGGTGCAACACCTGCCCCATTACTTCCCCCCTCCTCACTGTCCAAGGGCCTAAACACTCCTTTCAAGTGAAGGCGCATTTCACTTGCACTTTCCTCAATTTAGTCTACTGCATTCGCTGCTCCCAATGCGGTTTCCTCTACATTGGAGAGACCAAACGCAGACTGGGTGACCGCTTTGTGGAACACCTTAGGTCTGTCCGCAAGCATGACCCAGACCTCCCTGTCGCTTGCCATTTCAACACACCACCCTGCTCTCATGCCCACATGTCCGTCCTTGGCCTGCTGCAATGTTCCAGTGAAGCTCAACGCAAACTGGAGGAACAGCACCTCATCTTCCGATTAGGCACTTTACAGCCTTCAGGACTGAATATTGAATTCAACAACTTTAGATCATGAACTCTGCCCTCCATCACCACCCCTTTCCGATCCCTCTTTTTCCAATAATTTATACATGTATTTCTTTTCCCACCTATTTCCATTATTTTTAAATGTAATTCCATCCATTGTTTTATCTCTACCTTTTAGCCTATTTCGATCCCTTACCCCCACTCCACCCCCACTAAGGCTATCTGTACCTTGCTCGTCCTGCTTTCTAACCTTAATGTCACCATTAGCACATATCTTAACTAATGTCACCACCATCAACACCTCTTTGTCCTTTTGTCTATGACATCTTTTGGCAATCTCCACCTATCACTGGCCCTCTATCCAGCTTTACCTGTCCCACCCACCCCCTTAAACCAGCTTATATTTCACCTCTTTTCTATTTTTCCTTAGTTCTGATGAAGAGTCATTCGGACTCGAAACTTTAACTGTATTCCTCTCTGCAGATGCTGTCAGACCTGCTGAGTTTTTCCAGGTATTTTTGATTTTGTTTTGGATTTCCAGCATCCACAGTTTTTTGCTTTTAACTTTTTAAAGGATGTGAGGCAACCCGCCTCCACCACCCTCCCAGGCAGCACATTCCAGACCATCACCACCCTCTGTGTAAAAAAGATTTTCCTCACATCCTCCCTAAACCTTGAACTTATGTCCCATCGTGACTGACCCTTCAACTAAGGGGAACAGCTTCTCCCTATCCACCTTGTCCATGCCCCTCATAATCTTGTACACCTCGATCAGGTCGCCCCTCGGTCTTCTCTGTTCCAACAAAAACAACCCAAGTCTATCCAACCTCTCTTCATAACTTAACTGTTTCATCCCAGGCAACATCCTGGTGAATCTCCTCTTCACCCCCTCCAGTGTAATCACATCCTTCCTACAATGTGGCCACCAGAACTGCACACAGTACTCCAGCTGTGGCCTCACCAAGGTTCTATACAACTCCAACATGATCTCCCTACTTTTGTAATCTATGCCTCGATTGATAAAGACAAGTGTCCCATATGCCTTTTTCACCACCCCACTAACATGCCCCTCTGCCTTCAGAGATCTATAGACACACATGCCAAGGTCCCTTTGTTCCTCAGTACTTCCTCGTGCCATGCCGTTCATTGAATACTTCCTTGTCAAATTACTCCTTCCAAACCTCACACTTTTCAGGGTTAAATTCTATCTGCCACTTATCTGCCCATTTGACCATCCCATCTATATCTTCCTGTAGTCCAAGACACTCAACCTCACAGTTAACCACCCGGCCAATCTTTGTGTCATCCGCAAACTTACTAATCCTCCCCCCCAACATAGTCATCTATGTCGTTTATGTAAATTACAAATAATAGGAGACCCAGCACAGATCCCTGTGGTACGCCACTTGACACTGGCTTCCAGTCACTAAAGCATCCTTCTGTCATCACCCTGTGTCTCCTACAACCAAGCTAATTTTGAATCCACCTTATCAAATGACCCTGTATCCCATGTGCATTTGCCTTCTTTATAAGTCTCCCATGTGGGACCTTGTCAAAGGTTTTGCCGAAATCCATGTAACCTACATCAACTGCACTACCCTCATCTACACACCTGGTCATCTCCTCAAAAAATTCAAATTTGTTCGGCATGACCTCCCTCTGACAAAGGATGGCAACCTGTAACTAAAGGAGTGCCACAGGGAACAGTGCTGGGGCTACAATTATTTACAAAATATATCAATGATTTAGATGAGGGAAGTGAATGTGCTATCAGCAAGTTTGCGGATAAAACAAAAATAGGTGGGTGGGCAAGAGTTGAGGATGACACAAATAGTCTATAGAGGGATATAGACAGGTTAAGTGGGCAAAAATGTGGCAGATGGAATATAATATAATTGGGGAGACTGGTGTAGTGGTGATGTCAGTGGTCTAATAATCCAGAGACTGAGCTCTGGGGACCTGGGTTCGAATCCTGTCACGGCAGATGGTGGAACTTGAATTCAATAAAAATCTGCAATTAAAAGTCTGATGATGACTATTCTCGATTGCTGTAAAAACCCATCTGGTTCACCAATGTCTTTTCGGGAAGGAAATCTGCTGTCCTTACCTGGTCTGGCCTACATGTGACTCCAGACCCACAGCAATGTGGTTATAAGAACATAAGAGCTAGGAGCAGGAGTGGGCATTTCAGCCCCTTGAGCTTGCCCCGCCATTCATTACGATCATGGCTGATCTCATTTTGAATTCTACTCCAATTTCCCGCCCTCTACCCATAACCTTTCAACCCATTATTAATTAAAAATCTGTCTATCTCCTCCTTAAATTTGTTCAGCGTCCTGGCATTCACTGCACTCTGAGTTAGTGAATTCCACAGATTCATGACTCTTTGAGAAAAATAATTCCTCTTTGTCTCTGATTTAAATCTACCACCCCTTAGCCTAAAACTATGGCCTCTTGTTCTAGAGTGCCCCAGAAAGGGAAACATCTGCTCCACGTCTACCTTGTCTATCCCATTTAGCATCTTATATAACTCAATTAGATCTCCTCTCTTCTAATCTTTAGTGAGTATAGGCCTAAACTGCTCAATCTCTCTTCATAAGATAAGCCCCGCATCTCTGGAATCAATCTAGTGAACCTCCTCTGAACTGCCTCCAGTGCAACTACATCCTCCCTCAAGTAAGGGATCCAAAACTGTGCACAGTACTCCAGGTGCGGTCTCACCAATGCCTCGTACGGTTGCAAGAATACTTCCCTATTTTTATACTCTGTTCCTTTAGCAATAAATGCCAAAATTCCATTTGCCTTCCTTATTACCTGCTGTAACTGCATACTAGCTTTCAGCGATTCATGCAGGAGGTCACCCAGATCCCTCTGCACTGAAGCATTCTGAAGTTTCTCTCCATTTAAATAATAAGTCGCCTTTTTATTCTTCTGACTAAAATGGATAACCTCACACTTATCCACTTTAAACTCCACCTGCCAAATTTTGGCCCATTCACCTAACCTGTCCATATCCATTTGTGAATTTCTTATTTCGTCATTGCAACTTATTTTCCCACCTACTTTGGTATCATCTGCAAATTTAGCTACAGTATCTTCTATCCCTGAATCCAGGTCATTAATATAGATTGTAAATAGTTGGGGCCCAAGGACCAAACCCTGTGGCACCCCACTAATTACAGCTTGCCATCCAGAAAAAGACCCATTTATCCCGACTCTCTGTGTTGGTTAGCCAATCCTCAATCCAAGCTAATATATTACCCCTAACTCCATGTGATCTTATCTTGTGTATTAATCTTTTGTGCAGCACCTTATCAAAGGCCTTCTGGTTGAGTCTTAACTGCCCCCTGAACAAGGACAATTAGGAATGGGCAATAAATATTGGCTTAGCCAGCAATGTTCACATATCATGAATGAATAATAAAAAAAATGTGAGGTTATGCACTTTGGCAGGAAGAATAGTGGAGCTGAATATTATTTGAATGTAGGAAGACTGCAGAAAGCTGCAGCACAGAGGGACTTGGGGATCCTCATGCATGAATCCCAATAAGCTAGCATACAAGTTCAGCAGGTAATAGTTAAGGCAAATGGAATGTTGGCCTTTATTTCAAAGGGAATGAAGTATAAGAATAGGGAAGTCTTGCTAAAACTATACAAGGCACTAGTTAGACAACACCTGGAATACTATGAACAGTTTTGGTCCCCTTATCTAAGGAAAGATATACTGGTATTGGAGGCAGTCCAGAGCAGTTCACCTTTGGATGAGGTTTCCAAAAAAATGCAAAGGCCACTTGGCCTTTTCACCAGCCCGCCAACTGTTAAGTTGCATAGGCAGTGAAAAATGTAAGTCAATTGATTACTTAGTGACCTTAATAGGCCTTTTAGTTGTTGACAGGCGTACTGCCAACTCTGGTGCGCCCCCACCAACCAACATGTCGCGTGACCGCACGTTGACACTTGGCCGACGTCAACATGCGTCATTTCACACTCAAGCAGGTCAAGCACGCGCCCACCTGCTGAGCAAAAATTTCTGCCCCAGAAAAGAAGTTAGGAAGGGAAGTAAAAGAATGAAAAGAATAATGGGAAAATGAGGGAAAAGAAAGAGAAATGGAAATGCAAAATCTCAAGTTTCAAAGAGAGAGAAATCAGACACATGACCTGGCTGGACAAAAGCAGAATTTTTTGCTCATTGTGCAGGCATGCACCTGACACACTCAAGCGTAAAATAGCGTGCAATGACGTCGGGCAAGCATCCCGATGTAATTGCGCATTTGTACACTATTTCAGTCAGCATTCACGCGCTAAACTCAGAAGTGCGCCCGCCGGCAATTAAGAGAGCTATTAAGCCCATTAACGGCGCAATTAACTGGGATTTTTCGCTGCCCATCCACTGTTATGGTTGGCGGGTGAGCCAATCAGCCAGGCAGCCTTTGCATTTTTCCTATATTAATTTTTAAAAAATGATTCCACAGAAAGTTCTTTATCCACATGTGACCGATTCTTATGCGTGGGCTTTTTTTCTGCATTTTAAAATCTTTATTTTTTTGTATTTAAACTCTTTAGCTCATTGAGGCAGCTCCCTGACGTCAGGGAGCTATCATTCCGCACTCCCCTGTGCCCACGCTGACTTCAGCACTTGCCCTCCCCCAGCCCGGCAGCACTGATCGTATCAGCGTGCACTTCACTCTGGCTGGCCGTGAATTGGCCAGCCAGCGTGAAATCGTGGTCAGGGGCTGACCAGGGTCTGCAGTCTGTTTCCCGACTGCTTCTGGACCCACTGATCGCGCCCCACCCACCGAGCTGAAAATTCAGGCCTATGTTGCAGACAGGTGGGGGATTAATTTAAACAGCCCTGATATCACCTCTTACTACCCATCCATAAACAAAAAGGTGTTTTTGATTTCTGATTTTCCCCTTTATAAGTGGTGGCCCTTCAGCTTGGAGTGATCCAATCCTCTATTAATAACCCCACAGCAAACTTGAGGTAAGGTAAAATAAGAGAGTTAGTTTATTTTACACATACACAAAATGCAGGAAGGGGTTTTGCAATGTTTGTCCCTTTTTCTATTCATACAAACAAGAAGGATAAGGGAAAGAAAGGGGTATAGGGCAGGACCACAATAAAAATAAGAGTTATGGTTTCACATGAGTCCAGAGTCCAGAATCATAAGTCCAATGGCTTATTCCTTCATATGATAGCAGGCTGACTGTTGGAGGTGATCTGACTCTCCAGAAACGAGGACTTCCACAATGGGAGAAGGTACGTAGAGGTGAGTTAGCTTTGAAGGCACGGATACAGAAGTTCCAATGTTCTAATAGAAAGAAGTTCACAGTGTAGATCAGGGCCAGGGAATTTACCTGGACAGAGTGCTTTCTGCTGCTACCTGTTAGATGGTAAAATGGTAGACTGCCTGGTTTCCGTTCCACACGGCAATATTACAGGTTCTAGCAGCTTGGTAGATCATGTGACATACCTCCCACTCCTTCTCCTGGGTGTTGAACAAAGGACGTATTTTCCCAGGTCTGGAATCTTGAGGTGTTCAATAGAGGAGTCAGGGTCCCTTTTGTCCTCGCAGACATACCATCTCTGTTGGCCAGCTCTGCCTTCAAAATGTAATGGGGTTGGTTCATTTCTTTTGAGTTTGATTTTCTGCAGTCACAGGGGCATTTGCAACTCTTTAAAGATAACAAGGTCCCTGCTGGTTTCCAAAGGTTAGAAATTCCTCTGGTATGACTCATGGCTAGTCAGGGAAAAGCCTTTGCCATTCAAATAAAATAATAATAATTTTATAGAGTGGCCAGGTTGACATATATATATATTTTCCTTCCTGTCTTCTGGCCAGGACACTTAGGATAAAGGAAGAAATGAAACATAGTGGTTCAGAGTTTTATCCTGATTCACCTGAGGATTTTGATTTAACTAAAAATCTTTGTTGTGCCTAAATTTACAGGGAATGGAGTTGAAAGATATTTCACCTCATTTGAAAGGATAGGTGTAAAGTTGCAGTAGCCAAAAGATGTTTGGACCTCCATGTTACAAAGACAGGTACAGCTATGAATGTGTACACTAGTTTGTCAGAAGAGCAATCTGCAGACTATGATGTGGTTAAAAAGGCAAAACTAAATGTTTATGAGGTTGTCCCTGAAGCTTATCGATTAAAGTTTGGGACCATAAGGACAAAACCTAATCAGACATTTGCTGAATTTGCAAAGGAAAAAGAAATGCTGTGGGATCAATAGCTTTGATCACTGAAGTTAGAGAAAATTTTTGAGAATGTGAGGAAAATTACGTTTATGGAAGAATTCTGAAATAGCTTTCCATTAACCAATAAGACTTATTTAGATGAGTGTCAAGTATCACATCTGAGAAACGAAAGTTTGGCAGATACTTAAGGTATCTCACACAGACAGTTACATGTGGGGAAATGGTCATATGGGAATCAACAGGGAAATTGGAAGAGTAGAATATCTGGTGATGGGAAAGGTACTAGTTCTAGGGAACAGACAAAAGAACACCAAAATAATAAAGGAGATATGCTAGAACATAAAAGTGATGAAAAAAAAAAGTATGCTTTCATTGCAGTAAAACTGGACACACTAAAGCTAATTGCTGGCAATTAGTTGGGAGACTTATTGCAGTAATAGGGACGCCTAAAGAATCTTTAGGAAAAACAAACTTAGGGTAGGAAACAAAACAGTAGTCATAGTGCAAATGCAAAATGAAGGTTAGGAATCTACTGAATAGGTAGAGATAATTCCTCAGACTAGTCAAGTAAATTCAAAAAAATAAATTATGGAAGGGTTTAAAGATTTTGTTTATAATGGAGAGGTATCTTATTCATCTCATCAAGGAGGTAAACCAATAAAGATGTTGGGAGACACTGGAGCAAGGCAGTCACTGATACAAAAACAGAATTACCTGGAAAAACTCAGCAGGTCTGGCAGCATCGGCGGAGAAGAAAAAAGTTGACGTTTCAAGTCCTCGTGACCCTTCAACAGAACTGAGTGAATCTTAGGAGAGGGGTGAAATATAAGCTGGTGTAAGGTGGGGCTGGGTGGTGGGGGGGCGGGGGGGGGTGTGTTGGTGTGGCTGTAGGGACAAGCAAGCAGTGATAGGAGCAGATCATCAAAAGATGTCACAGACAAAAGAACACAGAGACGTTGAAGGTGGTGATATTATCTAAACGAATGTGCTAATTAAGAATGGATGGTAGGCACTCAAGGTACAGCTCTAGTGGGGGTGGGGTGGAAAGGCTAGCAGGGCATAAAAGATTTAAAAATAATGGAAATAGGTGGGGAAAGAAAAATCGATATAAATTATTGGCAAAAAAAAGGAAGGGGGAAGAAACAGAAAGGGGGTGGGGATGGAGGAGGGAGTTCAAGATCTAAAGTTGTTGAATTCAATATTCAGTCCGAAAGGCTGTAAAGTGCCTAGTCGGAAGATGAGGTGCTGTTCCTCCCGTTTGTGTTGGGCTTCACTGGAACAATGCAGCAAGCCAAGGACAGACATGTGGGCAAGAGAGCACGGTGGAGTGTTAAAATGGCAAGCGACAGGGAGGTTTGGGTCATTGTTGCGGACCGACCGCAGGTGTTCTGCAAAGCGGTCGCCCAGTTTACGTTTGGTCTCTCCAATGTAAAGGAGACCGCATTGGGAGCAACGAATGCAGTAGACTAAGTTGGGTGAAATGCAAGTGAAATGCTGCTTCACTTGAAAGAAGTGTTTGGGCCCTTGGACGGTGAGGAGAGAGGAAGTGAAGGGGCACGTGTTGCATCTTTTGCGTGAGCATGGGGAGGTGCCATAGGTGGGTGTTGAGGAGTAGGGGGTGATGGAGGAATGGACCAGGGTGTCCCGGAGGGAACGATCCCTACGGAATGCCGCCAAGGGGGGTGAAGGGAAGATGTGTTTGGTGGTGGCATCATACTGGAATTAGCGGAAATGGCGGAGGATGATGGGGTGATAAGTGAGGACAAGGGGGACTCTATCATGTTTCTGGGAGGGAGGAGAAGGCGTGAGGGCGGATGCGTGGGAGATGGGCCGGACACGGTTGAGGGCCCTGTCAACGACCATGGGTGGAAAACCTCGGTTAAGGAGGAAGGAAGACATGTCAGAGGAACTGTTTTTGAAGGTAGCACCATCAGAACAGATGCGATGGAGGTGAAAGAACTGAGAGAATAGGATGGAGTCCTTACAGGAAGCGGGGTGTGAGGAGCTGTAGTCGAGCTAGCTGTAGGAGTCGGTAGACTTGTAATGGATATTGGTGGACAGTCTATCACCAGAGATTGAGACAGAGAGGTCAAGGAAGGGAAGGGAAGTATCAGAGATGGACCATGTGAAAATGTTGGAGGGGTGGAGATTGGAAGCAAAATTAATAAATTTTTCCAAGTCCCGACGAGAGCACGAAGCAGCACCGAAGTAATCATCGATGTACCGGAGAAAGAGTTGTGGAAGGGGCCGGAGTAGGACAGGAACAAGGAATGTTCCACATACCCCATAAAGAGACAGGCATAGCTGGGGGTGGGGCCCATGCGGGTACCCATAGTCACCACTTTTATTTGGAGGAAGTGAGAGGAGTTGAAGGAGAAATTGTTCAGTGTGAGAACAAGTTCAGCCAGACGGAGGAGAGTAGTGGTGGATGGGGATTGTTCGGGCCTCTGTTCGAGGAAGAAGCTAAGGGCCCTCAGACTATCCTGGTGGGGATGGAGGTGTAGAGGGATTGGATGTCCATGGTGAAGAGGAAGCGGTTGGGGCCAGGGAACTGAAAATTGTTGATGTGACATAAGGTGTCAGAGGAATCACGGATGTAGGTGGGAAGGGACTGGACAAGGGGAGAGAGAAGGGAGTCAAGATAACAAGAAATGAGTTCCGTGGGGCAGGAGCAAGCTGACACGAACGGTCTACCGGGACAGTTCTGTTTGTGGATTTTGGGTAGGTGGTAGAAGCGGGCCATCCGAGGTTGGGCGACTATCAGGTTGGAAGCTGTGGGAGGAAGATCTCCAGAGGAGATGAGGTCAGTGACAGTCCTGGAAACAATGGCTTGATGTTCAGTGGTGGGGTCATGGTCCAGGGATAGGTAGGAGGAAGTGTCTGCAAGTTGACGCTCAGCCTCCGCGAGGTAGAGGTCAGTGAGCCAGACAGCAACAGCACCGCAGTTTTTTGTTTTTATCCAGTCACTGATGTTGGCTGATGATACAGTTTGTCTTCCAGAGGAGTTAATGAATGAAAAAATATTAATTTGAGGTATCCATGTTTGTTATAAACCAAGCCCCTTATACAGAGTTGGATTAAAGAGTGATTTAGTAAATGGAGAGGTTACAGCCGGAGTAGTACATAAAATGCCTATAGCAGGGATTGATTTTATTTTGGGGAATGATCTGGCTGGCTCAAAAATATTAACTTCACCGATGGTGTTGGAATAACCAGTGGCATTGAAAGAAACTGAGATGGTACAGGAGGAACATCCTCAACTGTTTCCTGACTGTATAGTGACTAGATCTCAGGCCCTTAAAATTAGACAGGAAAAGGAAGAAGCTACATGATATGGGGATGTGTTACCCATAACTCAGCATTCTTACAGACTAAAGTTAGCCCAAGTGAGGGAAGAGATCAAGTTCATGATGGAAAATGACATTATTGAATTGAGTCATCGTAGCCGGAGCTCATCTATTGTAATGGCACCAAAACTGGAGGGGTCACGGCAAATATGTATAGTTATCACAAAGTTAATGTGGCAACAAAGGCGGATTCATATCCAATTCCATGGTTAAAAGATTGTATTGAGAAGATTGGGCAGGCAATGTTCGTTACAAAAATTGATTTATTGAAGGGATATTGGCAAGTTGCATTCTACATCTCTAACAACCCTGCAGAGACTATTATTTATATGGACCATAATTCTTTAACTTTTACAGCAAAGCTTCATGCCAAGAACCTGGGACTATTCCATTGGAGCTTAATGCTACAACCATATAATTTGAAAATTATTCATGTAGCAGGAAGAGGTAATATCATAGCAGATGCTTTATCAAGAGTTTAAATGTGGAGGAACATTAATGTCTTGATCAGAATAGAATTGTGTGAAATATAATTTATATTAAAAAGTCAGGTATCCTTGTATATTTGATGTAAATACATTGTTACGGCTAGAGTAAGGTTTGTATAAACAAGAGAGATAGTGATAAGGGATTGTTTAGTAGAAAATGAAAACAGCTCTTAAAGATGCCTTTTCATTTTTTTTCTCCAGGGAGGTGTTGTGAACAATGGGCAGAATTTTCTGCCTTCTGGGTGGGCGAGCCCAACCCAATCTCCAGCGGACGGGGAGCCAATCCCTGCCAGAGAAGTGGGCCCCGCTGCCATTTAACGTGGGCGGGCCAATTAAGGCCCGCCCAGCGTGATGTCCGCCGGGAAGCGCTATGCACTTCCTGTGCGGGCGGGAGGGGATTCCCCAAAAGCAAGAGTGTGCTTTTTCGCGCATGTGCACGAAAGAGCGCAAATCTCCCTGAGTCTAAGTGCTGCCTCAGGGAGATTGCTGACAGTTCTAAAAACATTAAAAATAGAGAAAAAATAATCTTTAACATGTCCCCCTCATGTGACAATGCCACATGGGATGGAACATGTTCATAATTTGCACTAAAACTTTATTAAACTTTTTAAATCCCTACATGAAACCTCATCCAGCCGGTGGATGAGGTTTCATGTTTTTTTTATTCCCCGCCGGGGCTCCTGGCCTGCCCACCAACCTTAAGGTTGGATGGGCAGGTCCTTTAATTACTTTAATGATCCTGTCAATGGCCTCAATTGGCCATTGACAGGTCAGTGGGCCCCCAGCTGATTTTGCTGTGCCCCCACCTTCCTGAAAATTTAAATGGGGCAGGAAGACGTCGGGAATTCCCCCAACGTCATCCCGTGTCATTTTACATGTCGATGAGAGGGCCCCGTCCTCTGCTCGCTGACGGCAAAATTCAGCCCAATGTATAATTTTTAAGTTGAATGTGTGTGTTAATAAAGGTAAAATGGTTTCAGTTTCATTTAGGTTGTTTGTGAGTCTTGGCGCATGGGAGTCTGGATAGACTCCTGACTAAAGATCAGGTCTTTTGGGTTTGTTTGTTACATTTTTAATGAGGTTTTACAACCCTGAATTTAAAGTGATGGGTTAAAAGTTTATTGATTGGGGGGAGGAAAACACAAAGTAGAAAAAACTTTACTGTTATCTAGCACTAGTGGTCCAAGGACACCGACACAAAAACAAAAGACATGAGCTGGGAGGTAGAGAGTTCAGTGTGTGTCAGAGAGTGCAGACAGGGATTTTCAACTCTCTGAGAAGAGAACCTTACAATGCTATTGGGACTGTGGTTGACTGAATAGTCAATTATAGAACTCAGTAAACTCAGTAATCAATTTAGCTGAGGTGCTACTGGAAGACTGAATTTACAGTACAGTTTTCTTGGGTGTCTCAGGGAGAGATACGAGTTGGATGAAATGCTCAGGGATTCACCGAAAGAAAACTGTTTGCAACTGTGCCAGTCCCAAGTGAGAAGTCTCTGTGTCAAACTAGTGGTAACTCTTCACTGGTTCATGTGTCTGTAGAGATGCTGCTGGGATAAAGGAATAGTGTGAATTTTAAGTGTCTTCTTGTGTTTGTATTGAGATCTATCAAACCTTTTTCTCTGATGTAATATAGTTCATTTTTCTCATTTAATTAATATTTTATTCTTTGTGTTAAAAGTTCATCAGCAGACTTGTGTGAATTTGTTCACTAATTCTCTTCCAGAGTTTCTAAAAAAAGTTCGGATTTATCAAGCCAGGTTTCACCCTGGGATATGACTTGTCCTATAAAAGGATTGGAAACTCAATTTTCCTGGCTATAGGGTATTCAGATGAGATAGAGATGGAGATAGAAGAGGAGGGGGAGTTGCAATATTGATCAAGGAATCAATTAGCAGCAAGGAGGGATGATATCTTGGAAGGATCATCAAATGAGGCCATATGGGTAGAAGTTAAAAACACAAAAGGGGAAAACACACTGTTGGGTGTGTACTATAGGCCCCGAAGCAGTCAGGGAGAGATAGAGGATCAAATGTGTAATCAAATCTCAGAGAAGTGTAAGAATAATAGGGCAGTAATAGTAGGGGAATTTAACTACCCAAATATCAACTGGCATAGTTTTAGTGTGCAAGGTAGAGAGGGAGAAAAATTCTTAAATTGCATCCAGGAGAACCTTTTTAGCCAGTATGTAGAAAGCCCAACAAGGGAGGGGGCAGTTCTAGACTAATATTTGGAAATGAGCCCAGACAGGTGGAAGGCGTATCAGCAGGGGAGCATTTTAGAGATAGTGATCATGATTCAGTTAAATTTCAGAAAATCCCAAGGCCTTTTATACATATGTAAAAAGCAAGAGGGTAGCCAGGGAAAGGGTAGGCCCACTCAGGGACAGAGGTGGGAATCTGTGTGTGGAGCCAGAAGAAATGGGAGAGATACTAAATGAATACTTCTCATCAGCATTCACCAAAGAGAACGACTTAACTGTTGATTTGTCTAGGGAATAGTATGTAGACAGCCTGGATCATGTTGAGATCAAAAAAGAGGAGGTGTTAGGCGTCTTGAAGAATATTAAGGTGGATAAGTCCCCAGGGCCAGATGGGATCTACCCCAGAGTACTTAGGGAGGCAAGGGAGGAGATTGCTGGGGCCTTGACAGAAATCTTTGTATCCTCACTGGCTACGGGTGAGGTCCCAGAGGACTGGAGAATGGCCAATGTTGTTCCATTGTTTAAGAAGGGTAGCAGGGATAATCCAGGAAATTACAGTCCAGTGAGCCTTATGTCAGTGGTAGAGAAATTATTGGAGAAGATTCTTCGTGACAGGATTTACTACCATTTGGAAACAAATGGGCATATTAGTGAGAGGCAGCATGGTTTTGTGAAGCGGAGGTCATGTCTCACTAACTTGATCAAGTTTTTCGAGGAAGTAACAAAGATGATCGACTATGGAAGGGCAGTGGATGTTTTATATATATGGATTTCAGTAAGGCCTTTGACAAGGTCCCTCATGGCAGACTGGTACAGAAGGTAAAGTCGCACGGGATCAGAGGTGAGCTGGCAAGATGGATACAGAATTGGCTTGGTCATAGAAGACAGAGGGTAGCAGTGGAAGGGTGCTTTTCTGAATGGAGAACTGTGACTAGTGGAGTTCCGCAGGGATCAGTTTACTGTTTGTGGTATACATAAATGATTTGGAGGAAAGTGTAACTGGACTAATTAGTGAGTTTGCAGACGACACTAAGGTTGGAGGAGTTGCAGATAGTGAAGAGGATCACCAAAGGATACAAAGGATATAGATCGGTTGGAGACTTGGGCGGAGAAATGGCAGATGGAGTTTAATCCAGACAAATGCGAGGTAATACAGGCAGGAATTATACAGTAAATGGCAGAACCCTTAAGTGCATTGACGGGCAGAGGGATCTAGGTGTACAGGTCCACAGGTCACTGAAATTGGCAACTCAGGTGGATAAGGTAGTCAGGAAGGTATATAGCATGCTTGCCTTCATTGACAGGGGTATTGAGTATAAAAGCTGAGAAGTCATGCTGCAGCTGTATAGAACCTTGGTTAGGCCACACTTGGAATATGCGTGCAATTCTGGTCACCACATTACCAGAAGGATATGGAGGCATTGAAGAGGGTGCAGAGGAGGTTTACCAGGATGCTGCCTGGTCTGGAGGTTATTAGCTATGAGGAGAGGTTGGAGAAACTCAGATTGTTCTCCCTAGAGCGACGGAGATTGAGGGGCGACTTGAGAGAAGTTTACAAAATTATGAGAGGCATGGACAGAATAGATAGTCAGAAGCTTTTTCCCAGGGTGGAAGAGTCAATTACTAGGGGACATAGATTTAAGGTGAGAGGAGAAAACTATAGGGGAGATGTGTGGGGCAATTTTTTATGCAGAGGGTAATAAGTGTCTGGAATTCGCTGCCAGAGGAGGTGGTGGAAGCAGGTACAATAGTGGTGTTTAAGAGACAGCTTGACGAATACATGAATAGGATGGGAATAGAGGGATACGGACCCCGGAAGTGCAAAATGTTTTAGTTGACGGGCAATATGATTGGCACAGGCTTGCTGGGCTGAAGGGCCTGTTCCTGTGCTGTACTTTTCTTTGTTCTTTGTTCTAGTTTTGGAAGAGGAAAAGGTTGAGCTGGAAATAAAAGTTCTAAACTGGGGAAAGGTTAATTTTATGAAGATGAGATACAATTTGGCCCAAGTGCACTGGGAGCAAGTACTTGCAGATAAAACTGTGACAGAGCAGTGGAAGGCATTCATGGAGGAACTAGCAAGAGCACAGGAGGCTGTGGCATTGTCACTGGACTGGTAATCTGGGGACCTGGGTTCAAATCCCACCATGCCAGCTAGTGGAATTTGAATTCAATAAAATATCTGGACTTAAAGCAACCATGAAACGATTGTCATAAAAACCCATCTGGTTCACTAATTCCCTTTAGGGATGAAAATCTGCTGTGCTTGCTTGGGCTGGCCTACATGTGACTCCAGACGAGTGTGGTCTTAAAAATGCATTTGTTGCCCTCTGAGCAAGGGCAATAAATGCTGGCTGAGCCAGCAATGCACTCATCCCATGAATGAATTAAAAAAAATGTTCCTGCAAAGACAAGGGGAGGGGGACCAAGTCCAGATGAACCCTGGATGTCAAGGGGCATAAAGGTTAGGATTACAAAAGTACTATGGCAGATACTGAGAGCTCAATACAGCAGAGTCCCTAGAGGAGTATTAAAAAGTGCAAAGGGGAATTTAAAAAGGAAATTAGGAAAGTGAAGAGAGTGCATCAGAAAGCATTGGTGGGTACAATAAAGGAAAACCCAAAGGGTTGTTTTAAATATATAAGAGCAAGAGAATAATAACTAGGGAAAGAGTAGGGCCAATTAGGGACCATAGAGGTAATCTGTGTGTGGGCCCAGAAGACATGGGTGCAGAATACTTTCCATTGGTGTTCACAATGGAAAAGGACAACGCAGGTATAGACATCAAGTCTGTGAAATATTACGGGAAATTAGCATAGAGAGAGAGGAGGTACGAGTGGTTTTAGCTGCCAAAAAAGAGAATAAATCTGCAGGCCTGAATGAGATGTATCCCAGGCTGTTGAGGGAGGCAAGGGGAGAGATATCAGGGGCCCTGGGAGTAATTTTAAAATCCTCTCTGGCCACATGTGAGGTTGTGAGGTGCCAGAGGACTGGAGGACAGTCAGCATGGATTTGTTAAGGGAAGGTCGTGTTTGACAAATTTGATCGAATTTTTTGAGGAGTTAACCAGGATTGTTGATGAGGGTAATGCATTTGATATGGTCTACATAGACATTTGCAAGGCTTTTGATAGGGTCCCTCATGGCAGACTGGTCAAGAAAGTAAGAGCTCATGGGAATCCAAAGTAAAAGTGGTGTTGGATCCAAAATTGGCTGAGAGGCAGGAAGCAGAGTGTGATGGTAAAGGTGTTTCTGTGGCTGGAAGTCTGTTTCCAGTGGGGTTCCGCAGGTCTTGCTGATGGGGCCCTTGCTGTTTGTGGTGTACATAAATGTAGAGGGTATGGTCAAGAATCTCACGGATGACACGAAAATTGGTAGGGTGGTAAATAATGAGGAGGATAGCTGTAAACTGCAGGAGGATATCAATGGACTGGTCAGCTGGGCAGAGCAGTGGCGAATGGAATTCAACCCTGAAAAGTGTGAGGTAGTGCACTTGGGGAGGGCTAACAAGGCAAGGGATTACTCTATGAATGGTAGAACCCTAGAAAGTACTGAAGATCAGAGGGACTTTGGTGTGCATATCCACAAACCCCTGAAGGTAGCAGGGCAGGTAGATAAGGAGCTTAAGAAGGCATATGGGATACTTGCCTTTAGTAGCTGAGGTATGGAATACAAGAGCAGGGAGGTTATGCTGGAACTGTATAAAATGCTGGTTAGGCCACAACTGGAATACTGCGTGCAGTTCTGGTCACCACATTATAGGAAGGATGTGATTGCACTGGAGAGGGTGCAGAGGAGATTTACCAGGATGCTGCCTGGGCTGGAGGGTCTGAGCTATGACGAAAGATTGGATAGGCTGGGGTTGTTTTCCTTGGATCAGCGAGGTTGAGAGGGGGCCTGATAGAGTTGTATAAAATTATGAGGGGCATAGTTGGGTGGATAGGAAGGCTCTTTTTCCATTCGTAGAGGGGTCAATAACCAGAGGGCATAGATTTAAAGTAAAAGGTAGAAGGCTAAGAGGGGAGTTGAGGAGAAATTTTTTCATCCAGAGGGTGGTGGGAGTCTGGAACTCATTGCCTGAAAGCGTGCTTGAGTCAGAAACTCTCATTACATTCAAGAAGTATTTAGATATTCACTTGTGTTGCCATAGCCTCCAGGGATATGATCCAAGTGCTGGAAATGTGATTAGTGTGGTCAGGTCTTTGTTGACCGGCATGGATGCGATGGGTCGAATGGCTGTAAACATCTATGAGTCTATGAGTATTAACATCAGCAGTGATTGTAACAAGAATGACAAATGAGAATCAAGCTTAAATATTCTTTCTCTACATCTTTTATTTGAACGTATTAGATTTTAAGTGAAGAATAATAGAAGAGGAAATATTTGATTACTAAACCCATTTGAAGTGGAGACTGAGCTGGCACCACCAGCACAATCTATACAGTGAACAATGAAACAGAGAACTCAGAGATCAAGACTGATCATTGACTGATTAAAATTAAACCTGATTGACCATGAATCACATGTTAGGAAACTGGTCACTGATCAGGAACCTGTCACTTGGGATTTAGCATAGTCTTGTGGGAGCAACATGGTCAAGGAGAAAGCTGATTACCACCATCTCAGGGTACCTATGTATAAGCAATAAACCGGACCTCATAACAGTGTTGTCTACATCCCAAGAACAATGTGTGCATCAGTCATTCCCTGCCTTTTGTCAGTGAAACGCTATATTTTTATTTCAAGATGATTTTGGGGGGTAGGATAGGACAGTGATAGAGTTTGTGGGGCTCACACCTGATGCTGCCTGTGGTGTAATTGGTTACATAGTTCTTGGAGCACATTGAATGTGGGCCTGTGGTGTTCCAAAGTGCTCTGCGTTCACTCTAGGGAACTGATAGTTTGGATTTTGCTGCGGGTTTCCAGATACTGCCATCAGGACCAAATCCTGATCTGGAGCCCTCATCTGTCAGGAGTGAGACTGGCTGAGCAGGGTCTTGATGCTGCTGGTCTAATCAGAGGGCCAGGATATCTGGAGCTTCAGCAGTCCCAACAGGGCAGGTGAATGGAGCTGAGGCAGGTCGATGGCTAGCCTCAAAGTGGAACCACCATCACTGGCCTGCACATCAGTGAATAAAAAAATAAGATTGAGACCAGTATTTCAAGTGGGGCGGAGGGGGAAATTCTGATGGATAGGTCTCAACCACAACTGTAACCTCTTGTTAATGTAGCCCCCTCTTGCGGACAGACCGCAGGTGTTCTGCAAAGCGGTCGCCCAGTTTACGTTTGGTCTCTCCAACGTAGAGGAGACCACATTGGGAGCAACGGATGCAGTAGACTAAGTTGGGGGAAATGCAAGTGAAATGCTTCACTTGTGAAGCAAATGAAGTGAAGCAAATGCTTCACTTGAAAGGAGTGTTTGGGTCCTTGGACAGTGAGGAGAGAGGAAGTGAAGGGGCAGGTATTGCATTTTTTGCGTGGGCATGGGGTGGTGCCATAGGAGGGGGTTGAGGAGTAGGGGGTGATGGAGGAGTGGACCAGGGTGTCCCGGAGGGAGCGATCCCTACAGAATGCCGATAAGGGGGGTGAAGGGAAGATGTGTTTGGTGGTGGCATCATGCTGGAGTTGGCGGAAATGGTGGAGGATGATCCTTTGAATGTGGAGGCTGGTGGGGTGATAAGTGAGGACAAGGGGGACCCTATCATGTTTCTGGGAGGGACCCCCTTTCTGTTTCCCCCTTCCCCTTTTTTTTCCAATAAATTATAAAGATTTTCCTTTTCCCACCTATTTCCATTATATAAAAAAAACCCACTAGAGCTATACCTTGAGTGCCCTACCATCCATTCTTAATTAGCACATTCGTTTAGATAATATCACCAACTTTAATTTTAACACCTATGTGTTCTATTGTACTATTGTCGCTGACATCTTTTGATGATCTGCTTCTATCACTCAGCAGGTCTGGCAGCATCGGCGGAGAAGAAAAGAATGATGATGGGCAACTGCGGCCCCGAGCTTCCCTCGACGGAACAAATATCAAGCCGACCCCGCGGTCACCTTGCTACTGTCCACCGGGGGAAGCTCCGTGGGCTCCTCCGGAGACGGAGCTTCCCCCGGTGGACAGTAGCAAGGTGACCGCGGGGTCGGCTTGATATTTGTTCCGTCGAGGGAAGCTCGGGGCCGCAGTTGCCCATCATCATTCTTTTCTTCTCCGCCGATGCTGCCAGACCTGCTGAGTTTTTCCAGGTAATTCTGTTTTTGTTTTGGATTTCCAGCATCCGCAGTTTTTTTGTTTTTATTTGCTTCTATCACTGCTTGTTTGTCCCTACAACCACCCCCCCCACCCCCCCCACCCCCACCTCTTTGTCTCTCTATCTCTCCGCCCCCCACGCACACACCTTAAACCAGCTTATATTTCAACTCTTTCTTGGACTCGAATGCAAGTTCTGTCGAAGGGTCATGAGGACTCGAAACGTCAACTCTTTTCTTCTCCGCCGATGCTGCCAGACCTGCTGAGTTTTTCCAGGTAATTCTGTTTTTGTTTTGGATTTCCAGCATCCGCAGTTTTTTTGTTTTTACCGTTAGGTACTGTGTTCTGCAGCCACAACTTTGAGTTTTGAAGGTTGTGTTGTCTCCTGATGCCAGGGTTATGCCTGCCCCTTTTGGGGGGATGGGCATAAGGATCCAGTTGTCGTGCTCCACTTAGGAACCAAAGACCTAGGTAGAACCAGGAATGATTTTCCGCTGAGAAAATTTGAGGAGTTAGGGTCCAAATTAAAATGTGCTCAAGTTAACTCAAAAGTAATCGTCTCTAAATTGTTCCTGAGCTAGGCACCAATTGGCATAGGGTCAAACAGACTAGAGGTTTAAATACATGGCTCAAAGGATGGTGCGGGAAGAAGGGGTTTGGCTTCATTGGGCCCTGGCCCCAGTACTCAGGAAAGAGGGAGCTATTTGATCAGGATGGGCTCCACTTAAACCGGGCTGGGTTCACAATCCTGGCAATTTATATAATTAGGGCCATTGGATAAGACCTTAAACTAATGTTGAGGGGTAGGGGGACAGGGATCAGGTGAAAGGAGATATAGAAATATGTGGGGAGCATCTTCCAGTCGATGAGCGGGGGCGGGGCCTGCTCGTTGACGCCTAAAATGACTCGGGGATAGGTCGGGCATGAGTCCCTACGTCTCCCCACGTCATTTAGATTCTCAGTTCGGCGGGTGCACAGCCAAATTGGCTGCGTGCCCGTCGAACTGTCAACGGTCTATTAAGGTCATTAAAAAAACTAATTAAGATGATTAATGGACCTTCCCTCCAACCTTAAGGTTGGCGGGCAGGCCGGGAGCCCTGGCGGGCTTCAGAAGAAACATGAATCCCCATTCACAGGTGGGACGAGGTTTCAAGAGGGTATTTAAATTTTTAGGAAATGTTTCAATAAAAGTTATGGACATGTCCCAATTCATGTGATAGTGTCACATAATGGGACATGGCAGGGAAATTTTTTATCACCTTTATTTAAAGCTTTCAATCAGAGCCGATCCCCCTGAGGCAGCACTTTGACACAGGTAGATCTGTGCGCTCTTTCGCATGCATGTGTGAAAGAGCGCACTCATGGCTGAGGGACTCCACCCACACGCACAGGGAGCACACAGCGCTTACTGGTGGACGTCACACTGGGTGGGCCTTAATTGGCCCGCCCATGTAAAATGGCGGTGCCGCCCCCGACCGGGGGTGCCGGTTGGAAGGAAGGCCGCCCGCTCCTGCTCCCGCACTCCCCCCCCCACCCCCCAATGGGGGGAAAATGTTGCCCATAAAACAAAAGTTGAGACAATAGAATAGCGGAGCATTGTGGGTAAAGACAAGCAGAGCAGAACATAGAGTTTAACAGTAATAGTACATCAGCGAATATGGTCCATGCAAAGAATAGTAGTGAAAGGTTCATTATCTAAATGCACAAAACATTCACAATACATTACAGAGACATGGTTACAAGGTGAAAGAGGCTGGGAAGTAAAAATTTCAGGGCATATATCATCTCAAAAAGAGACAAAATGGAAAATGAGGAGCAGTAACCTTGAGGATGATGTAAGGACGTTAGTGAGAAAGGATCTTGGATCAAAAGATCAGGAAGTAGACTGAGTGTGGGTGGAGATCAGGGATAGCAAGGATCAGGAAATGCTGGTGGGAGTAGGTTATAGGCCCCCAAACAGTAGTTATACCATTGAACAGAGCATTAAACAAGAAATCATTGGAGCTTGTGAAAAAAGCAATGTCATAATTATGGGGGACTTTAATCTCCATATAGACTGGACCAATCAAATTGGCAAAGGTGATTTGGAACAAAAACAGAATTACCTGGAAAAACTCAGCAGGTCTGGCAGCATCGGCTGTGGAAGGGTCATGAAGACTCGATACGTCAACTCTTTTCTTCTCCGCCGATGCTGCCAGACCTGCTGAGTTTTTCCAGGTAATTCTGTTTTTGTTTTAGATTTCCAGCATCCGCAGTTTTTTGTTTTTATCAAGGTGATTTGGAAGATGAGTTTGTAGAATGCTTTCATGACAGTTTCCTGGAACGATATGTTGTGGAATCAACTGGGGATAAAGTTATTTTAGGGTTGATATTGTGTAATTAGGCAAGGTTAATCAGTAATCTCATAGTACAAGATCTGCTGGGAAATAGTGATCATAATACAATTGAATTCCATATTAAGTTAGAATGTGACATACTTAATCTCAAACTAGAATCTATGTAATGAAGGGACTGTTGGCTAAGGTTGATTTGGTAAATAGATTAAAGGTATGGCAGTAAATAAGAAATGGGAAACATTTAAAGAAACAATTCAAAATGTCCAACAAAAATATTCCATTAAAAAACAAAAACTCAGCAACAAAGATCCATCTACAACTTACCAAGGAGTTTAAGGATAGTATTAGATTAAAGGAGCCTTATAAATTTATAAAGGATAGTAGTAAGCCTGAGGATTGAGACTGTAGAAATCAGCAAAGGGCCACCAAAAAAATTGATAATAAGGGGAAAAAAAAGAACATGAGAGTAAACTAACCAAGAATATAAAAACAGATTTACAAATATATAAAAAGAAGAGGAGCTAAAGTAAACAGTGATCCCTTACAGGAAGAGACAGGTGAAATCATCATGGCAAAGGAGGAAATGGCAAAGACAGATAATAAATATTTTGTCTGAACAAGCTCTGAAGAAGGGTCATACGGACTCAAAATGTTAACTTTGTTTGTCTCTCCACAGATGCCACTGGACCTGCTGAGTTTTTCCAGCATTTTCTATTTTTGTTTCTGTTTTCCAGCATCTGCAGTATTTTGCTTTTAAGAAATATTTTGTGCCTGTTTTCTCAGGAGAACACACAAGTTACTAATTTTGGGATTAAAAAGAGTGAGGAAATTAAGATAATTAATATCATCAGAGAAAAAGTATTGGAGAAATTTAAGGAACTAAAAAGCAACAAATCCCCAGAACCTGATGGCTTACATTCTCGCACTCTAAAAGAGATGGCTACTGAGATAGCAGATGCTCTGGTTATAATTTTCCAAAATTCCCTAGATTCTGGCACTGTGTTATATAGTTCTAGCATAACTTCACAGCTCTTATACACTAGCCTCGGCTAATAAAGGGAATAATCCTGTAAGCCTTCTTAACAACTTTATCCAGGATCACCAACTCTTAGGAAATAAAATATGGAGTACTTTGACTGGGGAAGGAGTGGTGGGGGGTGGGGGGAGGTGGAGGTGGATGGATGCGAGGAGTTTGGTGGTGACCGTGAGAGCAGGGGAGCTTTTCTTACTATAATGATATGATACATATAATATGAAAATCTGTAGCTACACACGCTTCTCTGGGGACTTCAATCTAACACCACCTTGTGGTTGATGCCAGGAGTGCGGCTGCACCAATAACTTTAGAAATACAGGACAAATATAGTCCTGAGAAAAAACAATGAGGTAGATAGGACAATAAGCGGAATTACAGGATGATCCCGTATAAAATGGGACAGTTTTTCACACTGACCTTATTTACCTGTCCGGCTACTATTAGGGATCTATAGGCATACACTTTAAGGTACCTCTGTTCCTTTACACTTCTCAGAATCCTATTTATTTGTGTATTCCATTGTCTTGCTTGTCCTCCCCGAATGCATTGGCTCACACTTCTCTAGATTGAATTCTATTTGCCAATTTTCTGCACACCTGACTAGTCCATTGATATCTTCCTGCAGTTTACGTGACTGCGTAACAGGACTGTATAACAGGACTGACAGTGTAACAGGACTGTATAACAGGACTGACTGCGTAACAGGACTGTATAACAGGACTGACTGCGTAACAGGACTGTATAACAGGACTGACTGCGTAACAGGACTGTATAACAGGACTGACTGCGTAACAGGACTGTATAACAGGACTGACTGCGTAACAGGACTGTATAACAGGACTGACTGCGTAACAGGACTGTATAACAGGACTGACTGCGTAACAGGACTGTATAACAGGACTGACTGCGTAACAGGACTGTATAACAGGACTGACTGTGTAACAGGACTGACTTTTTTTTAATATTCATTTAAGGGATGTGGGCTTCACTGGCTGGGACAGCATTTATTGGCCTTCTTGAACCTCTGCAGTCCCTGTGGTGTAGGTACACCCACAGTGCTGTTAGAAAGGCAGCTTCAGGATTTTGACCTAGAGACAGTGAAGGAACAGTGATATATTTCCAAGTCAGGATGGTGAGTGACTTGGATGGGAACTTCCAGGTGGTGGTGTTCCCATCTATCTGCTGACCTTGTCCTTCTAGATGGTAGTGGTCATGGGTTTGGAAGGTGCTGTCTAAGGAGCCTTGGTGAATTCCTGCAGTGCATCTTGTAGATGGTACACACTGCTGCTACTGTGCATCGGTGGTGCATGAAATGAATGTTTGTGGATGTGGTGCTAATCAAATGGGCTGCTTTGTCCTGGATGGTGTCAAGCTTCTTGAGTGTTGTGGGAGCTGCACTCATCCAGGCAAGTAGAGAGTATTCCATCACACTCCTGACTTGTGCCTTGTAGATGGTGGACAGGCTTTGGAGAGTTAGGAGATGAGTTACTCATCCACTATTTCTAGCCTGCGCCGGCTAGTCCTGTGTATAACAGGACTGACTGTATAAGAGAACTGACTGTGTATAAGAGGAATGACTGTGTATGACAGGACTGATTGTGTAACTGGCCTCTTTAAAATTAATTTATGGGATGTGGGCTTCGCTGGCTGGGCCAGCATTTATTGCCCATTCCTAGTTGCCCTAGGGAAGGTGGTGCTGAGCTACCTTCTTGAACTGCTGCAGTCCATGTGATATATGTACACCCACAATGCTGTAGGGAGGGAGTTCCAAGATTTTGACCCAGTGACATTGAAGGAACGGCGATATATTTCCAAGTCAGGATGGTGAATGGAAGGGAACTTGCAGGCTGTGGCGTTCCCATCTGCTGCCCTTGCCCTTCTAGATGGTAGTGGTCGTGGGTTTGGAAGGTACTCTCGAAGGAGCCTTGACTGTGTATAACAAGACTGACTGTGTATAAGAGGACTGACTGCATGTAAGAGGACTGACTCTGTATAACAGGACTGACTTTGTATAAGAGGACTGACTGCATGTAAGAGGACTGATTGTGTATAACAGGATTGACTGCGTATAAGAGGACTGACTGCATAACAGGACTGACTGTATATAAGAGGACTGACTGCATTTAAGAGGACTGACTGTATAAGAACTGACTGTGTATGGGAGGACTTACTGAGTATAACAGGACTGACTTTTTTTTACTCATTCACGGGATGTGGGTGTTGCTGGCTGGGCCAGCATTTATTGCCCATCCCTAATTACCCTTGAGAAGGTGGTGATGAGCTGCCTTCTTGAACTGCTGCAGTCCATGTGGTGTAGGTACACCCACAGTGCTGTTAGGGAGGGAGTTCCAGGATTTTGACCCAGCAATCCTGAAGGAACGGTGATACATTTCCAAGTCAAGATGGTGAGTGACTTGCAGGGGAGCTTCCAGGTGGTGGTGTGTTCCCATCTATCTGCTTGTCCTTCTAGATGGAAGTGGTCATGGGTTTGGGAGATGCTGGCGAAGGAGCCTTGGTGAATTCCTGCCGTGCATCCTGTAGATGGTACACACTGCTGCATAACACCGTAGAACAGGAATGACTGCATATGACAGGACTGACTGTGTAACAGGACTGTGTATAACACAGCTGACTGTGTATAACAGGAATGACTACATATAACAGGACTGACTGTGTATAACAGGACTGACTGTGTAACAGGACTGTGTATAACACAACTGACTATGTATAACAGGACTCACTGTACCCACATTCTCTATTGTATAATAGGACTGAGAGTGTGAGAGTAGAAATTAAAGATAAAGGGCAAAATTTTATGGCCTCTCGCTTCGTTGGGATCTTCTGGTGCAGCATTTCTGGCCCCGCTCTCAAAGATGGGGTCATAAAATTCCATCCAAAGTGTACAGTAATTATTTCAAATTTTAAAAGTAACAATTTCTGACTTGCTTCTAACAGGAGAAGGCACAGCCTAGCCAAGTGATCAGCTTGAATGCAGATAGTGTAAGAGATTGACTGGGTCAGGAAGGTGGGTTCAACTTGGTGTTCATCGCTGTCTACATCTTGGTCTCACTGTCTATGGGCTTCTCGTTCTCTTTGTCCTGGCAGATAAGCTGGTAGGGTTTCTTCATCTCATTTTCCTCAATGACAAAGTTGCCAGCCTCGGCATCCATTTTCTGAAGCTCATGGCGAGAGAGGTGTTCTACAATGCCGGCTCCCAGTGAATCTCCCAGCACGTTGGTCGTTGTGCGCAGTCGATCTCTACAAAATCAATCAACAACACATACATACCATCAAACCATGTGTAGCATACATGGGCACAGAAAAGTGAGAACTTGAATTAAATATTGCAGTGTATAAAGTATTTAGAAAAGATAAAAAAGGAAAAGAAAAGTTGGAGGAGCTGTACTTATTAGAGGTAGCATAAGAGCAGTAGAAACATATGATGTAGCCATCAGTAAGGCAGAAATCGAATCCATGTGGATAGGGATAAAAGATAATAAAGGATCAATAACACTAATTTGGGTAATCTACAATCATTCACCAGTAGAAGGGAGGTGAGGAAAAATGTTACCTATATCTGTTTTCAAGAGGCCCACCTTGCTCCTAACCACTTTCTTTTTCCAAATAATTGTAAATAAAAATGCAGAAAGGGGCACATGGACATGAGACCATGCCTGAGTGTGATATAGATTAAGTGAGAAGTTGGGAATTTGGTTCGGTGGGAATTGCTGGTAAGATTTCCTTAACTTTAAATTTAGAATAAGAGTTAGGTTCTTACTTTCAAACATTGTTAGTTCAACAGCCTAATCAAACAAGGAACTGCCTGAAGTGGCAGTTATCTCTCAATCAGCTGAAAGTAGTTGCCCTTGTTAGGTGTTAATTACTATAGTAGAAAGCTGAGCTAGTTAGTGAGTCAGAGACTCTATAAAAGAGAGATTTTAAACCTGCCCAAAGAAAGGGGCATGTGGACACCAGACTACACCTGAACAATATGTAGATTGAGTGAGGAGTTGGGCATTTGGTTCAGGTGGGAATTCGGGGCAGAGGGGAAAAGTTTTCAACTTTTTTTCAGCCTCCAGAGTTGGTGAGTTTCCTTCCTTGTCTCCAAGCTAGGTGAGTGCAACTTTCTTTTACTTTATTTGTGTAAATTATTAATGAATTGACTAATTATGTAAATAAGGCTGGACGGAAATGACAGAACTGGTGGTGTGCCGTGACTACAGCAAATAGGAATCTGGAATGCACTGCAGTCCTGGACAACCATTTCTGCAGAAAGTTTCTGCAGTTTAGGTAACTTTGGCTCTGAGTAGTTGAGCTAGACATTTTCTATTTATTATTAATTCATGGGATGTTGGTGTCACTGGCTAGGCCAGCATTTAATGCCCATTCCTAATCGCCCCTGTGGTGGTAAGCCTTCTTGAACTACTGCAGTCCATGTGGTGCAGGTACACCCATAGTGCTGTTAGGAAGGGAGTTCCAGGATTTTGACCCAGTGACAGTGAAGGAACAGTGATATATTTCCAAGTCAGGATGATGTGTTTTTTGGAGGGGAACTTCCAGGTGATGGTGTTCCCATTTATCTGCTGCCCTTGTCCTTCTATGTTAGTGGTTGTGGGTTTGGAAGGTGCTGTCTAAGGAGTCTTGGTGAGTTCCTGTAGTGCATCTTGTAGATGGTACATACCGTTGCCACTGTGCATCAGTGATGGAGGGAGTGAATGTTTGTGGATGTAGTGCAATCAACTATTCATGACTGGATGTGGCAGGACTGCAGAGCTTAGATCTGATCCATTGGTTGTGGGGTTGCTTAACTCTGTCTCTGGCATGCTGCTTACGTTGTTTGACACGCAAGTAGTCCTGAGTTGTAGTTTCACCAGGTTGACACCTCATTTTTAGGTATGCCTGGTGCTGTTCCTGGAATGCACTCTTGCATTCTTCTTTGAACCAGGGTTGATCCCCTGGCTTGATGGTAATGGTAGAGTGGGTAATATGCTGGGCCATGAGGTTAAAGATTATGGTTGAGTACCTTGCTGCTGCTGATGGCCCACAGCACCTCATGGATGCTCAGTCTTGAGTTGCTAGTTCTGTACGAAATTAATGACGGTATTAGCACAATAGAGAGGGATGACCTAAATTCAGGAAACCAGGATATAGAAGCGGTTTGAGTTGAGAGGTGGGCGTGGTGTACAGGCCCCCAAATGCTAACTACATGGTAATACAGAGTATAAAGGTAGAGATAGTGGGAGCTTATCAGAAAGGTATGCTGATAATCACGGGGGATTTTAATCTACATATAGGCTGGAAGAATCAGATGGGCAAAGGTAGCGAAGATGAGTTGTTCATAGAACGTTTTCGGGATAGTTTCTTAGAGCAGCACGCTCTGGAGCAAATCAGAAAGCAGGATATTCTAGACCTGGTATTGGGCAACAAGATAGGATTAATTGATGACCTCATAGGGAAGGTAGCAGCAATCATAATATGATTGAATTTTACATTCAATTTGAGGGTGAGTGGCCTAAGACTAGTATTTCAAACTTAAATAAGGGCATTTATGAAGGTATGAAAGCAGAGCTAGCTAAAGTGAACTGGCAAATGTGGTTAAGGGATAGGTCAATAGAGGTTCAGTGGCAAACATTTAAAGGGATATTTCAGAATACACAGAATAGATTCTTTCCAATGAGAAAGAAAAATTCCAAGGGGAGGACCCACCATCTGTGATTAACTAAAGTTAAAGACGGTATCAGACTTAAAGAGAAAGCATATAATTGCGCAAAGACAGATGGCAGGTCAGAAAATTGTGAAGAATATAAGGAACAGCAAAGGATAACAAAATGATTAATAAGGAGGGAAAAATTAGGGAATGAGAAAAAGCTAGCTAGAAATATAAAGACAGGTACTAAGAGTTTCTATCGATTATTTAAAAAAGAAAAGAGGGTCAGCCGTGATCATATTGAATGGCGGAGCAGGCTCTAATGGCCGATTGACCTACTCCTGCTCCTAGTTTCTACATCTAAAAGAGTTAACAAAGTGAGTGTTGGTCTTATAGAAAGTGAGTCTGGGGAATTAATAATGAAAAAATAAGGAGATGGCAGATGGATTAAACAGTTATATTTCTTTGGTCTTCACTATGGAGGATACAAGTAACATCCCAAAAATTGCTGTAAATCAGGAAGTTGAAGGGAGGGAGGAACTCAGGAAAATTACAGTCACCAGAGAAGTGGTACTTAGCAAATTGTTGGAGCTACAGGCTGGCAAATCCCTGGGTCCTGACGGACTTCATCCAAGGGTCTTAAAGGAAGGGGCAAGTGAGATGTTTGATGTGCTGGTTTTAATTTTCCAAAATTCCCTAGATTCAGGAAAAGTTCCATTGGAATGGAAAATAGCAAATAGAACTCCTGTATTCAACAAGGGATGGAGACAGAAAGTGGAAACTACAGGCCAGTTAGCTTAACATCTGACATTGGGAAAATTTTGGAAGTTATTAAAAATGTTATAGCAGGGATTCAGAGTAATCAGGCAGACTCAACATAGTTTTGTGAGAGGGAAACCATGTTTAACCAACTTATTGCAGTTCTTTGAAGAAGTAACATATGCTGTGGATAAAGGGCAACCAGTACGGTACAGTACTTAGATTTCCAGAATTTGATAAGGTGCCATGTTAAAGACTATTGCAGAGGATAAAAGCTTATGATGTAGGGGGTAACATATTGGCATAGATAGAAAATTGGCTAGCTAACCGGAAACAGTAGGCTTAAATGCATCATTTTCTGGTTGGCAAGATGTAAGTGATGCTGTAAGGAACATACCTTTTTATTTCTGTTGGACTGGGGATTAAAATTACAA
This sequence comes from Carcharodon carcharias, assembly GCF_017639515.1. Classification (NCBI taxonomy): domain Eukaryota; kingdom Metazoa; phylum Chordata; class Chondrichthyes; order Lamniformes; family Lamnidae; genus Carcharodon; species Carcharodon carcharias. The sequence goes on along the minus strand of NC_054470.1, from coordinate 204,126,366 downwards.
TGGCTGCAAGTTGAAAGACATGTCCACTGGAAAAGGGATATATACAATGTTGCAGTCCTGGAACAGTGTGCCATGAAAGACAGGATGGTTCCGGAAAGGAATCCTGGACCAAGGGGACTGCCTGACAACAACATTTTAATTGGCTCCTGACTAGGTGACCAGGTTTTGAGAGCATTGAAACAGAATAGCTCCTAGCTTGAAAGGAACAAGACCTAAAACTCCTCCCTTCTCTGAGTAAGATTCCAGTAATTCCACAATAATAGCTAGCTGGTTTTTCTCCGCGTATCTCTATAACCTGCTTTATCTCTAAAAACACCTGTCATGAGGCAACGGGGAAAATCACAGTTAGTCATTGAAAGGCAAGTGCTCAACTAGTAAACTAAATACTGAAAGTGTTGGAAGTCCACATCGTGTCATCAACAGGAACTGAAAGAAATTTGGACGACATCAAAATCAACCCATCAAATCCTGTATTGTGGAATTGGTGCTATTGAACTGTTTTATCTGACCCTTAAAATCCATGTTTTTGTGTCTTATGTGCCTTGTATGTGTGCGTAAAGGGATTTAAGAAGGGGATAGAGTTTAGGGGCAGAATTTTCCCATTGGTGTGTGGGGGTGGGCCTCTGGCCCCTTCCAGGGCTCACTGAGTGATCTTTGCTGTGTCGCCCAATCATCTGTCCACACTTGTGTCAAGCAGGTACAGACACTCTGTTCAGCCATGCATTGACCTTTATCCACGCCCATTGGGACCAGCCAAGCCATACACAGCGAGCCAGAGGCTTCACAGCCATTGCTGGCTTCTCCTGTGTCCAGGGTGCAATAGATTGCACACATGTGGCCATCAAGGCGCCAGCAGGTGAGCCCGGTGCCTTTGTCAACAGGAAGGGCTTCCACTCCATGAACGTGCAGATAGTGTGTGATCACAGGATGCAGATTCTACAAGTCTCTGCAAGGTGCCCAGGCAGCTCCCACGACACCTACATCCTCAGGCCTTCCCAGGTGCTGAGGCTCTTCAGTACTCCAGCCCGGCTGGATGGATGGCTGCTGGGTGACAAGGGCTATCCCCTCAGAAGGTGGCCCATGATGCCTCTCCCATCCAAGAACAGAAGCTGAGCAGCGATACAATAGGAGCAATGCCTCCACAAGGGCTGTGGTGGAGAGAACCATCGGTCTTAAGATGCGCTTCCGATGCCTGGACCGCTCGGGGGCGCACTCCAGTACCCCCCAGATCATGTATCGGTGATGGTGCATGCTGCACTCTCCTGAATTTTGCGCTGGAAAGGTGGGGGGGGAACACAGTGGACAATGAAAACGTCGCCACGATGGCTGCGGCTGCACATGATGAGTCCAGCAGTGAGTCCGAGGCTGAGCAGGCACAGGGAAATGCTGAGAGGGTAGACGCTGACCTGGGCATGCTGCAGAGAGACATGGACACCCAGGAGGCTTTAATCCAACGAACTTTCATCTGGCACACCACAGGTGGACCTCCAGGACAAGCCTGGGCTGTAGGCTCCATAGTTGACACTTCAGTGCAAAATCTGCCAGGTTAGGAACAGTAACTAAGGGCCTAGTTAATGAAGCTGAATGTCCAACAAAGCACTCATTATATCTTTGGAAACCATCCACATGCAGAAGAAAAGAGGCACCCTTGGCCATGGTGACATATCTGAATTTAAAATGTCAAGCAAGCAAACTTATGCAAAAAAAAGACAATAGTGTTACAATTCAGAACAAATCATAAGGACCTCATTTCGGGCCAACATAAAAGCACCAGTGATAAACCCATGCTGTGCCTAAGGTGCCCTATGTTTTCATTTCTGGGTGCTACATCTTGGTGCTGCATAAGACCTAGGAGCAGAAATTAGGCCATTCGGCCCATCGAGTCTGCTCCACCATTCAATCATGGCTGATAAGTTTCTCAACCCCACTCTCCTGCCTTCTCCCCGTAACCTTTGATCCCCTTACCAATCAAGAACCTATCTATCTCGGTCTTAAATACATTCAATGACCTGGCCTCCACAGCCTTCTGTGGCAATGAATTCCATAGATTCACCACTCTCTGGCTAAAGACGTTTCTCCTCATCTCTGTTCTAAAAGGTCTTCCCTTTACTCTGAGGCTGTGCCCTTGGGTCCTAGTCTCTCCTACTAATGGAAAAATCTTCTTCCCCACGTCCACTCTATCCAGGCCTTTCAGTATTCTGTAAGTTTCAATCAGATCTCCCCTCATCCTTCTAAACTCCATCGAGTATAGACCCAGAGTCTTCAAACGTTCCTCATATGTTAGGCCTTTTATTCCTGGGATCGTTCTCGTGAACCTCCTCTAGACCCTCTCCAGAGCCAGAACATCCTTCCTGAGATACGGGGCCCAAAATTGCTCTCAATATTCTAAATGTGGTCTGACCAGAGCCTTATAAAGCCTCAGCAGCACATCCCTGCTTTTATATTCTAGTCCTCTCGAAATAAATGCCATCATTTCCCTTCCTAACTACCAACTCAACCTGCAAGATAACCTTAAGAGAATCCTGGACCAGGACTCCCAAGTCCCTTTGCACTCCAGATTTCTGCCTGCTGACTCTGCTGTCCTGTTGGCCTCGATGACCTTGGTGGTCGTACTCTGATGCATGGAGCCTGTGCTGGCCCCGCTTGGGAGAGAGCTGCCAGTTCTAGAGCTGGCATCTCTCCAGTTGTCGCAGCCTCACTGGGTGCTACAGTCACTGGAAGAGGAGCGGAGGAGTTGCTGTCCTCATCCGGAGCACCCTAAGAGGAGCCCACAGAAATAACATGCAGTTGCTGCGCCAACGTGAGGTCACTTCGGACCTCCCTGCTCACTGTGGATGGATGGACACCAAGCTGGGAAACTTGGTGCCCACACCATTTCCGACGTTGAGGTCAATGCCTTTATGAGGGCTTGCTGGTCAGAGCGTATCCCCAGGAAGCCCTGATGGGTCTCCTGGCGGAGCCTCTCCACAGAGTCACCACTCTCTCCATGGAGGACGCATGGTGCTCGGACGTGTGGCTCATTGCTTTGGCAATCGGCCACATAGGCTGCTCCACCACAGAGATCAAGCCAAGCATAGCCTCATGTATCTCCCCCAGATGCTTCCACACACCCAGCTGCATTTCCTGCCCCTGCTACATCATGGACGACTCCAGAGGCACATCATCAGGCTTCTCCAGTGACTGTGAAGTGCCCTCACCGCTGTGACCCGGGACACCAGCCTATGTTTGAATTCCCACCGAGAAGCTAGTATCTGCACTGATGCCTGCCTCACAGAAATGGTGTGACACTGGTGAGACTTCAGGCCCCTTGGGTGTGAGAGGGGGCCTCTGCTGCTTCTCCTCCTGGCCCTGCTCCGAAGATGCTGAAACGAAGAAGAAGGACAGTGGATCAGTTAACGTGGAGACAATGACAAAGTGCATCCCTGTCCCCCAGATCATTATGTGCTCATCCTTCCATAAGCAATGGTCAAGCCATGTTGCAAAATTAAATCAATTAACATTCAACACTGTTATGGCTGTTGGGAGAACAATATTGACCTCACTGATGCGCTTAAGTATCTGGCTGTGGCACCCCAGCCTCACTGACATCAGTGGACCTGGACGCATGGCACCTCTCCTGCTCAAACCGGCTAAGAATGGTGATCTGCGCCTGGCCGCCACCAGTCCTCCCTTGCTCTGCCGCGTTACGAGCATTCTTCTCCTGAAAATGAGAGAGGGGCATTGATTAGTGCAAATTGCACATGGATTCGCTTTGCACATGGCCCACCCCAACCAGAGTGGGACATGTCAGGGCTCCAGTGCTTCCTAACCCTGCTGCTGCCGAACACTCTCTCAAAGATACTAAGCCTGTTCCCCAACGCCCCCCACCGACTCCACGCCTCCCTTTGCCAAATACTGCCTACATCACATTAGGCACCACGCGGTATATCCTTCAATTAAGGCCCGTCCAGCATACTTCACGTCTCCCGTGCAGAATGGGAATCGGGAGTGGGCAGACGGTGGATGCAATCACATGGAGTGCAGAGGGCAGCAGATGGTTCATTGCCATGCCACCTTGAAGCTCCCCTCCCAGCATCTCATTACCCTGACTTTGACATATCCTGGAGTTCCAGCACTGCGCCCTGGTGCAGCTCCTCCAGGTTGCCCCCAAAACAGTCATGTGGGACTCAGCGTAACACATGCTGTGGGGGCAAAACACATCTCTCCATAGCCCTCTCAGGCTGACCTCAGCATGGGCAATATCTGCTGGCCCACCCAGCAAAGGGCGCATGCTATCAATGATTCAATGCAGTCACTACACTCAGACTCGGTTGGGGGGGGGGGGGTAAGCCAACCTGCTGGATTAAATGCCCAATGCCAGCATGGTACTCTCCCTGCCAGAGCGCAACAAGTCATTAAAGCACTTGCGACACTGGATGCAGGTGCACCGCACCATGTCGCGGGAGCTCACCACCTCCACCTCATCCCAGGCATGTTTCTTCATGTAGGGTGGCCTCCTCCTCCCATCCTGGGAAACCAGCACCTCCCACCGAGCTGCCACCTCCTCGGAGGGCAGCAAAGCAGTCATCCGAGAAACGAGGGGCACACTGGACCCCCCTGCCCTACCCTCCGGCCTGGCCTGCCCCGAAGGGCTACCCTCCGGCCTGTACAGCCCTTCACCCAACCATTGAGAGCAGCCTTTCCAAGGCTGCCAGGCCTTCCTTTATACAAGGTGCCATTGGACCCGGCGGCCTGAGCATGCTGGCCACCGCCTGCCCACTCCCAATTCCCATTCTGCATGGGAGACGTGAAGTATGCTGGACGGGCCTTAATTGGCCTGCCTGTGTAAAATGGCGGCGCAGACCCGATCACGAGCAGTGTTTGGGCCCGCTCCACGCCACCTTTCCCCCCCCCCCCCACCCCCCACCAACCAGAAAATTCAGTCCTATGTTATAGAGTTAGAAATTAGCATTTCATATTTATTTCTTTTGCCACTGGTTAATGACCAGTGTCAAATGTTTGTTTGTTCAATAAACAGTTATTTACTTATTAAGTTTACAAACCTAGTGCTTGTATTCTGTTAACCTAAGTTAAACTGTTAGGTAGAATTGGGGCAGTCTGGTGGTTTGATCAAACTTCCCACATTTGTCATGGCTCGGGGAGCAGTAGGACTTGATATTGCAGCGCACTATCCCCAGTGAGTCGTGACAAAGTTTAGGGGCTCAGATCTGGGATATTTTGGAACAAAAGACAGTGACAATTTGTGTGTAGATTTACTAAGTAATAAAAGCTAAAAGGAAACATCAGGTTTCTACTGATAAGGTGGCATTGGAAACTGCTAAAGCTTTCCTGTGGTGGAAGAGGTGTACTGACGATTTTACAAGAGATCCCAAAAGCCAGGTTAATTGAATTGTCAAGTAAATTACAAGTAGGATTGTCTGCCAAGCCTACGAAGGCAGAGATAATCGAAGAGATGGCACAGCATTTGAAATTGGAAGGAATACCCGAGAGACCAATTTCTCCAAGGAGTGGTTCATTGGAATCACAGAATCTCACAGTGCAGAAGAGGCTCTTCGGCACATCAAGTCTGTACTGACACGTGAGGAACACCTGACCTACCTACCTAATCCCATTTACCAGCACTTGGCCCATAGCCTTGAATGTTATGATGTGCCAAGTGCTCATCCAGGTACTTTTTAAAGGATGTGAGGCAACTCGCCTCCACCATCCTCCCAGGCAGTGCATTCCAGACTGTCACCACCCTCTGGGTAAGAAGGTTTTTCCTCACATCCCCCTAAACCAACTGCCCCTCACCTTGAACTTCAGTCCCCTCATGACTGACCCTTCAACTAACGGGAACAGCTGCTCCCTATTCAACCTGTCCAGGCCCCTCAGAATCTTGTACACCTCGATCAGGTCGCCCCTCAGTCATCTCTGCTCCAACAAAAACAACCCAAGTCTATCCAACCTCTCTTCATAACTTAAATGTTTCATCCCAGGCAACATCCTGGTGAATCTCCTCTGCACCCCCTCCAGTGCAACCTTCCTATAATGTTGCGACCAGAACTGCACACAGTACTCCAGCTGTGGCCTCACCAAGGTTCTATACAACTCCAACATGACCTCCCTACTTTTGTAATCTATGCCTCGATTGATAAAAGGCAAATGTCCCAAATGCCCTTTTTCACCACCCCATTAACATGCCCCTCCACCTTCAGAGATCTATGGACACACATGCCAAGGTCCCTTTGTTCCTCAGAACTTCTTAGTGTCATGTCATTCATTGAATACTTCCTTGTCAAATTACTCCTTCCAAAGTGTATCACCTCTCACTTTTCAGGGTTAAATTCCATCTGCCACTTATCTGCCCATTTGACCATCCCGTCTATATCTTCCTGTAGCCCAAGACACTCAACATCACTGTTAACCAACCGGCCAATCTTTGTCATCTGCAAACTTATTAATCCTACCCCCCACATAGGCATCTATGTCGTTTATATAAATTACGAATAATAGGGGACCCAGCACAGATCCCTGTGGTATGCCACTGGACACTGGCTTCCAGTCACTAAAGCATCCTTCTGTCATCACCCTCTGTCTCCTACAACTAAGCCAACTTTGAATCCACCTCATCAAATTACCCTGTATCCCATGTGCATTTGCCTTCTTTATAAGTCTCCCATGTGGGACCTTGTCAAAGGCTTTGCTGAAATCCATATAAACTACATCTACTGCACTACCCTCATCTACACACCTGGTCACCTCCTCAAAAAATTCAATCAAATTTGTTAGGCATGACCTCCCTCTGACAAAGCCATGCTGACTATCCCTGATCAAACCTTGCCTCTCCAAGTGGAGATAGATTCTCTCCTTCAGAATTTTCTCCAATAGTTTCCCTGGGCTCAAGTTCAGTTGCAAATAAAAGTGGAACTAGAGGCAGCAGAGAAAGAAAAAGGAAAGGAGAGAGCATTCCAAAGGGAACAGGCAGAAAAGGAAAGAGTACATTTTAAAGGAATTTGGAAATGGCAAAGTTAGAAAAGGAGGAAAGAGAATTCCAGCTTAACATGCTGACAGTTAAAAAAGAGACACCAGTAGGTGAGTCAAGACTTATTTCCAGATCAGAACCAGTGGGGATGTTTAAATTTGTATATGCTCTTCTAAAGTTTAAGGAAAGGGATGTTGGAAGCATTCTTTATTTCATTTGAGAAGATAGCTAAATGATGAATTGACAAAAGGAAAACTGGGCATTGCTAATGCAGAGTAAATTGACAGGTAGAGCACTGGAATTTTATGCTTCACTGACAGAGGAGGTTTCTAGGGATTATGATGTGGTGAAAAAGGCCATTTTGAGTGCATATGAGTTGGCCCCTGAAGCATACAGACAAAAGTTTTAAAATTTTAAGGAAACAGCCTGAGCAAACTTACTTTGCATTTGAAAGGATTAAGCAAAGTAGTTTTGACAGGTGGATACAAGCATTAGGAGTTGAAACTACCTATGAAGTTCTCAGAGACCATTCTCTTGGAAGAACTTAAAAACTTCCTACCTTCTGCAATAAGCACCTATGTTGAAGATCAAAGGGTTGCAATTGCTAGACAGGCAGCAGTAATGGCTGATTATTATGAGCTGATCCATAAAACTAAACCTTTTTTCCCATCATCCCCATACATTTGCAAAGGATAGAAAGTGAGAGAGTGAAAGGAAGGCAAGTAGACAGAGTAAAGAATGGAATACCTTGAGATTTTCTTCCCAAATCAGGAAGGTACTGAGGGCAGAGCCTAAGGGCAGAATTTTCTGCCTACCGGGCAGGCGGGCCTGACCCAATCTCCAGTGGGCGGGGAGCCGATCCCCACTGCCATTTTATATGGGCGGGCCAATTAAGGCCCACCCAGCATGATGCCCAGAGGAAAGCTCCATGCGCTTCCTGTGCGGACGGGGGAGGTGGGGGGGGGAAGGATTCCCCAAATGCGAGAGTGCACTCTTTCGTGCATGCACACAAAAGAGCGCAAATCTCCCTGAGGCTAAGTGCTGCCTCAGGGAAATCACTTACACTTGTTCAAACATTGAAAATAGAAAAATAAAAAAATCCTTAACATGCCCCTGTCATGTGACAATGTCACACGAGATGGGACATGTTAATAAATTTCACTAAAACTTTATTAAAGTTTTTTAAACCCTACATGAAACCTCATCCCGCCGGTGGATGAGGTTTCATGTTTTTTCAGAAGCCCGCTGGGGCTCCTGGCCTGCCCACCACCTTAAGGTTGGACGGGCAGGTCCTTTAATTGTTTTAATGATCCTGTCAATGGCCTCAATTGATTTCGCGGTGCCCCCGCCTTCCTGAAAATTAAAATGGGGTGGGATGATGTCGGGGGTTGCCCCCAAAATTCCAGCAAAAGAATTTGAGTAGTTCCTGTGTCCCTTAACATAGTTATGAGTTTAGTGGCATCATATGAGGAAGGGGTTATTTTTCCTTTAGACAAAAACACTTCATATCTCTCATCTACCTTATTCACTTCACCTGCGTTCACAGCAGTGGTTACCTCCAGTCCCTTATTTGTAGTTAAAGCTACAATTTGATCCGTGGCATTTTCTTTGAGTTCCCTTTTCAGACTCACTCTTACGAACTCCAATAAGTTCCTTTAGCTTCCATCACAACTTCCAGCATTCTGAATGAATATGTCCCACTTTGTTACAATGGAAACACTTAGGGCTGGATTTTGCCGTCAGTGAGCAGGGGGCGGGGCTGCTCGCCGACGTGCAAAATCACCCGGGATGTACTACGTTAGCTAAACATGATGTGGATGTAGGAGACTCAGTGCTGATAAAACAACATCTTTACCGGTTGAGAAAAACAAGCTCAGGTAGAAACAGAGATCTAATATATGCTGGACAATCAATTGATTGAAGTGGCTGGAGTTCAACGGTAGTATTGGTTCCTAAGAAATGGATCCACCAGGTTTTATATATACTATAGGAAAATGAATGGAGTAACAAGGTCAGATTCATACGCAATGCGGCTAGAAGGTTAGGGTTGGCAATATCTCATTTCTTTCTAAAATTAATCTATTGAAGGGGTACTGGCAAGTACTATTAACATTAAGGGCTAAAGATATATCTGCCTTTGTTACATCAAGTGAGTTGTAGCAATATCCAGTCATGCTGTTTGAACTTAAAACACCCCAGCTAAATTTCAGAGACTTATGAATCAAGTTGTAGCTAAAGTACATAACTATGTGGGTTAATTAGATGATGTCGTAATATATAGTAACACATTAGAAGAACATTTAAAGCGATTACAGGACTTGTTTAGGCAATTGCTGTTAGCAACTTGGGGGTAGGTGCAGTCCTATTTCAAGATGATAAATTGTGGATAGAGAAGCTGGTGGGGTACTTTTTTTCAAAAAACTAAATCAATATCAGAGGAAGTACTCTATAGTAGAAAAAAACTCTAGCATTGTTGTTGTCTCTTCAACATTTTGTGTCTGACACAATAACACAGAAACACTAATCTACACTGACCATAATCTGCTGGCATTCATTGAAAAGTTTAAAACTTGAAATGTGAGACTGTTTAGATGGAGTCTATTGTTTCAACTATTCAATGTAAAGATTGTTCACATTGCTGGTAAAGATAATGTGATTGCAGATGTATTGGCCCCAGTGTAAAATACTAAAATAAGTTAAAGGGGTAAGAAATGCTGAAGATTGTATAAGGGGGAGGAAGGATGAATGAAATTAAGTCTCCTGTTTTGTTATCCATGTGTCACATACCTTCTGATGAAACTTACTTTTGAAATGACGTTTCAACTCTTAAGGGTAAAGGCATGTAAAGACTATATCTTTTTATTTTCTGTTGGACTGGGGATTAAAATTACAATGGCTTCAGGTCAAAAGATATGTCCACTGGGGCAGGATGAGAGATATATACAATGTTGCAGTCCTGGAACAGTGTGCCATGAAAGACAAGTTGGCGTTGGAAAGGAGTCCTGGACCAGGGGAGCTACCTGGCAGCTACATTTTAATTGGCTCCTGACCAGGTGACCAGGATTATGTGAGCAGTGCAGCAGGATAACTGCTAACCTGAAAGGAACAAGGCCTAAAACTTGTCTCTCCTGTGTATGGAAGATTCCAGTAATTCCAAAATAATAGCTAGCTAGTTTTTTCTCCTCATATCTATAACCTGTCTTCTCTCTGAAAACCCCTGTCAGGAGGCAAAGGGGAAAATCACTTAGAGAAATTGAAAGGCAAGTGCTCAACCAGTGAACTGAATACTGAAAGTGCTAGAAGACCGCCTCATGTCATCAACAAGAACTGAAAGGAATTTGGAAGACATCAATCAAAACCAACCCATCGAAACCTGTACTCTAGAATTGGTGCTATTGAACTGTTGTATCCGACCCTTAAGACACAAAAACATGGATTTTATGTGTCTTGTATATATGTGTGCGTGTGCACGTGTGCAGATTTAAGAAGGGGGTAAAGTTTAACTTGTAGAGTTAGAAATTAGCAGCTCATATTTCTTTCCTTTGGCCACTGGTTAATGACAATCTGTTCTTTTTTCATTCATGGGATGTGGACTTCGCTGGCTGGGACAGCATTTATTGCCCATCCCAAATTGTCCTTGAGAAAGTGGTGGTGTGCTGCCTTCTTGAACCTCTGCAGGCCACGTGGTGTAAGTACACCCACCATGCTGTTAGGAAGGGATTTTGACACAGCGACAGTGAAGGAGCGGCAATATATTTCCAAGTCAGGATGGTGAGTAACTTGGAGGGGAACCTCCAGGTGGTGGCGTTCCCATCTATCTGCTGCCCTTGTCTTTCTAGATGGTAGTGGTCGTGGGTTTGGAATATGCTGTCTAAGGCGCCTTGTGTGAATTCCTGTAGATGGTACACACTGTTGCTACTGTGCGTCGGTGGTGGAGGGAGTGAATGTTTGTTGAAGTGGTGCCAATCAAGCGGGCTGCTTTGTCCTGGATGGTGTCAAGTTTCTTGAGTGTTTGTAGGAGCTGCACTCATCCAAGCAAGTGGGGAGTATTCCATCACACTTCTGACTTGTGCCTTTATAGATGGTGGACAGGCCTTGGAGTCAGGAGGTGGGTTGCTTGTCGCAGGATTCCTAGCCTCTGACCTGCTCTTGTAGCCACAGTATTTGTGGCTAGTCCAGTTCCATTTCTGGTCAGTGGTAACCCCAGGATGCTGATAGTGGGAGATTCAGTGATGGTAATACTATTGAACACCAAGGAGCGATGGATGGATTCTCTCTTATTGGAAATGGTCATTGCCTGGCACATGTGTGGTGTGAATGTTACTTGCCACTTGTCAGCTTAAGTCTGGATATTGTCTAGGTCTTGCTGCATTTGGACATGGGCTGCTTCAGTATCTGTGGATTCGCAAATGGTGCTGAACATCATGCAATCATCAGCGAACACCCCCACTTCTGACCTTATGATGGAAGGAGGGTGATTGAAGTAGCTGAAGGTGGTTGGGCCGAGGACACTACCCTGAGGAATTCCTGCAGTGATGTCCTAGGGCTGAGATGACTGACCTCCAACAGCCACAACCATCTTCCTTTGTGCTAGGTATGACTCCAACCAGCAGAGAGTTTTCCTTCTGATTCCCATTGACTCCAATTTTGCTAGGGTTCCTTGATGCTACCCTCGGTAAAATGCTGCCTTGATGTCAAGGGCAGTCACACTCACCTCACCTCACCTTGGGAGTTCAGCTCTTTTGCCCATGTTTGAACCAAGGCGGTAATGAGTGACCCCGGCGGAATCCAAACTGGGCGTCAGTGAGCAGGTTATTGCTAAGCAAATGCTGCTTGATAGCACTGTTGATGACCCATTCCATTACTTTACTGATTATCGAGAGTAGACTGATGGGGCATTAATTGGCTGGGTTGGGTTTGTCCTGCTTTTTATGTACAGGACATACCAGGGCAATTTTCCACATAGCCAGGTAGATGCCAGTGTTGTAGCTGTACTGGAACATCTTGGCTAGGAGCGCAGCAAGTTCTGGAGCACAAGTCTTCAGTACTATTGCCAAAATATTGTTAGAGCCCATAGCCTTTGCACTATCCAGCGCCTTCAGCCATTTCTTGGTATCACATGGAGATAATCAAATTGGCTGAAGACTGGCATCTGTGATGCTGGGGGCCTCCAGAGGAGGCCAAGATGGATCATCCACTCGGCACTTCTGGCTGAAGATTGTAGCAAATGCTCCAGCCTTATCTTTTGTACTGATAAGCTGGGTTCTGCCATCATTGAGGATGGGGATATTTGTGGAGCCTCATCCTCCATTGAGTTGTTTAATTGTCCACCACTATTCACGACTGGATGTGGCAGGACTGCAGAGCTCAGATCTGATCTGTTGGTTGTGGGATCGCTTAGCTCTGTCTATCATTTGCTGCTTATGCTGTTTGGCACACATGTAGTCCTGTGCTATAGCTTCACCAGGTTGACACGTCATATTTAGGTATGCCTGGTGCTGCTCCTGGCATCCCTGCTGCACTCTTCATTGAATCAGGCTTGATCCCCTGGCTTGATGGTAATGGTAGAGTGGGGGATATGCTGGGCCATGAGGTTACAGATTGTGTTTGAGTACAATTCTGCTGCTGCTGATGGCCTACAGCGTCTCATAGATGCCCAGTTTTGATCTTATAGATCTGTTTGAAATCTATCCCATTTAGCACAATGGTAGTGCCACATAACACGATGGAGGGTATCCTCAATGTGAAGGCGGGACTTCGTCTCTACAATGTGCGGTGGTCACTGGTATGGACAGATGCATCTGCGACAGGCAGGTTGGTGAGGATGAGGTCAAGTAAGTTTTTCCCTCTTGTTGGTTCTCTCACCACCTGCCACAGACCCAGTCTGGCAGCTATGTCCTTTGGAACTCAGCCAGCTCGGTCAGTAGTGGCGCTACCGAGCCATTCTTGATGATGGACATTGAAGTCCCCCACCCAGAATACCTTCTGCGCCCTTGCCTCCCTCAGTGTTTCCTCCAAATGTTGTTCAACATGGAGGAGTACTGATTCATCAGCTGAGGGAGGGTGATACGTGGTAATCAGCAGGAGGTTTCCTTGCCCATGTTTGACCTGTTGCCGTGAGACTTCATGGGGTCCGGAGTTGATATTGAGGACTCTCAGGGCATCTTCCTCCTGACTGTATACCACTGTGTCACCACCTCTGCTGGGCCTGTCCTGCCGGTGGGATAGGACATACCCAGGGATGATGATGGTGGTGTCTGGGACATTATCTTGATTCCATGAGGATGACTATGTCAGGCTGTTGCTTGACTAGTCTGTGAGACAGCTCTCCCAATTTTGGCACTAGCCCACAGGTGTTAGTAAGGAGGACTTTGCAGGGTTGACAGGGCTGCGATTGCCATTGTCACTTCCGGTGCCTCGGTTGATGCCGGGTGGTCCGTTAGGTTTCATTCCTTTTTTGTGACTTTGTGGCGGTTTGTTACAACTTAGTGGCTTTCTAGGCCATTTCAGAGTCAATCACATTGCTGTGGGTCTGGAGTCATGTGTAGGCCAGACCAGGTAAGGGCAGCAGATTTCTTTCCCTAAAGTGCATTAATGAACCTGACGGGTTTTTACAAAAATTGCCAATGGTTTCATGGTCATCATCAGATTTTATATCAGATTTTTATTGAACTCAAATTCCACCATCTGCCTTGGTGGGATTCAAACCTTGGTTCCCAGAGCATTTTTTTTCCCCACAGATGCTGTTAGACCTGAGCTTTTTTCCAGCATTTTCAACTTTCGTCCCCAGAGCATTACCCTAGGTGTCTGGATCACTAGTCCAACGACAATACCATTACGCCATTGCCTCCCTATGTTCTGTACACTGTTACTTACTTATGAAGTTTACAAACCTGGTGCTTGTGTTCTGTTAACCTAATTTAAACAGTTAAGTAGAATTGGGGCAATCCGGTGTTTTGATTGAACTTTTCACATTTGTCGTGGCTTGGGGAGCATTGGGGCTTGATATTGCAGCGCACAATCCCCAGTGAGTCGTGACAGTGTGCTACAGAGATCACTGCTGGGACCTGAACCTGAACTTGTTGCAATTTACATAAATGACTTGGATGAAGGGACCGAAGGTATGGTTGCTAAATTTGCTGATGACACAAAGAAACTAGGGAAGTAAGTTGTGAAGAGCACATAAGGAGGCTGCAAAGGGATATAGATAGGTTAAGTGAGTTCCCAAAGATCTGACAAAAGTTGCATAATGTGGTAAAATGTAATATTGCTCATTTTGACAGAATAAAAAAAAAGCTTTTTATCTATGGTGAGAGATTGCAGAACTTGGAGATGCAGAGGGATTTGGCTGTCCTGGTGCATGAATTGCAAAATGTTAGTATGCAGGTACAAGTAATTAGGAAACCTAATAGAATATTATCACTTATTGCGGGGGGAATTGAATACAAAAGTAGGGAGGTTATGCTTCAGTTGTACAGGGCATTGGTGAGACCACATCTGGGGTATTGTGTACAGTATTGGTCACCTTATTTAAGGAAGGATGTAAATGTGTTGGAATCAGTTCAGAGAAGGCTTACCAGACTAATACCTGGAAAGGGTGGTTTGTCTTATGAGGTAAGGTTGGGTCGGCATATATCCGCTGGAGTTTAGAGAAACGGGTGACTTGATTGAAACATAAGATCCTGAGGGGTCTTGACAGGGTGGATGTGGAGAGGATGTTTCCTCGTGGGAGAACCTAAAACTAGGGGTCACTGTTTAAAAATAAGGGGTTAACCATTTAAGACAAATGAAGAGAAATTTTTCTGAAGGTCATGAGTCTTTGTAACTCTCCTCCCCAAAAGGCTGTGGAAGCAATCACTGAATATTTTTAAGGCAGAGCTAGTTAGTTTCTTGATTAACAAGGGGGTGAAAGGTTATCAGGAGTAGGCAGGAACGTGGGGTTGAGGTTACAATCAGATCAGCCATGATCTTATTGAATGGTGGAGCAGGCTTGAGGGGCCAAGTGGCCTACTCCCGCTCCTAATATGTATATTTGTGAGAGTGGAGAGCATGAGTTTGAAAGTAAATCAGTTAGTGAGACCAGAGAGTGGGTGAGGTTTTCCACTCCGGAGACTATATGCGATTGCAGGAGGGAAAAACGGCTCATTGCCCAATGGCCGGACTGGCATGTTTCCGTGCAAGATCATCTGCTTTTCACCTCATTAAATATGCACGAACAGGAGCCATGCTGGATCTTGTGGCAGTGTGGGCTGCAATTCGTCAGCTCTGCTGTAACCTCACTGGATCATCTTTCCAGGTGCCATATTTAAACTGCACCCATACACATTCTTCACTGGCTGCAGCCCAGAACTGGTTGTAGATAGTGATTGCCCCAAAGGGACGAAGCAGAGTGCCACCAAGTTCAGCGACAATGTGCTGATGTGAAGGTACACTGGGACATCTTTTACCCCAGTGGGAGAAGGAGGTCCACCAACCTCACCACTCTGGCTTCAGAGGAGGTGCCCAGTGCAGTAAGCGCCAACTTAGCACAGAGGAGGTCCGGCATCCAGTGCGGAAAAAGGACGAACGATCTCATCCGTTTTGCCAGGGTAAGTCAACCTTCTCCTCATTCTCAACTCTCTCTCTCTCTCTCTCTCTCTCTCTCTCTCTCTCAAGCCCATCAGACATTCACAGGGTTACAGTCCACAGGGATTTCACACACTGCCGCACATCACCACTGATCTCTCATACAAACTGTAACATCTTCATCTGTTCTCACATCCTGTGCAGCTGGCATCCTCAGCCCTTGCACAAATCCATTCAGCACCCACAGAAGGCAGGCATCCTTATCATCTGCCATGGCATCTGTCCTGTTCAGTCTGTCCATCTGTCTTTATGCAGGAGAAGCTCACCTGCAACAAAAGGGAGAGATCCCAGACTGGAGGAGACTTTCTGAGCTCAGGCCCCTCACTCAGTTTGAACAGCATGCAGCAAAGCTGGCTAGTGAGGACAGAGACCATGCCCGCGCCTTGGGTGAGATTGGTGTCTCCCAAGCAAATAAGGATCCATCAACAGCTCATCATTCATCTAACAGAACTGTGATTACTTTGTAATGTTGGTTACTGTGCAGCAAATCACTAACTATATCTTCTCTCTCCAACAGGCACCAGTGGGGAAACAGAAGAGACCCACTGACAGCCAGCACCTCAACCCAGCCCCACCTCGGATGAGGATTCTGAGGACCCACTAGATGTAAAGCTGTCAGTGTTCACCTGCACTCTCCTCCAGTGCAGAGACACACACCTTGGTGGGACCTAGTTCTAGAGCAAGCTCAGGGTCATAACCTGGTGAGTGCAGCACAGATTCCGGTCCACAGCGGGTGGAGGCAGGCACATCGAAGGCACTCGGACCGCTGGAGTCCAGGATTCTGCTGAGCCTCTGGACACAGATGTTGGAGCTGCAACAATAGATACAGGAATGTCAGGCAGGGTTACTAGATGCGGTCAACAGATTGCAATGGACAATGGAGTCATAGTGCTGACATGAGTAAAGTGTCAGCCTCGAGAACTTTGTGGTTGGCCAAGGCATCTCTGAGACCAGCATCAGAGGTTCATCTGACCTTGAGTCATGAATGTAGAATCTGGAGGCTGCTTTGGTCCCCCAGTGCGTCTGCATTGTAGAGTGCTCAGTGTGTATCCGAGATGATGAAATGTCGACGCGCATGGAGATAGGCATCTTTCATTGTGCTGCATGTACTTACCATCATCCTTGAGTGTGCTTTACCCCTGATCCCGAACTCTGAGCTCTTATGAGCTCCTGCCTGCCTTCAACGTTATCTTATATCCGCGTGTACATCTGTACATCACCCCCAAGATTAGTGCCCACCCTTCCCACCTCCATGTTTTTGAACTTTCAACCTTGCTGACACATGTTGATTCTTACACTTTTAACCATTTAGCAGGAAATGAATGACCTGGAAGCTGTGTGCAAAGGACCCACATGGCTAACGTGGACCCTGGAGGATGCTGCGCTGGACCATAGGTTCTGTCTGACATTACCCCTATGCCAGCTCTTAGATGGTCAATCAAAATGGCTACGTGCAACTAACAATGCCATTGGTGTGCCTGGTTTCCGTGTGAATATGTCAGACTGTTGGGATGAAAATGTGTAGCCCTGAAATGGAATCAGAATGAGGCTGCAATACATTGACATGTGCTCCCCATTACCACCGATTTTGGGTCCTTAAGGGCTAGATGGAGTGCCAGCATTTCAGAAGCACAAGTGTCACGGCGAGGCATCAGGGGAAATTGGGAGACTGCAAATGGAGGCGTGTTCGGGAATGGCAGGCAGATATCAGAATGTGCTGCTTGTGAAGTCTGAGGTCCATTGAAAAATGCGCTGAACTGCAACCTCACATCCTTCACTGAGAGTTGCAGATGACTGCATCCTGAGGATGTATGTGATGCTGAGAACGAAGTATGATGAAGAGGCATCAACACTTGTCTTTCATGATTGGTGGAAAAACCGCTAAGTGGACCCAATCATCCTCACACATGAAAGCAATATCCACTGAGTGAAGATTGACCCTGTAGACAGTGGAATGTTGGTGAGATACTTGAAGAGGCTGCACTATCTGAACTGCACTCACAAAACGCCCTGTTGCAGTTGTTTTAACATTACAGAAAGGCCACATGCTCCCGAGGCTGTTTTACCTTCCAAGGATGAGGACATTGTGACATTAGAGTGTAACTACTCTTTGAAGTGGTGCATTGCGATGAGGAGGATAGCAACAAAGGAGTTAAGGTGGACCCAACATGAAGGGCACTGGTGAAAGAGGATCATCATAGCTAGTTGTCGTCGTCCTCCTGGAACTTGGTGGCTTTTTGCATTTCACATGCCTACCTGCCTTATTTGGCCCATGCTTTGGCCTCTTCCTGTGGATCCTCCACTTTATCACCCTCATCGCACTCAGACTTCTTGAAGTCCTCATCGTTGGAGGACACATGCAGCTCCTTTATCTCAGCATCTGGCAAGACATCCCCCTTTGGAGCGCCAGGTTGTATGGAGCGCAGCTAGCCACAATTATGCAAAAGAGCCACTGGGGAATGTGCTGGAGAGTGCTACCTGACCTATCAAGGCATCTAAGGTACATCTTCAAGATGCCAATGGTCTGCTCTATCAATAAGCATGTTGCAGCATGAGCACTGTTATACCTCTCCTCGGAGGCACTTGGTGGCCACTGAACGAGCATTATCAACCATGTCATGCTCTGGCAGCCTGGCTGGCATCATCTAGAGAAAACTGCACATAATTGTGAGCCTTGCTAAATAGGGTGTCGGAGACTTCCTGTATGCATTTGTGAGGTAGATGTTTGAGAAATCCCACAAAGGTTCACAGTGGAGCCTTGGAACGAGCCACTCAAAGAAGTTCAGTGCAGCAGTGACTTTTAGAACCACTGGCAATGGATGAGCTCCCTGTGGTATTAACTCCTGGAGAATGCAGCAGATGTGAATCATCACATCCCTAGATATGCAAAGCCATCAACAGTATTCTTTCTCGCTCAACTGGAGGAATGAGGTGTCTTCTATACAACCTTGGTCTTGCCAGATGCCTCAGCTTCTGGGTGTTGAGGGGGCCCCACAGACCCTTGTTCATCAGGGTGAGGTTCTTCTGTCGGCGACAAAGCTTTCTTTGTTTTGTTGCCTGAATGCAAGGATGAATTCAAAGTTGGCCGCTCCGTCCATGTTTCCCTTGTGCTCACCTCTGCAGGGACATTGAATAGAAATGAGTGAGCATAAGCCTCCAAAGGTCATCCTCCTGTCACCTACTAGGGAGTGGCTGTGGGTTACTTTCATAGCAGCTATTACATCCCCACTTATTCCCTTTGCAGTGCTATTCCAGCCTTCAACCACTCACACCTCCCTTCCCAGCAAAAGCAACTCCAATGACTGGCTTGATCTGAAGGAGTTCTGCCAGGAGCTAGAAGCCTCGGGCAGGGCACTCTCAGGTTGTATCCTTTGGGACAAAGGGTCATTGTGCAATGGCTCCAATCAGAATTATACTCTTGCATGAATGCACTATGAGTTCATGGAATCACACAGTGCAGAAGAGGCCCTTTGGCCCATCGAGTCTGCACCGACACGTGAGAAACACATGACCTACCTACCTAACCCCATTTACCAGCACTGGGCCCATAGCCTTGAATGTTATGACGCGCCAAGTGCTCATCCAGGTACTTTTTAAAGGATGTAAGGCAACCTGCCTCCACCACCCTCCCAGGCAGTGCATTCCAGACCGTCACCACCCTCTGGGTAAAAAAAATTTTTCTCACATCTCCCCACGGCACCCTAAACCTCCTGCCCCTCACCTTGAACTTATGCCCCCTTGTGACTGACCCTTCAACTAAGGGGCACAGCTGCTCCCTATCCATCCTGTCCATGCTCCTCATAATCTTGTACACCTTGATCAGGTTGCCCCTCAGTCTTCTCTGCTCCAACAAAAACAACCCAAGTCTATCCAACCTCTTTTCAAAACTTAAATGTTTCATCCCAGGCAACATCCTGATGAATCTCCTCTGCACCCCCTCCAGTGCAATCACATCCTTCCTATAATATGGCGACCAGAACTGCACACGGTACTCCAGCTGTGGCCTCACCAAGGTTTTATGCAACTCCAACATGACCTCCCTACTTCTGTAATCTATGCCTTGATTGATAAAGGCAAGTGTCCCATATGCCCTTTTTCACCACCCCACTAACATGCCCATCCGCCTTCAGAGATCTATGGACACGCATGCCAAGGTCCTTTTGTTCCTCCAGACCTTCCAAGTATCATGCCGTTCATTGGAAGGAGTAATTTGACAAAGAAGTATTCAAAGTGTATCACCTCACACTTTTCAGGGTTAAATTCCATCTGCCACCTATCTGCCCATTTGACCATTCCCGTCTATATCTTCCTATAGCCCAAGACACTCTACCTCACTGTTAACCACCCAGCCAATCTTTGTGTCATCCACAAACTTACGACTCCTACCCCCATAGTCATCTATGTCGTTTATATAAATGACAAATAATTGGGGACCCTGTGGTACACCACTGGACACTGGCTTCTGGTCACTAAAGCATCCTTCTGTAATCACCCTCTGCCTCCTACAACTAAGCCAATTTTGAATCCACCTTATCCAATTACCCTGTATCCCATGTGCATTTGCCTTCTTTATAAGTCTCCCATGTGGGACCTTGTCAAAGGCTTTGCTGAAATCCATATAAACTACATCAGCTGCACTACCCTCATCTACACACCTGGTCAGCTCCTCAAAAACTTCAATCAAATTTGTTAGGCATGACCTCCCTCTGACAAAGCCATGCTGATTATCCCTGATCAAACCTTGCCTTTCCAAGTGGAGATAGATTCTCTCCTTCAGAATTTTCTCTAATAGTTTCCCCACCACTGACATGAGAGTCACTGGTCAATAGCCTGCTCCCGCTTTCTTCCCATATCCTTTCACCCCAAGAGCTATATCTAACTACAGGTGTCTGGTCCGTGGTCACCTCCCAGTCAATAACAACTCACTCTTGGAGTCACTGCTGAAGCATTCCTACTCGGTCTTTTCATGTTTCTACCAGCAGATATTGCTTCTCACTGTGAGTATGGTTTTCACGACACACCCAGCGGTAGGTTCCTGCCCCACATGAAGAACAGCGCCAAGGTGTATATGTTGCAAAGCCTGCAAGTCTCTAAGTTAAAGACATATACTGGAAAATCTGTTCAGGTAAAGGGCATCACCACAGTATCAGTGTCCTACAGGCAACAGACAGCCCAGCTGCCTGTGTTAATAATGAAAGGAGAAGGACCCAGTCTCCCAGAGCGAGACTGGTCACAGAAGATCATGCTTGACTGGCCTGAGATATATGAACAAGGAGCAGGAGTAGGCCATTCAGCCCCTTGAGCCTGCCCTGCCATTGAATAAGATTATGGCTGATCTGATAGTAACATCAAAACTGCATCCCACCTAACCCCAATATCCTATCACCCCCTTGCTTACCAAGAATCTATCCACCTCTGCCTTAAAAATATTCAAAGACTACTCCCATCGCCTTTTCAGGAAGAGCGTTCCAAAGACTCTCAACCCTCTGACTGAAAACATTTCGCCTCATCTCATTTCACCTGAAAACAGGAGGAGTTCCTGAACTGCTAAAAAAAATATGATGTGGTATTTCAGCATGAATCGGGGAGTTAAAAGGCATGCAGGCCCAAGATATATGTGGAACCTCAAGCACGTCTGTTTAAGGCCAGACCTGTGCCTTATATGTTGAAGAAGGTGGATGCAGAACTATGCCAGTTAGAAAAACTGGGCATCACCCAACCTGTCCAATTCTCTGAATGGGCAGCACCCATAGATCCAGTGGTTAAGACTGACCAAATCATACACATTTGTGGGGACTATAAATTGACCATAAATAAGACAGAGAAACTAGACCCTATTCCAAGAATAGATAACTTATATGCAAAGCTGGCTGGAGGCAAGTCCTATACAAAATTGGATTTGAGCAACACCTACCAACAATTAGAACTGGATAGCACGTCGAGAGAATACGTGATGTTTTGGATTGGGGGAGAGTGGATTTTAGTAAAATAAGGCAGGATCTGGCCAAGGTAGACTGGGAACAGCTACTTGTGGAGAAATCTACAGAGGAGCAGTGGGGGGTGTTCAAAAAGGAAATGGGAAGGGTACAGGCTCAACATGTTCCCTCTAGGTTGATAGGAGTAACAAGCCCAGAGAACCATGGATGACCAGAGATATTCAGGTTACGATGAGAAGGAAAAGAGAGGCTTTTAGCAGATACATGGGAAGCAAATCAGTGGAGGCATTAGTGGAGTACAGAAAGTGCAAGGTGGAGCTTAAGAAAGCAATTAGGAGAGCAAAGATGGGATATGAGAAAGCTCTAGCTGGTAAAAGTAGGGAAAATCCCGAGATATTCTATAAGTATATCAATGGGAAGAGGGTAACCAGGGAAAGAGTAGAGCCCATAAGGGACCAAGGGGGCAATCTATGGGCGGAGCCACAGGACATCGCTAGAGTGTTGAATGAATACTTCACATCTATCTTCACCCAAGAAAATGCGGATGAAGGTATCGAACTCGGGGAGAGAGACTGTGAGGTTCTTAAGCAAATTGATATAGGGAGTGACAAGGTATTGGAGGTGTTGGCAGGCTTAAAAGTGGACAAATCTCCAGGTCCGGATGATTTGTGTCCCAGACTGCTGAGGGAGGCAAGGGAGAAGATCGCAGGGGCTCTGACCCAAATTTTTAATTCCTCTCTGGCCACAGGGGAGGTGCCAGAGGACTGGAGAACAGCTAATGTGGTTCTGCTATTTAAGAAGGGTTGTAGAGAGAAGCCAGGGAACTACAGACCAGTGAGTCTCACGTTAGTGGTAGGGAAACTATTGGAGAAAATTCTGAAGGAGAGAATCTATCTCCACTTGGAAAGGCAAGGTTTGATCAGGGATAGTCAGCATGGCTTTGTCAGAGGGAGGTCATGCCTAACAAATGTGATTGAATATTTTGAGGAGGTGACCAGGTGTGTAGATGAGGGTAGTGTAGTTGATGTAGTTTATATGGATTTCAGCAAAGCCTTTGACAAAGTCCCACATGGGAGACTTATAAATGCACATGGGATACAGGGTAATTGGATAAGGTGGATTCAAAATTGGCTCAGTTGTA
Organism: Carcharodon carcharias; assembly: GCF_017639515.1. Classification (NCBI taxonomy): domain Eukaryota; kingdom Metazoa; phylum Chordata; class Chondrichthyes; order Lamniformes; family Lamnidae; genus Carcharodon; species Carcharodon carcharias. The sequence continues at coordinate 204,103,700 of NC_054470.1, read as the reverse complement.
GGAGGCAGAGGGTGATTACAGAAGGATGCTTTAGTGACCGGAAGCCAGTGTTCAGTGGCGTACCACAGGGTCCCCAATTATTTGTCATTTATATAAACGACATAGATGACTATGGGGGGTAGGAGTAGTAAATTTATGGATGACACAAAGATTGGCCGGGTGGTTAACAGTGAGGCAGAGTGTCTTGGGCTACAGGAAGATATAGGCAGGATGGTCAAATGGGCAGATAAGTGGCAGATGGAATTTAACCCTGAAAAGTGTGAGGTGATACACTTTGGAAGGAGTAATTTGACAACGAAGTATTCAATGAACGGCATGACACTACGAACTTCTGAGGAACAAAGGGTCCTTGGCGTGTGGGTCCATAGATCTCTGAAGTCAGAGGGGCACGTTAGTGGGGTGGTGAAAAAGGCAAATGGGACACATGCCTTTATTAATTGAGGCATAGATTACAAAAGTAGGGAGGTCATGTTGAAGTTGTATAGAACCTTGGGGAGGCCACAGCTGGAGTACTGTGTGCAGTTCTGGTTGCCACATTATAGGAAGGATGTTTGCACTGGAGGGGGTGCAGAGGAGATTCACCAGGATGTTGCCTGGGATGAAACATTTAAGTTATGAAGAGAGGTTGGATAGACTTGGGTTGTTTTTGTTGGAGCAGAGAAGACTGAGGGGCGATCTGATCGAGGTGTACAAGATTATGAGGGACATGGACAAGTTGGATAGAGAGCAGCTGTTCCCCTTAGTTGAAGGGTCAGTCACAAGGGGACATAAGTTCAAGGTGAGGGGCAGGAGGTTCGGGGGGATGTGAGGAAAAACCTTTTTACCCAGAAGGTGGTGACGGTCTGGAATGCGCTGTCTAGAAGGATGGTGGAGGCGGGTTGCCTCACATCCTTTAAAAAGTACCTGGATGAGCACTTGGCACGTCATAACATTCAAGGCTATGGGCCAAGTGCTGTTAAATGGGGTTAGGTAGGTAGGTCATATGTTTCTCACGTGTCAGTGCAGACTCGATGGGCCGAAGGGCCTCTTCTGCACTGAGAGATTCTGTGATTCTGTGACTATTAACACACACAAACATCTTTATCAGTACACTCGCCTACCCTTTGGAGTACCATCTGCATGCGCTATTTTTCAGTCTTTTGCATGCTTCCGAGTGGTAGTATACCTGGAAGATGATCTGATCACAGGGTCAACCGAGACCGAATATTTGGCCAACTTGAAGGAGGTGCTAAGAAGGTTCATGGAAGCCGATGTTCTGTTAAAGAAGGAAAAATGCACTTTTCAAGCACCAGAAGTTATTTACCTGGGTCACAGGGTGTACGCCATGGATTTGCCTTCGGTAGAAGAGAAAGTTCAGGCAATAAAGGAAGCATGTTCACCACCCTTCCTGGGTATGATCAACTACTGTAGCTGCTTTTTATGTAACTTATCAACTGTGTTGGCACCATTACAGTTTTTGTTAAAAAAGGATCACCGTTGGTCGTGGAATTCAAAACAGGAAGATGTCTTTGAAAGTAATGAAACTGTTACATTCATCGTTTTTTTGGTACACTATGACCACTCGAAAGAGTTGTAATTAACATGTGATGCCTCTCCTTATGGTGTAGGAGCCTTGCTATCACATAGGATGGAAAATGGATCAGAAAGGCCCATTGGCTATGACTCGAGAACCCACTCCACAGCCGAGAAGGATTATTCCCAGCTAGAAAATGAAGGTTTATTGGTGGCATTCGGAGTGAAGCGATTCCACCAGTACCCATATGGACGACATTTCACCGTTGTGTCAGACCATAAACCATTAATGGTTATATTCAGTGAGGATAAGGCCATTCCGCCAATAGCCTCAGCAAGAATACAATGTTGGACGCTGACATTACGTGCGTATGCGTATAAGTTCATGTACCACCCTGGCTTACACATCGCAAATGCGGACTCATTCAGTTGTCTCCCATTACCTGGTAACATTGTACATTCTCCTGTTCCACAAGAAGCTGTATTATTACTGAATTTCTTGGATTCTTCGCCTGTATGTAAAGCAAATTAGAAATTGGACAGAGATCCAATATTGTCAAAAGTCAGAGACTTTGTTTTGCGAGGATGGTCAAATTCCATACCAGAAACACAGTTAAGCTGTCAAGGTGGAATTGCGTTGTGGGAATCAAGAGTTGTCATCCCTTCACAAGGTAGAGAGCCACTCTTGACAGAGCTATTCAGTGCACATCCAGGCATACCAAAGATGAAAATGCTTGTGCCAAGCTATGTCTGGTGGCCAGACATTGACAGTGACATTGAAAACATGGTCAAGCACTGTCTCCATTGTCAGCAACAACAGAAGTTATTTGTTTCAGCTCCATTACATCCGTGGGAGTGGCCTGGTTGACCCTGGGTTAGATTACACATCGATTTATGTAGGACCACGTTTTTGTTGATTGAAGCTGCACATTCTAAATGGATGGATGTATACAAAATCAAACCACCAACATCAAGCTGAATTATTGAAGCTGTGTCACTGTTTTAGCATACATGGCTTACCTGAAATCATCATTTCTGATTGCAGTACAGCCTTTACCAGCACAGAGTTTCAGAAATTCATGAATCTGAATGGAATGAAACATATTAAAACCATCCCTTATCAAATGTACAGCACTCTCAGCTAAACCGAACTTCAAGTCTGTTATGAAGAGGTTATCAGAAGATGCTCTAGAATCTCGACTTTCTCGCTTTCTTCTCAGTTATCGTATACGCCACATTCGACTACAGGTTCAATAACGTCTGAATAATTGATGAAACGCCACCTACGTACAAGGTTAAGTCAGGTGGTTCCAAATTTAGAGGGAAAGGTAGAGTGGAATCAGGGCAATCAAAAATTGAACTGCGACACACACAGCAAACCTCACACATTCAGTGTAGGTGACAGTTTTTGTGTGGAATTTCAGCAGTGACTCTATTGGGGTCCTGGAACCATTGTCTCAGAGACTGGCCCATTAACTTTCCAAGTACAACTGCCAGACAGAATCGTCCATAAACACATAGATCATATTCGTATTAGAGAGACATTCCAGCAGCCAACTATTCTGCCTGTGATAAACGTCAATTCCTGAGGTGATAAATCAACCTAGAATAGAAATGCCTGATGTCTCTGTAGAGTTGCCAAACTCAGAACTGCCATTTTCTAATGATGTGTTTCATACTGCAGTTCCGGATCCTGTCGGGGAACTTCAAGTGGTAGAGCTACACCGCTCTAGCTGTATGAGAGCACCTCAGAGACTTGGTCTTTAGTCACCTGAAGTCGTATATATGTATATGTTGTTGGATATTCAATGTTTCCCTGTAAATAGAAATTGTAGAAATAAAACTAAAGGGGGAGGAAATATATTAACTGTGGGTATAGCCTCTCCGTCCTCAGGTCACGTGATTTCTGGGAGGCTCCGACCAAAAAGCCTTGAGTGTGGGCATTCCAGGGGATGGGGTTTCTTGACGAGAGTCCTGATTGAGCATGTAGCACCTGAAAAGCTGTTATAAAATTTCTGTTTCCTGTAGAAATCTGTCCTCTCCATCAAGTCATTACAGTGAGTCTGAGAGTAAATCAGTCAGTGAGAGTGGAGAAAGGGTCTGAGAGTCAATCGGAGAGAGGCTGTGAGCTGGACATGGAAAACTGAGGAAGAAATTCAAAAGTGGGGTGCTGCGATAGGAGTGGATTATGAGCAACTGTCTTTGAGAGGTCAGTTTCTTAGAATCACAGAGTCTGGAGTTGAAGGTGCACAGATCTAACAGAGTTCGGGGTTGGGGCAGAAAAGCAAAGGGATATAATTGGGAACAGAAGATCTCAATTGGAGAGTGCTGAGGCAAGTGTCAGGGATAGACGTTAAAAAAATCTAAAGTTAGTGGAAGGGAAGGAGTTGATTAGTGAGTAGCTGATGGGTTATTTTCCAGCTCAAATCAGAACCTAGACTTAAATATATTTCCGGTACGTTTAGATGATAGTCTAATAAATAGAGGCATTTAAACACTTCTGTCATCATTTTAGCACTTATTGCAAGTTAAAAAACAAAAAAAAACAACAAACTAAAAAAATAGATACAAATATTATAAAGAAGCTAGATTAAAATTTGGGAGAACAGGTTGTGTATGTGCTATATGTAGGGGTTTGTGGGACAGTGAGACTGTTCTGTGTGAACACATCTATAGGAGATGTTTCCATCTCAAATCTCTCTGGTTCAGAGTCAATAAACTGCAGTGAGAGTTGATGACACCGAGACATAAGGGAGGGAAAGTATCTTGACAGTTTGTTCCAAACTTTGTTCACACTTCATAAAAAAGTGCATGTTTAGAATGGGACTGTTGTGACTCATAGTGTGCCGTTCCAGTAACATAACCATGATGATGCCGTAATGCCTAAGGAACCAGATTAATACACAGAATGGCCAACTGTATGCTGAAGATATTAATAATCTTTTAAAACTGTCATATAATTGGCAAGCAAATTTCATTATAGATCAGCGTGAGGTAGGAAGAATGAGGAGGCCAAACACTCTTGGAAAACGTGTATCTAAATGGGGTAGAGAAACATAGGGATCTAGGAGTACAGGTACATAGATTGCTAAAAGTACTGACACATTTTCATGAGGCAAGAAAGAAAGCAATGAAAGTACTGGGGTTCAGTTCTAGAGGGACAGACTGAGAAGCAGAGAAGTTATGTTAAACTCTGAGCACAGAAAGTATTTGAAGTGAATAGCCTAGATGTATTTAAGGGGAAGCTAGATAAGCATGATGGAGAAAGGAATAGAATTATATGTTAATGGGATGAGATGAAGGGAGGGGGGAAGATTTGTGTGTATCATAAACACCAGCATAGACCAGATGGGCTGAATGGCCTTTTCCTGTGCTGTAAATACTTTGCAAAGACATACGCACAGAAACCAATCCACCGCGATGATCAGAGTGATGTCGTCTGTTGGAAGCCCCACCGATGTCAGCACGATCACCATGGTAACCAGACCTGCCTGTGGGATGCCAGCAGCACCAATGCTGGCAGCTGTGGCAGTGATACTGGTTTTAAGAGAAAAACAAAGGCATTAAACAATTTGTCCAGCTAATCAACATCAAGTCTAACAGCATAATAAAATAAAACTGAGTCAGGCACTTGGGGAGGGAGTGGGATTCTTCCCAATGGAAAAGACCCAAGATGTGAGAGTATCAAATATCAACGTTACACAAAACTAACGGTGAGAGCTTCAGAAGAATAGAAATGTTTACAATAACCCTACACAATCCCAGCACGTGAGGAGGCCAACTTTCTGTAAAAACAATCCCAAACTAGTCCCACTGCTCCGCTCTCTCCCCCCATAGCCGTGTAACACAAAACCATAGAATGGTTACAACACAGAAGGAAGCCATTTAGCATGTTGTGTCCATTCTGGCTCTCTGAAAGCGCAACTTATCTAATCCCATTCCTTTATCTTACCACATATCCTGGCAATATTTTTTGCTTCAGCCAATTCTTTTGAAAGCTTTGAATGAATCTGCTGCCCCCACACTCCCAGGCAGTGCATTCCAGATCCTAACCATATCATCGGCTGCCCCTCAATTCGAGGATGATGTCTACTTGGGTTCACAAGTTTCTGTCAGTGGTCTTTATGTGACTGAACAGGCTGACTTTTGACCCACAGATCTTTGGGCAAATGAAGCAGGATGTCTCACAAGGTAGTGGGATCTGGAGTGTAGGATTTGCATCCCACATGTCTCTGTTGCTGGTTTGCCTCATCCTTAAGACGTTGGGATTCAAAGCGTGATGCAGCTTGATGGTCAAGTTGTCGTCCATACTATAGAACCATAGAAAAGTTACAGCACAGAAAGAGGCCATTCGGCCTATCTTGTCCATGCCAGGTGCCCTTTCTAATCCCACCTTACTGCACCCAGCCCATAGCCCTGCAGCTTTCAGCACTTTAGGTGCAGATCCAGGTACTTTTTAAAAGAGTTTAAAATTTCTGCTGCTACCAACAACTTGGGCAGCGAATTCCAGACACCCACTACCCTCTGTGTAAAAAAAAGTTCTTCCTCATGTTCCCCCTACATCTTCTGCCACTTATCTTGAATCAAGGCCCCTGGTTTTAGAATACACCACCAAGGGAAACAATTTTCTCCTATCCACTCTATCTATTCCCCTCATAATTTTGTACACCTCAATCAAGTCACCTCTCAGCCTTCTTTGTTCGAAGGAAAATAACCCCAACCTATCCAATCTCTCCTCGTAGCTACACTTTTCTAACCCTGGCAACATTCTTGTAAACCTCCTCTGCACTCTCTCCAGACCTATTACGTCCTTCCTGTAATGTGGTGACCAGAACTGCACACAATACTCCAGTTGTGGCCTCACCAGTGTTTTATACAATTCCAATATTATATCCTTACTTTTATTTTCTATACCTCTGCTATTGAAGGAGAGCATTCCATATGCCTTCTTTATAACCTTGTCTACTTGAACTGCTGCCTTCAGGGACCTGTGTACTTGTATGCCAAGATCTCTCACTTCATCTATCCCTCTTAGTATATTCCCATTTATTGTGTAATCCCTGTAACTGTTTGACCTCCCTAAATGTATGACCTCACACTTCGCTATGTTAAAATCCATCTGCCACTTTACCGCCCACTCCACCAACCCATCTATATCATTTTGGAGATTATGGCTATCCTCTACACTATCCACTACTCGGCCAACCTTTGTGTCATCTGCAAATTTTCCAATCATGCTCCTCACGTTCACGTCCAAATCGTTAATATATAACACAAACAGCAAAAGTCCCAACACCGAGCCCTGTGGAACACTACTTGAGACAACTTTCCATTCCATGCTCACCACTCACCTGGATAGTGCATGCAGTCACAACACTCAAAAAGCTTGAACAAAAACAGAATTACCTGGAAAAACTCAGCAGGTCTGGCAGCATCGGCGGAGAAGAAAAGAGTTGACGTTTCGAGTCCTCATGACCCTTCGACAGAACTTGAGTTCGAGTCCAAGAAAGAGTTGAAATATAAGCTTATATTTCTTGGACTCGAACTCAAGTTCTGTCGAAGGGTCATGAGGACTCGAAACGTCAACTCTTTTCTTCTCCGCCGATGCTGCCAGACCTGCTGAGTTTTTCCAGGTAATTCTGTTTTTGTTTTGGATTTCCAGCATCCGCAGTTTTTTTGTTTTTATCAAGAAGCTTGACACCATCCAAGATAGAGCAATTGGTCTCCCTGTTCTGGACTCTATATCCACTCCCTCCTGTGTATTATGTACCTGTGTACTATGACTACAACCTACAGGACACATTGCAGCTATTCATCATGGTTACTCTGAAAGCACCCGCCATCACACCTCCCTCCGCCCCCTCTCTACTATCATGAAAGACAAGAACAACATTGTCTTGAGAACAACAAATGTCTCCAAATGTTCTCCTTCTTTACCCTGACCAAATCGTACAGTATTGACCCTTTATGATCACTGGGTCAATCACAGAAACTTACAGCATAGAATGAGACCATTCAACCCATTGTGCCTTTGTTGACTGTTATGATCCCTGGAGAGACCAGTAACTTTTTAAAAGAAAGGAATCCCCATGACACCGTAGGAAAGAAAACCATTGGACAAGATTTTACTTTTTAAAACTTTTACTGTAACAAACCAACTAAAATCAATTCAAACATTAATTAACAGGCAAATGATATGTCAAATGAAAGGATAAATTTCATTTTAAATAGTCAATACAACAAAGACACGCCTCACATAGTTCTAAGCACTTGTTTCACTTTCCGCACAATGTGACACCACATGCAATCCCATAGCCTTTCAGACTGGGCCTCTGGTAAATAGGTAAATCTGGTACTTTCCACTCAATAAATTTGGCCCTCGAGTCGCTCTTACCTTCAGCCATATTCTATTTGAAATTGCTGGATATGGTTAGCACCCAAACAGCACACCCCTGCAGAACCAAGGTTCACAACTGCCTTGATGACATAGATACCCCAGAAACTCCTTTCTCCAACCCCTTTAAATGGTCTGATTGGCTCAGGGAAAACTGAAGCTGTAGCAATGGCCTTGTCCAATCCACAATCCATGCTCTCCCTGTCTTCAGCTTTCTGTCCTTTTTAGCTTTATTACACATGAAACTCCTTGTAAAAAGTGCCTTCTCTGTTCCCCTCAACTGCAGGTTCTGTTCTACCCACAGACATATGCCTTTGAGTTCTGAGACAGTTGTAATCTAATGTCAGATTAGATGTCTATTTATTCTTTTCTTCAGCTCCAAAGCAACCTAGATCAGCCATGATCAGCCCTCGACCGCAATTTCACACCAGCTGACAATTAACGGCCAGCCAGTATGAAACATGCGCTGAAAAGCTCTGCACTGCTGGGGTGGGGGTGGGAAGAGGGCGAGTGACAATGTCACCACGTACATGAGTGAGCACTTTGAGAGAGCTCCCTGAAGGCAGACAGCTGCCTCAGGGAGCTCACACCTGCAAGCAACAAAAGAAAGCATAAAAAGCTGCAAAAAATGTTCATGCACACAATCAAGCACCTGCAAGCATATCTCATGAATATGCTGTCCCCAAATATTTCTTTTTATTTTATTTCATAACGGAGATTTCATCTCGCCCTTAGATGAGGTTTCATGAAAAATGTAAAGCCTGCCTGGCCCATTGGCCCGTCCACCAACCCTAAGGTTGGTTGGGCCACAAAAAATCGCATTCAATTGCACCATTAATGGTCTTGATTGCCTGTTTAATTGTCAATGGCGCACTTCCAATTGCTGTGCATGCCCGCCGAGCAAAATATTGCTTGAGAAGCTCGCCCAATGTCATTTTGCACAATTTTACGCCCTATCGGGTCAGATGCACGCACTCCGCGGAACATAAAATTCAGCCCCAAGAGTAACTGTGGTTATCTGAGTAAAAATCTCTGTTACCTGATGGTGAGGATTTGTCCAAAGTTAAGTTCAAAGTTGTTAACTTGTGCAATGAAGATAGCAGCAAGTGCTTCGTACAGTGCAGTGCCATCCATGTTAATTGTGGCACCAACAGGCAGCACAAATCTGGTGATTCGTTTATCCAGCCCAATCTTGTCCTCCAGGCAACGAAATGTGATAGGCAAAGTGGCTGAGCTGGAGGGACAATAGGAGGTAAATATCAATTCGGAAATGCAGTGAGTCATAACAGTAGGATTTCTGTAAATCTGTGTTTGTGTATGTGTATATGTGCATGTGGTGTGTGCATATGTGCATAAGTGTGTGTGTATATGTGTGTGTGTATGTATGTGTGTGTGTATTTTTGTGCATGTTTGTGTATGTGCGTGTGCATGCATATGTGTGCATATGTGCATGTGTGTGTATATGTACATGCGTGTATGCATGTGTGTGTGTACATACATGCATGCATGTGTATATGTGCATGTTTGCATATGTGTATGTGCATGTATAAGTGTGTGTTTGTGCATGTGTGTATATGTGCATGAATGTGTATATGTGCATGTGTGTATACGTGCATCTGTGTGTGTATGTGTGTTTGCATATGTATGGGTGTGTATATGTGTGTTCATGTATATATGCGTGTGTATATGTGTTTGTGTGTGCATGTATATATGTGTGTGTATATGTGCATCTGTGTGTGTGTATGTCTGTAATATTTGTGTCTGTGTATGTTTTTGTGTGCATGTATATGTGCATCTGTGTGTTTATGTCTCTGTAAAGTATGTGTATGTGTGTGTATGTGCATGTGTGTATGTATATGTGTGTGTGTATGCGTGTGTATGTATGTGTGTGTAAGTATATATGTATTTGTGTGCATGTGTGTATAAGTGTGTGTGTATATGTGTTTGTGTGCATATATGTATGTGTGTATGTGTATATATATGTGCATAAGTGTGTGTTACTCTGCGACTGCAATCTTGGCTGGCACAGTTTTTGTTTGCAGAAACCGAAGCATGCATTGCTGGAAGTGGCTAAGGAGGTCAGTAGCAGGAGTTTGGTACATAATTCCTGGATACAGGGCTGCAAGGGGTTCAATGATCTCATCAAGGTAGGAAAAGAGTGCAACTTGCTAACCCCGTCACTTTGCCTTTGCCAGCCTTTACTCCTTTACAACACTCAAGAAGCTTGACACTGACGCAGCCCGCTTAATTGGCACCCCATCCACAAACATTCACTCCCTCCACTGCCAACACACAGTGGCAGCAGTGTGTACCATCTACAAGATGCACTGCAGGAACTCAACAAGGCTCCTTAAAAAGCACCTTCCAAACCCACGACCACTATCATCTAGAAGGACAAGGGCAGCAGACACATGGGAACATCACTGCCTGGAAGTTCCCCTCCAAGTCACTCACTATCCTGACTTGGAAATATATCGCCATTCCTTCACTGTCGCTGGGTCAAAATCCTGGAACTCCCTCCCTAACTACATCGCAGGGACTGCAGAGGTTCAAGAAGGCAGCTCACCACCATCTTCACAAGGGGAATTAGGGATGGGGAATAAATGCTGGCCCAGCCAGTGATCCCCACATCCCGTAAATGAAGTTCAAATAAGTGATTTGATTTGCCAGAACACTGGTCCCAGCTCGGTTCAAGTGAAGCCTGTCCCAAAGGTACAAGTCCCTCTTTCCCCACTACTGGTACCAATGGCTTCTTCTTCTGACACCAAGTTTCCTGCATATTCAACTCCCATCTTATTTACAATATCTGAATGCTTGTGCCTCAAATAACAATCCTGAGATTGTTACCTTTGTGGTTCTTTTTAATTAGCTTTTTAATGTAGCCCCTTGCTGCTCATACTCCCTCAGCAGAAACTCTTTCTTATTCCTACCCATGTTGTTTGTACCCATGTTGGGCAGACCATACATGCTTCAGGATTCACGTTTTCAGCTGCAAAGAATACTATCTACACATCAACTTGAATGACCTCCCGTACCCTGGTGCCAAGGTCAATTTGCTTATGCTCCCTGCAGTCCCTACTCTCACCCACACAAACTGCAACAACCTTGTATCTGTTGGGCAATTGCAAGAGCTGAGGCTCCTCCAGTGCTACCTTCTGGATCCCCATACCTGCCTCACTCACAGTCATACTCTCCTGTTCCTGACCACTGATCAAACCTGAAGTAGCTATCCTAAAGGGTATGACAGTTTCCTGAAACAAAGTGTCCAGGTAACTTTCTCCCTCTCTGATGCATCGCAGTGTCCAAAGCTTAGACTCCAGCTCATCAACTCTGAGCTGAAGTTCTTCAAACTGCAGACACCTATTGCAGATGTGGCTATCGTATCACATAAGTGACCACCAGCTCGATATGCCACAGCTACTACACGTCACCTCCCCAACCATCTCTAACGTATTCTATTTAACTAATTGGGGTTTCAAGTTTTTAAATGGCACTTAAACTGCTTAATATGGCAACAAATAATTGTTAAGTGGTTAAGGTATAAATTTAATGCAGTACCCATATTTACCCAGTGCTAGTTTAAACTACTGTGCTAGTTTAATGAGAAAAAGATTTAGAGAGGAAAAAAAAATAAAACTCTCCAATTTGCTCACCTACTTAATACCCCATGACTTCAACTCTCAGGTCTCACTGACCCTTGGTCCCTCTCTCAGACCTCTCCTTGTCTTGGAAAAGACCAATACGGAACCTTTTCCTTCACCCACTAAATTCCTGAGTTAAGTACTTTGTAGAAACTGTACTCCATTGAGCTGGCTGCCATGCTACTTAATGTTTATGTGCACGTGTGTGTTGCAGTTTGAGTTGTGTTTGCGTGTCTCTGTTTCACTTTAAGGATGTGTGTATATGTTTTTCGTCTAGGATTTTCTGGCCCTCACACCGTCGGACATCATTGCCGGTGGGATGGGAAAGTTTGGAGAGCTATTGACTTTTAATGGCTCTCCAAATTTTCCTGTCCCACCTGCGATGATGCCGTCCATGTCGGGAATGGAAAATCCCAAACTATGTGTTTGAGTGAAAAACAAATTCAGCAATGGATTATAGTCTCTTTGTTGAAGTGGATTCAGGAGAAAGACAAGGAATAAATGTATAATAAAGAAGAAGTTTGAGTGCCAATGTTAGCATTCTCTCTTACCTGGAGGAGGTGCCAAGTGCAGTAACCAGAGCCTGCACCAGTCCACCAATAAAAACAAAGGGATTCTTGTGTGTGATGAAGAAGTAGAGGAGGGGCAGCACGATGAGAGCGTGAATGAGCAGGCCCACAATGACTGTGATTGTATACATCCCCAGCTGTCCTCCCACCACAGTCATATCCTCCATTTCAACAATCTTACCCGCAATAAGGAATAGAATACCCATTGGAGCATACCTGGAAATAGAGAGATAGTAACTAAGAGAGGGAGAAAGATTGAATGTGAACAACTGTGAATGAAAGAGGGCAAATGGAGTATGTTTCAGTTGGAGAATGTAGTGATAAAAATGATCATAAAATAATCATAGCATAACATAAAGTAGTTCTGGAAACGGACAAAGAAAAATCAAAGATAAAGATTCCCAATGAGATGAGAGCTGATTTCAATAAGAGAAGGAATCTAGCACAGGTGGACTGGAAACAAAAGTTGGCCAAGAAAACAGTAAATGAGCAAAGGCAGAGATCCAAGGCAGGGATAGTTTACAAACTAGGCAAAATTCCATAAGGAGGAAAGATGGGGGCATCCAAAGTCAGAGTTCCCTGGATGTTAAAGGAAATAGAGGCTAAAATGAAACAGAAAAAGAAGGTTTAGGATGAATGGCAGGTACAGAATACAATTGAAAATCAGACTGAATATGCCAAGTGCAAAGAGAAGTCGGAAAAGGATATAAGAACATCAGAGAGAATATGAGATAAAAAATAGTGGGTAACATTAAATGGAATCCAAAAATCTATTATAAGCATCTAAAAAGTAAAAAGACAGTTTAAGGAATGGTGAGGAACAAAAAAGGAAATCTTGTGGAGGCAGAGGCCTGGACTGAGGCACTGAATGAACATTTTGCATAAAAGAGGATAAAGTTAATGGGCGGAATTTTCCATGCCTGCTGGTGTCAGGCATGCTCGGCAGTGTGAGTGGACAATATGGTGAGAAGGCCAAAAATCAGATTCCTGACATTGTGAAACCAGTTTGTGATCGTCCACTCAAATTGTCAATGGTGGGCCATGTTTCCTGCCATTGGACATTGGGAAACTGATTGTAATACATCCGCATATCATTATAAGGCTGGCCCGCCGGAATCATGCCCCCTTGCTGGATCATCCACCCATGTTGGTGTGATTGTATGTCAATGTGTTTCACAACTGCTCATAAGTGACATGCACCTGGCGAGCTGCACTTTACGCAAGACTTCAAGGTTTGTTTGCCTACCTTGCTTCAGGCAGCACTCGCAGTCATCAGCACTGTAGAGAGCACCACATCACTTTTAGGGGGGCTTATGGGCAGGTCTCTACCTACCATACCAGCCATAAGGCGGGGGTGGCTTTGTACGGCTGTAGGGCTGGGGCTTGCTTGGGAAAGGGGGAGAATTAGCCTCAGGCAAGGGAAGAGGCTGCAGGGTGAGGGCTGTCCCAGGGAAGCAGGGTTTCCCAGGGTGTGTGTGGGGCACATGTTGATCTGAGCAAATGGCCTCAAGGTGGTAAGGGCTGAGGAGGAAGTCTCCAGAAGAGATGAGGCCAGATGGAGATGTAAGGGTGTGTGTGAGCAGTGAGTGGTGATATCCCGGCAGGAGAGAAACAGAATTAAAGTTTCGAGTCTGTATGACTTCTTCAGAGTCATAGAGGGTATATGGAGTTAGGTTGCGGATCACATATGAACGCATTGAATGGGTGAACAGGCTAGAGGGGCTAAATGGCCTCCTCCTATTCCTAAGTTACTGAGGGAAGCTAGGGTGGAGGTAGCAGAAGCTCTGATTACAATCTTCCAATCCTCATGTATAGGACTGAATAGGAGGATTGCCTGTCCAAAAAAGAGAAGAATAAACCTGCAATATCAAAAGCCAGACTGCACCTCTCAAAGGCAAGGTGCCTTTGCAGCTTGCTGTAGCAAGGGCTGAAACTGCATAGGCAACATTGGAAGATCTTCAGGAAGGACCTGAAACAGTGCAACAGGCAAGAGAGTGTACCCCCAGGGTTTTGGTTGGCATAATGGAGTCCCTGATGCAGGAGATGGACCAGAGGATAGAGGTTCTATTCCCTCATGAGGCCAGAAGACCCTTCAGATAAGGAATTAGAAGGCAGTAAGAGTAGATGGCTGTGGCAGTTATGCCACCAATCTACTGCCAATGACTTGGATGCAGTGCCGCAAGGAGCTTAACGACCTTGCACGAGTGATAAAGGTCATGAAATGCATTCTTCCATGTCAAATACTACCAACTTCACCATTAGCCTCACACACTGCTGCACATTGAGGATACCCTCCACCATGTTATATGGGATAGATTTCGAACAAATCTAGCAACTCAAGACTGGGCATCCATGAGACTCTGTGGGCCATCAGCAGCAGCAGGATTGTACTCGGACACAATCTGTAACCTCATGGCCTGGCATATCCCCCACTCTACCATTACCATCAAGCCAAGGGATCATACCTGGTTCAATTAACAGTGCAGGAGGGCATGCCAGGAGCAACACCAGGCATACCTAAAAATGAGGCGTCAACCTGGTGAAGCTATAACACAGTACTACTTGCAGGCCAACAGCATAAGCAGCAACTGATAGACAGGGCTAAGCAATCCCACAACCAACGGATCAGATCTAAGCTCTGCAGTCCTGCAGTAGCCAGTCGTGAATGGTGGTGGATAATTAAACAACTCACTGAAAGAAGAGGCTTCACAAATATCCCCATCCTCAATGATGGAGAAGCCCAGAATATCAGTACAAAAGATAAGGCAGAAGCACTTGCTACAATCTTCAGCCAGAAGTGCCGAGTGGATGATTCATCTCAGCCTCCTCCGGAGGACCCCAGCATCACAGATGCCAGTCTTCAGCCAATTCGATTCACTTCATGTGATATCAAGAAATGGCTGAAGGCACTGGATACTGGGTATGGGTCATGACAACATTCTGGCAATAGTACTGAAGACTTGTGCTCCAGAACTTGCCACACCCCTAGCCAAGCTGTTCCAGTACAGCTACAACACTGGCATCTACCTGGCTATGTGGAAAATTGCCCAGGTATGTCCTGTACACAAAAAGCAGGACAAACCCAACCCGGCCAATTACTGCCCCATCAGTCTACTCTCAATCATCAATAAAGTAATGGAAGGGATCATCAGCAGTGCTATCAAGCAGTACTTGCTTAACAATAACCTGTTCACTGACACCCAGTTTGGGTTCTGCCAGGGCCACTCAGCTCCTGACCTCATTACAGCCTTGGTTCAAACGTGGACAAAAGAGCTGAACTCCCGAGGTGAGGTGAGAGTGACTCCCTTGGCATCAAGGCAGCATTTGACTGAGTGTGGCAACAAGGAGCCCTAGCAAAACTAGAGTCAATGGGAATCAGGGGAAAAACTCTCCTCTGGTCGGAGTCATATCTAGCACAAAGGAAGATGGTTGTGGTTGTTGGAGGTCAGTCACTCAGCTCCAGGACATCACTACAGGAGTTCCTAAGGATAGTGTTCTCGGCCCAAACATCTTCAGCTGCTTCAATAATGACCTTCCTTCCATCATAAGGTCAGGAGTGGAGATATTCAGCACCATTCACGGCTCCTCAGATACTGAAACAGTCCATGTCCAAATGCAGCAAAACCTGGACAAAACCCAGTCTTGGGCTGACAAGTGACAAGTAACAATCGCGCCACGCAAGTGTCAGGTAATGACCATCTCTAACAGGAGATAACGCAACCATTGCCCCTTGATGTTCAATGGCATTACCATCACTGAATCCCCCACTATCAACATCCCGGGCATTACCATTGACCAGAAACTGAACTGGACTAGCCATATAAATACTGTGGCTACAAGGGCAGAGGCTAGGAATCATGCAATGAGTAACTCACCTCCTGAGTCCCCAAAGCCTGTCCACCATCTACAAGGCACAAGTCTGGAGCGTGATGGAATGCTCCCCACTTGCCTGGATGAGTGCAGCTCCCACAACACTCAGGAAGCTCGACACCATTTAGGCCAAAGTAGCCTGCTTGATTGGCACCCCTTCCACAAACGTTCAGTCACTTCACCACCAATGCAAGTAGCAGCAGTGTGTACCATCTACAAGATGCACTGCAGGAATTCACCAAGGCTCCTTTGACAGCACTTTCCAAACCCAGAACCACTACCACCTAGAAGGACAAGGACAGCAGATAGATAAGAACACCACCATCTGGAAGTTCCCTTCCAAGTCACTCACCATCCTGACATGGAAATATATCACCATTCCTTCACTGATGCTGGGCCAAAATCCTGCAACTCCCTCCCTAACAGCACTGTGGGTGTACCTACACCACATGGACTGCAGCAGTTCAAGAAGGCAGCTCACCACCACCTTCTCAAGGGCAACTAGGAATGGGCAATAAATGTTGGCCCAGCCAGCGACTCCCATATCCCATGGATGAATTTTTTTAAAAATCACTGAAACCGCTGTTGCTAATGGAGCTAATGATGCAACCAGTTTGTCTCAGTAACACAAACAATTTCTTTAACGAAATTAAAGAGTGAATTGATGAAGATAGTGTAGTAGGTGTAAATATGAACTTTCAAAAGGCATTTGATAATGCTGATTCAGAAATTAAAAGCACATGGTATAGGAATAGTGGTAACTTGGATATGAAATAGGCTGAGGGCAGAGAATAGTCGTGGTTTTCAGACTGAAAAGAAGCATGCAGCGAGTCCCCCAGGGTCAGTAATTGAATTGTTGCTTTTCTTGTTACAGATAAAGGAACTAGACTTGAGCACTGAAACAAAAACAAAAATAGCTGGAAAAGCTCAGCAGGTCTGACAGCATCTGCAGAGAGGAATACGTTAACATTTCGAGTCTGTATCAGAACTGTTCATCAGAGCTTCATCAGTTCTGATGCAGAGTCATACGGACTCGAAACTTTAACTGTATTCCTCTCCGCAGATGCTGTCAGACCTGCTGAGTTTTTCCAGTTATTTTTGTTTTTGTTTCAGATTTCTAGCATCCGCAGTATTTTGCTTTTAGACTTGGGCACTGGGAGTTTGTGAAAGATGCCAAACTTGGCAACATGGTAAATGGTGAAAAGAAGGAAAGACTTGAATTTATAAAATATTTTCACAACCACTGGGCACCTCAAAGCCTTTTACACTCATTGAAGTACTTTTGAAGTAGAGTCACTGCAAGAAATGTTAGCCAATTTGTGCACAGCAAGCTACAAACAGCAATGTGATATGACCAGAAGTTCTTTTTTTATGATGTTGGTTTAGGGTTAATATTGGGCAGCACACCAGGGATAACTCCCCTGCTCTTCTTCAAAATAGTGCCATGGGACCTTTTACAGCCACCTGAGCAGGCAGATGGGCATCAGTTTAATGCCTCATCTGAAGGATGCTGGAGTGTCAGCATGGATTTTTGTGCTCAAGTCCTTGAGTGGACTTGAACCAGAGCCTTGTGACCAGGAGCTGTGAGTGCTACTAACTGTACTACAGCTGAAATGTCAAATAATGAGCATCCTGTTCATTAGCAGGTTTCGGAAGGACATAGACAGACTGGCGAAGTGGGCAAATACATGCAGATACAATTTAATGCAGATACATGTGAAGTGAAGTATTATTGAAGGAACACCTTGGAGATGCAATATAAAGTAAATGGTATTATTGGGACAGGGGAGCAAAGCAGAAAGAGTTAAGGTGGTGTTTTATAGGGCCTGTAAGAGTGGGAAACCTGGCAGGCAGAGTGACTCAATTAACTGGAGTCAAAATTTCAGTTTCCCACCTGTGGATTGAGTCAGATATTAAGTCAGCAGCATGGCGGCAATGGATCCATCCCATGATGGGTTCCTACTTTAATACACCTGGATGCCATGAATACTCATTGTATAAAGACTTTTTGTAACTATGTCCTACCTTCAAGATTAAATCAAAAGCACATGGGAATCTCGTGGCACCCTGTTCGCATTTGTTTAAAGGTGGCGTACAACAGTCAGCTTTGTGTAGTTGTGCCTGGGGTCAGCAGTTTTCCTTGATGAACTCTGTGACACAGGGAGGGGAGCAGGAGAATAGCAATTTGCATGGGGCCTCATGAGCAGAAAGGGCAAGTCAGGGGTGAGTGGGGTGAGTGGGTTGGGGGGTTGGATGGGATGTGACTGTGGTGTGGGGTCTGGAGCATGGAGGAGTGCAAACGAGATCCAAGAGAGGACAGAGGATGGGGTCAGGAGCAGGATGAGAGGATGTAACAAAGGAGGGCTCTTGCCAGTTAACAGCTTAGGCTGCAATTCCAGCAACAGGCAGCACCAAAAGGGGAGGCAGGTCAGGGTGCAGCCATCCAGGGAAGGCATTATGGAACAAAAGCAGAAAATGCTGGAAAAACTCAGCAGGTCTAGCAACATCTACGGAGAGAGAAACAGAGCTAACGTTTCAAGTCCGTATGACTCTTCTTCATATGGACTTGAAACATTAACTCTGTTTCTCTCTCAATAGATGCTGCTAGGCCTGCTGAGTTTTTCCAGCATTGCCTATTTTTGTTTCAGATTTCCAGCATCCGCAGTATTTTCCTTTTATTAAGGCATTATGGAAGATGGATACTGGTACATCACCATGTTCCCAGGACAAGAACTAAGTATCTGCGGATCATGGAGAGGCAATACTAGAGATGACTAAGGCTGTCTTGGAAAGTGATCACTAAAATATTTGGGATTGTGCAGCAAGAACTACAGCCACGTGGATTTGGCAGGAACCCCATGACAGTGGCCCTCAAGGTGACTGCACTGCTCAATTTTTTCACCGCCAGTGCATTTCAGGGCCCCATGTGGCCTATCACAGACTGCCACATACAGGCGCACAAAGGAGGTGACCAGTGCCCTCTTCTGTCATGTGAATGAATTCATCAATTACTCCACAGTAGACGTCAGCCAGGCAACACGGGCATTGAGCTTCATGGCCATTGCACATTTTCCTAGAGTGTAACCGGTCACCTACTGCATTCAAGTAGCTATTAGCACTCCCTAGGACCAGCTAGCGGCATTTGTGAATCACAAGTGCTTTCACCCTTTGAATATGCGACTGCTCTGTGATCACAGGCAAAGATACGTGCATGTCTGTGCTCGTTTCCAGGGAGCTTTCGTGACTCATATATTTTGTGTAACTCTCAGTCCCCAGAGCTTTTTGAGGCCCCAGCCCAGGAAGACGGGGAGATCCATCAATGAATACCTGCCCTTGCCACATAATCACACATCTCCAGTGCATGCCGCTGGCACTTTAAATTTTAATTAGAGCCGCATGGGTGCCAGCTCCCAACACGAGAGTGGAAATGCTGCCCACTTCTGGTTTCATCGTCAGGAGTGGCATGCCACAGGTAAAATACCACCCATGGGGTTCACATTCACAAAACACCACCACCTGGAAGTTCCCCTCCAAGCCACTCACCATCTTGACTTGGAAATATATCAGCCGTTCCTTCACTGTTGCTGGGTCAAAATCCTGGAACTCCCTTCCTAACAGCACTGTGGGTGTACCTACACTACATGGGACTGCAGCAGTTCAAGAAGGCAGCTCACCAACACTTCTCAAGGACAATTAGGGATGGACATTAAATGCTGACCCAGCCAGCGAAGCCCACGTCCCATGGAAATTTTGAAGGTGACATGAGAACTTGATAGGCGATTAAGAAATGTCTATGTGTACTTGGCCTTGTAAACAGGAGCATTAAATAAAAAAACAAACTTTTAAGAGTCTGGTTAGGTTTCAGCTGGAGTTATGTGTTGAATTCTGGGCACTACATTTTTAGGAAGGATACCATGGCCTTGGAGAGAGGAGGTTTACCAGTATGATAACAGGAATGAGGGGCTTCAGTTATGTGGGAAGACTGGCAAAGCTAGGGTTGTTTTCCTTGCAGTAGAGAAAGTTAAGGGGAAATCCAGTAAGTTATTCAAAATTGTGAGGGGTTTTGACAGAACAAGTAGGGAGAAACCATTCCTCTGGCTAGTGGGTTGATAGGATGTCACAGATTTAAAATAATTTGCAGAAGACCTAGAGGAGAAATTAGGAGTTTTTTTGCAAAGGGTTGTTATTATCTGAAAAACATAACATGAAAGGGCAGCAGAAGTAGATTCCATAAGAAGCCATTAGAACATCTAATTGAAGAGGTTCGAATTAGCAGGGATACGGGGAAAAGCTGGAATATGGGAAAAAATTGGACAGCTCTTTCAAAGAACTAGCACATTAGACCAAATGCCTCTCTATGTGCTGTAAAATTCTGATTTTATAGGCTAAATTTTAGGTGGGGGGTGGGGTTGGCTGGGGTAGGCAAGCTACAAGCCTGGCGCCACTGCCATCGTGTCCGATTTTGCACCACCACCTGCCATTCAACCCCTGGGAGCAAGCATAAAATTACAGCCTGCAATTCCACAAATGAGAAAATCTTACACAGTGAAAAACATTCACATATTGAAAAGGATTCCTGAGAATATTCAACATTAATGAGATAATTACATGTACAGTAAATAAGGTTGATGAGCTGCAGGCACCAGTTGCCAGATGTGACAATGATATGCTGTTAATAACAGAGACTTGACTCAAAGAAGCTGAATACTGGGAAACTCCTGGCCTAAAGTTATTCAGGAAAGATAGAGGAGAATAGAGAGTGTGTGGCAATATTGATCAAAGAAGCTATTACAGTTGAGGGATGATGATGGATCTATCTGTTTAGAATTAAGGATCAACAGAGGAGCTATTACTACTGGATATTTGCTAAGGACACCAAACTGTGGGAAGAAGGAAGAGGAAGAAACTTTCAATCAAACAACAGAACTACAGAGTAGTGACAATGTGACACTTCAATTATCCTAATATAAACTGGGATAGTAGCAGCATAATACAGATATAGCAGGTGATTAGGAAGGCCATTGGAATGTTGGTGTTTATTGCAAGAGGAATGGAATATAAAATTAGGGGAGATTTACTGCAGCTGTACAGGGGCTTGGTGAGAGCACATTTAGAGTACTGTATACAGTTTTGGTGATCTTATTTAAAAAATATACAATTGCTTTGGAAACTGAACTCATTCCTGGGATGAATGGGTTGTCTAATGAAGGAAGGTTGAACAGGTTAGGCCTATAACAATTGGAACTTAGAAGATTGAGAGGTGGTCTTATTGAAACATAGACGATCCTGAGGCCAATGGATAGAATGGATACCCAGAGGATGATTCCTCTTATGGGGAGACTAAAATAGGGGACATAGCTTAGAAATAAGAGAACTCCCTTTTAAGACAGAGATGAGGAGGAACTTTATCTCCCAAAGGATTGTTGGTGTGTAGAGTTCTCTTCCTCAAAAAGTAGTGGAGGTGAATCACTGACTTTATTTAGGGTAGAGTTAGACATTTCTTTGTTCGACAAGGGAGTCAAGGGTTATGGGGAGCAGACGGGAAACTGGAGCTGAGACCACAACCGGATCAGCCATGATCTTATTGAATGGTGGTGCAGGCTCGGATGGTCAAGTGACCTCCTCCTGCTCCTATGTTCCTATGTAATAGGTAAAGAGGGGAAGGAAATCCTGAAATGCAAAGAAAATTTTCGTGGAGAGAGTTTTCACCCCTTTGGGGGGATTGTGCAGGGATGGGCGTGGGCAGGTGCGGACCCGATTGGCACCCCACCCCCAATCAGGTCTGTGCTGCCATCTTACATGTGTGGGCCAATTAAGGCCTGCCCTGCATGACGTGTGCCTGGAAGCGCTGTGCGCTCTCTGTGCAGGTGGGGGGTGGGCAGGGGGGTCCCTGAGTCGGGAGTGTGCACAGAAATCTCCCTGAGGCACAGGGAGATAAGTTTTAAGTTTAAAAAATTTTAATAAAGACAAAAAAAAATTTAAGACGTCCCGTCATGTGACAGTGTCACATGAGCTGGGACATGTCAATGAACTTTAATGAAAAAATTTATTTAATTTATAAACGCTTCATGAAACCTCATCCCACCCATGGATGAGGTTCCATGAAAAATGTGAAGGCCGCTTGGGCTCTTTGCCTGCCTGCCAACCTTAAGGTTGGTCCAGCAGCTTTCTCAGTAGGGTTAATTAGTTAATTAATGGCCTTTACAGGCCTTTGACAGTTCAGCGGGTGCACAGCTGACTCGGCTACACGCCTGCCGAACTGAAAATCTAAATGACGCACAGTGACGTCAGGACACACGCCCGACATCACCCCACATCATTTTATGCCTTGGCGAGCGGGCCCCATCCTGCTCGCCGAGCCAAAAATTCTCCCCTTTGATTAACATGTTTCCAGCCTAAAGAGGAAGGAAACAGAACTGGATCCAGTTTTGGGAATTGAATGGAGCAAGTGGACCATGTTTCAGTGGGGGTGCATTTTGGGTAACAATTTTCAGAATATCATCAGGTTTCAAATAGTTATGGAAAAGGACATCGTGATTAAAAATAACTGGAGGAGGGCTAATTTTGGTGGGTACAAAAGGCATCTGGCGGTGATGGATTGGAATCAAAATGTGGAAAAATTGTAATTGATACATTTCCATGAAGGAAGAAAGAAAGGCATCCAATGCTAGAGCTCCCGAATATGTAGGCCAAAAAATTTGGTTGTGTAGCATCTATATTTTTGGCTTTGCTGGTGCAGTTTTGGATCCAAAATAATGTCTGCACTGTGTGCATACTTCTGGCGTGGGCAGCACCAGACATAATTTTGGGTAGGTTGTAGCATTGGCTTAGGAGTGTACACTGGAAATATGCAGAGTAGGCAGATCGTGACTTCAGTCAATTTGTGTGACACTGATATATCACCAATGATGCCATTTTGAACTCAACACCCCAGCTAATGCCCTCTTAATTTTACACATATGAACATATATTCAGCATTAGAAAGGACCCCCCACCAATGCTAATTAAAGGGATCATCAACTACTTTCAGGTTAGTTGCTAACTTATTTCTATTGCTGTTGAGTTAGTTAAAATTTTGGAGATTTATACTGCTGAATCTGAACAATGAGAGGTAATCTCATTGAACCAAATGAGATTCTGAAGGGTAGACACTGAGTGGCTGTTTCTGCTGTTTGGGGAATCTAAAACACAGGGGCACAACCTCAGAATAGGGGGTGCTTATTCAGGACTGAGATGATGAGAAATTTTTTCATTCAAAGGATTGTGAATCTTTGGAATTCTCAACCCAGAGGGTTGTGGATGCTCCATTTCCTGAATACATTTCAGGCTGGGATGGACAGATTTTTGATCTTTCAGGGAATTGAGGGATATGGGGAGCAGGTGAGAAAGTGGAGTTTGTTTTTATTCATTTATGGGATGTGGGCTTCACTGGTTAGGCCAACATTTATTGCCTATCCCTAATTGCCCTCGAGCAGGTAAAGCCTAAGATCATCCATGATTGTATTGAATGGCGAAGCTGGCCTGATGGGCTGTGTGGTCTACTCCTCCTATTTCTTATGTTGTCATGGATATCTGATAAGCATTCTGACAATTTAAAGGCAGTGGAGGAAGGGATCAAGAGAGGTGGTGGTGAGGTAGAGCTGGATGCCATCAGCGTACAATTGGAAATGTTTTTGGATAATGTCACTGGGGCAGCATGTAGATGAGAAATAGGAGGGTGCAATGTATAGATCCTTGGGGGACACCAGAGGTAACAGTGCAGGAGTGGGAAGAGAAAGCATTGATGGCAATTCTACTGTTCACCCTTTGAGGCAAAGATGACCATGTTCATCATCTGGGGTGTTTGGTAGGGCTCCAGTGGGTATGTAGGTCTGATGGGTATGTATATTCATTCTCTGGGGTGTTTGGTAGGGCTCCATTGGGTATGTGGGTGATTGCTGAGGCCGATCTGCACCTGGAAGGTTCTGCTGCAAATAGGACAAATACCGCAGACACTTGAGTTTGGACGAGTTGCTGACTAGATAAATAAAAATGGAACCAGGTGAAAGCAGGCTTTCAGCAGGTACAAGGGAAGCAAATCAGTGGAATACAGAAGGCGCAGGGTAGAGCTTAAGAAAGCAATTAGGAGAGCAAAGAGGGAATATGAGAAAGCTCTTGCTGGTAAAAGTAGGGAAAATCCCAAGATATTCTATAAGTATATCAATGGGAAGAGGATAACCAGGGAAAGAGTAGGGCCCATAAGGGACCAAGGGGGCAATCTATGGGTGGAGCCAGAGGACATCGCTAGAGTGTTGAATGAATACTTCACATCCATCTTCACCCAAGAGAATGAGGATGAAGGTATGGAACTCGGGGAGAGAGACTGCGAGGTTCTTAAGCAAATTGATATAGAGAGTGACAAGGTATTGGAGGTGTTGGCAGGCTTAAAAATGGACAAATCTCCAGGTCCGGATGATTTGTGTCCCAGACTGCTGAGGGAGGCAAGGGAGAAGATCGCAAGGGCTCTGACCCAAATTCTTAATTCCTCTCTGGCCACAGGGGAGATGCCAGAGGACTGGAGAACAGCTAATGTGGTTCTGCTATTTAAGAAGGGTTATAGAGATAAGCCAGGGAACTACAGGCCAGTGAGTCTCATGTCAGTGGTAGGGAAACTATTGGAGAAAATTCTGAAGGAGAGAATCTTTCTCCACTTGGAAAGGCAAGGTTTGATCAGGGATAGTCAGCATGGCTTTGTCAGAGGGAGGTCATGCCTAACAAATGTGATTGAATATTTTGAGGAGGTGACCAGGTGTGTAGATGAGGGTAGTGCAGTTGATGTAGTTTATCTGGATTTCAGCAAAGCCTTTGACAAAGTCCCACATGGGAGATTTATAAAGAAGGCAAATGCACATGGGATACAGGGTAATTTGATGAGATGGATTCAAAATTGGCTTAGTTGTAGGAGACAGAGGGTGATGACAAATGGATGCTTTAGTGACTGGAAGCCAGTGTACAGTGGCGTACCACATGGATCTGTGCTGGGTCCCCTATTATTTGTCATTTATATAAATGACATAGATGACCATGTGGGGGGGAGGATTACTAAGTTTGCGGATGACACAAAGATTGGCCGGGTGGTTAACAGTGAGGTTGTGTGTCTTGGGCTACAGGAAGATATAGACGGGATGGTCAAATGGGCAGATAAGTGGCAGATGGAATTTAACCCTGGAAAGCGTGAGGTGATACCCTTTGGAAGGAGTAATTTGACAAGGAAGTATTCAATGAAGGGCATGACACTAGGAAGTTCTGAGGAACAAAGGGACCTTGGCATGTGTGTCCATAGATCTCTGAAGGCAGAGGGGCATGTTAGTGGGGTGGTGAAAAAGGCATATAGGACATTTGCCTTTATCAATCAAGGCATAGATTACAAAGGTAGGGAGGTCATGTTGGAGTTGTATAGAACCTTGGTGAGGCCACAGCTGGAGTACTGTGTGCAGTTTTGGTAGCCCCATTATAGGAAGGATGTGATTGCACTGGAGGGGCTGCAGAGGAGATTCACCAGAATGTTGCCTGGGATAAAACATTTATGTTATTAAGAGAGGTTGGATTGACTTGGGTTGTTTTTGTTGGAGCAGAGAAGACTGAGGGGCGACCTGATCGAGTTGTACAAGATTATGAAGGTCATGGAGAGGGTGGATAGGGAGCAGCTGTTCCCCTTAGTTGAAGGGTCAGTCATGATGGGACACAGGTTCAAAGTGAGGGGCAGGAGGTTTAGGGGGGATGTGAGGAAAAACTTTGTTTACCCAGAGGGTGGTGACAGTCTGGAATGCACTGCCTGGGAAGATAGTGGAGGCGGGTTGCCTCACATCCTTTAAAAAGTATCTGGATGAGCACTTGGCACATCATAAAATTCATGGCAATGGGCCAAGTGCTGGTAAGTGGGATTAGGTCGGTAGGTCAGGTGTTTCTCATGTGTTGGTACAGACCCAATGTGCCGAAGGGCCTGCTCTGCACTGTGATTCTGTGTGATCAACCAACCAGACGACAGAATGCTAGAATCCAGTATTAAAGAGGTAGTAGCAGGACATTTAGGAAATCATAATATAATCAGCAGAGTCACACGGCTTTGTGAAAGAGAAATAGTGTTTGGTAAGTTTATTAGAGTTCTGAAGTTCTCTGAGGATGTAAGAAGGAGGGTAGATAAAGGGGAATCAGTAGATGTAGTGTATTTGGATTTCCAAAAGGCATTTGATAAGGTACCACATAAAAGGTTACTGTACAAGAGAAGAGCTTATAGTGTTGGAGGTGATATATTAGCATGGATAGAGCCAAATTTGAAGATCTGAATATAGGTAGGAAAATAAGTCGTGAGGATGCTAGAGTCCACAAAGGGATATAGATAAGTTAAATGAATGGGCAAAAATTTGGCAGTTGGGGTTTAATGCGAAAATGTGAGTGGTATCCTTTGGCTTGAATCTTCTCGTCTCTTAGCTATCTCCTTATTGAATGGCGGAGCAGATTCAATGGGCCAGTGGTTTTCTCCTGCTCCTAATTCTTATGATCTTAAGAATAGAAAAGCAGAATATTATTTAAATGGGGAGAGACTGAAGAATGTTGTGATATAGAGGGATCTGGGTGTCCTTGGATATGAATCTCAAAAAGTCAGTGTGCAGGTACAGCCAACAGTTAACAAGGCAAAACAGAAAGCAGTGGCACAGTGGTAATGTTATAGGACTGGTAATCCAGAGGGCCCAGGCTAATGCTCTAGGAACATGTTTTCAAATCTTACCACGGCAGCTGGTGGAATTTAAGTTCAATTAATAAATCTGGAATTAAAAGTTATTCTAATAATGACCACGAAACCATTGTCAATTGTTGTAAAACTCCACCTGGTTCATTCATGTCCCTTGGGAAGAGAATCTGCCATCCTTACTTGGGCTGGCCTACATGTGACTCCAGACCCACAGCAATATGGTTGACTCTTAACTGCCCTCTGAAATGGCCTAGAAAGCCACTCAGTTCCACTAGGAAGTCTAAAAGGAATGGAATTGGATGGACCACCCGGCATCAACATAGGCACCAGAAATGACAACAGCAAACCCAGCCCTATCAGCCCTGCTATGTCCTCCTTACTAACACCTGGGGTCTTGTGCTAAAAGATTTGGAGAGCTGCCCACAGACTAGTCAAGTAACAGGCTCATGATACCGTCATCACCATCCCTGGGTATGTCCTGTCTCACCAACAGGACAAACCTACTAGTGCTGTAAGGTTTGTCTGGCGTCCCATGAAGGAGGTCTGGAGGCTTGTATAGTTGAACATTAAAGTATTCATTAACTATATACACATCTCCAAGATAGAGCCCTGACTAGGTACATCTCTATGCTGACTACAACTGTACTCGGTCCACTATCTCTACATCCATAATGTGTTTCCCCAGTCCCATACTAACTCTTACTCACCAGAACACCCTTATACTACAGCACCCTCCAAGTCTTTACCCAACATATTTACAGTATAATCTTTCTTTGCGTGCTCCCCTTCTCCTCCCTCAAGTCTGACTTTACAAATTCAGACAGTCTGGAGGCTTTGCAATTCTTCCAGATCTTGTTCTTGTCACATTCAGAGTACTGGTAGTCTCAGTTGCTTTGAGGAGATTTTGTTGGTTTGAAGTTAAAATAGTATTCAATGTTTCTGGTATGCTTTTGGCGTTCCTTAGAGTTGTGTTTCTCTTTATCGACAACTCGTCTGCTTTGTTCAGACACCATGGGTTTGTCCCGTTCCTCCCAAAGGAAATGTTCCGTCTGCTCCTTCATAGACTGGACTCGGGTTTTCTTTTCCCCTGCCATGTTCTTACAGCAAGCTGACGTTTGAAAAAAAAAATAACATTCATTTCCACTTTTTTAACCTAAATATTTGTTATTTTTTTCCCCAATTCTTTTTCAAGCTTATGAATCTTTCATTCAGCTCAGCAACTACTCTGGGGAGTTTAGTTGTCTTTGTTTCAGAATCATCTGCAGAATCCTTATACAAGATTAACAACTTCACCTGGGCATTCAATTCCCTTTTGGAATCTTTCCATGGTCACTCACTGCTCCTTAGACTTTTCAATTCACACATTAGATCCTCAATCACTTTCTTTGAATTTTCCTTTTCTGCTTTTATAGTCTGGGTTTGCTCTTCCATACTGCACATCTTATGTTCATGTTTTCATGTTCTTCAGACTGGACTGAAGTTCCAGAATTTCAGCAGTTTTAGTCGTCAATTCTGCTTTCAACCAACTGTTCTGATTCAGTAATTCCTTTTCTTGTTCCAGGCATTTTTCATGATACTTAATAGATATAGCTGATACTTGAAGCCAATGGCGTAGTGGTATGGTCGCTAGACTCGTAATCCACTGGGGACCTGGGTTCAAATCCTGCCACAGCAGATAATGGAATTTGAATTGAATAAAAATATGGAATTAAAAAGTCTAACGATGACTGTGAATTCATTGTTGTAAAAACCCCTCTAGTTCACTAATGTTCTTTTAGGGAAGGAAATCTGCCATCCCCATCCTTACCTAGTCTGGTTTACATGTGACTCCAGACCCACAACAATGTGGTTGATTCTTAAAATGCCCTCTGAACAAGGGCAATTAGGGATGGGCAATAAACGTTGGCCGAGCCAGCAACGCCAACATCCTATGAACAAAAAAAACTTCACATTTTTCATTAACAAATTCATCTTCCGTACCTGAAAGTTGGTTCTGTATACCGAACAGTTTTTCCCTTAGCAGAGCCTAATTCCTGTGTTCTATCTTTCAAGCTCATCTTTAATTTTACTTCTGTCAGTTGTTTCTGAGGCTCTTCACATTCCTTTGAGAGAATTTCTACTTTCTCTTGTAACTGTTCAACTTTTTCTTGACATTCTGGGTTCTTGATTTTCAGCGTAAGATTTACATTTGCCGATCTTATTTCTGCCTTTTGTTTCTGTACCTGCAGCAGAGCTTTGTCCTAGTCCTTCATTTTGGTTTCACTGTTGGCCAGGTCTGTCTCTGCAGAACTGAAATAAGTTAAGACCTCATCAGTCGTGCTACTCATGGCTTCAGTATCCATTTGCAGCTTGGAAATCTCCATAGCTTTTCCTTTCAATGCCTCCTCTTTTCCATTCAGCTGGTTCTTTAGCTCTTCGGTCTCCATCCCATTCTCTCAGTTCCTTCGCCTCCGTCGCATCTGTTCCGATGATGCCACTTTCCAAAATAGTTCCTCTGACATGTCTTCCTTCTTCCTTAACTGAGGTTTTCCACCCACAGTGGCTGACTGGGCCCTCAGCCGTGTCCGGCCCATCTCCCACGCATCCGCCCTCACACCTTCCTCTTCCTCCCAGAACCATGATAGGGTCCCCCTTGTCCTCACTTATCACCCCAACAGCCTCTGCATTCAAAGGATCATCCTACGCCATTTCTACCAACTCCAGCATGATGCCACCACCAAACACATCTTCCCTTCACCCACCCTGGCAGCATTCCATAGGGACCGTACCCTCCGGGACACCCTGGTCCACTCCTCCATCACCTCCTACACCTCAACGCCCTCCCACGGCACCTTCCCATGCAACTGCAGAAGGTGCAACACCTGCCCCTTTACTTCCCCCCTCTTCACCATCCAAGGGCCTAAACACTTCTTTCAAGTGAAGCAGCATTTCACTTGCACTTCCTTCAATTTAGTCCACTGCATTCGCTGCTCCCAATGGTCTCCTCTACATTGGAGAGACCAAACGCAGACTGGGTGACCGCTTTGTGGAACACCTTCGGTCTGTCTGCAAGCATGACCCAGACCTCCCTGTCACTTGACCTTTCAACACTCTACCCTTGTCTCACACCCACATGTCCGTCCTTGGCCTGCTGCAATGTTCCAGTGAAGCTCAACGCAAACTGGAGGAACAGCACCTCATCTTCTGATTAGGCACTTTACAGCCTTCCGGACTTAACATTGAGTTCAACAATTTCAGATCATTAACTCTCTCCTCCATCCCCACCCCCTTTCTGTTCCCCTTTTTTCTCATAATTATTATATTTTTTTAAAAATATTTTTCTTTTCCCTCCTATTTCCATTATTATTTTAAAATTTATTTCCATCCATTGTTTTTATCTCCACCTTTTAGCCTATTTTGATCCCTTCCCCCCACCTCACCCCCATGAGGGCTATCTGTCACTTGCTCATCCTGCTTTCTACCCTTAATGTCACCATTAGCACATCCTTTGGCCTATATCACCACCAACACCCCTTTGTCCTTTTGTCTATGACATCTTTGGTAATCTTTCCTTTGCCTCCACCCATCCCTGACCCTCTATCCAGCTCCACCTGTCCCACCCCCCTTATACAGCTTATATTTCTCCTCATTTCTATTTCTCTTCAGCTGTGATGAAGAGTCATTCAGAATGTTAACTCTGTCTTCCTCTCCACAGATGTTGTCAGATGTGCTGAGTTTTTCCAGCTATTTTTGTTTTTGTTTCAGATTTCCAGCATCCGCATTATCTTGCTTTTATCTTTCTTTTTCCTCTTGGCTTCTTTCTGGACTATTGAACATTACTGAGTCTTCTCTGCCAACTGTTTCTTCAGTTTGTTCAGAGTGACACTAAATTTGTTTTGCTTCTTTGTAATTTTATAGAGGTCCTTGTAGCGTCTGAAGGTCTTTCAACAGGTTTTCCTTTTCTTTGCAAAGCTCAATTGCTTCGTATTGAGTTCTGAGTCATTCAACAGAATCCGACTTTGTTCTTCCATCCTGCTGTTCAAGGCAGTCTTCATTTCTTCATGCTGCTGTAGGATTATGTACTCCTTTTGCATTTGATCTTGAAGGACAATTAGCTGTCTTTCAACTGTTTATTTTCTTGTTGACCTCTTCCAAATTCACTCTGTGCTTCAGTGCATTGCTTTATCGCTACTGATTGTTCTAACACAGCTTTTTATAGATGTAGCATTCAACATCTTTTTCAACTCCTTATGTTTTTCAAAGGCCATGTATTGATTCTTGAAAGAGTCTTTCAGGGCAGCGACTTCAATGAGTACCTTTTTTGTCCGCTGTTGAGGAGGTTATTAAGAGGCTTCAAGGTGATTTAGACAGGTTGAGTGAGTGGACAAATACATGGCAGATGCTGTATAATGTGGATATGTGTGAAGTTATCCACTTTGGTAGGAAAAACAAAATGGCAGTGTATTATCTAAATGGTGATAGATTAGGAAATGTTGATGTGCAAAGGGACCTGGGTGTCCTTGTACACCAATCACTGAAAGCAAGCATGCAGGTCCAGCAAGCAGTTAAGAAGTCAAATGGTATGTTGGCCTTCATTGTGAGAGGACTTGAGTACAACATCAAGGATGTCTTAATGCAACTGTACAAGAACTTGGTGAGACCACAGCTGGAGTATTCTGTGCAGTTTTTGTCTCTTTACCTAAGGAAGGATATACTTGTCATAGAGGGTGTGCAGCAAAGGTTCACCAGACTGATTCCTGGGATGGCAGGATTGTCGTATGAGGAGAGATTGGGCTGACTCGGCCTGTGTTCACTGGAGTTTAGAAGAATGAAAGGAGACCTCATTGAAACATATAAAAGTCTGACAGGGATGGACAGACTGGATGCAGGGATGATGTTTCCTCTGACTGGGGGATCTAGAAAAGTGGTCACAGTTTCAGGGTACAGGGTAGACCATTTGGAACTGAGATGAGGAGAAACATCTTCAGACGGTGGTGAACCTGTGGAATTTTATACCACAGAAGGCTGTGAAGGCCAAGTCACTGAATATATTTAAGAAGGAAATAGATAGATTTCTAGACTGTAAAGGCATCAAAGGGTTTGGGAGAACGCGGGAGTATGGTGTTGAGATAGAGGATCAGCCATGATCATACTGAATGTCGGAGCAGGCACGAAGAGCCGAATGACCTACTCCTACTCCTATTTTATATGTTTCAATGTTTCTACCAAGGAGCCCTAACAAAACTGGAGTCAATGGGAATCAGGGGGGAAACTGTCTGATTGGAGTTATACCTAGCACAAAGGACGATGGTTGTGGTTGTTGGAGGTCAATCATCTCAGCTCCAGGGGCTGAATTTTGCTGTTGGCGAGCAGGGGGTGGGGCCCGCTGGCCGACGCAAAAATGATACGGGATGCCCCCCAATGTCATCCCGCCCCATTTAAATTTTCAGGAAAGTGGGGGCACAGTGAAATCAGTTGTCCGCCCGCCGACCTGTCAATGGCCAATTGAGGCTATGACAGGCTAATTAAAACAATTAAAGGACATGCCTGTCCAACCTTAAGGTTGGTGGGCAGGCCAGGGGCCCCAGCAGGCTTCTGAAAAACATGAAACCTCATCCATCAGCAGAATGAGGTTTCATGTAGGGTTTAAAAAAGTTTATTAAAGCTTCAGTGAAATTTATTAACATGTCCCACCTCGTGTGACATTGTTACATGAGGGGGACATGTTAAGAATTTATTTATTTTTCTATTTTTAAAGTTTATACAGCTGTCAGCTATCTCCCTGAGGCAGCACTTAGCCTCAGGGAGCTGCACGCTCTTTCGAGTGCATGCGCGAAAGAGCGCACTCTCGCATCTGGGGAATCCCCTCCCACCCGCAAAGGAAGTGCATAGCACTTCCCGCCAGGGCGGGGCTTAATTGGCCTCCCTACTTAAAATAGCAGTGGGGCCCGCTTCTCCAGTGGGGATTGGCTCCCCGCCCGCCGGAGATTGAGTCAGGCTCGCCCACCCGACAGGCAGAAAATTCTGCTCCAGGAGTTCTTCAGGATAATGTCCTCGGCTCAACCATCTTCAGCTGCTTCATCAAAGACGTTCCTTCCATCATAAGGTCAGAAGTAGGGAAGTTCACTGATGATTGCACAATGTTCAGCACCATTCACAACTCCTCAGATACTGAAGCAGTCCATGTCCAAAGGCAGCTAGACCTGGACAATATCCAGGCTTGGGCTGACAAGTGGCAAGTAACATTTGTGTCACACAAGTGACAGACAATGACCATCTTCAAGAGAGTATCTAACCATTGCCCCTTGACATTCAATGGCATTACCATCGTCGTGTCTCCCATTATCAATATCATGGTGGCTACCATTGACCAGAAACTGAACTGGACTAGCCATATAAATACTGTGGCTACAAAAGCAGGTTAGTGGCTAGGAACCCTGTGGCAAGTAACTCCCCTCCTGACTCCCCAAAGCCTGTCCACCAATTACAAGGCACAAGTCAGGAATGTGATGGTATACTCTCCACTTGCCTGGATGAGTACAGCTCCAACAACATTCAAGAAGCTCGACACCATCCAGGACAAGCAGCCCGCTTGATTGGCACCCCTTCCACAAACATTCACTCCCTCCACCACCGACGCACAGTAGCAGCAGCATGTACCATCTACAAGATGCACTGCAGCAACTCATCAAGGCTCTTTAGACAGCACCTTCCAAACCCACGACCACTACCATCTTGAAGTACAAGGGCAGCAGATAGATTGGAACATCACTACCTGGAAGTTCCCCTCCAAGTCCCTCACCATCCTGACTTGGAAATATATCGCCGTTCCTTCACTGTCACTGGGTCAAAATCCTGGAACTCCCTTCCTAACAGCACTGTGGGTGCTCCTACATCACATGGACTGTAGCGGTTCAAGAAGGCAGCTCACCACCACCTTCTCATGGACAACTAGGGATGCAAAATAAATGCTGGTCTAGTCAGCGAAGCTCATATCCCATGAGTGAATATTAAAATACCCAGTTGGTTTTTTAATGTCACCAGAAGGAAATCTGCCAGCCTAGCTTACATATCATAGTTATTAAGGCACAGGTGTTCATTCAGCCCATTGAGTCCATGCCACTCTCTGTAGAGCAATCCAATCAGTCCCATGCCCATAACCCTGCAAATCTGTTTCCTCCGAATGTTCATCCAATTTTCTTTTGAATTCATTGATCATCTTTGCTTCCATCATCCTCATAGGCAGTGAGTTCCAGACCACTACCTCTCGCTGCATAAAAAGTTCTCCCTTACATTCTCCCCTCCATTTCTTGTCCAAAACCTTGTGTCCCCGTCCTTGTACCATCGGCCAAATGGAACAGCTTTACTTTGTTTACCTTATCCAAACCTGTCAAAGGGCAGGATTTTGAGTTTGGCATGTGGAAGCGGTTGGAGGACATGGGAGCAGCCGGGAAATGGGCCGCCGCCCACGATCGGCTTCCAACCGCGATTTCAAGCTGGCTGGCCAATTAACGGCCAGCCAGTGCGAAAGTCACGCTGAAATGCTCAGCGTTGCCAGGGTGGAGCTGGGAGGAGGGCGAGCGCGGGCATGGCGGAGTGCTCACAGAAAGTTCCCCAAAGGCAGAGAGCTGCCTCAGGGAGCAGAAGAATTCAAATCCAATAATAACAGATTTTAAAATCTGGAAAAAATGACCACACATCAGAAACGGTCACCTGAACATATGGAAGATGAAAATTCTGTGCAAACTTTTTTATTTTGTTAAATTAATATCGGAAACCTCATTCTGTCCTTGGATGAGGTTTCCTCAGAAAGACAAAGGCTGCCTGGCCAATTTGCCCATCCGCCAACCGTAATGTTGGACG
Organism: Carcharodon carcharias; assembly: GCF_017639515.1. Classification (NCBI taxonomy): domain Eukaryota; kingdom Metazoa; phylum Chordata; class Chondrichthyes; order Lamniformes; family Lamnidae; genus Carcharodon; species Carcharodon carcharias. Next base: position 204,069,140 of record NC_054470.1, on the reverse strand, counting down.
GGCAGTGAAAAATCACAGTTGATTAATATCGCTAATGGCCTTAATAGGCCTCTTAATTGTCGCAGGCATACTGCTGGCTCTCGTGCATGCCCGCCAACTGAAATATCGTGCGAGTGCGCAATGATGTTGGGACACTCGCCCGACGTCATCATGTGCTATTTTACGCTCAAGTGCGTTGATCACGTGCTCGCATGCCAACCAAAAAATTCTGCCCTTAATCTTGTGCACCTCTATCAGATCTCCCCTTAATCTCCTTTGCTCCAAGGAGACCAACTCCAAATTCTCCAACCACACCTTGTAACTAAAACCCCCACCCCTGGAATTATTCTGGTAAATCTCTCCTGCACCCTCTTAAGGACCCTCACTTCCTTGAACTCCAGATCCACAGCAATTTGGTTGACTCTTAACTGCCCTCCGAAATGGCCTAGCAAGACACTCAGCTGTGTCAAACTGCTACTAACAAGTTAGCAGGCTTAATTAGGATGGGCAATAAACGCTGGCCTTGCCAATGATGCTCACATCCCAAGAAGGAATTAAAAATGAAGGGCCTTGTTCACAAGTGAATTGGCATTCTGGAGGGAGATGCGTAGAGAGGTGGTGAGAACTGATCCACTGGCAGAGTCCACAGGGTCAGCAGTGAGAGTTGACTTGGACAGGAATATCCCTGAGTGGGATGTTTGATGAGATAGTGAATGCAGCGATTGGAGTTGCTGCTCATAATGAGCCAGTGCTGAGTGCCTTGATGAACCCTTCACAGGATGCCAAGAGAGACAGAAAGGGAAGCTGTAAGCTTATCCAAGAGGGAGCCAAGCCTGAGGCAGCAACATGAGGACAGGAAGGTCAAAGAGTAACAAAGAGTTGGGGTAGGGATTTGGGAGGTAAGGATACATGGGGTTGGGGGATGCAAAAGGAGGCATAATCATCGGAGAGATAGATCTAGGAGGAATAAAGAACAAGAATTGTGAAGAAACGTAGAAATGGAAGTAATGGGTGCAGAACAGCAGGCACGTGGAAAACGCAAGATGCAGAGGTCTGATTATGAAAGTTATTAGGATACATGAAAAATTTAATAATAAATAGGAGATATACATGCACACACACAGGCCACACAGAAATCCACACACACAGAAATAGCACCAAACTCGAACCGAAGCTGATATTTACATTTAACTTTAAGCTTCATACCACATGATCACAGACACCAATTGCATAATTGCTTCATTCAGACAGTTGAAGAAGTCACGGAGTATGACTCCATCTTCTTTCATTTTTCCAATCACAAGCCCAAAGCTCATGGAGAATACGACAAGCCCCAGGGCATTGACTGCATTGACAGAGCCTGGTATTGGGACCATCTCTTCTGTCACCTCCAGTAGAAGATTCATGGCCTGTGAAAAGTTGTTGATCACCGAGTCGGAGATGACAGTTTCATTCTGTGCAATGATTGGCTTAACCTTTCTTATGCCGTAGTTGGTTTTAAACTAAAAGTTAAGCAAAGAACATGGAATGGTCATTCAGGGGGACAAAGACACAAGCCCAAGAACAACATCATAAGCTCAAGAGACACATGAACACCTCCCTCAGAAGTACAGCATGTAATAACAGTTTCACATTACAGGAGCACAGGCCAGGTTCTATTGGCGGTGGAAGGGAGGGGTTTGGAATGTTATTTATAGAATAACAGATTCCTGAAAGTGAGTTACACACTGGAATCTAATTGGGGAATTCAGGGGGTTTTATTGCTGAACAGAGAAATATTGCCAAAACTTTGTCTTGCACTCATCAGGACAAATGCAAGAATGTCAAAGATCACAAGAATTTCTGCTACAGGAGAAAAGGCTGTGTTATCTCCTGTGGTAGGAATTGTGGAGATCATTTGGAACTTGACGTTCTTATGTTTGCTCTGATAACTGCAAGACGAAAAGCTTCAGCGATATGTCTCTCTTTTCAGCAATAGCTGATACCCAGGCGTGAGTTACAGACTGGAATCTAACTGAGGGGTTCGGAGTGGTTTATAAATAGAATATCAGACACCCGGGAGTGAGTGACTGGAATCTAAGCAAGCAGGTTTATATATAGGGTAACAATCTACCTGACAATATTATGGTTGTGCCTACACCACAGACTGCAGTAGTTCAAAAATGGCAGCTCACCTTCGGTGGGGAGAAGGTGGTGTAATGATAAGGTCACTGGACTAGTAATCCAGAGGCCCAGGCTAATAACTTTGGAGATGTGGGTTCGAATGGAATTTAAATTCAATTAATAAATCTGGAATATAAAGCTAGTGTCAGTAATGTTGAAACTATCAGTGATTGTTGTAAAAACCTACTTGAGTCACCAATGTCCTTTAGGAAAGGAAATCTGCCACCTTTACCTGGTCTGGCCTACATGTGATTACAGACCCACAGCAATGTGGTTGATTTCTAACAGCCCCCTGAAAAGGCCTAGCAAGCCATTCAGTTCAAGGGCAATTGGGGATGGGCAACAAATGCTGGCCTTGCCAGTCACATCCCACATCTCATGAAAGAATAAATTTAAAACCCACCACCTGCAAGGGCAATTGGGAATCAGCTAGCCTTGCCAGCAATGCCTAAGTTCCACACAAAACTATATGCTTTTAAAATCAGATATCTATCAGCATAACCCTCTATTTCCTTCCCTTCATATACTTATCTATCTTTCCCTTAAATGAATCCATATCTTCACTTCAGCCATTCTGTGGCAGAGAGTTCCACATTTTGCACTCTATTAGATAAAGAAATTTCTTCTGAATTCACAATTTGATTTCTTGGTGACGATCATATTGATGGCATCTAATTTTGCTCTTCCATACAAGTGGCAACATTCTCTTTATATCTGCTCTATCAAACCTTTCATAACTTTAAAAACAGACAGAACAGATCCATTGTGGTATTCAGTTGGGAGAGAGTGATCCTGGAAGTCCTCAGCATTGACTCCAGAGCCGCTGATGACTCATGGTGTAATCAGAATCAAAGAATCCTCCTGCTGATTATCACCTCCTCACTAAGCCAAAGAATCAGTACACCACTTGGATGAAGCACTGCGGGTATTTTTTAAAAATTCATTGGATGTGGGCGTTACTGGCTAGGCCAGCATTTATTGTCCATTCCTAATTGCCCTTGTTTAAGAGCCAACCATATTACTGTGGGTCTGGAGTCACATGTCGGCCAGAGCAGGTAAGGCTGACAGATTTCCTTCCCTAAAGGACAATAGTGAACCAGATGGGTTTCATGGTCATCATTAGACTTCTAATTCCAAATTTTTATTGAATTCAAATTCCACCATCTGCCGTGGCGGGATTCAAACCTGGGTCCCCAGAACATTACCCTGGGACTCTGGATTGCTAGCCCAGCGACAATATCACTACACCATCTCCTCCCCAAAGCAAGAAACAGAATGTATCCTCAGTAGGAGACTTCAATGTCCATCAAGAGTGACTTGATCAGTAGCATAATGCAAAATTGAGGTGCAGGAACTCAAAGAAAATATGTTGGCCATATCATTTCTAAATCTACTATTACGTTCTTTTCTTACCTATTAATCATTTGAGCCCCCCAAAATCAGTAACGTTGCTTTAAGTGAAAAATATTAATTCTGGTAGGCATTCTATTTTGAACCATGTGGTATTTTGAATCATTAGTCCTTAGCATAGCTAGAATTTCATTATGCATCATTTTACAGTCAAATATCCATTATTTGAAATCCTCGAGGCTGATCGCATTTCGGATTTCAGATAATTTTGGTTTTCGGGACTAGGCCTGCTTACATTACAATAGCCTAAGCCTAGGGTAGCAATAGTCTAAAGTAAATAAAATGGCTAGAAAAGTAAAATGTTTCACTGAATAATAAATACAGGGTACCTGTAATAAGGTCCCAACTGAGGCACCATCTTCGATTCTGCTTGGAGGAGAGGGTTCAGAGTGTTGATATACTCTGCTGGGAGGCATTCTTAAATAGTTCTTCCATCTTCAAATGTCTCATCAACATTGGTTTTCGTTTCATAAGTTTGTCTTTTATTTTATAGATTGACATTGTTTCTTGCTCACTTATAAATGCACGTTGCTTGAGCGCATCTATCAACTTGTCACACATCTCAATATCATCTATGGGCACTTTTTCTACTGGATTCACTATGTCATCCTCTTCATCACTGTTTCTATCATTCACATTTCATGACCCAAATGTTGCCTTTGTCCACCAGCTGAATTAATGATGTTATTTTGAGGTTGGGGGGGTCGCAAAGGGGAAGTAAACAACAAAAACATTGTTCTTCACCAAAAGTTTGACAGGGGGATGTGCTCAACAATTGTCCAGGAGCAAGTTCAGCTACCTGACAATACACAATTTCCTGATTATGCAGGCTCTTTTATTGGCATAATAGTGAACAGGTAATGTCTGAATACTCTTGAAGCTCCTGGAGCATTTGCTCTTCCCACTTTGCTTCTCCTTTTGCAACTGTTTCTTTAACTTGGAGCTCTCTTTAAATTTAGCTCTGGAAGTTCTGGAACCTTTTTCCTGTCCTCCTTGCTGTGTCCTGCTCAGTCACCTGACCTGTAGTTTTGCATTGTTTGGCAGGGTTTGGGCCCTTTAAGGTTTTTCTTCTGCGCATGCACACAGGACTGTTCCCTAGCTGAAGGAATGATAGAAGACAAACTGTGAGCGTGCCGGCCAATTCCTGGCCGGCCAGTTCCTGGCAGGCAAAAAATCTCAGAGGTTGTAGCCTGCCAGGAACTGTAATTTCCATGACAGCGACAGCAAGTTCCTTGGGTTTGGGGGAGCCGAGGGTGCTGTCACTGGATAGAGGTGGTGCCAGAACAGCACTTCAGCACTCTCTGGCATCACTACCAACCGAACTGGAGGAGTCCTGAGGAAGCATCTGTCAAACTGGACCTGCAGCTGGTGAGAACCAACATGGAAGGAAAAACCAAATTGACTTTGTCCTCACCAATTATAGAATGGAATCATAGAATTCAGAAGGAGGTTATTTGGCCCATCGTATCCATGCTGGCTCTCTGCAGAACAATTCACCTAGTCCCACTCCCTTACCCTTTTCCCTGTAGCCCAGCAAAATCTTTTGCTTCAGACAATGATCCAATTCGCTTGTGAATGCCTCAATTGACCCTGCCTCTCCCATACTCTCAGGCAGTGCATTCCAGATCCTAACCACTCATTGGGTGAAAATATTTTTCCTCACGTTGCCAATTTTCTTAAATCTGTGCCCTCTAGTTCTCAATCCTTCTGCCAATGGAAACATTTTTCCCTCTCTACTCTGTCCAGGCCCCTCATGATTTTGAATACCTCCACCAAAACCCTTCCCAACTTTCCCTTCTCCAAGGAGAATAGCCCCAACTTCTCCAATCTAATTATGTAGCGGCAGTTCAGAGCGGCAGTTCAACGTGGCAGCAGAATCTTTAGCATTTCTGAAGCTGCAGAATCCTGTACAGCCTCCTTGTCCCTGAGTTAATTGTCTACAGGAAATTCTTCTCATTAAAGATGAGACTGTCTTGTCTCCATATTCTTCACAGTTCTTCTCATTGCCCATAGTGAAACAACCTCACACAGAGAAGTGTGCCTGTCTTATCACTGCCTGCAGAGAGTAGACAGTCCTCCTGAAATATCATTGGGAAATCATATTTTCCTGACAGTCTTACAGGAATTTGGTTGATTTTTTTCCTTCATCATCTAAGTTCATTGAAATCTTAGATCTTCAGTGCCTTTCCAGACTTTGATACAGCAGTGGATGCTACAGCTCTTTCCCCATGTCCTTCGAGGGTGCATCAAGTTTCTCAGAATGTTCTGAGTTCTTCTCTTCTAGTCCCAGAGGGTCCAACGGTCAATTTTCCTTAGACTTCTTTCTTGGATCAATCTTCATTGAAAAGTCTTTGTGTGGAATCATCCATGCCCGCTGGCATTGGACGTGCTCAGCAGTGTGAATGGACAATATGGTGAGAAGGCCAAAAATCAGTTTCATGACATCATGAAACCAGTTTGTGATCGCCTGCTTAGCCTGTCAATGGCGGGCTGCGTTCCCCACCGTCAGACATCAGGAACCTCATTATAATGATATGCAGATGTATTACAAGGCCAGCCTACCAGAATCATTTCACCATCCCCCCTGCCGTTGGATCATCCGTCCATGTCCGCGTGATTGCACACCGATGCAGAACACGTCCTGACAAGTGTGACGTGCAGAAGGTGGGACTTACCGTCAGGGCCTTGCTCATCATGGACATCCGAGGAGCAGAAGATGCTGGAGCCTGACAGCAATGGCACACTGGAGGAATGTCCATGGCATGCTGGGTGGATTCTCATGGTCTCCCAGGAAGTAGCTCATGGAAGTTGGAAAGTCACTGTTGAGGGTTTGCTCACAACGGATGATGGTCCAGGGGGTGGAGAGGAAGGTCCAGTTGTGTTCGGGAGAGGAAAATGTAGCGGGGGAGTGGGAGAGGAAGGGTTAGGATTGACTGGGAGAAGAAGAGGTGTCAGGATGGTGTGAGATTGGTGGGGCGGAAATGAAGGTGTCACGGGGTAGGGGGAGGGAGTTCAGGCAGAGAGGAGGGGTAACAGGAGAAGATGGTAACTGGGGAGGTAGGTGAAAGGGGTGTGGTGGGAGGGGAGGGGGAGGAGTGCGGCGAGAGGCGTGGGAGTCCATGGGGGGTCGGGGGGGGGGAATTTTGCGGGCTGTGGAGGGGGGAAGGAGGGAGAAAAAGGACTGCGGAGAGAAAAGTGAATCAGTGGGAGTTTGGGGAGGGGAAGGACTGCGGAGAGGAGAAGGAGACTGTGAGGTGGGGGAGGGAGGACAAAGGACTGCGGAGAGGGGAAGGAGTCCATGGGGTCAGGGGAGGAGTGCGGAGAGGGGAGGGAATCCTATGTGGGCAGGGGAGGAGTGCAGAGAGGGAAGGGGGTGCGTGGGGAGGAAGGGGTAAGGGTGGAGGAAGGAGTTGGGAAGGGCAAAGGACTAAGCTGGCGCGGAGTGTAGGCTGAGAGATAAGATGCCCAGGAGAATGTGCATGGGACAGCTCTGATAAGTCCATGACTGCCTCCTGGGGAGCGAACTGAGGGTGGGCATGGAATGAGGAAATGGTGAGAAAGACCGAGGGCAGAGTGAGGTGGTAGGATGGGAGGGCGAGGGTTCAACTGTAGCCGTAGAAGGGATGGTGAGGATGGTTACTGGGGACTCGGAGGCAGACACGGTCCCTGGGTGTGGGAAGGAGGAGGTCGCGAAGGCTAATGTGGATGGGGGTGAGATTTTCAGGAAGGAAGGGAATACACATGTTCACCAGGACATCCCCAAAGGAAAAGGGTTGCCGCTGGTAGGTCACGGAAGGGAGGTGGAAGGTGATGCCAGGAAGGTCAACAGTGATGGGGGGTAAGGAAATGGATGACTGGCAGAGGGGAAAAGACGGGGGAGCTAACGAAAAAGTGAATCCAGACCATGCTGTCCAAATCGAAAGTGAAACGACAGTTGTGGTGGGCGAGATCAGGTGCTGCATGGGAATGTGATCATTGGATGGGTGGAGATGGACAACTGAAAGTAAACCCCAACAGGCAGCAATCGAAATGCTCAGAACATTGAAGTGAAGGATCTGTGTGTGTGGGAGAATGCTTGCAAGAGGCTCCAAAAGGCCCTGCCACACACATACGTCTCCCTCCAGAATCACTCGTTGGCCAGCTGTTTCCTCTGCAGTGAGGGAGGATGAGGCTGAGGGGTCTCAGGCAAAGGGGACTTGGAGGGAGGGGACAGCCTCTGAGATTCCTGAGTGGATGGCCCAGGCCTGTCCAGCTGCCGTTCTTCCTTCCTTCGGGTGCCTGAGGGCCCCAGTCTGACTCCCTGAGGGAAAGGAGCACCTGGAGGGACGTCGAAGAGCCCCGTTTCCCTCTCATGTCGCCGCTGCGGGAACTCAACCATGGCGTCCACAATGGAGTGTGGGTCTGTGTGCATCTCCATGTTCTGCTGGACCAGGGTCTCCATGGCGTACGTCATCCTCCCCATGGAGACCTCCATATGTGCACATGTGGGCACCGCTTCATCAGAGAGCAGGCGGACGCACTCCTCCGACTCGTGTGCCACTCTGTTAAGGGCTTCCAACAGCTCTGCATGATGTTCCCCCACCTTCTGCTGACTCTCCAGGATTAGTTGGAAGGCCAAATCCAGAGGCTCATCAGCTGACTCGGATGTCACAGATGCCTCTTCTCCAGCGGCCCTCCAAATGCCAGGGACCTTGGCTGAACATGCTCCTCCTGAAGCGGACACGTATCCCATGCGGTGACCACCAGATTGTGAACCCGAGCCTGCTCTATGTCCCACTGAGTTGCGTGTCTCTGTGCTGGTGCAGGGTGTGGGTAAGTGCTGTGACAGGCCTTCCAGGCTGCTTATTTCCAGCTCCTTAATGGAGGAGGTGGCCTTTTGGCTAGAGGTGAGGATCTGGATGGAGTTGAGGGACTGGCTGACTGAGGCTGTTGGTCGCTTGGCAGAGCTCCTTGTGAATCAAAATAGAGATAATTAGTGTATGGCAGCAGAGTCAAAAGCAGGAGAGAGAGCACTCAGAATTGTGTTGAGAGAGGGATGATGTGTTCAGGATCCTCAAGAGGGTGTTCACTGCCAATCTCACTGTCGCTGAGGGCACAGTCATTGTTCTCACCAGTCAGCACAATGGCGCACTCCTCAAAGTGAGTGAGAGGCCTAATTTGGGCCACTCCACTCACAGTCTGGGACCTCTTCCTGCTGTTGTGAGCAGGCTTCTCTTGCATGAAAACAGATGGAAAGAGTGTGAGCAGGACACATGGTAATGCATGGAATGTTTGCAGAGTCTTGGATAGAGCACATGAGCTCAAGAGGATATGAGCCTGTTGGAGATGTGAGGGTGTGTGTGAGAGTTCGTGGTGTTGTCACTTGAGATGCGAGATCCGAGTGTATTTAAGACCAAGATAAATAGGTTCTTGATTGGTAAGGGGATCAAAGGTTACGGGGAGAAGGCGGGAGAATGGGGTTGAGAAACTTATCAGCCATGATTGAATGGCGGAGGAGACTCGATGGGCCGAATGGCCTAATTTCTGCTCCTATGTCTTATGGTCTTATGGTCTTATCCCTGTGGATGTGATGGGTTTAAGAGTGTGTGAATTGAGAGTGATGAGAAGAGTTACCCTGATGGAACAGATGAGACCATTCATCCTGTAGCGGCACTGGGTGGCAGTCATCTTTTGCAGGGCATTAGCACTGACCACGGCCTCCCGAGCCAGATTGGTGATGTCCATCCTGCGGCCAGAGTGGGGTAGAGGACATCACAGTGGGCCTCCACTGCGTCCAAAAGCCCTCTTCCATGGCTATATTGAGGGACGTGTCATTGAACCTGGGGGCTGCAGTCTTCTTGCCTTCTAGGGCCATGTATTCTGTGCAGCAGTTGTGGGCTGGAAGCACTGAGAATTGCACGCGCAGCTACATTTTAAATATGGAGCCCGGCGTGATGAAGCAGTGAGGTGATGGCGTGACGGGTGAATGAGAGCCTGCCCGCCATCGAAACAGCGTGTTTCTGGGAATGAATAATTAATGTGGCAGGATTGGGACAATACTGTGTGAAAAGCCACGATTGCAGCCAACGGGTAAAATGTCGTTTTATCTGCCCATTATCACAGTGCAAACCTGGGACGATTCTGTCCTTTGTTGTCCTTGCAGTTCAGTCATCCTGCTCCCAGCAATGTTGCTAAAGTGTTGTTCTATTCTGCAGATAATGATGTATTACCAGATGGGTAGTAGAGGGGGAGGTATAGTAAAAAAGGTTAACAGATGGGTTATGCTAATGCATGACGTGAATGATGATGTATCACTGACAGTCAGTCATGTGCTAGACTCTCTCTCTCCCGGGAGAGAGAGAGAGGTTGGAATCAGGCCCAGGAGCAACGTGCGTACTCTGTAACCTGTTTAGATGTCATACTAATAAGCAAGTGTTAAGCAGATACCAGAGTATGTTTACAGTATGTCTACTAACCAAGTCCCACACTTAGAGTCCAAGGTAGAAGGACCATCTCAGAACATACCTCACTAGTTACATCGTCACAAAAGTAATAAATTCGTCAAACGCTATTTCCCTTTCATAAAAACTTATTCACTTTGTCTGATCATATTCTACTGCATTGTTAAGATCTCTTCAATAATAGATTCCAGCAATTCCCCGATGGCAGATGTCAGGCCTGCAGTTCCCACTTTTCTCTCCCCCTCATTTCTTGAATAGCGGTGTTACATTTGTTAACTTCCAACTCAGAGGGACTGTTCTAGAATCCTGGGAATTTTGGAAAATCATAAACAACATATCCATTCTTTCTGCAAATATTTCTTCTAGAACCCTAGGATATAGGCCATCAAGTTTTGGGAATTTGTTGGCTTTGGGTCACTTATGTTTCTATAATATGTTTCTATGCTGATGTTAAGGAGTCCTGGCAAAGTTAAAGTCAATAGGAGTCGGGGGAAAACTCTCTGCTGGTTGGAGTCATACCAGCACGAAAGAAGATGGTTGTGGTTGTTGAAGGTCAATCATCTCAGCTCCAGGACATCACTGCAGGAGTTCCTCAGGGTAGTGTCCGGGATCCAACCATCTTCAGCTACCTCATCAATGACCTTCCTTCCATCATAAGGTCAGAAATCATCACTGATGATTGCACAATGTTCAGCACTATTCGCGACTTCTCAGATACTGAAACAGTCCATGTCCAAATGCAGCAAGACCTGGCCATTCAGCAACACTCAGGCTTGGGCTGATAGTGAGAAATAACATTCGTGCCACTCAAGTGCCAGGCAATGATCATCTTCAAGGAGAGAATATAACCATCTCTCCTTAACATGCAATGGCATTACCATTGTTGAATTTCTTTTATTCATTCATGGGATGTGGGTATTGCTGGCTAAACTTCTGACAGTCAACACCCTGGGGGTTATCATTGACCATAAACTGAACTGGACTAGCCATATAAATGCTGTGGCTACAAGAGCAGGTCAAAGACTGGGAATTCTACAATGAGTATCTCACCTCCTGTGTCTGCAAAGCCTGTCCATCATCTACAAAGCACAAGTATGGTGTATAACTGTGCTGTATAAATCTATGACTCGAATTCAGGAGTGTGATAGGTGACACTTCTTTTGCCTGGATAAATACGGCTCCAATAAACACTCAAGAAGCTCAATACAATTCACAACAAAGCAGCCTGCTTAATCAGCACCTGATCCACCACCTTCAACATTCACTTCTTCCATAGTGTGTGGCAGCAGTGTGCACTATCTACAAGTTGCACTGCAGTACCTCACCAAGTCTCTTGACAGTACCTTCCAGACCTGTGACTTTTTCCACATGGAAGGATTTTAACTGGATCAACACTAGTAGGTGAAGTTAAAATTAAGACACTGCTGCTTTCTTTGCTGGAGAGAGTTTTATAGACTTAGCTCACAGTCAACACTACTCCAACCCTTCAAAGGCCCAACCATCCCCATTTATACTCTTTTGAGCAACCAGTTAAACACAAATTAACAGATTGGCAAAAGGGTCAAATTAAAAAAATAAGAAGGGTAGTCCATTAAAGGGACATTAACTGAAAACTAAATCTGAAAGGAAACTTACAAATGTAACATTAAAATGTGATTTTGGGGATTGACAATGCACCCCAGCCCCGTGGTGCCCACTGGTCATGGAAGGCCTCAATCATGCTGGTGGACACCACATACTTCCTCTCCAAGGACATCTGGCCATGAACTTAGCTGCAGAAGAGGGACAGGCTGTCAGGCCATTATCCACATTTATATTCTTTCGAAATACACCAATTAACAAAAAAGGGGACAAATTAACAAAATGTCAAATGAGCTAATAAAAGGGGATAACCCCTTAAAGAGACACTGTAACTAAAGACAAAACTAACAAAGGAAATTTAACAAACTCAAATTGAAATGTGGGCTTTTTATTCATTCATGGGATGTGGACTATGCCAGCATTTATTGCCCATCCCTAGTTGCCCTTGAGAAGGTGGTGGTGAGCCGCCTTCTTGAACCACTGCAGTCCATGTGGTGTAGGTACACCCACAGTGCAGTTAGGGAGGTGATATATTTCCAAGTCAGGATGGTGAGTGGCTTGGAGGGGAACTTCCAGGTGGTGGTGTTCCCATTTATCTGCTTCCCTTGTCCTTGGAGTAATGATACACCCCAGCCCCCAGGGTGCCCACTGATCATGGAAGGCCTCCAATGTGCCAATGGACACCGTGTGCTCCCTCTCCAGGGACACCAGGCCACGAACATAGCCATGGAAGAGGGGCAAGCCATCAGGCCACTATCCACATTTAAACCCTTTTGATAAATAACAGAGATGGTGTAACGTTAACAAACATTGTTTATAAACATAGATATTGTCCAAAAGGGCACCTGTATTTGAAGCACAGGCCTTTGGATAAGGGTGCAGATGCTGTGCTACTGAGCTACACACCTTCACTCTCCCCATTTATACTATTTTGATGAAACCAAATAAATTAAATGAACAAAACCAGGGACAAATTAAACGGATACTGCAAAAACAAAGACAAATATTAAAGGAAACTTACAAAACTCAAATTAAAATGCGATTAACAGAGTCAATAAGGCACCCCAGCCCCCATCGCGCCCAGCAGGCATGGAAGGCCTCAATCGTGCCAGCAGACACTGTGTGCTCTCTGTCTAAGGACACCTGGCCATGAACATAGCTGCGGAAGAGGGGCAGGCAGTCGAGCCGCTATGCCCATTTATAGGTGGACAGATACCTATCACCTGTTTAACAATGTCATTGCCATTAAACATTAACAATGTAATGAATAAGACATTGACAGATTTCCCTCTTTTTTAAATTAAAAACTTTTGAAAATTCAAGAACAATTTTTTTAAACTAAATAAAAAGGAACAAAATCACATGTGTTTTGTCATCTCCTATGTTTCACATTACAATGAATCATTAATGGATCCCACATGCCACCTTCTTTCTTTAAATACATATAAATAAATACAAAACAACCAAAGAAAATATCAGTTTTCCATATCCTCATTATAACACAAGGCATTCCTCTTCCGGTACATCTAATCATTTTTGGAGCAAGCACCTCTCTTCGTAAAACAGTCTGACAATTGGTGACGCGTATCCACCCATTTTATTTTGGAAATCTCTCATCTTTCCAACATTTCCTTCATGCTAGCAAGGTCAATCCTCGACCATTTTTCAGGGACACCCTTTGTCAAATGAATATTGAACCAAAGAGAACAGTTATCCACATTGCATTCTATGGGCAAACTTTTCTCAGATTCCCCCTTGTATAGGATTTCCTTCAGTATATGAGATAAGTATACCCCTTATCTATTGCTTCTACTAACGCCAGTGTTTCAGCAGCCAAAGCGCTTTTAACTACCCTTTTAAATTTCTTTGCTTCTCAGGCCAACGGACAACACTTATTATTCTTTCCCACTAAGAATATGATGAACCCTGCTGTGCTAGAATATCCATCTGAAGATTGGCATGTGAAGCATCACTAAACATGACTAACCTCATAACTTCTGAAACACCCAAGGCTGGAAACTTGAATGTGCATTTCTCTGAACTTAATTTTTTTAATGTTTTATTTGCTTTCAGAACTTCCTCAATTCTACCATGTATCATCATATTACTCAGTTCCAATATGTTATAACTACCATCAGGTCTAGTGAATGCACAGCCTGTTCAACTGTCCGATCAAACTTCTTAATTGGTCTGTTCCTTCCCTGGATGTGAGATCATCTTTTTGTGAGGACACGGCCCAATTTATTTGAATGTGATTGGCATTTTCTAAATAATTCTGTTGATTCAAGGTCACTCCTGACTTATTCTGTGTAATGTCTAACCCAATATATTTAAAGGCCCCTGAAGCCTGACTTCCAGCCTTAAATTCCTTTTTTATTTTATCTACCGCCCACTGCTCAGATTCTGCAGAACCTCCCCACAGAAAATCACCGTTGTGCATCATAAAGATGCCTGTGAGTTTCTCCTTGTGATATCAATATCTGGACATTGCAGCGTCTGCCTTTAGCTGAATATAACCCATTTCCTGCAGGACAGACCTAACTGAGAAATACCACACCCTTGATTCAACTATAAACACACTTGTTTAATTGCTTCTGTTCCATATTGTCACCTTCTTTAGGTGGCTTCAAAAACACTTGCCCTTTGATATTTCTCACCCTGCAAAAATACAGTTTTTATATCAATCAATTTATATTCCCAGGAATACATTGCTAAAAAGGGCTAAGAAAATCTTCAAGCTCACTTTTCCTGCAGTAGGGGAAGCCGCCCTTCTTGGTCACCATCCGCGATATTTTGGTCACCAAGTTTTTCTTTGAAACCCTGAGCCACTAATCTAACTTTAGCCTTATACATGCCATCAGGAAGTATCCCCCTGTGTGCTGGCTGTCCCCTGTATGGTATTTCAGTGTTTACACCAAATTCTTTCAACTTTCCAATTCTTTCTGTTTGGCATCCTTTATCAACTTATTTCTAATCTGTTTGTAGCCACTAAAACTTCTCAATCATAAGGGCTTCTATTTGTTGTGGCATTCCTAGCTTGTCCTATGGTCTTTGTTCATGTTAAACTACAACCTCTATTCTCCCTCTTTCTGGACTACTGCTACACGATCTCTCCCACCTACAATTAGAGTCCCTTTCATAAATCTGTGATATTTTTCTAGAACCATGATCACTTCTCAGTCCACTTTCAGAACTCACACTGTGTTTTCTGGTCTTCCACATCTTGACTTCATTATTCAATCCATGGGTCTTACCTCCTGTCTCTCATCTTGCACATTCAGCCAATGTTTATGTTTGCTGATGACTTTTTCTGCTTTCCCTATAATGGTGACATCCCCCCATTCACAGGCCACTGCTGGCATCTATGTTACTCTAGTGCCAACTTTGGATATTGTCCTTTGGGATAAATAGCCTTATCCTGTGCTTCGGTATCACTTTGTTCATATTCAGTCATTCTTTTATCCGTCATAATCTGCTCCTTGTAATTGTCCAACATATGCTTATATGAAGTACATAGTGCCTCCTTACTTTCTATGCTCTGTTCAGAATCTGTAAATGTATAATCAGTGCCAATTAGTCTCGAGGAATGTGACTAAGAGTTTGATTGCCATGTTGTAAGATTACTGTTTTTCCATCACTGCCGATAACCTACCCGGGCCTTTCCTTTCTTTCTGCTCTTCTCTTTTGTAATGTACCATGTCCCTGGATGAAGCAGTATTTCTGATGGTGTTATGCGGTGCCAAAAGGCTTGCCGGATTTTCTCTGAAACCTCAGCCTTGAAAAATGCCTTTCTCCCAGCATGCAGGGCATTCAACTGCTCAGAAAAAATTGAACAAATCGTCGTCCCTTCCAAGGCTGGAGGATGATCCCACAATACCAGATGTATTCTTGGATTTCTCCCATAAACTAATTGTTAGGGACTGTAGCCTCCAACCATTTGAAGTGAATTCTTCACATGGACTGCCCACACCAGGGCAGATGTCAATTTACAGGTCGGTTGGTCAGCTAAGATTTTGTGAAGTATCTCATCAATTACTGCGTGATTTCTTTCACTAATCCCATTCATTATTACAATGTTCATATTTTCACATACTTTTAAATTCCCCCATGTCAGTTAGGAATTTAGCCGGTGCTCTCAATCCAATTCTCATAGACTCATAGGCGTCTAAAGCATAGAAGGAGGCCATTCAGCCCATTATGTCCATGCCGGTCAACAAAGATCTGACCACACTAATCCCATTTTCCAGCGCTTGGCCCATAGCCCTGGAGGCTATGGCAATGCAAGTGAATATCTAAATAATTCTTAAATGTTATGAGAGTTTCTGACTCAACCACCCTTTCAGGCAGTGAGTTCCAGATTCCCATCAACCTCTGAGTGAAAAAATTTCTCCTTAACTCCCCTCCTAGCCTTCTACCTCTTAGCTTAAATCTATGCCTCCTGGTTATTGACCTCTCTACTAATGGAAAAAGTGCCTTCCTATCCACCCTATCTATGCCCCTCATATTCTTAAACACCTCTATCAGGTTTCCTCTCAACCTTCGCTGTTCCAAGGAAAACAGCCTCAGCCTTTCCAATCTTTTCTCATAGCTCAGGCCCTCCAGCCCAGGCAATTCCTATCCAGTTTTCCATTATCTTGTAAACAGTTACCTTTTTGTCTTCACTTTATATTACGGTTTCTTTTTTTATTCACTCATGGGATGTGGGCGGCACTGGCTAGGCCAGCATTTATTGCCCATCCCTAATTGCTTTTGTTCAGAGACCATTTAAGAATCAACCATATTGCTGTGGGTATCAAATCATATGTAGACCAGGGCAGGTAAGGACGGCAGATTTCCTTCCCTAAGGGCATTAATGAACTAGATGAGTTTTTATGACAATTGGCAATGATCAATCATCAGACTTATAATTCCAGATACTTTATTGAATTCAAATTTCACCATCTACCATGGTGGGATTCGAACCCAGGTCCCCAGAGCATTACCCTAGGTCTCTGGAATACTAGTCCAGTGAGAAGGAGAGACTGAATCTAGTTGCTATGCCTATGAAGTGTTAAGAGAAAAATGTTAGTGATCTTATCCCATACCTTCAAGTCCATTGCTACAATTTCATTTAAATTTCGTTTTTAATGGGAGACCTACTGTGAGCTGTGATAGTGCCCTCCTACATTTTCTACATATATCGCATTTCTCACTGATCTCTTCTACAAGTTTAGTATATTCGTCATCCATTACCCCTGCATCCTTTAGTAGGATTTTTAACCTTTGACAAGGTGGATGGGCAAACTGATGTAGTTTTAAACCAATTTGCCTTTTTTCCTGTAAACTCCTACCCCCGATGTCATCAATACGTTTTTAACATTGTGATTAGAAACGTTAGGTCTTGTTAAAGGGATACAACAACGTTCCAATTGTGTGAACTGTAAATCTACAGATTTCCCAAAAACAATTGCCTTATCATGTTCCATATCTAATTTCATTTGAGCCTTTTTCATAGACAGCTTACTCAATAGTAAGGGTATTTCATTGGATATTACATCTATGCTGATAAAATGGTTTACTCTGGCTATTTTATACAGAATCACCACTGTCTTTAGTGATTTTAACATGTTATTGTCCCTGAACTGAAGAAGTAGAACTTTCATATTCCTTGACTTCACTTCAGTCTTTACTATTTAAAGAATCCAGGCAACACTTTAACCAATCCACCCCACCTACTGTGGATGTGAACTAACTGTCTAACACAGCACAATTAAGGTAGTCTGCAACTAGAACACCCATTACCAGACTAAAGCTTCAGGTGACCGGTACAATTTGTTCTAACTGATCAGCATCAACATCTTCCCCCTCCAACCTTTCCTCGTCACCTGTTGTTTCAAAAACCCAGTTATTCTGTTTCGGACAATTGATCCCATGATGACGTTTTGAGTCACATCTGAAACAGCTGTTTACCGTTCCCCGGTTATTCCTGGGGTTCGTTTCCTGTCATAGTTACCCACTTCCTGTCGTCTGCTAGAGCTACCAAACAGGTCTCTCTCCTCATTTCTTTTGTTTGTGGTTCTTCTTTTGTATTGATGCTTGCGCCCCCTATCTAAATGGTCTTGAAGAGCTGCCAGCATCGAACCCTCCATCTTTTGTGTTACCGCAGAAGGTCCCATTGGTGCCACGAGTGGCCGGAAATGAATGTTTCCCCCAAATATTTTTAAAGTTTCACACATCTGTCCCAAAAGCATATCTATTTCTGAGAATCTAACTCCAGTCAAGACCAGGAGCTTATCCATGTTCAATACTTTAGCACAGTCCAACAATTTGAAAGCAAGCACTGAATTAGGGATCATCAAATAGAATTTCTGTAAGCTAGTATATAACCTGTTAAATTCCATGATATATTCTTCTATGGAATAAACATCCATCCTTCTAAATTGATCAAAATCTGACCATGCCTATATGAATTTAACAGATAATCTTTCCTCTAAATTCTGTCCAAAAATTTGAAAGAGATTATCCAAACTGTTCCTCAGTGTCCCATTGATGAGCTCTAACTCTGAAAATACTTTGCACCTGATCCTGCTTCTGTTGGGAAGCCAAGGCACCAATGCCATCCTTGCCTTTACTTTGGTAAGGACGTAACCCATGTCCATGTATCCACTTCATTCTTCTATTGGTCACAAAGTTCAGCTTCATAGAATAATGGTTGAAAATCATACCCTGATACTTTACACGTTTCAACCATTTTTCTCAAAAGTAATTCCGATAACAATCTTCTGTCTGAAAAGGTGTCTCAGTTTCCAATTTTCACCTCTAAGCAACCATCCTCTACTATCAATGTTAACTGGATCCACACCAGTAGGTGAAGTTAAAACTAAGACACAGCTGCTTTCTTTGCTGGAGAGAGTTTATTGGTTCAGTTCACAGTCAACACTACTCCAAACCCCCTATTTCCCAGCTAACCCCAATTATAGGTGCACAAATATCCATCACCTGCAAAACAATGTAATTGCCATTAAACATTAACAATTTAATTGCCACGATGTCTGGTAGAGGCAAAGGCGGGAAAGGTCTCGGTAAAGGGAGTGTGAAACAGCACCGGAAAGTCCTCCAAGATAATATCCAGGGAATCACTGAACCTGCCATTCGCCACCGCGCTCGTCGTGGGGGCGTTAAGCGCATCTCCGGCCTCATTTACGAGGAAACTCGCGGGGTTCTCAAGGTTTTCTTGGAAAATATAATCCGAGACTCGGTCACCTACACGGAACAGGCTAAACGCACGACTGTTACCGCCATGGATGTGGTCTATGCCCTGAAACGCCAAGGGTTTGGTGGTTGAGAACCTTTTAACAAAAACATTCCAAGTCACTCACCATCCTGACTTGGAACTATATCACCATTTCTTCACTGTCGCTGAATCAAAATCCTGGAACTCCCTTCCTTAACAGCACTTTGGGTGCACCTACGTCACAGACTGCAGCGGTTCAAGAAGGCAGTTCACCACTACCTTCTCTAGGGAAACTAGGGATAGGTAACTAATGCTGGCTTTGTCAGTGAAGCCCACATCTCATGAAACAATAAAAAAAATTCCTTACTCTTTTATATCCCCTTAGTTATGCTCTATTGCGGTATACAATTTGTCTTCTAATGTGAAGACAAATATTTGTTCAATATCTGTCATTTCTTCATTTCCCATGATAGTTTTTCTCTTTCTCTGCTTTGAAGAAACAAGTGTTAACTTTAGCTCCTCCCCTCCTTTTTATATAATTGTAAAAACATTTACAATATGCTTTTATATTCCTAGCTCATTTACTCTCAAATTGTATTTTTCTCTTTTCATCAGCTTTTTGGTGACCCTTTGCTGGTTCTATAGTCTCCCAATTGTCAGACATGCTACTATTCTTTGCAATGCGTTAAGCTTCCTCTGTTAATCTAATACTATCCTTAACGCCCTTAGTCAGTCCTGATTGATCTTTCTTGCTGAGCTTTGATTTTTTAATGAAATTTGTTGAACAAGTGGAATCATTTAAGATTTAAGATTCTTGGACTGGAATATATCACTCTCAGACCTAAAATGGAATTCAATTGTATTATAATCATTTTTCCTCAGAGGATCTTTTACTTTCAGATTACTAATTAACCCTGCCTCATTGCAACAAGCTCGCTTTTGGAGAGGAGCTGCAAGTAGTTAATTAGGTAGCTATTTTATTCTGGTTTCTGTTTCTGCAGCAGAGCTGACTCTGGTCTTAGTCTCAGGTAGATTAAATACAGGTGTCTGAGTGCAGTATCACACAGTGTGACTTGACAGAGAGCAGCTGGGAGTTTGGTGCGTGAGGCTGTTCGGTGAAGAGGGGAAGGAGGTGCTCCTTTTTTTTCAACTTTTTTCAGTCTCCAGTATTTGGTTCTTACTCTAGTACAGGGGAAGGAGCTAACTGGTGAGTAACTGCTAATTTATTCTACTTATTCGAATTATAATAAGTAGTTTTTAAAGTTACGATATGGCAGGTCAGCTCGACCAAATGGAACGTACATCCTGCAATATGTGGGAAGCCATGGACACACCATGGCCAGGATTTTCCAGCCCCGTTGCAGGTGGGACCCACTGCGGGTGAGGTGGTGCCCCAACCAGAAGTCCATTGACTTGTGGCAGGACCGGAAGATCCCAGCGGCGGGCGGGTGTGGAAAATCCTGCTCTATGTGTCTTAGACAAACACATCTGCAGCAAGTGTCATTGGCTGCAGAAGCTTGAACTCTGGACTTTGGAACTTGAGCGGTGGCTTGAGCCAATGTGGTGCATCCATGAGGCAGAGACCTATGTGGTTAGCATGTTTCGGAAGGTGGTCACACCACAGGTTAGACTGTCTGGCCGTTGGCCATTCTCTCTTTGTCTGCATGTTCCTAAGAGAAAGTAGTGCAAGAGTCTCCTGATTCAATCTTGTTCATTAACCTGTTTTCCATTGAATCTTGGTGAGGCTGATAGCTCCTTGGGGGAGTGCAGCAACAGCCAAGTCCGTGACACCACAGGTGGCTCAGCTGCACAGGAGGGGAGAAACAAGAATGGAAGAGCAATAGTAATAGGGGATTTGTGAGTGAGGGGAACAAGCAGGCATTTCTGTGGCTATGGAATTGATTCCAGGATGGTGTGTTGCCTCCATGGTGCCAGGTTCAAGGACCTCACTGAGCGGCTGCTGAACATTTTTCTAGGGGAGACTGACCAGCCAGAGGTTGTGGTCGATATTGGCACCAATGATGAGCTCCTGAAAGAAGATTTTAGGGAGTTAGGAAGGAAATGAAAAAGCAGGATCTCTAAAGCAGTAATTGCAGGATTACTCCCAGTGCCACATGCTAGTGAACATAGGAATAGGAGGAATGAGCAATTGAACACATGGCTGGAAAATTGGTGTAGGAGGAAGGGCATCAGATTTCTGAGGCTTTGGGACTAGTCCTGGGGCAGGTGGGACCTTTAAACCTGGACAGGTTACACATGAACAGGACTGGGACTAATATCCTCACCGGGAGATTTGTTAGTGCTGTTGGCAAGGGTTTAAACTAGATTGGCAGGGAATGGGAACCTGAGAAGTAGCTCAGATTGAAGAGAAGCAAAACTGGTAACAGAAAGTAGAAAAATAGTGAGAGAAATTAAAGGCATATGGGAGGAAGGCAAGTATAAAATAGGATCAGAATGTCAAATAATGTTAAAAAGGCAGAATTAAAGGCACTCTATCTGAATGCATGCAGTATTTGCAACAAGGTACATGATTTGAATGCACAAATAAAGGTAAATGCGTATGATTTAATTGCCATTAACGAGACATGTTATACAGTGTCTGAGACTATGAACTGAATATTCAAGGACATTCGTCATTTAGGAAGGATAGACCAAAGGGAAAAAGGAGGTCACGGTAGAAGACACTAATAGCATTCCAAAAATACTAAATAATCAAGGGGTAAAATTGGGGGAGGAAATAAATACAATAACTATCACTAGAGAAAAAGTACTAGGGAAACTAATGGGACTAAAGGCCAATAAGACCCCTGGACCTGATGAGTTGCATCCTAGGATATTAAAGGAAGTAGCTACAGAGATAGTGGATGCACTGGTAGTAATCTTCCAAGAATCCTTAGATTCTGGAAAAGTTCCAGAGGATTGGAGAACAATCAATGTAATACCCTTATTCAAAAAGGGAGGGAGACAAAAAACAAGTAACTATAGGCCATTTAGCTTAACATCTGTCATTGGGAGAATGTTAGAGTCTATTATAAAAGATGTAATAGCAGAGCATTTAGAAATGCATCATCTAATCAAGCAGAGTCAGCAATGGCTTCATGAAGGGGAAATCATGCCTAACAAGTTTATTAGAATTCTTTGAGGAGGTAACAAGCAGGATAGATGAAGGGGAACCAGCAAAAAAAAAAATAGATTTCTAAAAGGTGTTCAATAAGGCTACCTAGTAAGATAAGAGCCCATGGTGTTGGGGTAGTATATTAGCATGGATAGAGGATTGGCTAATTAATAGAAGACAGAGAGTTGGGATAAGGAGGGCATTTTGGGGATGGCAATCTGTAACTAATGGAATGCCACCGGGGTCAGTGCTGGGGCCTCAATATATGTTAATGACTTAGATGAGGGAAGTGAATGTACTATCGCCAAGTTTGCGGATGACATAAAAATAGGTGGGAAGGCAAGTGGTGAGGATGACACAAGGAGCCTACAAAGGGATATAGACAGATTAAGTGAGTGGGCAAAAACTTAGCAGATGGAATATAATGTGGGAAAGTGTGAGGTTATGCATTTTGGCAGAAAGAATAGAGGAACTAAATATTATTTAAATGGAGAAAGACTGCAGAAGGCCTTGTGCATGATTCCCAAAAAGTTAACATACAAATTCAACAGGTAATAGGGAAGACAAATGGAATGTTGGTCTTTATTTCAAAGGGAATGGAGTATAAAAATAAGGAAGTCTTGCTAAAACTATGCAAGGCACTAATTGGACCACACCTAGAATACTGTGAACAGTTTTGGTTCCCTTATCTAAGGAAAGATATACTGGCATTGAAGGCAGTCCAGAGAAAGTTCACTATTTTAATCCCAGGTATGGAGGGATTTTTTTCTGAGGAGAGGTGAGTAAGTTGGCCTGTACTCATTGGAGTTTAGAAGAAAGAGAAATGACCTTATTGAAACATATAAGATTCTTAGGGGGCTTGACAGGGTAGATGCTGAGAGGTGTTTCCCCTTGTGGGAGAGTCTGGGACCAGAGGGCATAATCTCAGAGTAAGGGGGCGCCCATTTAAAACAGAGATGAGGAGGAATTTCTTCTCTCAGAGGCTAGTGAATCTGTGGAATTCTTTATTGCAGAGGGTTTAGAGGTTGGGTCGTTAAGTACATTCAAGGCTGAGATAGATATTTTTAATCAGTAAGGGAATCAAGGGCTATCGGGTAAAGGCAGGAAAGTGGAGTTGAGGATTATCAGATCAGCCATGATCTCATTGAATGGCAGAGCAGACTCGATGAGCCAAGTGGCCTACTTCTGCTCCTACGTCTTATGGTCTTCTGGAGGAGGGGTAGTACTGTTAATAAGGGATGAGATCGCTGAATTGGTGAGAGAGGATCTTAGATTGAGGGATTAAGATAAAATCAGTTTGGGTTGAGCTAAGAAACAGTAAAGGGCAGCAAAAATTGGTGGGAGTTGTTTATAGGCTACCAAACATTAGTGATAACGTTGGGCATGATTAGAGCTGCATGTAACATGGGCAATACAGTAATAATGGGCGACTTCAATATAGGCTGGGTAAACTGAATCAGTATGAATGCTGTGGAGGATGAATTCCTGGAGCATGTACGAGATGGGTTTCTGGAGCAATATGTTGATGAACCAACTAAGGCTGGGACTGTTTTAGATTTAGTATTATATAATGAGAAAGGGCTAATTAATAACCTTGCTGCAATGGAGCCTTTAGGAAATAATGACCATAATGATATAATTTTCCATTAAGTTTGAAAGTGATGTAGTTCATTCTGAAAGTAGGGTCTTAAATCTGAACAGAGGAAACTATGAAGGTATGAGGGGCAGGTTGGCTATGGTGAATTGGGAAAATACATTAAAAGGTTTGATGGTAGACAGGCAATGGCTAGTATTTAAAGAAGTATTACATGGGGAGTATTTAAAGAAGTATTACATGGGGGTGGGCACGGGCAGGCGTGGACCCGATTGGCTCCCCCAATTGGGTCCATGCTGCCATTTTACGTGGGTGGGCCAATTAAGGCCTGCCCAGCATGATGCGCTGTGCACTCCCTGTGCAGGCAGGGTGGGGGGGGTTCCCTGAGTCGGGAGTGCGCTTTTTTGCGCATGTGCGCGAAAGAGCGCAGAAATCTCCCTGAGGCACAAAGGTGCCTCAAGGAGATTAGTTTCACTCATGAAACATTGATTAAAGGTAAAAAAAAAAATTTAAGGACATGTCCCCTCATACGAAACTGTCACATGAGCCGGGACATGTCCATTAATTTTATTAAAAACTTTTAAATCATTTTAAAAACTTTCATGAAACCTCATCCCGCCTTTGGATGAGGTTCCATGAAAAATGCAAAGGCCACCTGGGCTCTTCGCCTGCCCGTCAACCTTAAGCTTGAACGGGCAGCTCAGCTTATTAGTTTAATTGGCCTTAATAGGCCTTTGACAGTTTGGCGTGTACGCAGCTGACGACTGCGCGCCCACCAAGCTGAAATCTAAATGACGTGCGGTGACATTGGGACGCACGCCTGATGTTACCGCATGCAATTTTACACCTCGGCGAGCGGGGCCCACCCCTACTCACCGAGCTAAAGATTCAGTCCATGGTCTACAACAAATATACATTCCTCTAAGACACAAAACCCCAACAGGAAAGGTGAATCAACCGTGGCTAACAAAAGAAGTTAAGGAATGCATTAGACCAAAGCAAATGGTTGCCAGAAACAGTGGTAAGCTCGAAGATTGGGAACAATTTAGAATCCAGCAAAGAATGACCAAGAAACTGATAAAGGGAAAAGAGAATATGAATGCACGCTAGCAAGAAACATAAAAACTTCTTTTGGAATGTGAAAAGGAAAAGATTAGCAAGGACAAATGTGGGCCAATTATAGGAGACAGGAAATTTTATTTTGAAGAAGGAAATGGCAGAGAAGCTAAATAATTTCTTTATGTCTGTCTTCACAGAGGAAGATACAGAAAATCTCTCAGAAATACTAGGGAACCAAGGAACTTGTGAAAAAGAGAAAATGAAAGAAATTAGAATTATAAAGAGGTAGTACTCAAAAATTAATTGGATTAAAAATTGATCAATCCCCTGGACCTGATCAGCTACATCCCAGAGTGTTAAAAGAGGTAGCTATAATAATGGATGCATTGGTGTCATTTTCCAAAATTCCATAGATTCTGGAAAGACTCCTATGGTCTGGAAAATAGCAAATGTAGCCCCACTATTTAAGAAGAGAGGGAGAGAGAAAATTGGAAACTGTTAGTTTAACTTCAGTAGTGGGGGAAATGTTAGAATCTATTGTAAAGGATTTGATAACTGGACCCTTAGAAAATAAATGATAGGGTTGGGCAGAGTAAACATGGATTTATGAAAGGGATATCATGTTTGACAAACCTGTTGGAGTGTTTTGAGGATGTTACTTAAAGCATAGATAAAGGAGAACCAGTGAACGTGGTGTATCTGGGGTTAAAAGAGCGCAAGAAGGAACAAGACTAAGAGCGGAGTTGGAGAGTGAAAAGAGCATGTGAAGGGGTGAAACTGAGAGCGGAGTCAGGGAGTTAAAAGAGTGCAAGAGGGGCGAGACTGGGAATGAAGCTGGAAGTTAAAAGAGCGTGAGAAGTAGCAAGACTGAGAGCGGAGCCAGAGAGTTAAAAGACCAGGAGAAGGGGTGAGATTGAAGGTCTGTACTAGAGTGCAGCTTTGGGCTGCATTAGAGTGCTTCAGTTGGAGTTTGGTGAGAGAGGACCTTTTAAGGGTTAATTTGTATATAAAGTCTAAGCTTTCTTTAATTTAGCAATGAACTAACAGTTGCTTTTTGGGTTGAGAGAAGGTGAGTTTTAATCTAGCTTTAAAACATGGGTTATACAGGCTGTTTGCAGCTGCAGCTAATAAATTAGTTAACTGGCTTAAACAGGTTTTCAGAAGCTAGATTCAGACAGCATAAAAGCAAGCCATCTATAGTGCTGCTTTTGTCTGCACTAAAGTACTTCAGTTGGAGTTTGGTGAGAAAGGGAGTTCCTTGAAGAGGGAAGGAGGTGATACTTTTATTTTCTACCTTTCATCGGTAAGAAGAGCAGCAGCCTTGGTAATTAGGACCTGGTAAGTATTTATTTTGTCCTTAATATTCTCTAAACTGGAGGAAGTAAAAGCAAAGGGAGTAATTTAAGGGTAAGTCATGGCAGGGCAGCTCAGCCAAGTGGAATGTTCCTCCTGTGCAATCTGGGAAGTTAGGAACACTTTCAGTGTCCAGGGCGACCATGTGTGCAGGAAGTGCCTCCAGCTGCAATTACTGGAAATCAGCATTTCAGAGCTGGAGCTATGCCCGGAGGCACTGTGGAGCATCCGCAAGGATGAGTTCTTCGTGGATAGCACATACAGTGAAGTGGTCACACCGCACGTAAAGAGTGAGCAGGGAGAAAAGGAATGGATGACCACCAGACAGAGTAAAAGCTCTCAGCAGATAGTGCAGGAGTCCCCAGGTCCATCCCCTTCTCCACAAATTTTCCATTTTGGATACTGCTGGGGGACATGGTTTCTCAGAGGAATGCAGCAAGAGCCAAGTCCATGGCACCACAAGTGGTTCAGCTGCACAGAGGTGGAGGAGAAACAGTGGGAACGCAATAGTGCTAGCAGATTCTATTGTAAAGGAAACAGATGTTTCCGCAGCCGCATTGGCTAGGGGAACAGACATTCATTTCTGTGGCCTTAGACATGACTCCAGGTTGGTATGTTGCCTATCTGGTGCCAGGGTCAAGGACGTCACTGAGCAGCTGCAGGACATTCTGAAGGGGGAGGGTGAATAGCCAGAGGTTGTGGCCCAAATCAGTACCAATGACATAAGTAAAAAGAGGGATGAAACATTGAAAGCAGAATATCGGAAACTAGGAAATAAATTAAAAATCAGGACCTCAAAAGTAGCAATCTCAGGATTAGGGGAGGCGATGGTATAGTAGCATGGTTGCTGCATTAGTAATCTAGAGACCCAGGGTAATGCTCTGGGGACCTGGGTTCGAATCCCACCACGTCAGATGGTGGAATTTGAATTCAATAAAAATCTGACATTAAGTCTGATGATGATCATGAAACCATTGTCAATTGTTGTAAAAACCCATCTGGTTCACTAATGTCCTTTACGGAAGAAAATCTGCCATCCTTACCTGGTCTGGCCTACATGTGACTCGAGTGTTGTTGACTCTTAAATGCCCTAACAAGTCACTCAGTTGTAACAAACCGCTACAAAGTCACAAAAAAGGAATGAAACCGGACGAAACATAGAAACTAGGCCCCTCGAGCCTGCTCCGCCATTCATCATAATCATGGCTGATCATCCAACTCATTAGCCTGCTCCCGCTTTGCCCCCATATCCTTTGATCCCTTTCACCCCAACATCTATATCTAATGCCATCTTGAAAACATACAATGTTTTGGCCTCAACTACTTTCTGTGGTAACGAATTCCACAGGCTCATCACTCTCTGGGTGAAGAAATTTCTCCTCATCTCAGTCCTAAATGGTCTACCCCATATCCTCAGGCTGTGACCCCTGGTTCTGGACTCCCCCACCATCAGGAACATCCATTCTGCATCTACCCTGTCTAGTCCTGTTAGAATTTTATAGGTTTCTATGAGATCCCCCCTCATTCTTCTGAACTCCAGTGAGTATAATCCTAATCAACTCAATCTCTCCTCATATGTCAGTCCTGCCATCCCAGGAATCAGTCTGGTAAATTTTCGCTGCGCTCCGTCTATAGCAAGTACATCCTTCCTCAGATAAGGAGACCAAAACTGCATACAATATTCCAGATGTGGTCTCACCAAGGCCCTGTATAATTGCAGCAAGACATCCCTGTTCCTATACTCAAATCCTCTGGCTATGAAGGCCAACAAACCATTTGCCTTCTTTACTGCCTGCTGCACCTACATGCTTACCTTCAGCGACTGGTGTACAAGGACACCCAGGTCTCATTGCACTTTCCTCTCTCTCAATTTATAGCCATTCAGATAATAATCTGCCTTCCTGCTTTTGCTACCAAAATGGATAACCTCACATTGATCCACGTTATACTGCATCTGCCATGCATTTGCCCACTCACTCAGCTTGTCCAAATCACACTGAAGCATCTCTGCTTCTCACAGCTCACCCTCCCACCCAGCTTTGGTGTCATCTGCAAATTTGGAGATATTACATTTAGTTCCCTCATCTAAATCATTAATATATATTTTGAATAACTGGGGCCCCAGCACCAATCCCTGCGGTACCCCATTAGTCACTGCCTGCCATTCGGAAAAAGACCCATTTATTCCTACTCTTTGTTTCCTCTTCCAACCAGTTTTCTATCCATCTCAATTCACTACCCCCAATCCCATGTGCTTTAATTTTACACGCCAATCTCTTACGTGGGACTTTGTCGAAAGCCTTCTGAAAGTCCAAATAAACGACATCTACTGGCTCCCCCTCATCAACCCTACTAGTTACATCCTTGAAAAATTCCAGTAGATTTGTCAAGCATGATTTCCCTTTCGTAAATCCATGCTGACTCTGTCCGATTCTGCCACTGTTTTCCAAGTGCTCAGCTATTAAAGCTCTTATAATGGACTCTAGAATTTTCCCCACTACCGATGTCAGGCTGACTGGTCTATAATTCCCTGTTTTCTCTCTACCTCCCTTTTTAAATAGTGGGGTTACATTAGGTACCCTCCAATCTGTAGGAACTGTGCCAGAGTCTACAGAATCTCAGAAGATGACCATCAGTGCATCCACTATTTATAGGGCCACTTCCTAAAGTACTCTGGGATGTAGATTATCAGGCCCTGGGGATTTATCGGCCTTCAATCCCATCAATTTCTCCAGCACCATTTCCCTACTAATACTGATTTCTTTCAGTTCCTCCCTCTCAGTAAACCCTGTGTTCCCCAACATTTCTGCTATGTTATTTGTGTCCTCCTTTGTGAAGACAAAACCAAAGTATATATTTAGTTGGTCAGTCATTTCTTTGTTCCCCATTATAAATTCCCCTGTTTCTGACTGTAAGGGACCTATATTTGTCTTCACGAATCTTTTTCTCTTCACATACCTACATACCAATAGAAAATTTTACAGTCAGCTTTGATGTTCCCCATAAGCTTACTCTCTTACTCTATTTTCCCCTTCTTAATCAATCTCTTGGTCCTCCTTTGCTGAATTCTAAACTGTTCCCAATCCTCAGGTCTGTTGTTTTTTCTGGCCAATTTGTATGCCTCTTCCTTGGATCTAATACTATCTCTAATTTCCCTTGTAAGCCGTGGTTTGGCCACCTTTCCTGTTTTACTTTTGCGCCAGACAGGAATAAACAATTAAAAACAAAAAAACTGCGGATGCTGGAAATCCAAAATTACCTGGAAAAACTCAGCAGGTCTGGCAGCATCGGCGGAGAAGAAAAGAGTTGACGTTTCGAGTCCTCATGACCCTTCGACAGAACTTGAGTTCGAGTCCAAGAAAGAGTTGAAATCGCAGAGAGGAACAGAACTTCTTCAAGGAGGTAGGCATTTCTTGAAGAGCAGTGGCAGTCAATTAAACACAGAGATAAAAACAAAAAAACTGCGGATGCTGGAAATCCAAAATTACCTGGAAAAACTCAGCAGGTCAACACCTGCGGTCTGTCCGCAAGAATGACCCAAACCTCCCTGTCGCTTGGCATTTTACCCAATGTGGTCTCCTCTACATTGGAGAGACCAAACGTAAACTGGGCGACCGCTTTGCAGAACACCTGCGGTCTGTCCGCAAGAATGACCCAAACCTCCCTGTCGCTTGCCATTTTAACACTCCACCCTGCTCTCTTGCCCACATGTCTGTCCTTGGCTTGCTGCATTGTTCCAGTGAAGCCCAACGTAAACTGGAGGAACAACACCTCATCTTCCGACTAGGGACTTTACAGCCTTCCGGACTGAATATTGAATTCAACAACTTTAGGTCGTGAGCTCCCTCCCCCATCCCCACCCCCTTTCTGCTTCCCCCTTCCTTTTTTTCCCAACAAATTATAAAGATTTTTCTTTTCCCAACTATTTCCATTATATATAAAAAAAATAAAAAAAAACCCCACTAGAGCTATACCTTGAGTGCCCTACCATCCATTCTTAATTAGCACATTCGTTTAGATAATATCACCAACTTTAACTTTAACACCTATGTGTTCTATTGTATTATTGTCGTTGACATCTTTTGATGATCTGCTTCTATCACTGCTTGTTTATCCCTACAACCACACCCCCCCCCCCCACCTCTCTCTCTCTCTCTCTATCTCTCCGCCCCCCACACACACACCTTAAACCAGCTTATATTTCAACTCTTTCTTGGACTCGAACTCAAGTTCTGTCGAAGGGTCATGAGGACTCGAAACGTCAACTCTTTTCTTCTCCGCCGATGCTGCCAGACCTGCTGAGTTTTTCCAGGTAATTCTGTTTTTGTTTAGGAATAAACAATTGTTGCAGTTCACCCATGCGCTCTTTGAATGTTTGCCATTGCCTATCCACCATCATTCCTTTAAGTAAGTTTTCCCAATCCATCACAGCCAACTTGCGCCTCATACCATCGTAATTTCGTTTATTAAGTTTCAGGACCTTATTCTCAGAGTCAACTACGTCACTCTCCACCTTGATGAAGAATTCTATCATATTATGGTCGCTCATCCCCAAGGGGCCTCGCACAACTAGATTGCCAATTATTCCTTTCTCATTACACAATACCCAGTCTAGGGTGGCCGGTTGTTCAGTTGGTTCCTCAACATATTGGTCCAGAAAAACATTCCGTATACACTCCAGGAATTCCTCCTCTTTGGTATTGTCACTAATTTGATTTGCCCAATCTATATGCAGATTAAAGTCACCCATAATTACAGATGTTCCTTCGTTGCCTGGGTCTCTAATTTCCTGTTTACTGCCATTCCCAAATATCACCTCTACAGCTTGGGGGTCTATATACAACCCCCACTAATGTTTTTGTCCCTTAGTGTTTCTCAGCTCTACCCATACAGATTCCACATCATCAGAGCTAATATCTTTCCTCACCATTGGTTAATTTCCTCTTTAACCAGCAATGCAACTCCACCACCTTTTCCTATTTGTCTGTCCTTCCTAAATACTCAATACCCCTGGATGTTCAGTTCCCATCCCTGGTCACCCTGCAGCCATGTCTCCGTAATCCCGAATATATCATACCTGTTTACATCTATTTGTGCAGTTAATTCATCCACTTCATTGCGAATGCTCCTCGCGTTAAGGCACAAAGCCTTGTCTTTTTAACATTACTTGTCCTGTTCCCAATATTTTTCACTGAGGCCCTGTTTGATTCTTGCCCTTGATTTCTCTGCCTATCACTTTTCTTATTCCCCTTTCTGTCTTTTGTTCTTGTCCTTGATTCCCCCTCCTCTGACTCCTTGCATAGGTTCCCATCCCCCTGCCATTTTAGTTTAAACCCTCCCCAATCGCTCTAGCAAATATTCCCCCAGGACATCAGTCCCGGTGCTGCCCAGGTGTAACCTGTCCAGTTTGTACTGGTCCCACCTCCCCCAGAACCAGTCCCAATGTCCCAGGAATCTGAAACACTTCTCCCTCACACCATCTCTTCAGCCACGTATTCATCCGATATATCCTGCTATTTCTACTCTGACTAGCCC
This sequence comes from Carcharodon carcharias, assembly GCF_017639515.1. Lineage (NCBI taxonomy): Eukaryota > Metazoa > Chordata > Chondrichthyes > Lamniformes > Lamnidae > Carcharodon > Carcharodon carcharias. Next base: position 204,037,698 of record NC_054470.1, on the reverse strand, counting down.
ATGGCACTGGTGGTAATCCTGAGATCACTACCTTTGAGGTCCTACTTTTCAACTTACTTCCTAACTCCCCATATTCTGCTTTTTGGACCTCATTCCTTTTTTTAACCTATGTTGTTTGTACCAAAATGTACCAAGATCACTGGCTGTTCACCCTCCCCCTTCAGAATGTCCTGCAGCTACTCTGAGACATCCTTGACCCTAGCACCCAGGAGGCAACATACCATCCTGGAGTCTTGTTTGCAGCCACAGAAACACCTATCTATTCCCCTTACAATTGAATCCCCTATAACTATTACATTCTCACATTCCCACACTTTTTACTCCTCCCCTGTGCAGCAGAGCCAACCGTGGTGCAACAAATTTGGCTGTTGATGCTTTCCCCCTGAGAGGCCATTCACCCCTAACAGTATCCAAGGTGGTATGTCTGTTTTGTAGAGGAATAGCCACAGTAGATTCCTGCACTGCCTGCCTAGTCCTCATGCTCTGCCTGGTGTTCACCTATTCCCTTTCTGCCTGTGGACTCTTAGCCTGCGGTGTGACCACCTCTCTATCCACGATGCTCTCTGCTTCGTTGATGCTCCACAGTGTCCCCAGCCGCTGGTCCAGCTCCGAAACCCGGGCTTCCAGGAGCTGCAGCTGGAAACACTCCCTGCACACATGCTAGCCACGGGCACCGGAAATGTTCCTGCCTTCCCACATAGAGCAGGAGGAGCATACCACAGCTTTGAGCTCTCCTGCCATGACTTGCCCCATTAAATTAACTTAAACCTTTTGGAAGATACTTAATGTTAAATAATATCAATTACTTTAAGGCCCTTTTCCCCTGCTCCCCGTTTTCTCAGAATATAACCCTTACAAATGATGAACCACAAAATAAGAACTTAAGAATTATAAGTGATAAAAGTAGTAAATAGTTACCCAACCGTACTCACGGTACTCAAAGGATCACCTCATTCCCTCCTCACCGAACTCCCTCAGTCACCTCTCCTCTCGCGCCCCTCTTCAACTGCCGACTCCTCTCGCGCCCCTCTTCAACTGCCGACTCCTCTCGCGCCCCTCTTCAACTGCCGACTCCTCTCGCGCCCCTCTTCAACTGCTGACTCCTCTCGCGCCCCTCTTCAACTGCCGACTCCTCTCGCGCCCCTCTTCAACTGCCGACTCCTCACAGAATTATACCTTACAGATAATCACCATCCCTGGGTATGCCCTGTCCCACCAGCAGGACAGGCCCAGCTGAGGTGGTGGCACAGTGGTGTACAGTCAGCGGGGGGAGTTGCCCTGGGAGTCCTCAACATCGATTCCGGACCCCATGAAGTCTCATGGCATCAGGTCAAACATGGGCAAGGAAACCTCCTGTTGATTACCATCTACTGCTGTCCCTCAGCTGATGAACCAGTGCTCCTCCATGTTGAATACCACTTGGAGGAAGCACTGAGGGCAGCAAGGGCATAGAATGTATTCTGGGTGAGGGCCTTCAACGTCTATCACTAAGACTGCCTCGGTAGCACCACTACTGACCGAGCTGGCCAAGTCCTAAATGACATAGCTGCCAGACTGGGTCTGCGGCAGTTGGTGAGGGGACCAACACGAGGGAAAAACAAACTTGGCCTCACCCTCACCAATCTGCCTGCCGCAGATGCATCTGTCCATGACGGTATCAGTAGGAGTGACAACCGCACAGTCGTTGTGGAGACGAAGTCCCGCCTACACATTGAGGATACCCTTCATTGTGTTGTGTGGCACAACACCATGCTAAATGGGATAGATTTCAAACAGATCTAGCAACTCAAGGCTGGGCATCCGTGAGGTGATGTGGGCCAACAGCAGCAGCAGAATTGTACTTGAACACAATCTGTAATCTCACAGCGTGGCATATCCTCCACTCTTCCACCACCATCAAGCCAGGGGATCAACCCTGGTTCAATGAAGAGTGCAGGAGGGCAGGCCAGGAGCAGCACCAGGCATACCTATAAATGAGGTATCAACCTGGTGGAGTTATAACACAGGACTCCTTGCATGCCAAACAGCATAAGCAGCAAGTGATAGATAGGGCTAAGCAATCCCATAACCAATGGCTCAGATCTAAGCTCTGCAGTCCTGTCACATCCAGTCTTGAATAGTGGTGGGCAATTTAACAACTCACTGGAGGAGGAGGGTCCACAAATATCCCCATCCTCAATGATGGAGAAGCCCAGCAAAAGTTATTGCAGAAGCATTTGCTACAATCTTTGGCCAGAAGCACCGAGTGGATGATCCACCTTGGCCTCCTCCAGACGTCCCCAGAAATGCCTGAAGTCGCTGGATACTGCAAAGGCTACGGGCCCTGACAATATTGTGGTGGCAATAGTACTGAAGACCTGTGCTTCAGAACTTGCCGTGCCCCTAGCCAAGCTGTTCCAGTACAGCTACAACACTGGCATCTAATTGGCTATGTGGAAAATTGTCCAGGTATGTCCTGTACACAAAAAGCAGGACAAATCCAACATGGCCATTTACCACCCCAGCAGTCTACTCTTGATCATCAGTAAAGTGATGGAATGGGCCATCGACAGTGCTATCAAGCGGCACTTGCTTAGCAATAGCCTGTTCACTGACGCCCAGTTTGGGTTCCTCCAGGGCCACTCAGCTCCTGAACTCATTACAGCCTTGGTTCAAACATGTTCAAAAGAGCTGAACTGAGGTGAGGTGAGAGTGACTGCCCTTGACATCAAGGCAGCATTTGACAGTGTGGCATTAAGGAGCCCTAGCAAAACTGGAGTCAATCGGAATCAGAGGGAAAACTCTCCGCTGGTTGGAGTCATACCTAGCACAAAGGAAGATGGTTGTGGTGTTGGAGGTCAGTCATCTCAGCTCCAGGACATCACTGCAGGAGTTCCTCAGGGTAGTGTCCTAGGCCCAACCATCTTCAACTGCTTCGACAATAACCTTCCTTCCTTTATAAAGGTCAGAAGTGGGGATGTTCACTGATGATTGCATAATGTTCAGCACCATTCGTGACTCCTCAGATACTGAAGCAGTCCATGTCCAAACACAATAAGATCTGGACAATATCCAGGCTTGGGTTGACAAGTGGCAAATAAAATACATGCCACATAAGTGCCAGGCAATGACCATCTTGAACAAGAGAGAATCCAAACATCTCCCTTTGGCATTACCAACGCTGAATCTCCCACTATCAACCTCCTGGGGGTTACCATTGACCAGAAACTGAATTGGACTAGCCATATAAATGCTGTGGCCACAAGAGCAGGTCAGAGGCTAGGAATCCTATGATGAGTAACTCACCTCCTGACTCCCCAAAGCCTGTCCACCATCTACAAGGCACAAGTCAGGAGCGTGATGGAATACTCCCCACTTGCTTGGATGAGTGCAGCTCCCACATCACTCAAGAACTCGACACCATCCAGGACAAAACAACCCACTTCATTGGCACCCTATCCACCACCTTAAAATTCACTCCCTCCATCGCCGATGCACAGTAGCAGCAGTGTGTACCATCTACAAGATGCACTGCAGGAATTCACCAAGGCTCTTTCAACAGCACCTTCTAAACCCACGATTACTACCACCTAGAAGGACAAGGGCAGAACATGGGAACATCACCGCCTGCATGTTCCCTCCAAGTCATTCACCATCCAGACTTGGAAATATATCACCGTTCCTTCACTGTCACTGGGTCAAAATCCTGGAACTCCCTCCCTAACAGCACTGTGGGTGTACCTACTCCACATGGACTGCAGTGGTTCATGAAGGCAGCTCACCACCACCTTCTCAAGGAGAATTAGAGATGGGTAATAAATGCTGACCAAGCCAAATCCTCAAAACAAATAAATAAAAGAAAATGATCCAGATCCTTTAATGATTCAATGGCTGAAACTTGTAAGTACTTGACACCTTTATCTTTTGTAAACATTTTGCAACAGAACAGGGAAATAGCTGTCACTTAAGCAATGTTTTCCCTTAGCCACATTGTTTCAATGGACTCCTGGAAGTCTGGCTTGTCAGCCAAGAATGCACATTGAGGCTTCACTTGCTGAATCTGTGTAAAGCTTTGGAATTTACCTACCCACATTCACTGGAATTTTATCAGCAACAGGCTAGGTGCCCTTTGGTCATTTGAAGCCCTTATTAGACAGTTAATGGCAACCTAAAGGCCTCCTCCCAATGCTCCTGGTATTTTATCAGCAGCACGAGATTCCCATACCACATGGCGAGGCCACATAAACCTTAGTGGCCTGACAGTGAGCTGGGGGCAGGAGTGTGCCTCCTGTTTGGGCACCCTATGCCCAATGGAAGCCCCACCCCTCCCAGTGGAGATTTCTGCCCTGTCTGTTTCCCCACGCCTCCCTAGCCACCTGATCATGGTCTTCCCACCTTTCTCACTGGGCATGCCTCATGGTCCCTATCAAAAAGCTCCACTTACCTTAGTGTCCATCCTCCAGCTCCTTCTGGCTGCCTCGCTGTCAGTGGTGCTGCTAGAACTGGACAGCTGCCAGCCATCTGATTGGCCAGCTCTTGTAGATGGGATGTCCTCCTCCCAGTGGGGACGGAAGCCATGAACTGAGCAGATTAACAGGCATCCCAGCCATGTTGAGACTTTTCAGCTGTGGGGGTTTGGCCTGTGACATTGATTTCATTCCTTTTTTTTGTATAATAGTATTCTGGTTGAATAGCATTATTTCTATGTTATTTAACTTTGTGTGAAAATTAAACCAGATGCTTCACTTGCACAGTGAACGATGGATCAGGATGATATTTTTTGCATTAAATCTGTGTAACTTTGCACAATTTAGCTTGCTTCTTGAGATTTGACTCCTACCTGTTTAAAGCAAGCCTCCACCAGGTTAGGGGGGAACATGTTCCTGTGGAATAAAGAAATAAATGTTACTGACTGGAATCTCTCCTGGCACAAACTGAGTTCTGTGCCACAATGAAATCTTCCTGCTGTCATTAGTTCAGTTTGGGCTCAGTCATTCCTCACTATTTTCAGTCCACCCCCATTCCCTGTTCTACTCTTTATCAAGGGGCCAAAACCATCCAACTTGCACCAATGCCCCTGATTGAACCACAAGACTAGAGTGCTGCAGGCCAAGGACTGCTTCCCTCTGCACCTGATGACTGGTGTATGTAAGGTCAATTATCCCAGGCCCCAATCTGATTGACTACTCAGACTTGATTTGCCCTTCAACAGCCTTGTCACAAGCACTGCCCTGTGTCAGGAATTCAGACTAAGCATTGTGTGTTAGAATTAGAAAAGCGATCAGGCAGAAAAATGAGACCAAGAATTGTTGTAGATGGAATGGGGAAAGGGTCCTCGGAAAAACATCCTAGTAAGAGAAAGGCTGAAGGGATCATGAAGCAAGAGGAAGTTGGAAATACCAGTGAGGTGAGTATTAATTGTATATTAATTATATTTAATTGGATTTAGATGCTGGGGATTAACTGGGATTTCACTTGAGGCCCTGTAAATAGACACAGCCTAAGGCCTGGATTTTCGTCCACAAGTCAGGTGGGCAGAGTTGGGAGAAATACCGGTTCCGAGGACCTAACTTTTAAAAATGGCTGCCTGGACATCTGAGTTTCAGTTCGGGGAGGTGGGCTACATTAGAAATCAGGGTAGGTGACCCCAGAATTATTGAAGAGGATGCTGAGTGTGAAGGTAGGCTGGGCAGAAGGCCTGCCTCAGGACTCTGGCACTGTTAAAAAACTTAAAAATAAAACAAAAATCTACCCTCCAACCATCACCCCACACACCTCCTGTAAAATACGTTAGCAGAGCATGGTTGCCTAAAGATGAATGTTGGAAACTAAGAAGATTTTCAGACAGAAAACAACAATCTTAGTGTCTGTTATGGAAAATGACAGAAAGCAAGTGTAAACTGTATGGTTATACTCCAATCTTCTTAGAGTCTGAACTATATGATCAGTGGAAAAATGAAGTAGTTATAGCCCAATCAAAAAGGAAACATGATATCACCTTGCTGTTGGTGCTTCCTACAAGAAGTAACGTTAGAAATAAAATATTTTATCAGCAGGATGCCATGAGAGACAGAGAAACATAGAAAATAGAAGCAGGAGTAGGTCATTCAGCTCTTTGAGCCTGCTCTGCCATTCAATATGATCATGGCTGATCCTCTATCTCAACATCATACTCCCGCTCTCTTTCCCCATACCCCTTGACACCTTTAGAGTCTAGAAATCTATCTATTTCCTTCTTAAATATATTCACTGACTTGGCCTTCACAACCTTCTATGGTAGAGAATTCCACAGGTTCACCACCCTCTGAGTGAAGAAGTTTATCCTCATCTCAGTCTTTAGTGGCCTTCCCCATATCCTGAGACTGTCACCCCTCCCCCAGCCAGAGGAAACATCATCCCTGCATCCAGTTTGTCTATCTTTGTCAGAATTTTATACCTTTGAATGAGATCCCCTCTCATTCTTCTAAAGTCCAGTGAATACAGGCCTAGTCGGCCCAGTCTCTCCTCAGTCGACAATCCTGCCATCCCAGGAATCAGTCTGGTGAACATTCGCTGCACTCCCTCTATGGCAAGTATATCCTTTCTTAGGTAAGGAGAGCAAAACTGTATACAGTACTCCAGGTGTGGTCTCACCAAGGCTCTGTATAACGACAGTAAGACATCCTTGCTCCTTTACTCAAGTCCTCTCAAATGAAGGCCAACATACTATTTGCCTTCTTAACTGCTTGCTGCACCTGCATGATTGCTTTCAGTGATTGGTCTACAAGGACACCCAGGTCGCAGAATCACACAGTGCAGAAGAGACCCTTCTGCACCGACACGTGAAAAACACCTGACCTACCTACCTTTGTACATCAACATTTCCCAATTTGTCACTGTTTAAACAATACTCCGCCATTCTGTTTTTCCTATCAAAGTAGATAACTTCACACTTATCCATGTTATACTGCATCTGCCGTGTATTTGCCCACTCACTCAACTTGTCTAAATTGCCTTGCAGCCTCTTAACATCCTCCTCATCTCTCACATTCCCACTTAGTTTTGTGTTGTCAGCAAACTTGGAAATATTACACTTGGTTCCCTTATTCAAATCATTTATATATATTGTGAATAGCTGGGGTCCCAGCGCCGATCCCTGCGATACCCCACTAGTCACTGCCTGCCACTCCAAAAAAGAACCATTTATTCCTACTTTGCTTCCTGTCTGCTAACCAATTCTCATACTATGCCAATATATTACCCCCAATCCCATGTGCTTTAATTTTATAGTGATGACGATTTGGAACTGCTATTTGAGTTCATTGATTAAATTTACAAAAAGATAATCTGTTAAATGCTTTTGAGACATTGATTTTTAATCAGTAAGGGAATCAAAGGTTTTGGGGAAAAGGCATGAAAGCGGAGTTGAGGATTAGCACATCAGCCATGATCTCATTGAATGGCAGAGCAGTCTTGATGGGCTGAATGGCCTACTTCTGCTCCTATGTCTTATGATCTTGTTATGCTCAATAAGATCATGGCAGATCTCATTGTAAACTCAACTCCACATTCCTACATTCCCCCCCCCCTTAACCTTTCACCCCCTTATCAAGAATCTATCAACCTCTGCCTTAAAAATATTCAAAGACTCTGCTTCCACTGCCTTTTCAGGGAGAGTTCCAAAGACTCACAACCCATTGAGAGAAAAAGTTTCTCCTCATCTGTCTTAAATGGGAGACCCCTCATTTTTAAACAGTGGCCCCTAGTTCTAGATTCTTCCGCAATAGGAAACATGCTCTCCACATCCACCCTGTCAGGACCCCTCAGGATCTTAAAAGTTTTAATCAAATCACCTCTTACTTTTCTAATCTCCAGCAGTCCAAGCCTGCCCAAGCTTTCTTCATAAAATAACCCTCCCATTTCTTATATTAGTCTAGTAAACCTTCTGAAATGCTTCCAACGCATTTACATCCTTCCTTAAATAAGGAGACCATTACTGCACACAGCACTCCAGATGTGGTCGCACCAGTGTCCTGTATAACTGAAGCATAACCTCTCTAGTTTTGTAATCAATTCCCCTTGCAGTGAGCGATAAGATTCTATTAGCTTTTCTAATTACTTGCTGCACCTGCATATTAACCTGTTGTGATTCATGCACTAGGACACCCAGATTCCTCTGAATCAGAGCTCTGCAATCTCCCACCATTTAGCTTATTTTTTATTCTTCCTGCCAAAATGGACAATTTCACATTTGACCACATTATACTCCATTTGCTAGATCTTTGCCCACTCACTGAACCAATCTATATCATTTAAGACAGAGATAGGGAACAGGAGGATCATGAGTCTTTGGAACTCTTTTCCTCAAAAAGCAATGGAAGCAGAGTCTTTGAATATTTTTTAGGCAGAGCTAGATAGAGTTTTGATAAACAAGAGGGCGAAAGGTGATCGGGGGTAGGCAGGAATGCGGAGTTGAGGTTACAATCAGATCATCCATGTTCTTATTGAATGGTGGAGCTGGCTTAAGGGGCCAAGTGGCCTACTGCTGCTCCTAATTCATATGTTCGTATCCCTTTGTAGCCTCCTTATGTCCTCTTCACAACTTACTTTTCTACCCTTCTTTGTTTTATCAGTGAATTTAGCAACCATTCCTTCAGTCCCTTCATCCAAGTCATTTTTATAAATTTTAAAAAGCTGAGGTCCCAGCATTGATCCTTGTGGCACACCACTTGTTACATCTTGCCACCCAGAAAATGACCTATTTATGCCAGTCTGTTTCCTGTTAGCTAGTTTTCTATCCACGCCAATATGATACCCCTACACCATGAGCTTTAATTTTTTGCAATAATCTTAGATGTGGCACTTTATCAAATACTTTCTGGAAATCTAAGTACAGAATATCCATCAGTTCCCCTTTATCCACAGCACATTACTTCTTCAAAGAACTCCAACAAATTGGTTAAAAATTATTTCCCTCTCACAAAACCATGTTGACTCTGCCTGATTGCTTTGAATTTTTCTAAGTGCCCTGCTATAACATCTTTAAAAATAGCTTCCAATATTTTCATTATGACAGATGTTAAGCCATTTGGCCTGTAGTCTCCTGCTTTCTGTTTTAAAGAGAAACTAGCAGCAGGAGTAGGCCATTTGGCCCTTCGAGCCTACTCCACCATTCATTATGATCATGGCTGATCATCCAACTCAATAGCTTGCTCCCGCTTTCTCCCCGTACCCTTTGATCCCTTTCGCCCCAAGAGCTTTATCTAACTCCTTCTTGAAAACATATAATGTTTTAGCCTCAACTACTTTCTGTGGTAACAAATTCCACAGGCTCACCACTCTCTGGGTGAAAAATTTCTCTTCATCTCAGTACTAAATGGTCTACCCATATCCTCAGAGACTGTGACCCCTGGTTCTGGACTCCCCCACCATCGAGAACATCCTTCATGCATCTAACCTCTGTAGTCCTGTTAGAATTTTATAGGTTTCTATGAGATCCCCCCTCATTCTTCTGAACTCCAGCGAATATAATCCTAATCGACTCAATCTCTCCTCATATGTCAGTCCTGCCATCCCAGGAATCAGTTGAGTAAATCTTCGCTGCACTCCCTCTATAACAAGTACATCCTTCCTCAGATAAGGAGACCAAAACTGCACACAATATTCCAGATGTGGTCTCACCAAGGCCCTGTACAATTGCAGCAAGACATCCCTGTTCCTGTACTCGAATCCTCTGGCTATGAAGGCCAACATACCATTTGCCTTCTTTACCACCTGCTGCACCTGCATGCTTATCTTCAGCGACTGGTGTACGAGGACACCCAGGTCTTGTTGTGCATTCCCCTCTCTCAATTTATAGCCATTCAGATAATAATCTGCCTTCCTGTTTTTGCTACCAAAATGGATAACCTCACATTTATCTACATTATACTGAATCAGCTATGCATTTGCCCACTGACTCAACTTGTCCAAATCACACTGAAGCATCTCTGCATCCTCCTCACAGCTCACTCTCCCACCCAGCTTTGTGTCATCTGCAAATTTGGAGATATTACATTTCATTCCCTCATCTAAATCATTAATATATATTTTGAATAACTGGGGCCCCAGCACCAATCCCTGCGGTACCCCATTAGTCACTGCCTGCCATTCGGAAAAAGACCCATTTATTCCTACTCTTTGTTTCCTCTTCCAACCAGTTTTCTATCCATCTCAATTCACTACCCCCAATCCCATGTGCTTTAATTTTACACGCCAATCTCTTACGTGGGACTTTGTCGAAAGCCTTCTGAAAGTCCAAATAAACGACATCTACTGGCTCCCCCTCATCAACCCTACTAGTTACATCCTTGAAAAATTCCAGTAGATTTGTCAAGCATGATTTCCCTTTCGTAAATCCATGTTGACTGTGTCTGATTCTGCCACTGTTTTCCATGTGCTCAGCTGTTAAATCTTTTATAATGGACTCTAGAATTTTCCCCACTACCGGGAAGTATAAAGGAATAAAGGAGCTATGTTCACTATTTTCCAATCTGATGGAACCTTCCCCGAATCCAGGGAATTTTGTGCATGCCCTTATTCAAATTTAAAATACTCGGAAATCCCAAAGTATTCTAAAAGCACAGCAGTAGTAAAAGGGTGGTAAAAGGAGGAGTAGGGCCGAATAGGGACAAAAAAGAGGATTTACACAGAGGCAAGAGGCATGGCTGAGGTGTTAAATGAATACTTTGCCTGTCTTTACCTATGTGTTAGATGCTGCCCAGGCCATGGTGACAGAGGACGAAACTCAAGTCACTAGAAGAGTTTAAAGTTGATAAAGAGATATTGGATGAGCTGTCAGTATTTAAACTTTATAAGGCACCGGAACCGGATGAAGTGCATCCAAGAATATTGAAGGAAGCGAAGTGGAAATTGCAGAGGCACTGGTGATAAATCTTTCAGTATTCCCTAGATATGGGGGAGGTGCCAGAGGACTGGAGAATTGCAAACATTATCACAGAATCACACAGTGCAGAAAAGGTCATTTGGCCCATCGAGTCTGCACCGACACATGAGAAACACCTGACCTACCTTCCTAATCCCATTTACCAGCACTTGGCCCATTGCCTTGAATGTTATGACGTGTCAAGTGCTCATCCAGGTACTTTTTAAAGGATGTGAGGCAACCCGCCTCCACCACCCTCCCAGGCAGTGCATTCCAGACCGTCACCACCCTCTGGGTAAAAAAAACTTTCCCTCACATCGCCCCCTAAACCAACTGCCCGACACCTTGAACTTATGTCCCCTTGTGACTGACCCTTCAACTAAGGGGAACAGCTGCTCCCTATCCACCCTGTCCATGCCCCTCATAATCTTGTACACCTCAATCAGGTCGCCCCTCAGTCTTCTCTGCTCCAATGAAAACAATCCAAGTCTATCCAACCTCTCTTCATAACTTAAATGTTTTATCCCAGGCAACATCCTGGGTGAATCTCCTCTGCAACCCCTCCAGTGCAATCACATCCTTCCTATAATGTGGCAACCAGAACTGCACACAGTACTCCAGCTGTGGCCTCACTAAGGTTCTTTACCAGCCAGAGCTTTCTCATATCCCCTCTTTGCTCTCCTAATTGCTTTCTTAAGCTCCACCCTGCACTTTCTGTACTTCACTAATGCCTCTGCTGATTTGCTCCATTTGTACCTGCTAAAAGCCTCTCTTTTCTTTCTCATCGTAACCTGAATATCTCTGGTCAACCATGGTTCTCTGGGCTTGTTACTCCTTCCTATCACCCGAGAGGGAACATGTTGAGCCTGTACCCTCCCATTTTCTTTTTGAATGCCCACCCACCACCGCCCCCCCACCCCACCCCACTACTCTTATGTAGATTTTCCCACAAGTAGCTGTCCCTAGTCTACCTTGGCCAGATCCTACCTAAAATCCGCTCTCCCCCAATCCAAAAATTTTTTTTGCAACTTGTCTGTTTCTTTGTCCATAACAAGCTTAAACTGTACCATGTTGTGGTCGCTATCACTAAAATGCTCCCCCACACCACCTCAGCGACCTGTCCAGCTTCATTCCCCAGAATTAGGTCCAGCAATGCGCCGTCCCTTGTTGGACCCTCTACATATTAACCTCAAAAGTTCTCCTGTACACATTTCAAGAAATCCACTCCATCCAAGCCCTTAACACTATGTCTATCCCAATTAATGTTGGGAAAGTTGAAATCACCTAATATATTACCCTATTATTGTTTTTACACACCTCCGTAAATTATGCACATATTTGCTCCTTAATTTCCCACTGACTATCTGGGGGTCTATAATAAACACCTAACAATGTGATTGCCCCTTTTTTATTCCTAACCTCTACCCACAAAGCTTCATTCAATGCCCCCTCCAAGATATCATCTCTCCTTACTGCAGTAACTGACTCTTAACTAATAAAGCAATGCCTCCTCCTCTTTTACCCCCTCCCCTGTCTTGCCTGAAGATTCTATATCCCGGAATGTTGAACTACCAATCCTGCCCCTCCCTCAACTACACCTCTGTGATGGCTACTATATCACAATTCCACGTGTCAATCCTCACCCTTATTGCAGCTGTATTCCCTCTGAATTGATTGTTTTACTGCATTATGATGTGTCCCTTTTCTACTAACATTCTGTGTCCCCTCCCCCTGCTAAATTTGTTTCAACTCCCCCCAACAGCACTAGCAAACCCACCTGCAAGGATGTTAGCCCCGCTCTGGTTCAGATGTAGATCGTCCCGCTTGTACAGGTCCCACATTCCCCAGAAACGGTCCCAGTGATCCAGGAATCTAAAACCCTTCCTCCTGCGCCAACTGTTAAGCCACGTATTCATCTGCGCTATTCTCCTATTTCTGTGCTCACTAGCATGTGGCACTGGGAGTCATCCAGAGATTACAACCTGAGAGGTCCTGCTTTTCAGACTACTGCCTAACTCCCTGAATTCTTGATGCAAGACCTCATCCCTCTTTCTACCTATGTCATTGGTACCAACATTTACCATGACCTCTGCCTTATCACACTTCCCCTTCAGGATGCCTTGCAGCCATTCAGTGACATCACAGACCCTGGCACCAAGGAGGCAACATACCATCCTGGAGTCACGTTGATGGCCACAGTAGCGCCTACCTGTTCTCCTGACTATAGAATCCCCTATTACCTTTGCTCTTCCTCCCCTCCTGTTCAGACAGGCTGCTTGTGGTGCCAGAAGCTTGGCTCTGTCTGCACTCCCTGGACGAACCAGCACCCTCATCAGCCTCCAAAATGGAATACCAATTTGCAAGTGGGACCTCAGGGGACTCCTGAACGATCTGCCTGTTTGTCTTGGACTGCCTGGTGGCCACCCATTCTCTTCCTTCCTCAAGTCCCTTCAGCTGTGGCGTGACCACCTCTCTAAACGTGCTGTCCATGATGCTCTCAGACTCGCGGATTCTCCACAGTGTCCCCAGCCACCGGTCCTGCTCTGAAACCTGAGCTTCCAGGAGCTGCAGCTGGACACACTTCCTGCACACTTGCTGGTCCCAGGCACTGGAAATGTTCCCAGCTTCCTACATGGAGCACGAGGAGCACACCATGGCTTTGAGCTCTCTTGCCATGATTTATCCCTTTAGATTAAACCTTTTAAATCAATTACTCTAGGGCCCTTCTTTCCTGATCCTCATTACTACAGAATATACAAACTATAAACCACAAAAAGACCTTAACCTATAAGCAATAAAAGTAGTAAATACTTACCCAACCTTACCCACTACTTAACAGTCATTTCTCTCCCTTGTAGCCTCTACTGCAAGACCACTCTCTGAAGAATTAAGAAGTTGGATAGCAAAGAAAAAATGTCTTTGTCCAAAATTACAGACCAGTCAGTTTCACTTTGGTGGTGGGGAAACTTCCAGAAACAATTATTCAGTATAGAATTAATAGTCACATGGAAAGATTTGGATTGATTCGGAAGAGTCGGCATGGATTTGTTAAAGGAAAATGGTAGTCTAACTAATTTGCTGAAGTTTTGAAGAGGTAACAGATGAGGGCAAGGCCTTTGATGTGGTGTATATGGACTTCCAAAAAGCATTCAATATAGTGCCACACAACCGACTTGTGGAAAGTTAAGGTCATGGAATAAAAGGGGCATCAGCAACATGGATACAAAATTAGCTGAGGGATAGGTAACGGAGAGTAATGGTTAATGGGTATTTTTCAGGCTTGAAGTTTGTAGCGGAGTTCCCCAGGTGTCGGTATTGGGGCCCTTGCTCTTCCTGATATATATAAATGATCTAGATCTTGGTGTGCAGGGGACAATTTCAAAGTTTGCGGATGACACAAAACTTGGGAGAATTGTAAACTTGTGAGGAGGCCAGTGTCAAACTTCAAAAGGACATTGACACATTGGTGGGCTGGGCAGATAGGTGGCAGATGAAGTTCAATGCAGAGAAGTATGAGGTGATACACTTTGGTACAAAGCACATGGAGAGACAGTATAAAATAAAGGATACTATTCTAAAGGGTGGGGAGGAGCAGACAGACCTGCGTGTATATGTACATAAGTCATTAAAGGTGGCAGGACAAGTAGAGAGCTGTTTTTAAAGCGTCCAGTATTCTAGGTTTTGTTAATAGGAACATAGAGTACAAGAGCAGGGAGGTTATGATGATTTTATATAAGACACTGGTTAAACCTCAGCCTGAATATTGTGTACAATTCTGAGCGCCACACTATAGGAAGGATGTGAACACATTGGAGAGAATGCAGAAGAGGTTTACGAGAATGGTTCCGAGGATGAGACTCTTCAGTTATGAGGAAAGATTGGAGAAGTTGGGACTGTTTTCATTGGAGAGGAGAAGGCTAAGAGGAGACTTGATAGAAGTTTTCAAAATAATGAGGGACCTGGACAAAGTAGATAGGGAGAAAGTGTTCCCAATCGTAAATGGATTGAGAACCAGAGGGCACAGTTTTAAAGTGTTTTGCAAAAGAAGCAAGTGCAAGGTGAGACACAGCGAGTAGTTAGGGTATGGAATGCACTGCCTGGAATTGTGGTGGAGGTAGGTTCAATTGAGGCATGATGATTATTTAAATAGAAACAATGTGCAGGGTTATGGGGAAAAAGCAGGAGAATGGCACTGAGTTAAAATGCTCAGAGCTGGTGCAGACATGATGGGCTGAATGGTCTCCTTCTACAAGGCAATAATTCTGTGATTCTGAAGAAATTCCTTCTCATCTCAGTCCTAAGTGGCCTATCCCTTATTCTGAGATTGTGTCTCCTGATTCTAGAGCCACAGCCAAGGGAAAGATCCTTCCTGCATCTATCCTGTTGATCCCTGTTAGAATTTTGTACAATTCAATGAGGTCACCTCTCATTCTTCTAAACTCTAGAGAAAACAGGCCCAGTCTCTTCAATCTCTCCTCGTAGGATAAGTAAGGGGCAGGAGGGACATAGGGATAGCAAGCGGTACATGAGGAGACACAATACTATGCATGAGTGAGGCATAGACGGAATGTGGAGTTGGGAATTGGTGCACAGGGTGAAAGAGCTGCTCCATTGGATTGATTTTTAAAAATCAGTCTCCAATAGTTGGAACAAGAGGGACTGATTGGTGAGTAAGTCTACTTTACTTTCTAGTCTCCAGTTTATAGTAAATAGTTGAAAAGTAAGGTTAAGGTACAGAAACATAGAAACTAGGAGCAGGAATAGGCCATTCAATATGATCATGGCTGATCTATCTTAGCGCCATATTCCTGCTTTCTCTCCATACCCCTTGATGCCCCTTATATCCAAAAAATTATCAATTTCTTTCTTGAATACACACAGCGACCCAGCCTCCACAGCCTCTGTGGTAGAGAATTCCACATGTTTACCACCCTCTGAGTGAAGAAATGTTTCCTCATCTCAGTCCTAAATGACCTGCCCCATATCCTGAGACTGTGGCCCCTGGTTCTAGACTCCCCAACCAGGGGGAACATCCTCCCTGCATCTAGTCGGTCTAGCCCTGTTAGTATTTTATACGTTTCAATCAGATCTCCTCTCATTCTTCTAAACTCTAGTGAATACAGGCCTAGTCGAACTAATCTCTCCTCATACGACAATCCTGCCATCCCCGGTATTAGCCTAGTGAACCTTAGTTGCACTCCCCCTACGGCAAGTATATCCTTCCTTAGGTAGGGAGACCAATACTGCATGCAATACTCCAGGTGTGGTCTCACCAAGGCCTTGTATAACTGCAGTAAGACACCCCTACTTCTGACCTCAAATCCTCTCGTAATGAAGGCCAACATGTCACTTGCCTTCCTAATTGCTGGCTGCACCTGGCTATTTACTTTCATTGACTGATGTACAAGGACACACAGATTCCTTTGTACATCCACATTTCCCAATATATCACCATTTAAATAATACTCTGCCTTTCTGTTTTTCACACCAAAGCATATAACTTCGCATTTATCCACATTATACAGCATCTGCCATGTGTTTTCCCACACACACAGCTTGTCTCAATCACCCTGAAGCCTCCTTGCATCCTCCTCACAACTCACAACCCCACCCAGTTTTGTGTCATCAGCAAACCTGGAAATATTGCATTTGGTTTCCTCATCCAAGTCATTTATATATATTGTGAATAGCTGGGGCCCAAGCACTGATTCCTGCGGTACACCACTCGTCACTGCCTGTCACCCGGAAAAAGACCCGTTTATTCCCACTTTCTGTTTCTGGTCTGTCAACCAATTCTTAATCCATGCCAGTATATTAACCCCGATCCTATGTGCTTTAATTTTTCCCACTAGCCTCTTATGTGGGACCTTATCAAAAGCCTTCTTGAAATCCAAATACACCACATCCACTGGTTCTCCCTTATCTATTTCACTAGATACATCCTCAAAAAACTCCAGTTGATTAGTTAAACATGATTTCCCTTTCATAAACCCATGCTGACTTTGTCCAGCCCCATTAATGCTTTCCGAGAGTTCTGTTACCACACCTTTTATAATAGATTCTAGCACTTTCCCCATTATTGATGTTAGGCTAATTGGTCTGTAATTCTGTTTTATATCTCCCTCCTTTTTGAAATAGTGGGGTTACATTTGCCACCCTCCAATCTGTAGGAACTGCTCCAGAGTATGGCAGGGCAGCTCAGTCGCATGAAATGTCCATCCTGTGGCACGTGAGGAGCCGTGGACATTCCACGTGGCCTAGACAAGCACATGTGCAGGAGGCATCACCAGCTGGGGAAAATGGAGTTCGGGGTTTCGGCTGCAGTCGTGGTGGAGCATCCGTGATGCTGAGGGCTACGCTGATCGCATGCTTAGGGAGGTGGTCACACCACAGGTTTGAAGCATGCAGCCAGAAGGGAATGGGTGACCACCAGAAAGTCTAGGAGGACCAAGCAGATAGACTCAGGACTCCTGAGTCTACCTCCCTCACAAATCATTTTTCCCTTTTGAATGCCGGTGAGGGTGATGGTTCCTCATAGGGTGCAGCAAAAGCCACGTTCGGGACACCACTGGTTTCTCAGCTGCATGGACGGAAGGAAGAGGAGTGGAAAAGGATTAATGATAGGGGATTCAATAGTTAGGGGAACAGTCAGGCATTTCTGTGGCTGTAGACGTGACTCCAGGATGATACGTTGTCTCCCTGGTGCCAACATCAAGGATGTCAGAGCAGCTGCCGAACATCTTAGGGTGGAGGGTGAACAGTCAGAGGTCATGATTCACAGAATCACACAGTGCAGAAGAGGCCCTTCAGCCAATCAAGTCTGCACTGACATGTGAGAAAAATCTGACCTACCTACCTAATCCTATTTACCAGCACTTGGCCCATAGCCTTGAATGTTATGACATGCCAAGTGCTTATCCAGGTACTTTTTAAAGTATGTGAGGCAGCCCACCTCCACCACCCTCCCAGGCAGCACATTCTAGACCGTCACCACCCTCTGGGTAAAAAAATATTTCCTCACAGACCCCCTAAACCTCCTGCCACTCACCTTGAACTTATGTCTCCTTGTGATTGACCCTTCAACTAAGGGGAACAGCTGTTCCCTATCCACCCTGTCCATGCCCCTCATAATCTTGTACACCTCGATCAGGTCGCCCCTCAGTCTTCTCTGCTCCAACGAAGACAACCCAAGTCTAACCAACCTCTCTTCATAACTTAAATGTTTCATCCCAGGCAACATCCTTTCATCCCAGGAAACATCCTGGTGAATCTCCTCTGCACCCATCCAGTGCAATCACATCCTTCCTATAATGTGGCAACCAGAACTGCACACAGTACTCCAGCTGTGGCCTCACCAAGGTTCTATACAACTCCAACATGACCTCCCTACTTTTGTAATCTATGCCTCAATTGATAAAGGCAAGTGTCCCATATGCCTTTTTCACCACCCCACTAACATGCCCCTCCACCTTCAGATATCTATGGACACACACGCCAAGGTCCCTTTGTTCCTCAGAACTTCCTCATGTCATGCCGTTCATTGAATACTTTCTTGTCAAGGACAAAGGAAGACGGTTGTGGTTGTTGGAGGTCAGCCATCTCAGCTCCAGGACATCACTACAAGGTAGTGTCCTAAGCACAACCATCTTCAGCTGCTTCATCAATGACCTTTCTTCCATCATAAGGTCCAAAGTGGGGATGTTCGCTGATGATTGCACAATTTTCAGCACCATTCACGACTCCTCAGAAACTGAAGCAGTCCATGTCCAAATGCAGCAAGACCTGGACAATATCCAGGCTTAGGCTGACAAGTGGCAAGTAACAGTCGCACCACACAAGTGCCAGGCAATGACCATGTCCAATGAGAGAGAATCCAACCATCGCCCCTTGATGTTCAATGGCATTACCATCACTGAATCCCCCACTATCCACATCCTGGGGGTTACCATTGACCAGAAACTGAACTAGACTAGCCATATAAATACTGTGGCTACAAGAGCAGGTCAGAGGCTAGGAACCTTGCGACGAGTAACTCACTTCCTGACTCCTTAAAGCCTGTCCACCATCTACAATGCACAAGTCAGGGAGTGTGATGGAATACTCCCCACTTACCTGGATGAGTGCAGCTCCTACAACACTGAAGAAGCTTAACACCGTCCAGGACAAAGCAGTCTGCTTGATTGGCACCACATCCACAAACATTCACTCCCTCCACCACCAACGCACAGTAGCAGCAGTGCGTACCATCTATAGCATGCACTGCAGGAATTCACCAAGGCTTCTTAGACAACAGCTTCCAAACCCCCGACCTCTACCATCTGGAAAGACAAGGGCAGCAGACACATGGGAACACCACCACCTGGAAGTTCCCCTCCAAGTCACTCACCATCCTGACTTGGAAATATATTGCCGTTCCTTCACTGTCACTGGGCCAAAATCCTGGAACTCCCTTATTAACAGCACTGTGGGTGTACCTACACCACATGGACTCTAGCGGTTCAAGAAGGCAACTCACCACCATGTTCTCAAGGGCAACTAGGGATGGGCAATAAATGCTGGCCCAGCCAGTGAAGCCCACATCCCGTGAATGAATGAAAAAAACTAGGGGCAGCACTCTGAAAGCACAAGATAGAAACAAGTGACAGATAGCCCTCAGGGGGGAGGGGGAACAAGGATGAAAAAAATGAATCAATATGTGAAAGAATAAAATATAAATAAATAATTAAATATTGGATTAAATAAAAATTGGACTAATTCCATTTTTTTGTTTATTTCTTCCACCATTTCATTATTATCTACTATTAATTCCCCACCGTCACTCTCCAGACAACCAACACTCACTTTACTAACTCTTTTCCTTTTTAAATACCTTCAGAAACTCTTGCTATCTTTTTTTTATGTTTCTAGCTAGCTTCCTCTCATACTCTAATTTCTTTCTCCTGATTAACCTTTTAGCCATTCTCTGCCATAGAGAGATAGAGTTATGCAGCACAGAAACAAACTCTTTGGCCCATCATGTCCGTGCTGGCCATCAAGCATCTATCTATCCTAATCCCATTTTCCAGCACTTGGCCCATAGCCCTGTATGCTATGGCATTTCAAGTGCTCATCTAAATACTTCTTAAATGTTGTGAGGGTTCCTGACTCTACCACCCCATCAGACAGCGTGTTCCAGATTTAAATAACCCTCTGGGTGAAAAAATGTTTCCTCAAATCCCCTCTAAACCTCCTGCCCCTTACCTTAAATCTATCCCCCCTGGTTATGGACACCTACAGTAAGGGAAAAAGGTTCTTCCTATCTCTGCCCCTCATAATTTTGTTTACCTCTATCATGTCCCCCCTCAGCCTTCTCTCCTCTAAGGAAAACAACCCTAGCCTATCCAGTCTCTCTTCATAGCTGAAAAGCTCCAGCCCAGGCAACCTGGTGAATCTCCTCTACACCCTCTCCAGTGCAATCACACCCTTCCTGTAGTGTGGCAACCAGAACTGTACACAGTACTCCAGCTGTGGCCTAACTTACGTTTTATACAGCTGCAACATAACCTCCCTGCTCTTATATTCTATGCCTCAGCTAATAAAGGCAAGTATCCCATATGTGTTCTTAACCGCCTTTACCTATGCTGTTGCCTTCAGGGATCTATGGACATGTACACCAAGGTCCCTTTGATCTTCTGTACTTCCTAGGGTCCTACCATTCATTGTGTATTCCCTTGCTGTGTTAGTCCTCCCAAAATGCATCACCTCACATTTCTCAGGATTAAATTCAATTTGCCACTGCTCTGTCCATCTTACCAGCTCATCTATATCGTCCTGTAATCTAAGGCTTTCCTCCTCACTATCTACAATGCCACCAATTTTCGTGTCATCTGCGAACTAACTGATCATACCTACTATATTCATGTGTACATTAATGTACACTACAAACAGCAAGGGTCCCAGCACCGATCCCTGCGGTGCACCACTCGTCATAGGCTGCCAATCGCAAAAACAACCTTCGACCATCACCTAACATTCACTCAGTTCTGTTGAAGGGTCATGAGGACTCGAAACGTCAATTCTTTTCTTCTCCGCCGATGCTGCCAGACCTGCTGAGTTTTTGTTTTTGTCTTCGACCATCACCATCTGCCTCCTGCCACTAACCCAATTTTGGATCTAATTTGCGCAAATGCCCTGGATCCCATGGGCTTTTACCTTCTTGACCATTCTCCCATGTGGGACCTTGTCAAAAGCCTTACTGAAGTCCATGTAGACTACATCAACTGCACTACCCTCATCTACAGCGCTAGTCACCTCCTCTCAAAATTCAGTCAGATTTGTTAGACATGATCTCCCCCTGACAAAGCTATGCTGACTATCCCTGATTAATCCTCACCTCTCCAAGTGGAGAATAATCCCGTACCTCAGAATATTTTCCAATAGTTTCCTTACTACTGTTAGATTCACTGGCCTTTAATTACCTGGTTTATCCTTATGACCCTTCTTGAATAATGGTACCACATTTGCTGTCCTCTAGTCCTCTCCTGTGGCCAGAGACGATTTGAAAATTAGTGTCAGAGCCCCTGCATTCTCCTCCCTTGCCTCACACAGCAGCCTGGGATACATCTCATCTGGGCCTGGGATTTATCCACTTTTAAGCCCACTAAAACTGTTAATACCTCCTCCATTTCAATGCTAATTTGTTCCAAGTACATCACAATCCCTCTCCAATTTCTACACCTACATTGTCCTTCTCCATAGTGAACACAGATGAAAAGTAATCATTTAAAACCTCACCTATCGCCTCTGGCTCCAGGCACAGATTACCACTTTAGTCCCTGACAGACCCTATTCTTTCCCTGGTTATCCTCTTGCCCTTAATATGTTTATAAAAGGCCATGGGATTTTCCTTTATCTTGTCCGCCAGTGTTTTTTCATGCTCCCTCTTTGTTCTCCTAATTGCTTTTTAAGTTAACCCCCCAATGCTTTCTATACTCCTCTAGGCCTTCTGCTGATTTCAGCCCTCTGTATCTGCCATAAGCTTCCTTTTTTTTCCCCTTACCCAATCCTCAATATCCAGGGTTCCCTGGACTTGTTGGTCCTATCCTTCACTTATATGGGAACACGTTGGCCCTGAACTCTCACTATTTCCTTTTTGAATGACTCTCACTGCTCTGATGTAGACTTTCCTACAAGTAGCTGCTCCCAGTCCACTTTGGCCAGATCCTGTCTTATCATATTGAAATCGGCCTTCCCCCAATTCAGGATCTTTATTTCCGGACCATCTTTGTCCTTTTCCAAACCTATCTGCCATTCTTTATATTCTGTCCAATCGTCTGTCCTGCCACTCATCTTTGCGGAGTTCCTTAAGTTTGATGCTTTCCTTAACATCTTTAGTTAACCATGGACGGTGGGTCCTCCCCTTAGAATATTTCTTTGTAGTAGGCATTCTGAATACTCTGAAATATCCCCTTAAAATGTCTGGCACTGCTTCTCTATTGATCTATCCTCTAGCCCAGTTTCCCAGTTCACTTCAGCTAGCTCAGCTTTCATCCCCACATAGTTGCCCTTATTTAAGTGTAAGACATTAGTCTTAGACCCACTCTTCTCCCTTTCAAACTGGCTGTAAAATTCAGTCATATTGTGGTCACTGCTAAGTGGGGTGCCTTTACTTTGAGGTAATTAATTAATCCTGTCACGTTACACAATACCAAGTCTAATGTAACCTACTCTCTGGTTGGTTCCAGAACATGCTGCTCTAAGAAACTCTCTTGAAAGCATTCTAAGAACTCCTCATCCAGGCTATTACTGCCAATCTGATTTTTCCAGTTTATGTGCAGATTACAAACACCCATGATTATTGCTGTCCCTTTATCACAAGCATATAATATTTTCTCTTGAATACTTTGCCCTATACTGTGGCTATTGTTAAGGGGCCTGTAGACCACTCGCACTAATGACTACTGTTCCTCATCTCCACCCAAACTGATTCTACATCCTGATCACCTGAACCAAGGTCATCCCTAACTATTGCACCAATGCCCTCTTTGATTAACAGTGCTACCCTTCCACCTTTACCTAGCTTCCTATTCTTCTTGAATGTCATGTATCCCTCGATATTAAAGACCCAATCTTTATCGTCCTGCAGCCACGTCGCCGTAATTGTTATCAGATCATATTTATTTATTTCATTGTGGGCCATCAATCCAATACTTTGTTATGAATACTACATGCCTTCAGATAAGAAGCCTTCAGTTTTGTCTTCTTGTTACCTTTGTAATATCTAGTTTTGACTGTTGATGTAGTCTTAGGTTTTTTCTCTATCCCTTCTTGCCATTCTCTGACCCTCATTTCTCATTTAACTATTTTGCTCTCCTGTCTCCTTGAATTACTACCCCTAACCAAACTTGATCCCTCACCCCTCTTGTAAAGCCCTCTCTACTTCTCTAATTGTGTGATTTGCGAGGCCACCCGTCCCAGACTGGTTCAGGTGTAAACTGTTCCAACAGTACAGCCCCCACTTTCCCCAGTACTGATGCCAGTGCCCCACAAACCGGAGCCTACTTCTCCCACACCAGTCTTTGATCTCTCTAATCTTATTTGCCCTAGACCAGTTTATATGTAGCTCAAGTAATAATCCAGAGATTCTGACCTTTGAGGTTCTACTTCTTAATTTGGTACCGAGCTCCTCATACTGACTTTGCGAACCTCTTTTAGTTCTACCTATGTCATTGGTACCTACATGGACCATGACAACTGGATCCTCCTCTCCCACTTCATGGTCCTCTCCAGCCCTGTGCAGATGTCCTGAACCGTGGCACCGGGCAGACAACATAGCCACCTGGACTCTCGTTCTTTTCTGCAGAGAACAGTATCAATCCCCCTCACTATACTGTCCCCTACTCCAACTACATTCTTGATTGCTCCGTCCGCTTGAATGGCTTCCTGTAGCACAATGCCATGGCCAGCCAGCTCATCCACCTTGCAGATTTCACTTTCATCCACACAGATTGTGAGCACCTCAAACCTGTTTGACAATTCCAAAGTCTGAGGCTCCTCCACTATTGTCTGTTCGGTACTATTACTTGCCTCAATGACAGTCACATCCTCCTGTCCCTCAGACCTGCTAAGTTTTGCCAGCATTTTCTGTTTTCATTTCAGATTTCCAGCACGCGCAGTATTTTGCTCTTATCTTATATGAGGGTTCAAAGGTGAAATTTAAGGAAGATTTTGAAGGTGAGGAAAGATATGGTGGGGGTGGGATTTTGCAGTGAGATGATAATGAGGATCAGTTTTTTTTTTATTCATTCACAGAATGTGGGCTTCACTGGCAGGGCCAGCATTTATTGCCCATCCCTACTTGCCCTTGAGTTGGTGATGAGCTGCCTTCTTGCAGTTGTTGTGTAGGTACACCCACAGTGCTTTTAGGACTGTGATGTCTTAACGAATTGCGATATATTTCCAAGTCAGGATGGTGAGTGAGTTGGAGAGGAACTTCCTGGTGGTGGTGTTTCCATCTATCTGCCCTTGTCCTTCTAGATGCTAGTGGCCATGAGTTTGGAAGGTGCTGTCTAAGGAACCTCGGTGAATTCTTGCAGTGCATCTTGTAGATGGTACACATTGCTGCTACTGTGCATCGGTGGTGGAGGGAGTGAACGTTTATGGATGTGGTATCCTAGCCTCTGACCTGCTCTTGTAGCCACTGTATTTATATGGCTAGTCCAGTTCAGTTTCTGGTCAATGGTAACCCCCAGGATATTAATGTTACTCACAATAAGAGGTTGTGGTGGAAGAATTAATCCAGGCTGGTCTCTTGGTTAAAACTGGTTTATTTCCAAGACACATTTAATAATCTCTTACAGCAGGCACTTCTTTTTGTAAGACAGTCTGATAGTTGGTGACTTGTGTCAACCCATTTTTCTTAGAGATCTCTTTTCTCTGTAACAGGTCCTTTATGCTGGCTCATTCTATTCGTAGTCTTTTTTCCATGACACTTTGTGGAATGAAAGTCCCAAAGAGACTAGTTATCAACATAACATTCTATGGGCAAACTTTTCCAACAGTGCCCCTTATCTAATATTTCCTGTCAGTATATTGACAAAGTAAACCCCCATATGCTTCTAATAAGGCTAATGTTTCAGCAGCTAAGGTGCCTTTCACTACCCTTTTTATTTTCTTGGCCTCCCGAGCCAGCAGGCAACATTTATTGTTCTTTCCCACCAAGAATATAGAACCATAGAACACTACAGCACAGAAAACAGGCCATCCGGCCCTTCTAGTCTGTGCCGAAATATTATTCTGCTGGTCCCATTGACCTGCACCTAGTCCATAGCCCTCCAGACCTCTCCCATCCATGTATCTATCCAATTTATTCTTAAAACTTAAGAGTGCGCCCGCATTTACCACGTCAGATGGTAGCTCGTTCCACACTCCCACCGCTCTCTGAGTGAAGAAGTTCCCCCTAATGTTCCCCCTAAACCTTTCCCCTTTCAACCTAAAGCCATGTCGTCTCGTGTTTATTTCTTCTAATCTAAGTGGAAAGAGCCTACTCGCATTTATTCTGTCTATACCCCTCATAATTTTGTAAACTTCTATCATATCTCCCCTCATTCTTCTACACTCCAAGGAATAAATTCCTAGCCTGTTTAATCTTTCCCTATAACTCAACTCCTTAAGACCAGGCAACATCCTAGTAAATCTTCTCTGCACTGTTTCAATCTTACTGATATCCTTCCTGTAGTTAGGTGACTAGAACTGCACATAATACGCCAAAGTTGGCCTCACCAATGCCTTATACAACCTCACCATAACATCCCAACTCCTATACTCAATACTTTGATTTATGAAGGCCAGTATGCCAAAAGCTTTCTTTACAACCTTGTCTATGCCACTGTGACGCCATTTTCAAGGAATTGTGTATCTGAACTCCCAGATCCCTTTGTTCCTCCGCACTCCTCAGTGCCCTACCATTTACCGTGTATGTCCTAACTTGGTTTGACCTTCCAAAATGTAACACCTCACACTTTTCCGCATTAAATTCCATCTGCCATTTTCTGGCCCATTTTTCCAGTTGGTCCAGATCTCTCTGCAAGCTTTGAAAGCCTTCCCCGCTGTCCACAATGTCTCCAATCTTAGTGCCATCAGCAAACTTGCAGATCCAATTCACCACATTATCATCCAAATCATTGATATAGACAACAAACAACAATGGTCCCAGCACAGATCCCTGAGGCACACCACTAGGCACAGACCTCCAGTCTGAGAAGCAATCATCCACTACCACTCTCTGTCTTCTCCCACACAGCCAATTTCGAATCCAGGTTACAACTCTCCATGGACACCAAGTGTCTGAACCTTCTGAACTAACCTCCCATGTGGGACCTTGTCAAAGGCCTTACTAAAGTCCATGTAGACAACATCCACAGCCTTTCCTTCATATGATGAGCCCTGCTGTGCAAGAGTACCCATCTGGAAGACTGGCATGTGAAGCACCACTAAAAATGACCAACCTCATATCCTCTGGATCACCCAAGGCTGGAAATTGAACACATATCTCTCAGAATTTAATCTTAAGTGTTTTATTTTCTCTCAGAACTTCTCAACTGTAGCAAGTTTCATCATGTTACTCAACTCCAACACATCATAACTAGTCTGCGAAGAGTGTCCTGCAGTCAGCATCACAGTCTGCACTGGAGTACTGCTTTGGGAGCTCAGTGAAGAGGGAACAAGGTGATCCTTTGAGTTGGGTCAGGTAAATATTTACCACTTTTATTGCTCATAGTTTTTAAGGTCTTATTTTGTGGTTTATTGTTGGTAAGGGCTATATTCTGTAACAAAGAGGAACAGGGAAGAAGGGCCCTAGATAATTGATATTATTTGATATTAAGTATCTTTGAAAATGTTTAATTTAATTTAAAAGGGGTAAGTCATGGCAGAAGAAATCAAAGCCATGGTGTGCTCCTCCTGCTCTATGTGGGAAGCCAGGAATATTTCTAGTGCCTGGGGCCAACATGTGTGCGGGAAATGTCTCCAGCTGCAGCTCCTGGAAGCTGGAGCAGTGGCTGGGGACACTGCGGAGCATCCACAAGGCAGAAAGTATCGTGGATAGCATGTATAGAGAGGTGGTCGCACCTCAGGCTAAGCGTCCACAGGCAGGAAGAAAATCGGTGACCACCAGGCAGAACAAGAGGTCTAGGCAGGCAGTGCAGGAATCTCCTGTGGCTATTCCCCTGCAAAACAGATATACCGCTTTGGATACTGTTGAGGGGAATGGCCTCTCGGGGAAAGCATCAACAGCCAAAGTCATTGTACCACGGTTGGCTCTGCTGCACAGGGGAGGAGTAAAAAGTGTGGGAATGCAATAGTTATAGGGGATTCAATTGTAAGGGGAATAGATAGGCATTTCTGTGGCTGCAAATAAGACTCCAGTATGGTATGTTACCTCCCTGGTGCTAGGGTCAAGGATGTCTCAGAGTGGCTACAGGAGATTCTGAAGGGGGAGGGTGAACAGCCAGTGGTCGTGGTACACATTGGTACAAATGACAAAGGTAAAAAAAGGGATGAGGTCCTAAAAGCAGTATATAGGGAGTTAGGAAGTAAGTTGAAAAATAGGACCTCAAAGGTAGTGATCTCAGGATTACTACCAGTGCCACGTGCTAGTCAGTGTAGAAGTATCAGGATATATTGGATGAATACGTGGCTGAAGAGATGGTGTGAGGGAGAGGGTTTCAGATTCCTGGGACATTGGGACCGGTTCTGGGGGAAGTGGGACCGGTACAAACTGGACGGGTTACACCTGGGCAGGACCGGGACTGATGTCCTAGGGGGAATATTTGCTAGAGTGGGTGGAGAGGGTTCAAACTAAAATGGCAAGGGGGTGGAAATGTATGCAAGGAGTTAGAGGAAGAGGAATCAAGAACAAGACAGAAAGGGGAATAAGAAAAGTGATAGACAGAGAAATCATGGGCAAGAATTAAACAGGGCCTCAGTGAAAAATAGCGCGAATGGGACAAGTAATATTAAAAAGACAAGCCTTATGGCTTTGTGCCTTAACGCGAGGAGCATTAGCAATAAAGTGGATGAATTAACTGCACAAATTAGATGTAAACAGGTATGAAATAGTTGGAATTACGGAGACATGGCTGCAGGGTGACCAGGGATGGGAACTGAACATCCAGGGGTATTCAGTATTTAGGAAGGACAGACAAAAAGGAAAAGGCAGTGGAGTTGCATTGCTGGTTAAAGAGGAAATTAACGCAATAGTGAGGAAAGATATTAGCTCCAACGATTGGAATCTGTATGGGTAGAGCTGAGAAACACTAACGGGCAAAAAACATTAGTGGGGGTTGTACATAGACCCCCAAACTGTAGTGGTGATGTTGGGAAATGGCATTAAACAGGAAATTAGAGATGCATGCAATAAAGGAACATCTGTAATTATGGGTGACTTTAATCTGCATATAGATTGGGCAAATCAAATTAGTAACAATACCTTAGAGGACGAATTCCTGGAGTGTATACGGGATGTTTTTCTGGACCAATACGTTGAGGAACCAACTAGAGAACAGGCCACCCTAGACTGGGTATTGTGTAATGAGAAAGGAATAATTGGCAATCTAGTTGTGTGAGGCCCCTTGGGGATGAGCAACCATAATATGATAGGATTTTTCATCAAGATGGAGAGTGACATAGTTAATTCTGAGACTTGGGTCCTGAATCTTAATAAAGGAAACTACAATGGTATGAGACGCAAGTTGGCTATGATGGATTGGGAAACATTACTTGAAGGGATGATGGTGCACAGGCAATGGCAAATGTTCAAAGAGCGCATGGGTGAACTGCAACAATTGTTTATTCCTGTCTGGCACAAAAGTAAAACAGGAAAGGTGGCCAAACCATGGTTTACAAGGGAAATTAGAGATAGTATTAGATGCAAGGAAGAGGCATACAAATTGGCCAGAATAAACAACAGACCTGAGGATTGGGAGCAGTTTAGAATTCAGCAAAGGAGAACCAAGGGATTGATTAAGAAGGGGAAAAGAGAGTACGAGAGTAAGCTTGTGGGGAACATAGAAACTTACTGTAAAAGTACTTTTTTGCCAGGAGTATTACAAGTAAAACGGATGAGTTAAGGGTCAGGATTGACAAGTGGAATTGTGATATAGTAGCCAGCACTGAGACATGGTTGAGGGAGGGGCAGGATTGGCAGCTCAACATTCCGGGATATAGAATCTTCAGGCGAGACAGGGGAGGGAGTAAAAGAAGATGAGACATTGCATTATTAGTTAAGGAGTCAGTTACTGCAGCAAAGAGAGATGATATCTTGGAGTGGACATCAAATGAAGCTTTGTGGGTAGAGCTTAGGAATAAAAAAGGGGAAGCCACATTGTTAGGTGTTTATTATAGACCCCCAGATAGTCAGTGGGAAATTGAGGAGCAAATATGTGCATAATTAGCGGAATGTGTAAAAACAATAACAATAGGGTAATTATATTAGGTGATTTCAACTTTCCCAACATTAACTGGGATTGATATAATGTTAAGGGCTTGGATGGAGTGGATTTCTTGAAATGTGTACAGGTGAACTTTTGAGGACAATACGTAGAGGGTCCAACAAGGGAAGGCGCAGGGCTGGATCTAATTCTGGGGAATGAAGCCGGACAGGTGGCTGAGGTGGTGGTGGGGGAGCATTTTAGTGATAGTGACCACAACATGGTACAATTTAAGTTTGTTATGGACAAACAAATAGACAAGTTGCAAACATAAACTTTGGATTGGGGATGAGTGGAATTTAGTAAAATAAGGCAGGATCTGGCCAAGGTAGACTGGGAACAGCTACTTCTGGGGAAATCTACAAAGAAGCAGTAGGGGTCGTTCAAAAGAGAAATGGGGAGGGTACAGGCTCAACATGTTCCCTCTAGGATGATAAGAAGGAGTAACAAGCCCAGAAAACCATGGATGACCAGAGATATTCAGATATGATGAGAAGGAAAAGAGGCTTTTAGCAGGTACAAGGGAAGCAAATCAGCAGAGGCATTAGTGGAGTACAGAAAGCACAGGGTGGAGCTTTAGAAAGCAATTAGGAGAGCAAAGAGGGAATATGAGAAAGCTCTGGCTAGTAAAAGCAGGGAAAATCCCAAGATATTCTATGAGTATAAGTATATCAATGGGAAGAGGATAACCAGGGAAAGAGTAGGGCCCATTAGGGACCAAGGGGGCAATCTATGGGTGGAGCCAGATGATACCGCTGGAGTGTTGAATGAATACTTCACATCCGTCTTCACCCAAGAGAATGAGGATGAAGGTATGGAACTCGGGGAGAGAGACTGCGAGGTTCTTAATCAAATTGATATAGGGAGTGACAAGGTATTGGAGGTGTTGGCAGGCTTAAAAGTGGTCAAATCTCCAGGTCCAGATGATTTATGTACCAGACTGCTGAGGGAGGCAAGGGAGGAGATCGCAGGGGCTCTGACCCAAATTTTTAAATTCCTCTCTGGCAACAGGGGAGGTGCCAGAGGACTGGAGAACAGCTATTGTGGTTCCACTATTGAAGAAGGGTTGTAGAGATAAGCAAGAGAACTGCAGGCCAGTGAGTCTCAGGTTAGTGGTAGGGAAACTATTGCAGAAATTTCTGAAGGAGAGAATCTATCTCCACTTGGAGAGGTAGGGTTTGATCAGGGATAGACAGCATGGCTTTGTCAGAGGGAGGTCATGCCTAACAAATTTGATTGAATGTTTTGAGGAGGTGACCAGGTGTGTAGATGAGGGTAGTGTAGTTGATGTAGTTTATCTGGATTTCAGCAAAGCTTTTGACAAGGTCCCACGTAGGAGACTTATAAAGAAGGCAAATGCACATGGGATACAGGGTAATTTGATAAGGTGGATTCAATATTGGCTTAGTTGTAGGAGACAGAGGGTGATGACAGAAGAATGCTTCAGTGACTGGAAGCCAGTGTCCAGTGTTGTACCACAGGGATCTGTGCTGGGTCCCCTATTATTTGAGATTTATATAAACGATATAGATGACTATGCGGGTGGGGGTGGAGAGGGTTAGTAAGTTTGCGTATGACACAAAGATTGGCCGGGTGATTTACAGTGAGGTTGAGTGTCTTGGGCTATAGGAAGATATAGACGGAATGGTCAAATGGGCAGATAAGTGGCAGATGGAATTTAACCCTGAAAAGTATGAGGTGATACATTTTGGAAGGAAGCATTCAATGAATGGCATGACACGAGGAAGTTCTGAGGAACAAAGGGACCTTGGCGTGTGTGTCCACAGATCTCTGAAGGCGGAGGGGCACGTTAGTGGGGTGGTGAAAAAGGCATATAGGACACTTACCTTTATCAATAAAGGCATAGATTACAAAAGTAGGGAGGTCATGTTGGAATTGCATAGAACCTTGGTGAGGCCACAGCTGGAGTACTGTGTGCAGTTCCGGTCGCCACATTATAGGAAGGATGTGATTGCACTGGAGGGGATACAGAGGAGATTCATCAGGTTGTTGCCTGGGATGAAACATTTAAGTTATGAAGAGAGGTTGGATAGACTTGGGTTGTTTTCGTTGGAGCAGAGAAGACTGAGGGGCGACCTGATGGAGGTGTACAAGATTATGATGGGCATGGTCAGGGAGCAACTGTTCCCTTAGTTGAAGGGTCAGTCACAAGGGGACATAAGTTCAAGGTGAGGGGCAGGAGGTTTAGGGGGATGTAAGGAAAATCTTTTTTACCCAGGGAGTGGTGACGGTCTGGAATGCGCTGCCTGGGAGGGTGGTGGAGGCGGGTTGCCTCACATCCTTTAAAAAAGTACCTGGATGAGCACTTAGCACGTCATAACATTCAAGGCTATGGGCCAAGTGCTGGTAAATGGGATTAGGTAGGTAGGTCAGGTGTTTCTCATGGGCCAAAGGGCCTCTTCTGCACTGTGTGATTCTGTGAGAAGTTTCTAACGGTATGTGAAGAGAAAAAGATTGGTGAAGACAAATGTTGTTCCCTTACAGTCAGAAACAGGGGAATTTATAATGGGGAACAAAGAAATGGCTGAACAACTGAATACATACTTTGGTTCTTTCTTCACAAAGGAGGACACTAATAACATACCAGAAATGTTGGGGAACACAGGGTTTAGTGAGAGGGAGGAACTGAAAGAAATCAATTTTAGTAGGGGAATGGTGTTGGGGAAATTGATGTGTTTGAAGGCCGATAAATCCCCAGGGCCTGATAATCTACATCCCAGAGTATTTAAGGAAGTGGCCCTGGAAATAGCGGATGCATTGGTGGTCATTTTCCGCGATTCTATAGACTCTGGAACAGTTCCTACAGATTGGAGGGTAACTAATGTAACCCCACTATTTAAAAAGGGAGGTAGAGAGAAAATAGGTGATTATACACCAGTCAGCCTGACGTCAGTATGGGGAAAATTCTAGAGTCCATTATAAAAGATTTAATAGCTGGAAGGCAATGGCAGAATCAGACAGATTCAGCATGGATTTACAAAAGGGAAATCATGCTTGACAAATCTACCGGAATTTTTCTCCTTATGGTACCAGTAGAACATCGCAGGGTCTGCCTTTAACTGAATGCAACCCATTTTCAACAAGACAGACCTCACGGAAAAATACCAACCTTGTGATGCATCATTCATCCCATAAACACACTTATTCAATTCCCAATGCTTTCTTTCTACACCCCTGGCTTCTTTGGGTGGTTTAAAAAAAAACTTCCCTTTGAAACTTCTTCTGTAATAATGCAGCCTTTATATCAATTGATTTACACTCCCAGGAATACAATGCCAAAATAGCTAAAAAATCTTCAAACTCACTTTGCCTGCAGTCAGCCAGTCCACTCTGACATCCTGATCTCCTAGTCTCTCTTCAAAGCCTCGGGCTACTAATCTCACTTTGGCCTTATATGTGCCGTCTGGGAGTACCTTTTCTGTACAGATCCATCTGTGAGATAAAGCTGGCTGTCCTCTGTCAGGTATTTCAGAATATACCCCAAATTCCTTCCAACTTTCTAACTCTTCCCATTTGGCTTCCTTTATCAGCTTACTTTCCAATTTATTAACAGCTACTGGAATCTCTCTGTCAGAAGGACTTGTACATCTATTGAGATTCACAGCTTGCTCTCTAGTCCTCCTTGTTAAGCTACAGCCTCTACTCACATTCCTCTCCCTTTCTGGACTGTGACTATATGATCGTCCTTCCTTGCGAACAGAACTCCGTTCGCAAGTCCGTGATCTTTTTCTAGGATCACAACCACTTTCTGGTCCACTGTCAGAACTCATACTGCGCTTTCTGAGTTTCCACATCTTTACCTCGGTTTGCCAGTCGATGGGCCTTGTTCCTGTCTTTCATCCTGCACATTTAGCCAATGTTTGTATTTACCAGTGGCCTTTCCTGCTCTCCCTACAATGGTAGTATCCCTCCACACACTGGTCCCTTCTGGTATGTGTGTTACCTTTGTTCCTGCTTTGGGTAGTTGCCCTTTTGGATGAATAGCATTGTCCTGTACCTCAGTATTACTTTGTTCATTGTCAGTCAACCCTGTATCTGCCGTCGACTGCTCCTCATAACTACCCAGTGTATGTGAAGTGCATGGTCCCTCTTCGCGTTCTATGTCCTGTTCAGAACCTGTTAAAGGTATAGTCAGTACCAATTAACTGTGAAGGATGTACCCTAACAGTTTGATTGCCATGTTACACAATTACTACTTTCCCAACACTCCTTGCCAGGTCCTTTCCACTCTTTCTGGCCTTCCCTTTCATAATGTACCATGTCTCCTTGTCTAAACTATATTCCTGATGGTGTTATGCGATGCTGTAGGGCCCACTGAATTTTCTCCAAAACCTCATTAATTAAAGCTTTTCTGCCCACATGCAAAACGTTCAGATGAGCAGAAAAAGTGGAGCTAATGCTAGTCCCTTCTAGAGCAGGGGGAGCATCTGACAACACCAAAGGTAGCTTCAGATTTCTTCTGTGCACCAACTGGTATGGACTGTACCCTCCCACCCCCCAACCATTTGCAGAGAGATCTTTGCGTGCACCGCTCATGTTAGCGTCATTTGCAGTTTACAACTTGGTTGATCAGCTAATATTTTATGTAACATGTCATCTATTACTGCATGGTTTCTTTCACAAAGACCATTACTAAATGGGCTCTCAGCTGCATTGTGCATAACTACAATGTTTAAATTTTCGCACATATCTCAAAATTCCTCACTGGTGAATTCCCCACCATTATGTGTGAGGAACATCGTTGGTGTTCCTATTCCTGTTCCTACCCATTTCTACATGACCTTATCGATAATAGTCCTTTTGTCTTTAGTATGTATCACAGTGGATAGACTAAATCTGGTTGCCATATCTATGAAGTGTAGTAAAATAATACCCCTATCCTTGTCCCAAACTTTCAAGTCCATTGCCACTGCATCATTAAACTCCCTGGCTAGTGGCAGCTCAGAACAGGTGGTGTCTTGCGATATTTAAGGCAAATTTCACACTGAGCATTGATTTGTTCAATAAGATCATCATATCCTTTATTGGCCACTCCCACATCTTGAAGCAGAGTCTTCAGTTTCTATGGTGCCAGATGTGCAAATTGTCAATGTAATTTCCAAACGATCTTCTTTTTGGCCACCAAGTTCTCATTCTCAGCAGTTAACAAAACTTCATGAACTTTTTGATGAGAAATCTCTGGCTTCCTTCGTGGCAAGCAGTAATGGCCTGACCGAGTAAAACGTACATCCACATTTTTCCCAAACACAACTGCTGTATCATTTTTCATATCTAGCATCATCTGAACCTTCTTCATCTCAGATTGACTCAATAGCAGTATCTCACCAGAAACCACATCAGTAGTGATAAACAGATTGATCTCTGCTATCTTACAAGGGAGGACCACCCGTTTGGAGGAGGTTAATGTATTGTCATCTCTGAACCTGAAGCAGGTAGAGCTTTCATATTCCTTGACCTTTCACCAGTCTGCCTCATCGAGAGACTCCAGATAGCATTCAAGCCAGTCCATGCCACACACTGTAGAAGTGCGACCACTGTCCAGAACTGCACAGTTGAAGGAATCTACCATCAAGATACTCATCATCGGATTCAAACTCTGAGTGATCAATACAATTCCATCATGGCAGTCACCATCACCATTTTCAGAGGAATCCATTTCGTGGATCACTTCAAAAACATGATTCCTTCCCTGTGGGCAGTTCATTGCATAATAGTACTGGGAATCACACCAAAAACATTAATTAACCATTCCCCGTGCATTTTTTGGGTTTAAATGTCTGTGGTCACCATCCCAGATACACTTTCTGTAACGACTTTCAAATTGGCTAGGGTTACAACCATTTTCAGACCTTTTGTCATGAACCCCATCTTTGTATTGGGATCTTTGTCTAATATTTGGTTGACCACCTAATTCAGTCACCATCAAATCCTCTATCCTTAGTTTTACAGCATAGTTGTTCACATTTGCTAAAAAAGTGGCAGGGAACAGCTGTTTCCCCAGAAATTCTTTTAGGGCAGCTGCCATTTGATTGAAGAGAGATTCTTTCCCTGGAACTGAACCCCTGTTAGTACTAAAAGGCTATCAACATAGGAAATGTGAGCACAGTCCAGTAATTTAAATGCCAATACTGATTTTGGAATTTCAAGTTCAAATCGCTGTAGTCTCCTGTACCATTTATCAAAATCCATGATGTAGTCTTCCATGGACTGATCTGATTTCTTAGGCCTATCAAAGATTCTCCAAGCTTCATATGCTTCCAATAACTCATCCTTTTTGTAGAACTTATCCAAAAAATGGTATCAGATGGTTTAATCCCTCTTCATGATCCAAATCATCCACTTTCCACTCTGAAAATACTTTACTCCTTATCTTACTTTTGGCCGATAATGATAACGCCAAAGCCATACCTTGCTCCTTCCGGGGTATGGAAATAACCCGGGTCCACATTTCAACTTCAGCCTTCTATTGCTGATAAGGTTCAGAGTCAGAAAAAAATTGGTGGATAGTTAAAGCTTGTGATTTTGCACCGTCCTTCCGCCAATCTGTAACTTAAATTGTTAGCAACAGTGCACTTCTTTTCCCTCAGAGGACTGAGACAGAAAGCTTCATATACAGCAATCAATCAGCAAAGCTTAAAGTTCATCCTCTGCTACCATGCTACTCACAATAAGAGGTTGTGGTGGAAGAATTAATCCAGGCTGCTCTCTTGGTTAAAGCTGGTTTATTTCCAAGACAATTCCTCAGTACCACTAACTTCCTAATAGCTTCCACACAAACTGTTCCAGCTGTACCTTTTTATTCTATTCAGTTGGGATAATTAATGCCCATCACCTGTTTAACTAACAATTGGTTTTAACAAGATGATTGCCATATTAACAATTGATAGTGGGGGATTCAGTGATGATACTGCCATTGAACGTTTAAGGGGCGATGGTTAGATTCTCTCGTGTTGGAGATGGTCATTGCCTGACACTTGTGTGGCGCAATTGTTACTTGCTACTTGTCAGCCCAAGCCTGGATATTGTCCAGGTCTTGCTGCATTTGGACATGGACTGAGGAGTTGTGAATGGTGCTGAACATTGTGCAATCATCAGTGAATATCCCCACTTCTGATCTTATAATGGAAGGAAGGTCATTGATGAAGCAGCTGAAGATGGTTGGGCCTAGGACACTACCCTAAGGAACTCCTGCAGTGATGTCCTGGAGCTGAGACGACTGACCTCCAACAACCACAACCACCTTCCTTTGTGCTAGATAAGACTCCAACCAGCGGAGACTTTTCTCCCTGACTCCATTGACTCCAGTTTTGCTAGGGCTCCTTGATGCCACACTGGGTCAAACGCTGCCTTGATGTCAAGAGCAGTCACTCTCACCTCACCTCGGGAGTTCAGCCATTTTGTCCATGTTTGAACCAAGGCTGTAATGAGGTCAGGAGCTGGGTGGCCCTGGCGGAACCCAAACTGGGCAACAGTGAGCAGGTTTTTGCTAAGCAAGTGCCGCTTGATAGCACTGTTGATGACCTCTTCCATCACTTTACTCGAGATCGAGAGTAGACTGATGGGGCGGTAATTGGCCGGGTTGGATTTGTCCTGCTTTTTGTGTACAGGACAAACCTGGGCAATTTTCCACATAGCCAGGTAGATGCCAGTGTTGTAGCAATACTGGAACAGCTTGGCTAGGGGCGTGGCAAGTTCTGGAGCACAAATCTTCAGTATAATTGCCGGAATATTGTCTGGGCCCATAACCCTTTACAGTATCCAGTGCCTCCAGCCATTTCTTGACATCATGTGGAGTGGATCGAATTGGCTGAAGACTGGCATCTGTGATGCTGGTGATGTCCAGGACAGGCCAGTTACGTTCTGCGCCCTTTAGGCAGGATACATTGGCTGGACGGATTACAGCAAGGGATACGTAGTAGGTGTTAGGCAGAAAAAAAGAGGGCGTGAGGAAGGGCAATTTTGTTAATGATGGTGACAAAGTGATTTATAGAATCATAGATGGATACAGCACATGAAGTGACCATTCACCCCATTGTACCTGTGCTTACCCTTTGAAAGAGCTATCTAATTAGTCTTACTCCCCTATTGTTTTCCCCACAGTCCTGCAAATTTTTCAATTTAACTATTTGTCCAATTCCGTTTTGAATGTTAATATTGAGTCTGCTTCCGTCGCCCATTCAGGCTGTGCATTCTATTTATAATCACTTGCCACATAGAAAAATTATTTTTATCTCACCTCTGATACTTTTGCCAATTACCTTAAATCTGTTCCCTCTGTTTGCTAACCCTTCCATCTCTGGTACCAGTTTGTCCTTATTTATCAAAACCCTCATAATTTTAACAAATCTCTTAACTGTCTCTGCTGTAAGGGAAACAATTCTAATTTCTCCAGTGTCTCCATGTAATTTAAATGTATATTCAAAGCCATGTATGGGTATGTTACAGTGTGTGTGTGTGTGCAGTGTGTGTCTGTGTGTCCGATTGTGTACGTGTGATTGTGTTTTAGGGCGTGTGTGTGTGATTCTGTTTGTGTGTGTGATTCTGTTTGTGTGTGTGATTCTGTTTGTGTGATTCTGTTTGTGTGATCGTGTGTGTGTGTGTGAGATTCTGTGTATGAGAGATTCTGTGTATATGTGAGTGTGTGTGTGTGTGTGTACGTGAGTGAGATTGTCTGATTGTGTGTTTGTCTGTGATTATCTGTGTTTGTGTGTGATTATCTGTGTGTATGTGTGAGTGTGATTGTGTGTGTGTGATTGTTTTTGTGAGTGTGTGTGTCTGTGTATATTTCCATTAGTGTCTGTGTTTCTTATCAGTTAAAGTACAACAACACAATTAAAATATTATCATTGTGGTTTGAAGTGACTGGGACAAATGATTTTAAGCTGAAGGAGACAATATGATTTCCAGATCCATGAATTTGACTTTCTGCTTGTGGTTAGAAAGGTTTGAAGCATGTCAGACCTGACTAAATCCATGAATGCATCAGCTGAATGCACTTCTTCAATCTTCCCCTCCCGGTGCATCTTCTCCTTGCCTCCTCCTCCAGGATGGATGATCAACACCATAATGATCCCGGTTATCACTGCCAGGACAGTCGTGGTTGTGTAGTAAATCACTGCACGAAGACCCATTTTTCCGGAGGCCTTGCTGTCCAGAGCAGCCATACCTGTCACATTGAAACATTCAGATCACAATTGTATGCGTAAGCAACAGGAAGAAAAACATTATGAGCAAAACCTATTTGTGAAGCCAACAATTTGCATTTAAATAGCATCTATACAGAAAAATGTCCTAAGTTGTTTCAAAAAGCCAAAATTAAAAAAGTGATGTTGAACCCAATAAGGAGATCTCAAAGCTTTGACAAAGAGACAGATTTGAAACAGGGTCTTACAGGGAGAAAAGCAGGAAGAGGGGTCTCCAATGCTGTATCCACATCACAAAGTTCATTCATCCTTCAATAGACATCCACCCTTCCTTGATCGAGTTTTTCAAGGAAGTGACAAAGATGAATGACAACGGAAGGGCAGTGGATGTTATATACATGGATTTCAGTAAGGCCTTTGACAAGGTCCCTCATGGCAGTCTGGTACAGAAGGTAAAGTTGCATGGGATCAGAAGTGAGCTGGCAAGATGGACACAGAATTGGCTTGGTCATAGAAGACAGAGGGTAGCAGTGGAAGGGTGCTTTTCTGAATGGAGAGCTGTGACTAGTGGAGTTCCGCAGGGATCAGTGCTGGGACCTTTGCTGTTTGTAGTATACATAAATGATTTGGAGGAAAATGTAACTGGGCTAATTAGTAAGTTTGCAGTCGACACTAAGGTTGGAGGTGTTGCAGATAGTGAAGAGGATTGTCAAAGGATACAACGGGATATAGATCGGTTGGAGACTTGGGCGGAGAAACGGCAGATGGAGTTTAATCCAGACAAATGCGAGGTAATGCATTTTGGAAGGTCTAAAACAGGTAGGAATTATACAGTAAATAGCAGAACCCTTAAGTGCATTGATGGGCAGAGAGATCGGGTTGTACAGGTCCACAGGTCACTGAAAGTGACAACGCAGGTGGATAAGGGTAGTCAGGAAGGCAAAAGGCCTTCATTGGCAGCGGTATTGAGTATAACAGCTGGGAAGTCATGCTGCAGCTGTATAGAACCTTGGTTAAGCCACACTTGGAATATTGCGTGCAATTCTGGTCGCCACATTACCAGAAGGATATGGAGGCGTTGGAGAGGGTGCAGAGGAGGTTTACTAGGATGCTGCCTGGTCTGGAGGTTATTAGCTATGAGGAGAGGTTGGAGAAATTCGGATTGTTCTCACTAGAGCGACAGAGATTGAGGGGCGACTTGATAGAAGTTTACAAAATTATGAGTGGCATGGACAGAGTAGATAGTCAGAAGCTTTTTCCCAGGGTGGAAGAGTCAATTACTAGGCGACATAGATTTAAGGTGAGAGGAGAAAACTTTAGAGGAGATGTGTGGGGCAAGTTTTTTATGCAGAGGGTAGTGAGTGTCTGGAATTCGCTG
This sequence comes from Carcharodon carcharias, assembly GCF_017639515.1. Classification (NCBI taxonomy): domain Eukaryota; kingdom Metazoa; phylum Chordata; class Chondrichthyes; order Lamniformes; family Lamnidae; genus Carcharodon; species Carcharodon carcharias. The sequence continues at coordinate 203,997,807 of NC_054470.1, read as the reverse complement.
CCAGAAGAGATGGTGAAAGCAGGTACGATAGTGGTGTTTAAGAGGCAACTTGACAAATACATGAGTAGGATGGGAATAGAGGGATACGCACCCTGGAAGTGCAAAATGTTTTAGTTTGACGGGCAATATGATTGGTGCAGGCTTGGAGGGCCGAAGGGCCTGTTCCTGTGCTGTACTTTTCTTTGTTCTTTCTTATTATAGAACAAGCACGATTGTGACTGCATGTATGTGTATGTGTGTATGTGTGTGTGTGTGTGTGCGTGCATGCTTATGCGTGTGTGCGTGCATGTTTATGTGTGTGTGTGTGTGTGTGTGTGTGTGTGTGTGACAGCCTGCATGTGTATGACTATACATGTGTGTGATTGCATGTTTTGTGTGTGTATGACTGCATGCATGTGTATGACTACGTTTGTGGGTTTGTGTGTGTGTGATTGCATGTTTGTGTGTGTGTGTGACTGCATGCATGTGTCTGATTATACATGTGTGTGACTGCATGTTTGTGTGTGTGACAGCATGCATGTGTCTGACTATATGTGTGTGTGACTGCATGTTTGTGAGTGTGATAGCACGCATGTGTCTGACTATACATGTGTGTGACTGCATGTTTGTGTGACACTGCATGTTTGTGTATATGTCTGTGTATATGACTGCATGTTTGTGTGTGTGTATGTTTGTGTGTGTCTGCATGTTTGTGTGTGTCTGCATGTTTGTGTGTGTGTATGTTTGTGTGTGTCTGCATGTTTGTGTGTGTGTATGTTTGTGTGTGTCTGCATGTTTGTGTGTGTCTGCATGTTTGTGTGCGACTGCATGTGTGCGTGTATGTTTGTGTGTGTGTGAGACAGCATGTATGTGTATGCCTATGTTTGTGTGTGTGTGCGTGCGTGACTGCATGTTTGTGTGTGACAGCATGCATGTATCTGACTATACATGTGTGTGACTGCATGTTTGTGTGTGTGACTGCATGTTTGTGTGTGTATGTGTGATTGCATGCATGCGTGTGTGTGCATGTCTGTGTGTACGTGTGTGTGCATGCATGCATGTGTGTGTGAAATTGCATGTGTTCAGTGACTGTACATGACCATGTATGCATCATTGGTCAGGAATGTTGTGGTTGGTGTGCATTATGCTTTGTTTAGCCCATCTGATCATGAACATTTTTCTGGGGCCACAGCTAATTGTATGCAATAGTTACAGGTACAGGAGGACTGAAACCCAATAAATGGATTCAATGTTGCACATCAACTTCTCTAGCCCGTGGGTAAAAAGTGCAGCATGTAGCTTGGAAAACAAGGGTCCAGCTTCAGGGCAGGGGTCTTTGTGACCATTTTCTTTCTGTTGCTAGTATTCTGGACTTAACATTGACCTTGAGCTGTGAACCAACAGACGGCTTGCTCCATAACTTTAACTGTGAATTAGCACTCAGAGAACCTTTCCATTTGTTTCCCTAGTTTGTGTCAAGTCTTGATCAATCTCCTGTGGCCTAAACTCTCATATTCAGTAAACTTTATCCCAAGCACAGGGAGTCAGTGAATGACTGGAAGTTGAAAGCCGTATAGTTTTCCCATCTTTTCTAAAATGTTAGACCTATTGTCTGAGTATTACCTTGCACAGAATGGTTTAGCAGGAGATAAAATGTCTTGCAGCATTGCTCATGCTCCCACACTGATCTCATATCACTGCATTTAAACATTGCTCCAGTTCTGGAAATCTCTCCATCACCAGGCTCTTACCTCATTCAGTAAAGCCACCAAAAAATACTGCACAATTGTAAGAGTTTCAACTTAGGGCTCAAGAATAGAGCAGCCTCTCCTGAGCCAAAGTGAAGATGGGGTAAATAATCAGGAGAAAAGCCTTAAGTATACAAGAAATAGGAACAGGAATGGACCATTTGGCCCATCAAGCCTGCTCCTCCATTCAATATGATCATGGCTGATATTGGGTTTCAACTCCACTTTCCCACCTGCTCCCCATATCCCTCAATTCTTGAGGGACCAAAAAATCTGTCTATCCCAGCCTTAAATATCTTCAACAATAGAGCATCCACAACCCTCTGGGGTAGAGAATTTCAAAGATTCACAACCCTTTGAGTGAAGTAATTTCTCCTCAGCTCAGTCCTAATGATTTGCCCCACACACCTGAGTCTGTGTCCCTGTGTTCCAGATTCCGCAGCCAGGGAAACAGCCACTCAGTGTCTATTCTGTCAAACTCCTTCAGAGGCTTGTATGGTTCAATGAGATCACCTCTGATTCTTCTAAATTCCAAAGAATATAGACCCAACTCTCATTCCAGGGATCAGTTTAGTGAACATTCATTGTACCACCTCCAATGCAAGTATATCCTTCCTTAAATACAGACACCCAAACTATACATTGCATTTCAGATTGGGCCTCACCAAAATCCTGGATAACTGTAGCAAGACTTTTTTTTTAATCCATTCATGGAATGTGGCCTTCATTGGCTGGGCCAGCATTTATTGCCCATCCCTAGTTGCCCTTGAGAAGGTGATCGTGAGAATCCAACCATCATCCTTGATGTTCAATTACCATCACTGAATCTCCCACTATCAACATCCTGGGGGCTATCATTGACCAGAAACCGAACTGAACTAGCCATATAGATGCTGTGGTTAAAAGAGTAGGTCAGAGGCTAGGACTCCTGATTCCCCAATGCCTGTCCACTGTCAACTAGGCAAGTCAGGAATGTGATGGAATACTCTTCACTTTCCTGGATGAGTGCAGCTCCCACAACACTCAAGAAGCTTGACACCATCCAGGACAAAGCAGCCCGCTTGACTGGCACCACATCCACAAACATTCACTCCCTCTACCACCAACACACAGTGGCAACAGTGTGTACCACCCACAAGATGCACTGCAGCAACTCACCAAGGCTCCTTAGACAGCACCTTCCAAACGCATGACTGCTATCAGCTAGAGGGACAAGTGCAGCAGACACATGGGAACACCACCACCTGGAAGTTCCCGTCAAAGCCACTCACCATCCTGACTTGGAAATATATCGCCGTTCCTTCACTGTCACTGAGTCAAAATCCTGGAACTCCCTTCCTAACAGCACTGTGGGTGTACCTACACCATGTAGACTGCAGTGGTTCAAGAAGGCTGCTCACCAACACCTTCTCAAGGGCAACCAGGGATGGACAATAAATGCAAGCCTAGCCAACAATACCCAAACCCCATGAAGGAATGAAAAATTGGCAGCAAATGGAATTTAGATCCAATTAATAACTATGGAATTGAAAAGCTAGCCTTGGTAAGTGTGACCATGAAACCATTGCCAGTCACTTTATGTGAGAAGATTTGGACAAAGCCATTCATGTAGCTCACCTTTTCTGGTACAATAGCACACTGTGCCAACAACAGGTTAGTCCTAGAGTCATTATCCGGGATTTTCAAAGGGCTCAGGGTCCGGATTGGAGACGAGTGGATATGCAATTTGCAACTGCTGGCCTCCCTGCTTGTTCCCTACCACAATCACAGCTCTGAGCCATTTCAAAAGAGTTCGGCTTGGGGTTGGATTGGCTTCCCATTGGGAGATGGTGAGCAGTCAGTTGAGGCCAATTAAATTGAATTATGAGATCCATTCAGGCCCCATTCCTGACCGACCAGGATTCCCAGGCAGCAATGTGGGCAGCCTGCATTAGTCTGGACCAAGTCGAGGACAATGCGGTGGGTTTAGGAAGAGAGTATGTGGGGAGGGGCGGATGCTGGATAGATCACTTGAGAGAACCCTTTCTAACCACCACCTCCCCCAACCCAACAGATCCCAATCAGCTGCTGGGCCATTGTTTTACAGTTTGTAAAGTTTTAATAAAAACCCAAGTGTTTATCTAAATTTTGATTTGAGATATACTCACTAACATGTACAGAATTCTCACATTCCACAAAAGTTCCACAACTTTTGCAATCTATTTACACTGCACTGCCTATTATGGCCACTTTGTGCATGTTCTTGGTAATGTTGCTGACAGATCAATGCAAGTACAGAGCATAGCAACTTAACAAATAGAAGCAAGAGGAGACCTGGCCTGTTGAGCCTGCTCCACCATTCAATATGACCATGGCTGATCTTTAGGGGAAGATGTTGATGTGTAGTAATGTCACTAGACTAGTAATCTAGAGGCCCAGCCTAATGTTCTGAGTCAGGGTTCAAATTCCACCATAGCAGCTGGTGGAATTTAATTCATTTAATAAAATCTGGAAAATAAAGCCAGTTTCAGTCATGGTGACCATGCCAACTGCCATTGATTGCTGTAAAAACCCATCTTTTTTTACTTCATTCATGAGATGTAGGTATCACTGGCTAGGCCAGCATTTATTGCACATCCCTAACTACCCTTGTTCAGAGGACATTTAAGAGTCAACCACATTGCTGTGGATCTATAGTCGGACACAGGCAAGGATAACCAATTTCCTTCCATAAAGGGCAATACTGAACTAGACAGGTTTTTATGAAAATCAGAAATGGTTTCATGGTCATCATCAGACTTTTAATTCCAGATTTTTGTTGGATTCAAATTCCACCATCTGCTGTGGTGGGATTCAAACCCAGGTCCCCAGAGCTTTACTTGAGGTCTCTGTATTACCAGTTTAGTGACAATACCACTATGCCACCACCTCTGGTTCATTAATGTCCTATAGGGAAGGAAATCTGCCATCCTTACCTGGTCTGGCCTACATGTGACTCCACAGAATCACAGAATTTTAACGGCACAAAAGGGGGCCATTCAGCCCATTGTGTCTGCACTGGCTCTCCAAATGAGCATTATGACCTAGTGCCATTGCCCTGTCTTTTCCCATTACCCCTGCACATTGTTTCTATTCTATTCTATTTTTTCTTTTTCTTATTTTTTCTTTTTTTCTCATTTTCTTAAAGATAGCTTGTTAAGTATAAGATCGATACTGGTGTGTATAAAAATTAATTATAATAAAGTCTCAAGAGTGGGGATTGTGGAGTAATGAATTAATAAATTGAATAAAATACAATAGCAATGGAAGGACGAGTGATGTGTTGCTGCTGCAGCATGTGGGAGCTACTGGATATCAAGGTGATCCAGAGAGAACACATCTGCAGTAAATGTTTGCAGCTCGAGGAGCTTCGAATCTGATTTGAGGTGCTGCAGTCTGAGATGCAGACATTGCGTCACACAGGGAGGAGGAAAGTTACCTGGACACTTTCAGGAGGCGATCACATCTCTCAGATTAGGTAATTCAACTTTGGTCTGTGATCAGGGGCAGGAGGATGTGACTGCAGGTGAAGCAATTGGGTTGTGTTTGAAAAGCCTTGGCTCCTGCAACTGTCCAACAGTTACAAGGTTCTTGCAAGCTGTGTGAATGTGAACGGGGACTGCAGGGAGGATGAGCGAACTGACCATGGAACCATGGTACAGGGAGTCATTCAAGTGGGTGGAGCAAATGGGAGTGTAGTAGTGGTAGGGAACAGTATAATTAGAGGGATAGATACTGTTCTCTGCAGCCATGAGCATGAGTGCTGAAGGCTGTGTTGCCTGCCCAGTGCCTGGGTTAAGGACATCTCCTCAGGGCTGGAGAGGAACTTGGAGTGGGAGGGGAGGGATCCAGTTGTCGTCATCCATGTTGGTACCAATGACATTGATAGGACTAGAAAGGAGGTTCTGCTGAAAGAATTTGAACAGTTAGTAGCTAAATTAAAAAGCAGAACCTGCAAGGTAATAATCTCGGGATTGCTACCTGAGCCACGGGCAAACTGGCACTGGGTAAATAAAGTCAAGGAGTTAAATACATGGCTCAGTGATTGGTGTGGGAGGAATGGGTTTCAGTTCATGAGGCACTGGCACCAGCACTGGGGTAGGAGGGAGCTGTTCCGGTGGGACGGGCTTCACTTGAACTGTGCTGGGACCAGTGTCCTGGCAAACCAAATAACTAGGACTGTAGAGAAGGCTTTAAACTAAATAGAGGGGGGCAGGGTTCTGGAAAGGGGATGCGTAGGCTTACAAAGCAAAAGGACATGGCAGCCTTGCAGGGCAGCTACTTAGGTAATAATACCCAGAGAGTGACAGGAAGCGACAGAGTGTACAAACATATATAAAAAAACAGTAAATAGGGTCAAAAGTGGAAAAAGTGGTAAAGAGGCAAAAATAATGGCTCTTTACTTAAATGCACGTGGTATTCAGAACAAAATAAATGAATTAGTGGCACAATAGAGGTCAATGGATATTACGGAGAAACGGTAAAAAGGAGATCAAAGCTGGGAACTAAATGTTCAGGGGCATGTGACTTTTTGAAAGAACAGGCAGGAAGGAAAGGGTGGTAGGGTAGCTTTGTTAGTACAAGATTGAATAAGTACAATAGCAAGAAAGGATCTTAGATCTGAAGATGCAGAATTCATATGGGTGGAGGTAAGAAACAACAACGGGAAGAACACACTGATGGGAGTACTCTTTAGGTCCCCTGACAGTAACTATACTGTAGGGCAGAGAATAAATCAGGAAATAATGAGGGCATGTAAAAAAGGCAGTACATTAATCATGGTTGACTTTAATCTTCATGTAGGTTGGGAAAATCAAATTAGCAGAGATAGACATGAGCAAGAATTCATAGAGTATATTCGGGACAGTTTCTTAGAACAATATATTGTGAATCCAACCAGGGATCAGGCTATTTTGGATCTGGTAATGTGCAATGAGGCAGATCTAATAAATGATCTCAGAGTAAAAGATCCCCTAGGAAACAGTGACCATAATATGGTAGAATTTAGTATTCAATTTGAGAGTGAGAAAATTCGGTCGGAAACAACTGCACTAAACATAAATAAAGGTAATTACAATGGAATAAGGGCAGAGTGGCTGGAGTGGACTAGAAAAGCAGTTTAGCAGAAAAGACAGTTGATGAACAATGGCAGATGTTTAAGAAAATAGTTCATGACTCTCAACAAAGATATATCCCAGTGAGGAAGAAGGATTCAGGGAAGGGGATAAACTAACCATGGTTAACCAAGGAAGTTAAGGACAGTATCAAATTGAAAGAAAAAACATACAATGTGGCAAAGATTAGTAGTAAGCCAGAGTATTTGGAAAGTTTTAAAAACCAACAAAAGATGACCAAAAAAATAGTAAAGAGAGAGAAAATAAACTTTGAGGGTAAACTAGCAAGTAATAGAAAAACGCACATTAAGAGCTTCTTTAAATATATGAAAAGGAAGTGAGAGGCCAAAGTGAACTTGGGCCCCTGAGAGAATGAAGCTGGGCAAATAATAATGGGGAACCAGGAAATGGCAGAGGAGTTGAATAAATACTTTGCTTCAGCCTTCATGGTAGAAGATACTAATAACATTCCAAAAATATTAAATTATCAAGGGGCAAAAGGAGGGGAGGGAATAAATGCAATAACTATCACTCAAGAAAAAAGTACTAGGGAAACTAATGGGGCTAAAGGCTGATAAGTCCTCTGGACCTGATGAGTTGCATCCTAAGATATTAAAGGGAGTAGCTACAGAGATAGTGGATGTACTGGAAGTAATCTTCCAAGAATCCTTAGATTCTAGAAAAGTCCCAGAGGATTGCAGAATACCAATGTAACACCCTTATTCAAAAACGGAGGGAGACAAAAAACAGGTAACTATAGGCCAGTTAGCATAACATCTGTCATTGGGAAAATGTTGGAGTCTATTATAAAGGATGCAAAGCAGAGCATTCAGAAATACATAATCTAATCAAGCAGAGTCAGCATGGCTTCATGAAGGGGAAATCATGCCTAACAAATTTATTAGAATTCTTTGAGGAGCTAACAAGCAGGATAGATAAAGGGGAACCAGTAGATGTAATATATTTGGATTTCCAAAAGGTGTTCAATAAGGTACCATACATAAGGCTACTTAATAAGATAAAGAGCCCATGATGTTGGGGGTAGTATATCAGCATGGATAGAGGATTCACTAACTAATAGAAGAAAGGAAGTTGGGATAAGGGGAGCATTTTCAGAATGGCAACCTATAACTAGTGGTGTGCTACAGGGATCAGTGCTGGGGCCTCAATTATTTACAATATATATAAATGACTTAGATGAGGGAAGTGAATGTACTATCGCCAAGTTTGCAGATGACACAAAAATAGTTGGGAAGGCAATTGGTGAGGATGACACAAGGAGTCTACAGAGGAATATAGACAGATTAAGTGACTGGGCAAAAGCTTGGCAGATGGAATATAATGTGGGAAAATGTGAGGTTATGCACTTTGGCAGGAAGAATAGAGGAGCTGAATATTATTTAAATGGAGAAAGACTGCAGAAGGCTGCAGCACAGAGGGATTTGGGAGTCCCTGTACATGAATCCCAAAAAACTAACATACAAGTTCAGCAGGTAATAGGGAAGACAAATGGAATGTTGGCCTTTATTTCAAAGGGAGTAGAGTACAAAAATAGGGAAGTCTTGCTCAAACTATACAAGGCACAAGTTAGACCACACCTAGAATACTGTGAACAATTTTGGTCCTCTTATTTAAGGGAAGATATACTGGCATTAGAGGCAGTCCAGAGAAGTTTCACTAGGTTGATCCTGGGTATGGAGGGATTTTCTTGTGAAGAGAGGTTGAGTAGGTTGTGTCTGTACTCTTTGGAATTTAGAAGAATGAGAGGCGACCTTATTGAAACATGTAAGATTCTTAGGGGGCTTGACAGGGTAGATGCTGAGAGGTTGTTTCCCCTTGGACCAGAGGGCATAATCTCAGAGTAAGGGAGCGCCAATTTAAGACAGATATGAGGAGGAATTTCTTCCCTCAGAGAGTAGTGAATCTGTGGAATTCTTTACTGCAAAGGGCTGTAGAGGCTGGGTTGTTAAGTATATTCAAGGCTGAGATGGGCAGATTTTTAATCAGTAAGGGAATTAAGGGTTATGGGGAAAAGGCAGGAAAGTGCAGTTGAGGATTATCAGATCAGCCATGATCTCATTGAATGGCGGAGCAGACTCGATGGGCCAAATGGCCTACTTCTACTCCTATGTCTTATGGTCTTGTGGCATTTTCAAATAATCATCTAATGCCCTCTTGAATGCTTCAATTGAACCTGCCTCCACCACACTTCCAGGCAGTGCATTCCAGACCCAATTCACTCATCGTATGAAAAAGTGTTTTCTCACGTCACATTTGCTTCTTTTGCAAAATATTTTAAATCTGTGCCCTCTCGTTCTTGATCCTTTTATGAGCGGGAATAGCTTCTCACTACCTTCTCTGTCCAGCCCCCTCATGATTTTGAACATCTCTATCAAATCTCCTCTCAGCCTTTTTCTTTTTAAGGACAACAGTCCCAACCTCTCCAATCTATCCTCATAGCTGAAGTTTCTCATCCACGGAACCGTTCTTGTAAACTTCTTCTGCACTCTCTCCAATGTGCCCGCATCCTTCCTATAATGTGGCACCCAGAACTGTATACAATATTCCAGCTTAGGTTTAAAGCGTGTCTTATATAAATTCAGCATAACCACCCTGCTCTTCTACTCCATGTCCCCATTAATAAAGCCCAGGATACTATATGCTTTATTAACTGCTCTCTCCACCTGTCCTGCCACCTTCAATGATCTATGCACATATACACCCAGGTCTTTTTGCTTCTGCCCCCCACTTCAAAATTTCACCCCTTATTTTACATTGTCTGTCCATGTTCTTCCTACCAAAATGCATCACCTCACACTTCTCCACATTGAACTTCAACTGCCACCTATCTGCCCACTCCACCAACCTGTCCGTCCTCTTGAAGTTCCACACCCTCCTCCTCGCAGTTCACAACACTCCCAAGCTTCGTATCATTCGCAAACTTTGAAATTGTCCCCTGCACACCAAGTTCTAGATCATTAATATATATCAGGAAAAGCAAGGGTCCCAATACCAACCCCTGGGGAACTCCACTACAAATCTTCCTCCAGCCTGAAAAACATCCATTGTCCATTACTCCCTGTTTCCTATTTTTCAGCCAATTTTGTATCCACGTTGCTACAATAACTTTTCACACAAGTCTGTTATGTGGCACAATTGTGTGTCAAATGCCTTTTGAAAGTCCAAGTACACATCAACAGCATTGCCCTCATCGACCTTTTCTGTTACATCTTTAAAAAACTCCAGCAAGTTAGTTAAACACGATTTCCCCTTTAAAAATCCATGCTGGCTCTTCTTTATCAACCCATATTTTTCCATGTGACTACTAATTCTATCCTGATTAATTGTTTCTAGAATCTTGCCCACCACTGAAGTTAAACTGACTGGTCTGTAATTGCTGGGCTTATCCTTACAACCTTTTTTGAACAAAGGTGTAATGATTGCAATTCTCCAGTCCTCTGGCACCACCCCTGAGTGTAGGGAAGACTGAAACATTATGGCCAGTGCCCCTGCAATTTCTACTCTCACTTCCTACAATATCCTTGGATGCAACTTATCCAGTCCCAGTGCCTTGTCAACTTTAAGTACCAACAGTCTATTCAACACTTCCTCCTAATCAATTTTGAACTCTTCTAGTGACAGAGCTTCCTCCTCATCTTTCCCCATGGCCAGGGTAGCCTTTACCTCCTTGATAAAGACGGATGCAAAGTATTCATTTAATACCTCAGCCATGGCCCCTTCGTCCATGTGTAAATTCCCTGTTAGGTCCCTAATCAGTCCTACTCCTCCTTCTACCACCTTTTACTATTTATATGTCTATAGGAGACTTTGGGATTCCCCTTTATGTTGGCTGCCAGTCTTTTCTCATAATCCCTCTTCACTTCTATAATATGCTTTCTCACTTCCCCTCTGGACCTTCTGTATTCCTTTTGGTTCTCAATTGTACTTTCTACATGACACCTGTCTTAAGTACACTTTTTCTTCTTTATCTTAATTTCAGTCTCCTTTTTCATCCTGGGAGCTCTGGATTTGTTTGCTCTACCTTTCCCTTTCGATGGAATCTACCTTGACTGTGCCCGAACCATTTCTTTTTTGAAGGTAGTCCATTGTTCAGCTACAGTTTTTCCTGCCAATCTTTCATTCCTGTCTATCTGGCCCAGCTCCGTTCTTTCCCCATCGAAGTTGGCTCTTGTCCAATTAATTATTCTTACTCTAGATTGCCTGTTGCCCTTTTCTATCATCATCCTAAAACGTACAATACAACGATCATTGTCTCCTAAATGTTCCCCCACTGACACTTGATCTACTTGGCCCAACTCACTTCCAAGAACCAGGTCCAACAGTGCGTCTTTTCTTTTTGGACTGGACACATACTGCTGTAGAAAATTCTCCTGAACACAATCTAGGAACTTTTACCCCTCTCTGCCCTTTACACTACCATTGTCCCAGTCTATATTTGGGTAATTAAAGTCACCCATTATAGCTACTCTATAATGCCTGCATCTCTCTTTAATTTCCCTGTAATTTTGTTCTTCTACATCCTTCTCACTATTTGGCAGTCTATGTACTACACTGAACAATATAATTGAGCCCTTTTTGTTCCTTAGCTCGAGCAAAATTGATTCTGTCCTTGAACCCTCTGAGACACCCTCTTTCTCCAGCACTGCAATGCTCTCCTTAATCAATACCACCACCCCTGCTCCTTTCCTTCCTTTCCTATCCCTTATGAACACCTTGTACCTGGGAATATTTAACACCCAGTACTGCCCTTTCTTGAGCCACGTCTCTGTTATCGCCACAACATCATATTTCCACATGGCAATCTGCGCCTGTAACTCCCCAATCTTATTTACTATACTCAGTGCATTCACATACATGCATATGATTTAGATTTTGTTACTTTCTCCCTTGCCTCAACTTTACCTATTAACTTACTATTCTCTATATTAGTGCTACCTGTCCTTCGCAGTATTTTGTGCACCCTGGTATTCCTCTCTATTGTCTCTTGGTTCCCACGCCCCTGCCGAGCTAGCTTAAATCCCTCCCAACAGCAGTAGCAAGGAACTCAGTCCCAGCTCTGTTCAGGTGCAACTGTCCAGCTTCCACAGGTGCCATCTCCCCCAGAGCCAATCCCAGTGTCCCAGGAATCTAAAGCCCTCCCTGCTGCACCATCTTTCCAGCTATGCATTCATCTGCCTTATCCTCCTATTTCTGTAGTCACTAACATGTGGCACTGGGAGTAATCCGGAGATTATAATATTTGAGGTCTTGTTTGCTAATTTTCTACCTAAATTCTGATTGCAGGACCACACCCCCTTTCTACCTAAGTCATTTGTTCAATGTGGACCATGACATCTGGCTGATCACCCTCCCCAAGCAGAATGTCCTGCAGCCACTCTGTGACCCCCAATGATGTGCTTGACTCTTAACTGCCCTCTGAAATGGTCTAGCAAGCCACTCAATTCAAAAGCAATTAGGGATGGGCAATAAATGCTGGCCTTGCCAGTGACACCCACATCCCGTGAAAGAATAATAAAACTTTCCCACCGGCTCCCCATATCCTTTAATTCCCTGAGACACCAAAAACCTGTCTATCCCAGTGTTGGATCCAGTGCTCTGATTTGTTGGGGCTAAAGGATCTGGGTTGCACGCTTGTTTCAGGGTGACCAAGCAGGCACCAAGACGGAGAAGACCTGCGGACCGTTCTTAGAAGAAACACACTCTGTTTATTTATAAAAGGAAATTAGCAACTACACTTGTGTGCTTATAGCTCAAAACTCTGTCTTTACTCTTCAGACTCTAACTCAAGACTACTGACTACAGAGGTAGCTTGCACGGCTCTGCTATTGGCTTTCAAGATCATGGCCAGGATTTTAGATTGGTCGGGCAGGCTCAGCAGGAGCAGGCAGGGGTGGTTGTGGAGCCGCCCGCAGCCCGTGATCGGCTCGGCACCGTGATGTCATGTGGGCAGGCCAATAAAGGCCCACCTAATGTGGATCATGAGCAGTAGTGCTGAGCGAGGAGGTGGGAGAGTCGGGTCAGGCGCTCTTTTGCATGCACGAAGCTGCCTCAGGGAGATTGAAGCACTTTTTAAAGAAATTATTTAAGACATTAAAAATGTAATGAAATATATACCCTCATGTGACTGTGTCTCATGAGATGGGACAAGTTTTTATTTTTCAAAAAAAGTTTTCATTCAATTTGTCTTCATTTTGGAAATTCCGGGATGTGCACTGTGAAGTGCAGGTAACAATAGCTTTTGTCCTTTTGGAGGAACAATCACTTATGCTTCCCACAATAAGCTACCGTCCTGGCTGGTTAATTCGTATCTTCTCTGGAAATACAACTTCATTTCATCAGGTTCTTGTTCTTGTGACTAACCATGAAGAACTTGATCTAGCATTTTGGATAAGACTGGGTCTCGATTTGTCCAATCTTTAATCTGTCTAGCACATATCGGTGATGAATCCAGGAAGTTCAACATCCTCATCTTTTACTTGCATGGGCAAACAACTGAGTGCATCTACATTTGCAATTTGACTTCCGGGTCTATGAGTAAAAGTAAGCTCATATGCTGCTAAGATGAGTCTGGGAAGAGTGTCCTGCAGTCAGCATCGCGATGAAGCAGTCTGGGAAGAGTGTCCTGCAGTCAGCATCACGGTGAAGCAGTCTGGGAAGAGTGTCCTGCAGTCAGCATCGCGGTGAAGCAGTCTGGGAGGTGTGTCCTGCAATCAGCATCATGGTGAAGCAGTCTGGGAAGAGTGTCCTGCAGTCAGTTCTTGTTGAAAATAACAAGAGTGACATCACAAGACAGCGCGAGAGAGCGGTGAAGAGATCAGAACCTACACGAGTACGGGGAAGCTTCAAAAGGTGACATCAGCACAAAGGTGAGAGCTGATTGGTGAGCAGTGGGTAAGTGTTTTTCTCCAGTTAAAAATAGATTAAGTTAAGGAAAGGTAAGAGTTCTAGTTCTTATTTAAAGTACATAAATAATTTAACATTTTCTTACTGTATTTAACTTAAAATAAGGGATTAGTTTCAACTAGAGGCATGGCAGGGCAGCTTAGCCCCGTGTTATGTACCGCCTGCAACATGTGGGAAGGCCTAGATGCTCCTTGCACCCTGACCGACCACGTGTGCAGCAAGTGACACCAGCTGCAGCTACTTGAGCCCTGAGTTTCGGATCTTGAGCAGCAGCTGGAGGCACTGAGGTACCTCCACGAGGCTGAGAGCTTCGTGGATAGCACGTTTTTAGACGTGGTCATCCCACAGCTTATGGAAGTGCAGACAGAGAGGGAATGGGTGACCATCAGGCAGAAGAAATGGATAAGGCAGGTAGTCAGGAAATCCCCAAGGTTCATCTCGCTCGAGAACTGTTTTTCTGTGTTGGAAATTGGTGAGAGTGACGGTTCCTCTGGGGAATGCAGCCACGCTCATGGCACTGTGAGTGGCTCAGCTGGACAGGGGGGAAGAAAAAGAGGGGAAGAGCAATAGTGGTAGAAGACTTGATAGTAAGAGGAACAGGCAGGCGTTTCTGCAGCCATAGATATGACTCCAGGATGGTATGTTGCCTCCCTGGTGCCAGGGTCAAGGATGTCACTGAACAGCTGCAGGACATTCTAAAGGGGGAGGGCAAACAGACAGAGATTGTGGTACATATTGGTACCAATGATATAGGTAGAAAGAGGGATGAGGTCCTGCAAGCAGAATTTAGGGAGCTAGGAAGCAGATTAAAAAAACAGGACCTCAAAGGTAGTAATCTCTGAATTACTTCTGGTGCCATGCGCTAGTGAGTATAGAAATAGGAGGTTAGTCCAGTTGAATGTGTGGCTGGAGAGATAGTGCAGGAGGGAGGGCTTTAGATATCACAGAATCACACAGTGCAGAAGAGGCCCTCCGGCCCATTGAGTCTGCACCGATACGTGAGAAACACCTAACCTTCCTACCTAATCCCATTTACCAGCACTTGGCCCATAGCCTTGAATGTTATGACGTGCCAAGTGCTCATCCAGGTACTTTTTACAGGATGTGCCTTTCTTCTTAAAGGATCGCCTCCACCACCTTCCCATGCAGCGCATTCCAGGCCGTCACCACATTCTGGTTAAAAAAGATTTTCCTCACATCCCCCCTAAACCTCCTGCCCCTCACCTTGAACTTATGCCCCCCTGTGACTGACCCTTCAACTAAGGGGAACAGCTGCTCCCTATCCACCCTGACCATGCCCCTCAGAATCTTGTACACCTCGATCAGGTTGCCCCTCAGTCTTCTCTGCTCCAACGAAAACAACCCAAGTCTATCCAACCTCTTTTCAAAACTTAAATGTTTCATCCCAGGCAACATCCTGGTGAATCTCCTCTGCGGCTCCTCACTATTGTACCTGCTTCCACCACCTCCTCTGGCAGCAAATTTCAGATACTCACTACCCTCTGCATAAAAAACTTGTCCCGCACATCTCCTTTAAAGTTTTCTCCTCTCATCTTAAATCTATGTCCCCTAGTAATTGACTCCTCCACCCTGACTATCTACTCTGTCCATGCCACTCATAATTTTGTAAACTTCTATCAAGTCGCCCCTTAATCTCTGTCGCTCTAATGAGAACAATCCGAGTTTTTTCAACCTCTCCTCATAACTAATAACCTCCAGACCAGGCAGCATCCTGGTAAACATCCTCTGCACTCTCTCCAACGCCTCCATATCCTTCTGGTAATGTGGTGACCAGAATTGCACGCAATATTCCAAGTGTGGCCTAACCAAGGTTCTATACAGCAGCAGCATGACTTCCCAGCTTTTATACTCAATGCCCCTGTCAATGAAGGCAAGCATGCCATATACCTTCCTGACTACCTTATCCACCTGCATTGCCACTTTCAGTGACCCGTGGACCTGTACACCCAGATCCCTCTGCCCGTCGATGCACTTAAGAGTTCTGCCATTTACTGTATTATTCCTATCTGTTTTAGACCAAAATGCATTACCTCGCATTTGTCTGGATTAAACTCCATCTGCCATTTCTCCGCCCAAGTCTCCAACCGATCTATATCTTGTTGTTTCCTTTGACAATCCTCTTCACTATCTGCAACTCCTCCAACTTTAGTGTCATCTGCAAACTTAATAATTAGCCCAGTTATATTTTCCTCCAAATCATTTATGTATACTACAAACAGCAAAGGTCCCAGCACTGATCCCTGCAGAACACCACTAGTCACAGCTCTCCATCCAGAATAGCACCCTTCCACTGGTACCCTCTGTCTTCTATGACCAAGCCAATTCTGTATCCATCTTGCCAGCTCACCTCTGATCCCATGCAACTTTACCTTCTGTAACAGTCTGCCATGAGGGACCTTGTCAAAGGCCTTACTGAAATCCATGTATATAACATCCACTGCTCTTCCATCGTCAATCATCTTGTCACTTCCTTGAAAAACTCGATCAAGTTAGTGAGACACGACCTCCCCTTCACAAAACTATGCTGCCTCTCACTAATAGGGGGGATATGGGGGAAAAGTTTTTTACCCAGAGGGTGGTGACGGTCTGGAATGTGCTGCCTGGGAGGGTGGTAGAGGCGGGTTGCCTCACATCCTTTAAAAAGTACCTGGATGAGCACTTGGCATGTCATAACATTCAAGGCTATGGGCCAAGTGCTGGTAAATGGGATTAGGTAGGTAGGTCAGGTGTTTCTCACATGTCGGTGCAGACTCGATGGGCTGAAGGGCCTCTTCTGCACATTGATTCTGTGAATGAAGCCGGGCAAGTGGTAGAGGTATAAGTGGGGGAGCATTTTACTGATAGTGATCATAACTCAGTTAGAGTCAAGGTTGTTATGGAAAAGGACAAGGATGGGACAGAAATCAGAGTTCTAAATTGGGGGAAGGCCAATTTTAATAAGATCAGATATGATTTGGCCAGAGTGGACTGGGAGCAGCTACTTTTAGCTAAATCTGCATCAGAGCAGTGGGACTCATTCAAGAAGAAAATAGGGAGAATACAGGGTGTGTGTGTTCTCTAACATGAACACACAGTGTTTACAGTGTGTGTGAGCGCTCTAACATTAACACACAGTGTTTACAGGGTGGGTGGGTTCCCTAACATATTCCAATAAAGATAAAGGGTGGGACCCAATAAATCCAGGGAACCCTGAATGTCGAGGGATATACAGGATTGGATAAAGAGGAAAAGGAAGGCTTCTGGCAGATACCGAGGGCTCAAAACAGCAGAAGCCCTAGAGGAATATAGAATGTGTAGGGGGAACTTAAAAAGGAAATTAGGAAAGCAAAAAGGGGGCATGAAGAAACATTGGCAGGTAAGATAAAGGGAAATCCAAAGTTATTTTACAAGTACATTAAGAGTAAGAGGATAACTAGGGAAGGAGTAGGGCCCATTAAGGACCATAGTGGTAATTTGTGTGTGGAGCTGGAAGACTTAGGTAGGGTTCTGAATGAATACTAGTGTCAGTGTTCACAAGTGAGAGGGACGACGTGGGTATGGAAATCAGGCAGAAGGACTGTGATATAATTAAAGAAATTAGCATAGAAAGGGAGGAGGTTCTAAGTGGTCTGACAGGCTTAAAAGTAGATAAATCTCCAGGCCTGGATGAAATGTATCCCAGGCTGTTGAATGAGGCAAGGGAGGAGATAGCAGGGGCGTTGGCAATAATTTTTAATGCCTCTCTCATTACAGGAAAGGTGCCAGAGGACTGGAGGACAGCCAATGTGGTATTGTTATTCAAGAAGGGAGGAAGGGATAAATCAGGGAACTACCGGCCAGCCAGTCTAACCTCAGTGGTGGGGAAACTATTGGAAGCAATTCTAAGGGACAGAATTAATCTACACTTGGAGAGGCAGGGATTAATCAAGGGCAGTCAGCATGGTTTTGTTAAGGGGAGGTCATGTCTAACCAATTTGATTGAATTTTTCGAAGAGGTGAGCAGGTGTGTGGATGAGGGCAATGCATCTAACGTAGTCTACTTGGACTTCAGCAAGGCTTTTGATAAGGTCCCACATGGGAGACTGATAAAGGAGGTAAGAGCTCATGGGATCCAAGGCAATTTGGCAAATTGGATCCAGAGTTGGCTGAGTGGCAGGAAGCGGAGGGTGATAGTCGAGGGGTGTTTTTGTGACTGGATGCCTATGTCCAGTGAGGTTCCACAGGGATCGGTGTTGGGTCCATTGCTGTTTGTGGTAACTATAAACGATTTAGACTTGAATGTAGGAGGGTTGATCAGTAAGTTCGCAAATGACACGAAAATTGGTGGGATGGTAAATAGTGAGGAGGATAGCCTTAGATTACAGGAGGATATAGATGGGCTGGTCAGATGGACTAATCAGTGGCAAATGGAATTTCATCCAGATAAGTGTGAGGTGATGCACTTGAGCAGGACAAACAAGGCACGGGAATATATAATGAATGGTAGGACCCTGGGAAGTATTGAGGATCAGAAGGTGTGCATTCCACCAGTTCCTTAAGGTAGTGGGACAGGTTGATAAGGTGGTGAAGAAGGGATATGGGATATTTGCCTTTATTAGCCGAGGCATAGAATATAAGAGAAGGGAGGTTATGCTAGAACTGTATGGCTTTAGGGTGAGAGGGGAAAGGTTTAGGGGGAACATTAGGGGGAACTTCTTCACTCAGAGAGTGGTGAGAGTGTGGAATGAGCTACCATCTGACGTGGTCAATGCGGGCTCACTCTTAAGTTTTAAGAATAAATTAGATAGAAATACGGATGGGAGAGGTCTTTAGGGTTATGGACTAGGTGCAGGTCAATGGGACTAGCGGAATAATATTTTGGCACAGACTAGAAGGGCCAAATGGCCTGTTTTCTGTGTTGTGGTGTTCTATGGTTCTATGTATAAAACACTGGTTAGGCCACAGCTAGAGTATTGCATGCAGTTCTGGAATCCGCATTATAGGAAGGATGTGATTGCATTAGAGAGAGTGCAGAGGAGATTTACCAGGATGTGGCCTGGGCTAGAGAGTTTTAGTTATAAGGGGAGATTGGATAGACTGGGATTATTTTCCTGGGATCAGAGGAGATTGAGGGGGGACATGAGTGAGGTGTAGAAAATTATGAGGGGCATAGATAGGGTAGACAGGAAGGAACTTTTCCCCTTGGTGGAGGGATCAATAGCCAGGGAGGATAGATTTAAGGTAAGGGGCAGTAGATTTAGAGGGGATGTGAGGAAGAATTTTTGCACCCAGAGGGTGGTGGGAATCTGGAACTCACTGCCTGAAAGGGTGGTAGAGGCAGAAACCCTCATAACATTTAAGAAGTATTTGGATGTGCACTTGCGATGCCATGGCATACAAGGCTATGGGCCTAGTGCTGGAAAACGGGATTAGAATAGCTAGGTACTTGTTTGACCGGCGCAGACTCAATGGGCCGAAGGGCCTTTTTCTGTGCTGTACCCCTCTATGATTCTATCAATGTCCATCCTTGTACAGTTGCTGAGGCTATAGCAGGTATAGCCTTGTCTTCGCTGAATAATCCCAATAATGGCTTGTGGTCCAGTATGATAGTAAAATGGCGACCATATACGTATTGGTGAAACTTCTTAACATTGAAAATGATTGACAGGCCTTCTTTTTCTATTTGGGAGTATGCTCTTTCTGCAGTATTGAGTGTTCTCGACATATCTGAAAGGTCATTCTGATCCATCATCCATTCGATGGGAAAGCACTGCTCCCACTCCATAGGGGAGATACATCACACGTTAATATAAACTCTTTTTTTGGGTCAAAATGTACTAGAGGCCTGGATTGATGTAGGTGTAGGTGTGATTGTAACAACTATTTGACTTTTGCGAAAGCTTCTTCCTGTGGTGTTTGTCAAGACCGTCACTGGTTTTTCTTGAGCAAGTAATACAGGGGTGCCAGTTTAGTTGACAAATTAGGCAAGAGGCATCCATTGTAATTGATCATTCCTAAAAATGATTTCAGTTCAGATGTATTCTTTGGCGCTGGTGCTTTCACTTTTTCTTCAGCTGGATGTAGGCCTTGTGAATGTACCTTGTGACCTAGGTAAGTCACTTCTTTTGCCTGGAATGTGTGCTTATCCTTTTTCAACCTTTTCCTGCATTGCATAAGGTACTGGTCTTGCCTTCATGAATCTTGGTGCTGCCTCTGGATCTACATGAATTTTTGCTTGTAGACACTCCATCTTTCCAAGTTCATTCTTGAAATTTGAGGCATATTTTTGTAGTAGCTCTGATAGCCCATTAGTTCTCAGTTGGAAGATTTCTGTCCACTCCAATTTAATTTCTTTCAGTCAGTTTCCTCCGAGGAGACTAGGTCCCTTGCCTGCTACTACCATTAAAGGTAATTTCACTGTTTGACCTCTGTAGTGTACTGTGACTTTACATATGCCCTTGACTTGTATGTCTTCTCTTGACTGGGCAGCATGAAACGCTGTGGGCCATCAGCAGCAGTCGAATTGTACTCAAACACAATCTGTAACCTCATGGCCCGGCATATCCCCCCACTCTACCAATACCATCAAGCCAGAGGATCAAGCATGGTTCAATGAAGAGTGCAGGAGGGCATGCCAGGAGCAGCACCAGGCATACCTGAAAATGAGGTGTCAACCTGGTGAAGCTTTAACACAAGAGTACTTGCATGCCAAAGAGCATAAGCAGCAAGTGATAGACAGAGCTAAGCAATCCCACAACTAACAAGTCAGCTGTGCTGTCCTGCCACATTCAGTCATGAATGGTGGTGACTTGTGCTCCAGAACTTGCCGCTTCCTAGCCAAACTGTTCCAGTACAGCTGTGTAATAGCATCGACCCAGCTATGTGGAAAATTATCCAGGTATTTCTTGTACACAAAAAGCAGGACAAATCCAACCCAGCAATTTGCCACCCCATTAATCTACTCTCAATCATCAGTAAAGTAATGGAAGGGGTCATCAACAGTGCTATCAAGCAGCACTTGCTTGGCAATAACCTGATCATTGACACCCACTTTAGGTTCTGCCAGGGCCACTCAGCTCCTGACCTCATTACAGCCTTGGATCAAACATGGACAAAAGAGCTGAACTCCCGAGGTGAGGTGAGAGTGACTGCCCTTGATATCAAGGCAGTATATGACAGAGTGTGGCATTAAGGAGCCCTAGCAAAACCAGAGTCAATGGGAATCGGGGGAAAACTCTCCGCTGGTTAGAGTCTAATCTAGCTCAAAGGAAGGTGGTTGTGGTTGTTGGAGGTCAGTCATCTCAGCTCCAGAACATCACAGACGTTCCTCAGGGTAGTGTCCTAGGCCCAACCATCTTCAGCTGCTTCATCAATGACCTTCCTTCCATCATAAGGTCAGAAGTGGAGATGTTCGCACAATGTTCAGCACCATTCACGACTCCTCAGATACTGAAATAATCCAAGTGCAGCAAGACCTGGACAACATCCAGGCTTGGGCTGACAAGTGGCAAGTAACATTCGCGCCTCATAATTTCAAGAGAGAATCCAATCAGCGCCCCTTGATTTTCAATGGCATTACCAGCACTGAATCCCCCAATATCAATACCCTGGGCATTACGATTGTTCAGAAACTGAGCTGGACTAGCCATATAAATACAGTGGCTACAAGAGCAGGTCGGAGGCTAGGAATCGTGAAGTGAGTAACTCACCTCCTGACTCCCCAAAGCCTGTTCACCATCTACAAAGCACATGTCAGTAGTGTGATGGAATACTCTGCACTTCCCTGGTTGAGTGCAGCTCCCACAACACTCAAGAAGCTTGACAGTGTCCAGAACAAAGCAGCCTGCTTGATTGGTACCACATCCACAAAACATTGACTCCCTCAACCATCGACGCACAGTAGCAGCAGTGTGTACCATCTACAAGATGCATTGCACTAATTCACCAAGGGTCCCTCAACAGTACCTTCCAAACCCACAACCACTACCATCTAGAAGGACAAGGGCAGCAGATGGATGGAAACACCACCACCTGGAAGTTCCCCTCCAAGTCACTCACTACCCTGACTTGGAAATATATCGCCGTTCCTTTACTGTTGCTGAATCAAAATCCTGGAACTCACTTCCTAACAGCACTGTGGGTGTACCTACACCACATGGACTGCAGCAGTTCAAGAAGGCAGCTCATCACCGCCTTCTCAAGGGCAACTAGGGATGGGCAATAAATGCTGGCCCAGCCAGCGAAGCCCACATCCGTGGATGAATAAAAAAAAACTCAAGTGGCTGCTCAGCCATGATCGTATTGAATGGCCGAGCAGGCTCAATAGGCTGAATGACCTATTCCTGTTCCTGTATTCCTAGGTTCTTATGTTCCTCAGTCAGGTAGAAAACACAATTTTAAACCAGTCTGACTATAGAAGGTTCAGAGGCGAGGTGAAGAAAGAAATAAGAGAAACAAAGAGGGAGTATGGAAAGAGATTGAGTCTTCTATAGGCATATAAATAGTAAAATAGTAGTAAAAGAAGCAAATGGGTGATAAAAAAAAGCAGGTGGAGGCAATGGCATAGTAGTAATATCACTGGGCGAGTCATCCAGAGACTCAAGGTAATTCTCTGGGGACCTGGGTTCAAATCCCACCAAAGCAGATCTTTGTTGATCTTTAAAAGTCTAATTTCGATTCTTGTAAAAACCCATCTGGTTCACTAATGAAGGAAATCTGTCTGGCCTACATGTGACTCCAGACCCACAGTAATGTGGTTGACTATGAAATGCCCTAACAAGCGACTCAGTTGTAACAAATCTCTACAAAGTCACAAAAAAGGACAGACCACCCGGCATTGACTTAGACACTGGAAATAACAACTGCAATCGCAACCCTGTCGACCATGAAAAGTCCTCCTTACTAACATCTGGAGGCTAGTGCCAAATTAGTCAGGCAACAGGCTGACTTAGCCATCGTCACAGAACCATATCTTACAGAATATGTCTCAGACACCACCATCACCACCCACTGGCAGGACAGGCCCAGCAGAGGTGGTGGCACAATGGTATACAGTCGGTGGGGAGTTGCCCTGGGAGTCCTCAACATCGACTCTGGACTCCTTGAAGTCTCTTGGCATCAGGTCAAATATGATTACCACATACTGCCCTCCCTCAGCTGATGTATCAGTGCTCCTCCATATAGACACCACTTGGAGGAAACACTGAGAGTGGCAAGGGCACAAAATGTACCCTGGTTGGGGGACTTCAATGTCCATCACCAAGAGTGGCTCAGTAGCACCAGTACTGACAGAGCTGGCTGAGTCCTAAATGACATAGCTGCTAGACTAGGTCTGCGGTAGGTGGTGAAGGAACCAACAAGAGGGAAAAACATACTTGACCTCATCCTCACCAACCTGCCTGCCGCAGGATGTATCTGTCCATGACAGTATTGGTAGGAGTGACCACCACACAGTCATTGTGGAGATGAATTCCCGCCTTCACATTGAGGATACCCTTCATCATGTTGTGTGGCATTACCACCGTGCTAAATGGGACAGATTTTGAATAGATCTAGCAAATCGAGACTGGGCATACATGAGGTGCTGTGAGCCATCAACAGCAGCATAAATGTACTCGAACACAAACTGTAACCTCATGGCCTGGTATATGCCCCAATCTCCTATTGCCATCAAACCAGGGGGTCAACCCTGGTTCAATGAAGAGTGCAGGAGGGCATGCCAGAAGCAGCACCAGGCATACCTAAAAATGAGGTGTCAACCTGGTGAAGCTATAACACAGGGCTATTTGCATACCAAACAGCATAAGCAGCAAGTGACAGACAGGGATAAGTGATCCCACAACCAACGGATCAGATCTAAGCTCTGCAGTCCTGCCACATCCAGTTGTGAATGGTGGTGGACAATGAAACAACTCACTGGAGGAGGAGGCTCCACAAATATCCCCATCCTCAATGATGGAGGAGCCCAGCACATCAGTGCACAAGATAAGGCTGAATCATTAGCTACAATGTTCAGCCAGAAGTGCCAAGTGGATGATCCATCTCGGCCTCCTCTGGAGGTCCCCAGCATCACAGATGTCAGTCTTCAGACAATTTAATTCACTTCACGTGATATCAAGAAGCTGAAGGCACTAGATACTGCATGGGCCCTGACAACATTCTGGCAATAGTACTGAAGACTTGTGCTCCAGAAATTGCCGCACCCCTAGCCAAGCTATTCTAGTATAGCTAGGGAGCACACAGTGTCTGCCGGCACTGTTGAGGCCTTCCATGCTCGGTGGGCACCACAGGGACCAGGGTTTTTATTGATCCTCTTAATCACATTTTGGTTTAATGTTGGTAAGTTTTCTTTAAATTTTGTCTTTTGTTTTTGCAATTTCCCTTTAGGGGGTTGCCTTTTAATTTGTACCCTGATTTGTTAATTTAGTTTATTTGGTTTTTACTCCAAAGAGTTACAACACTGGCATCTACCCAACTGTGTGGAAAATGTCCAGGTATGTCCTGTACGCAAGAAGGAGGACAAATCCAACCCGGCCAACTGCCGCCCCATTAGTCTACTCTCCATCATCAGTAAAGTAATGGAAGGGGTCATCAACAGTGCTATCACGCGGCACTTGCTTAACAATAACCTGCTCACTGATGCTCAGTTTGGGTTCCGCTGGAGCCACTCAGCTCCTGACCTCATCACATCCTTGGCTCAAACATAGACAAAAGAATTGAGCTCCCAAGGTGAGGTGAGAGTGACTGCCCTTGACACCAAGGCAGCATTTGACTGAGTGTGGCATCAAGGAGCCCTAGCAAAACTGGAGTCAATGGGAATCAGGGGGAAAACTCTCTGCTGGTTGGAGTCATATCTAGCACAAAGGAAGATGGTTATGGTTGCGATTGTTGGGGGTAGCCAACTCAGCTCCAGGACAATACAACAGGAGTTCCTCAGGTAGTGTCCTCGGCCCAACCATTTAACTGCTTAATAAGAAGGTGGTATTTGATAAGTTATCTAGACTTAAAGTGGATAAGGCACCAGGACCGGATGAGATGCATCCAAGGATACTGAGGGAAGTGAGAGTGGAAATTGCAGAGGCAATGGCCATAATTTTTCAGTGTTCCTTAGATTCAGGGATGGTGCCAGAGGACTGGAGAATTGCAAATGTTACATCCTTTTCAAAAAAGGGTGTAAAGATAAGCCCAGAAACTACAGGCCAGTCAGTTTAACTTCAGTGGTGGGGAAACTTCTAGAAACAATAATTCGGGACAAAATTTAAGTCACATGGACAAATGCAGTTTCATTAAAGAAAGCCAGCAACAGTTTTTTTAAAGGGAAAATCATGTTTAACTAACTTTCTGGAGTTTTTTGAAGAGGCAACAGAGAAGTTTGATGAGGGTAATGCTGTAGATGTGGTGTACATGGACTTCCAAAAGGTGTTTGATACAGTGCCACACGACAGATTTGTGAGCAAAGTTATAGCCAATGGAATAAAAGGGACAGTAGCAACATGGCTATGAAATTGACTGAGTGACTAGGAAACAGAGAGTAGAGGTTAGTGGATCTTTTTCGGGATGGAGGAAGGTTTGTCGTGGAGTTCCCCAGTGTTGGGGCCCTTGACTTTCTTGATATATATTAATGACCTATACCTTGGTGTACAGGGAACAATTTCAAAACCTGCAGATGATACTAAACTTGGAAGAATTATGAACTGTGAGGAGCATAGTGCAAAACTGCGAAGGGACATAGACAAGTTGGTGAAATGGGCAGAGAGGTGGCAGATGAAATTCAATGCAGAGAAATGTGAAGTGATTCATTTTGATCGAAAGAACATGGAGAGACAATATAAAATAAAGGGTTCAACTCTAAAGGAGGTGCAGGAGCAGAGGGACCTGGGCGTATTTGTACATAAATCATTGAAGGTGGCAGGACAGGTTGAGAGCACGGTTAATAAAGCATACAGTATCCTGGGCTTTATTAATAGGAGCATAGCGTACAAGAGCAAGGAGGCTATGTTGAATCTGTATAAGTCACTAGTTCGGTCTCAACTGGAGTATTGTGTCCAGTTCTGGGCATCACACTTTAGGATGGATGTGAAGGCATTGGAGAGAGGGCAGAAAAGATTCATGAGAATGGTTCCAGGGATGAGGAACTTCAGTTATGAAGATAGATTGGAGAAGTTGGGACTGTTTCTCTTGAAGAGAAAGTTGAGAGGAGATTTGATAGAGGTATTCAAAATCATGAGGGGACTAGATAGAGTAGATAGAGAGAAACTATTCCTATTGGTGGAAGGATCGAGAACCAGAAGACACAGATTTAAAGTAATTAGTAAAAGAAGCAAAAGTGATTGGGGGAGAAACTTTTGTACATAGCAAGTGGTTAGGGTCTATATTGCTCTGCCTGAAAGCGTGATAGAGGCAGGTTCAATTGAAGCATTCAAAAGGGAATTAGACTGTTATCTGAAAAGGAAGAATGTGCAGGGTTACGGGTAGCAGGCTGGGGAATGGCACTAGGTGAGTTGCTAATTTGGAGAACTGGTGCAGACATAATGGGACAAATAGCCTCTTGAGGGGTATAGACAGAATAAATGCGAGTAGGCTCTTTCCACTTAGATTAGGAGAAATAAACATGAGAGGACGTGGCTTTAGGGTGAAAGGGGAAAGGTTTAGGGGGAACATTAGGGGGAACTTCTTCACTCAGAGGGTGCTGAGAGTGTGGAACGAGCTGCCATCTGACGTGGTAAATGCGGGCTCACTCTTAAGTTTTAAGAATAAATTGGATAGATACATGGATGGGAGAGGTCTGGAGGGTTATGGACTAGGTGCAGGTCAATGGGACTAGTGGAATATTTAAAATGTCCTTAGCCACGGGTGAGGTGCCGGAGGATTGGAGGGTAGCTCATGTTGTTCTGTTGTTAAAAAAAGGCTCCAAAAGTAAACCAGGTAATTACAGGTCAGTGAGCCTGACGTTAGTAGTAGGTAAATTATTGGAAGGTGTTCTGAGAGATCGAATATATAATTATTTGGTCAGCCAAGGCCTGCTTAAGGATAGTCAGCATGGCTTTGTGCGTGGTAGGTCGTGTTTAACGAACCTTGTAGAGTTTTTCAAGGAGGTTACCAATAAAGTAGATGAAGGAAAGGCTGTGGATGTTGTCTACATGGACTTTAGTAAGGCCTTTGACAAGGTCCCACATGGGAGGTTAGTTCAGAAGGTTCAGACACTTGGTTTCCATGGAGAGGTTGTGAACTGGATTCAAAATTGGTTGTGTGGGAGAAGACAGAGAGTGGTAGTGGATGATTGCTTCTCAGACTGGAGGTCTGTGACTAGTGGTGTGCTTCAGGTGTGCTGGGACCATTGTTGTTTGTTATCTATATCAATGATTTGGATGATAATGTGGTGAATTGGATCAGCAAGTTTGTTGATGACACTAAGGTTGGAGGCATTGTGGACAGCGAGGAAGGCTTTCAAAGCTTGCAGAAAGATCTGGACCAACTGGAAAAATGGGCCAGAAAAAGGCAGATGGAATTTAATGCGGAAAAGTGTGAGGTGTTACATTTTGGAAGGTCGAACCAAGGTAGGACATACACAGTAAATGGTAGGGCACTGAGGAATGCGGAGGAACAAAGTGATCTGGGAGTCCATAGTTCCTTGAAAGTGGTGTCACAGGTAGACAAGGTTGTAAAGAAAGCTTTTGGCATACTGGCCTTCATAAATCAAAGTATTGAGTATAGGAGTTGGGATGTTATGGTGAGGTTGTATAGGACATTGGTGAGGCCAACTTTGGAGTATTGTGTGCAGTTCTAGTCGCCTAACTACAGGAAGGATATCAGTAAGATTGAGAGAGTGCAGAGAAGATTTACTAGGATGTTGCCGGGTCTTAAGGAGTTGAGTTACAGGGAAAGATTAAACAGGTTAGGACTTTATTCCTTGGAGAATAGAAGAACAAGGGGGGATATGATAGAAGTTTACAAAATTATGAGGGGTATAGACAGAGTAAATGCGAGTAGGCTCTTTCCACTTAGATTAGGAGAAATAAACATGAGAGGACATGGCTTTAGGGTGAAAGGGGAAAGGTTTAGGGGGAACTTCTTCACTCAAAGAGTGGTGAGAGTATGGAACGAGCTACCATCTGACGTGGTAAATGCGGCCTCACTCTTAAGTTTTAAGAATAAGTTGGATAGATACATGGATGGGAGAGGTCTGGAGGGTTATGGACTAGTGCAGGTCAATGGGACTAGTGGAATAATATTTTGGCACAGACTAGAAGGGCCGAATGGCCTGTTTTCTGTGCCGTAGTGTTCTATGGTTCTCTGGTTCCTGTGCCATAACAGTTGTGTGATTCTGTGATATGTGACTCTTAAATAGCCTAGCAAGTCACTCAGTGGAACCAAATTGCTAAACAGTGGTTCAAGGAGACAACTTGTCACAATGGCAGTTATGGGTTCGTAATAAATGCTGGTCTTGCCAGTGATGCTCATTTCCTGTGAATGAATAAAGATCTGCATTCCATTGGTGCCTTGTTTTTGTCCTCTTTCTGATCCCTTCTATTTTTGAACAATTCTTTACTCCAGTGCTATTTTTCTGTCCCAATCCTCTGTGCACCTTCTTCCTTCATCCAGCTGTTCATACACCTGCCAAATTATTACAAACCCTCCCCCAAAGTACCAATTTAATCTCCCTTTGAGGACATTGGTCCAAGCTGTGTTGAGAGGCAACCCATCCACTTTAAACATGTTTTTTCAGCCCCTGAACTAGTTCCAATGCCCAAGAAATTTGAAACCCTCCCTCATGAACCATTCCTCCAGCTGCATATTCACCTGTTTTATCCTACTATTCCTATACACATGGGACAAATCCAGAAATGACTAAATTTGAAGTTCTGCTTTTTAACTGCCTCCCTAATGGCAGGCCATTTAGGATTCAGATGAGGAGGAATTTCTTCACTCAGAGGGTGGTAATCTTTGGAATTCTCTACGCCAAAAGGCATTGAGGCTCAGTTATAGAGTATGTTCAAGACAGACATTGATAGATTTCTAGATAATAAAGACAAAATAGCATTGTGATAGAGGATCAGCCATGATCGAATTGAATGGTCAAGCAGGCTCAAGGGGCCGAATGGCCTTCTCCTGCTTCTATTTCCTATATTTCTGAAATTCTGATTGCATGACCTCAATCCTGTCCTTTCCTATGTCATTGGTTCCGGCATGGTCCGCATTTCTGGCTGTTTCCTTCCCCTCTTAAAATGTTCTGCACCTTCTCAGTGTTGCCTTTACTCTGGCACCAGGAAGGCAACATACCATAGATGATTACCTGGCATCTTATTTTGTGGAAATGGACTGTTACCTTTTCTATATTTCAAATGTGGCTGTAATTCAAATCAACTTCATTGCCAGTCACTTTGGCAAGTCCTGGGATCATGAATGGTGTTATATAAATGCACAGTTTCTGTTTGACCAACTTAGTGAATGTAAAATCAGAGGTTTGCTGACACTGAGAAGGAACTTGAGAAAGACTAAACAAAATGAACTTGTATTGTGATAAGGATCCTACCTGTGACCAAGCTGGAAATGATGAGCGGCATCACCAGCATCTGTAACATACGCATCAGTAATTCCCCAGGAAAGGAAAAGTACTTAATCTGCCGGAAATCCATCTGATATTCCCTGAGACAGAAACCGAGTATGATACCTGGGGACAAAGAACGGGAATCAGATTAGGCAGAAGGAGAGCAACCTATTTCAGGAATATATTGGAATATTGTGCTGTGGTGTGAGGAGTGGAGGGATTGGGGCATGGGATTAGTTTACGATTGAGACAAGGCTTTGGGGACAGGACAAGGTAGTGAGATTAGGTTGAGATTAATACAGGAACAAATAGTGATGGGGTGCCACAGGGAAGTGATGGAAGGCATTGGGCAGAGGTTATTATCCTTCTCAGAAATGAGTGATGGGAATCTTTGGGAGGCAAAGCTGGGTGTTTTGGGGAAAGACATGACTGTGTGCGAATGGGGCTGTTTGCCCATTGATATGTTAAAGGTCATCAATATGATTTTAGGTTGAAGTACCTGACAGTACTAACCAATAATAACAGCCAACACAGTGAACAGCACAAATCCATTGTTCTTCATGAATTTCCTCATATCATCTGTGGACATCCTCTGAACCCGTTTCTTAGCTAATGTTGTGCGCTTGTGAAAGCCGTGATGGATGCGTTCCATTGTTTTTACAGCAATAGTCTCGTCTGCACTGTTTTTAGTCATTCACACCAATCCGGATGTAGAATGTCCTGGTTAATCCGACAAGCGTGAGATCCAAACTGCTGCAGACAAACAGCTGTGAAGTCAAACCAGAGACCATGAAATACATTAATCTACTATTCACAGTGGATGTTTGCAATCTTCGGTCAGGAAGAATAGTCAAAGGATAAATACCGTGATGCATTCCTAGCAGAGATAAGAAGAACTGATGGATCCTTTATCACCAACTCCAGTCTTCAACATTTAGCTCAGGATCTGGAGGTGTCAACTTATATTAGAGAGCAAAGAGATGCAGGACTGTACTCAGGTTAAGAGACAATGAAGGAGCTGCTGTTATACACTCCCTCTGTTATATTATTACTGTTATCCCCTCTCTCTGTTGTATATTTTTTATTCGTTCATGGCCAGCATTTAACCCATCCCTAGTTTAGAGGGCATTTTAAGTGTCAACCACATTGCTATGGGTCTGGAGTCACATTTAGGCCAGACCAAGTAAGAACAGCAGATTTCCTTCCCTAAAGGGGGATTAGTGAACCAGATGGGTTTTTACAACAATCAACAATAGTTCCATGGTTATCATTAGACTTTTAATTCCAGGTGTTTTATTGAATTCATATTCCACCATCTGCCATGGATTTGAACTCAGGTCTGCAGAGCATTACTCTGGGTCTCTGGATGATTAAAAGCAAAAAACTGTGGATGCTGGAAATTGAAAACAAAAACAAAAATACCTGGAAAATGTCAGCAGGTCAGGCAGCATCTGTGGAGAGGAGCACAGTTAACGTTTCAAGTCCGCATGACTCTTCAACAGAACTAAGTAAAAATAGAAAAGGGGTGAAATATAAGCTGGTTTAAGGTGGGTGGGCGGTGGGACAAGAGAGCTGGATAGAGGGCCAGTGATAGGTGGAGATAACCAAAAGATGTCACAAACAAAAGGACAAAGAGGTGTTGAAGGTGGTGATATTATCTAAAGGAATGTGTTTATTATGGGTAGAAAGCAGGACGAGCAAAGTACAGATAGCCCTAGTGGGGATGGGGTGGGGTGAAGGAATCACAAAAGGCTAAAAGGTAGAGATAAAACAATGGATGGAAATACATTTAAAAATAATGGAAATAGGTGGGAAAAGAAAAATCTATATAAATTATTGGAAAAAACAAAAAGGAGGGGAGAAAATCAGAAAGGGGGTGGGGATGGAGGAGAGAGTTCATGATCTAAAGTTGTTGAACTCAATATTAAGTCTGGCAGGCTGTAAAGTGCCTAGTCGGAAGATGAGGTGCTGTTCCTCCAGTTTGCATTGAGCTTCATTGGAACATTGCAGCAGGCCAAGGACGGACATGTGGGCATGAGAACAGGGTGGAGTGTTGAAATGGCAAGCGATAGGGAGGTCTGGGTAATGCTTGTGGACAGAACGAAGGTGTTCTGCAAAGTAGTCACCCAGTCTGCGTTTTGTCTCTCCAATGTAGAGGAAATGGTATTGGGAGCAACGAATGCAGTAGACATTGCTCCCAATGCAGTTTCCTCTACATTGGAGAGACCAAACGCAGACTGGGTGACCGCTTTGCAGAACACCTTCGTTCTGTCTGCAAGCATTACCCAGTCCTCCCTGTCGCTTGCCATTTCAACACTCCACCCTGCTCTCATGCCCACATGTCTGTCCTTGGCTTGCTGCATTGTTCCAGTGAAGCTCAACACAAACTGGAGGAACAGCACCTCATCTTCCAACTTGGCACTTTACAGCCATTCGGACTGAATATTGAGTTAAACAATTTTAGATCATGAACTCTGTCCTCCATCCCTACCCCCTTTCTGATTGTTCCCCCTCCTTTTTGTTTTTTCCAATAATTTATATAGATTTTTCTTTTCCCACCTATTTCCATTATTTTTAAATGTATTTCCATCCATTGTTTTATCTCTACCTTTTAGCCTTTTGTGATTCCTTCACCCCACCCCATCCCCACTAGGGCTATCTGTACCTTGCTGGTCCTGCTTTCTACCCTTAATTAGCACATTCCTTTAGATAATATCACCACCTTCAACACCTCTTTGTCCTTTTGTCTGTGACATCTTTTGGTTATCTCCACCTATCACTGGCCCTCTATCCAGCTCTCTTGTCCCAACCCCTCCCCCCCTTAAACCAGCTTATATTTCACCCCTTTTCTATTTTTACTTAGTTCTGTTGAAGAGTCATGCGGACTCAAGATGTTAACTGTGCTCCTTTCCACAGATGCTGCCAGACCTGCTGAGTTTATCCAGGTATTTTTGTCTCTCATGATTAGTCCAGCGACAATACCACTACACCATCATCACCTCCCCCTACATTATTACTGTTATACTTTCTCTGTTATATTATTACTGTCATCCCCCCCTCTCTGTTCACAGAATCACAGTGCAGAAGAGGTCCTGCGGCCCACCGACATATGAGAACCACCTGACCTACCTACCTAATCCCATTTACCAGCACTTGGCCCATAGCCTTGAATGTTATGACGTGCCAAGTGCTCATCCAGGTACTTTTTAAAGGATGTGAGGCAACCCGCCTCCACCACCATTCCAGGCAGCGCATTCCAGACCATCATCACCCTCTGGGTAAAAAGGGTTTTCCTCAAATCCTCCCCTAAACCTCCTGTCCCTTACCTTGAACTTATGCCCCCTCGTGACTGACCCTTCAACTAAGGGAAACAGCTGCTCCCTATCCACCCTGTCCATGCCTTTCATAATCTTGTACACCTCGATCAGGTCGCCCCTCAGTCTTCTCTGCTCCAACAAAAACAACCCAAGTCTATCCAACCTCTCTTCATAACTTAAATGTTTCATCCCAGGCAACATCCTGGTGAATCTCCTCTGCACCCCCTCCAGTGCAATCACATCCTTCCTATAACGTGGCAACCAGAACTGCACACAGTACTCCAGCTGTGGCCTCACCAAGGTTCTATACAACTCCAACATGACTCCTTACTTTTGTAATCTATGTCTCTATTGATAAAGGCAAGTGTCCCATTTGCCTTTTTCACCACCCCACTAACGTGCCCCTCTGCCTTCAGAGATCTATGGAAACACACGCCAAGGTCCCTTTGTTCCTCAGAACTTCCTAGTGCCATGCCATTCATTGAATACTTCGTTGTCAAATTACTCCTTCCAAAGTGTATCACCTCTCACTTTTCAGGATTAAATTATCTGCCCCTTTGACCATCCCATTTATATCTTCCTGTAGCCCAAGTTACTCAACCTCACTGCTAACCACCCGGCCAATCTTTGTGTCATCCGCAAACTTACTAGTCCTACCCCCAACATAGTCATCTATGTTGTTTATATAAATGACAAATAATAGGGGATCCAGCACAGATCCCTGTGGTACGCCACTGGACACTGGCTTCCAGTCACTAAAGCTTCCTTCTGTCATCACCCTCTGCCTCCTACAACTAAGCCAATTTTGAATCCACCTTATCAAATTACCCTGTATCCCATGTGCATTTACCTTCTTTATAAGTCTCCCATGTGGGACCTTGTCAAAGCCTTTGCTGAAATCCAGATAAACTACATCAACTGCACTACCCTCATCTACACACCTGGTCACCTCCTCAAAACATTCAATCACATTTGTTAGGCATGACCTCCCTCTGACAAAGCCATGCTGACTATCCCTGATCAAACCTTGCCTCTCCAAGTGGAGATAGATTCTCTCCTTCAGAATTTTCTCCAGTAGTTTCCCTACCACTGACATGAGACTCACTGGCCTGTCATTTCCTGGCTTCTCTCTACAACCCTTCTGAAATAATGGAACCACATTAGCTGTTCTCCAGTCCTCTGGCACCTCCCCTGTTGCCAGAGAGAAATTAAAAATTCAGGTCAGAGCCCCTGCGATCTCCTCCCTTAACAGTCCGGGACACAAATCATCCAGACCTGGAGATTTGTCCACTTTTAAGCCTGCCAACACCTCCAATGCCTTGTCACTCCCTTTATCAATTTGCTCAAGAACCTCACAGTCTCTCTTCCCAAGTTCCATACCTTCATCCTCATTCTCTTGGGTGAAGACGGACGAGAAGTATTCATTCAACACTCTAGCGATGTCCTCTGGCTCCACCCATAGATTGCCTCCTTGGTGTTTTATGGGCCCTACACTTTCCCTGGTTATCCTCTTCCCATTGATATACTTATAGAATATCTTGGGATTTTCCATACTTTTACCAGCCAGAGCTTTTTCATATCCCCTTTTTGCTCTCCTAATTATTTTCTTAAGCTCCACCCTGCAATGTCTGTACTCCACTAATGCCTCTGTTGATTTGCTTCCCTTGTACCTGCTAAAAGCCTCTCTTTTCCTTCTCATGGTAACCTGAATTTCTCTGGTCATCCATGGTTCTTTGGGCTTGTTACTCCTTCCTATCAAACTAGAGAGAATATGTTGAGCCTGTGCCCTCCCCATTTCCTTTTTGAACATTCCCCACTGTTCCTCTGTAGATTTCCCCACAAGTAACTATTCCCAGTCTACCTTTGCCAGATCCTGCCTTATTTTACTAAAATCTACTCTCCCCCAATTCAAAACATTTTTTTGCAACTTGTCTATTTCTTTGTCCATAATAAACTTAAACTGTACCATGTTGTGGTCACTGTCGCTAAAATGCTCGACCACCCTCACCTCAGCCATCTGTCCAGGTTCAATCCCCAGAATTAGGTCCAGCAATGCACCATCCCTTGATGGACCTTGTACATATTGACCTAAAAAGTTCTCCTGTACACATTTTAAGAAATCCACTCCATCCAAGCCCTTAACGCCATGTCTATCCCAATTAACGTTGGGAAAGTTGAAATCACCTAATATAATTACCCTATTGTTATTGTTTTTACCCACCTCTGCTAATTGTGCACATATTTGCTCCTCAATTTCCTGCTGACTATTTGGGGGTCTAATACCTAATAATGTGGTTGCCCCTTTTTTATTCCTAAACTCTACCCATAAAGCGTCATTCAATGCCCCCTCCAAGATATCATCTCCCCTTACTGCAGTAACTGACTCCTTAACTAGTAATGCAATGCCTCCTCTTCTTTTACCCCCTCCCCTGTCTCGCCTGAAGACTCTATATCCCGGAATGTTGAGCTGCCAATCCTGCCCTTCCCTCAACCACGTCACAGTGATGTCTACTATATCACAATTCCATGTGTCAATCCACACCCTTAACTCATCTGTTTTACCTGTAATACTCCTGGCATTAAAGTAGAGGCCATCCAGCCTTGCCTTAATCCCTTGAAGCTCATTGCAGCTGTACTCCCTCTGACTTGGTTGTTTTACTGTATTATGATGTGTCTCTATTCTGCTAACATTCTGTGTCCACTCCCCCTGCCGAATTGTAAATAGTTGAGGCCCTTGCACTGGTCCTTGTGATACTCCACTGGTTATAGCTTGCCAACCTAATAAAGACCCATCATCCCTACTCTCTGCTTGTTGACTAATCCTTTATCCATGCAAATATATTACCTCTACACCATGTGCTCTTCTCTTGTGTAGTAACCTTTGATATGGCACTTTATCAAATGCCTTTTCGAAATCTAGGTCCGCCTACATCTATAGATTCTCCTTTATCCACCTTCAATGTTACTTTGTCAAAAAACTCTTACAAATTAGTTAAACACAATTTCTCTTTCACAAAGCCATGTTGGCTCTGCCTGATCACATTGTGATTTTCCTGCTAAAACCTCCTTAATAATGGATTCTAGCATTTTCCCTATGACAGATGTTAGGCTAACTGGCCTATAGTTTCCTGCTTTCTGTCTCCCTCCTTTCTTGAATAAAGGTGTTATATTCACTATTTTCTAATCCACTGGAACTTTCTAGAATCTAAGGAATTTTGGAAGGTTATAACCAATGCCTCTACTATCTCTGTAGCCACTTCTTTTAAAACCCTACGATACAAGCCACCTGATGCTGGGGACTTGTCGGCCTTTCTCTGGGTAATGGTGATTGTAATAAGTTCATACCTCCCTGTCACCTCTTGATTTTCAAGAATCTTTGGGAAGTTTTCTAAGTTCTCTACCATGAAGACAGACACAAAATACTTGTTCAATGCCTCCACCATTTACTTATCAATTCCCTAGACTCACTCTCTCCAGAGGACCAACATAAGCTTTAGTTACTCTTTATCTATTCAAATACTTTGAGAAATTCTTAATATCTGTTTTTATATCACTAGCTAGCTTTCTCTCATATTCTGCTTTCTGCCTCATTACCATCATTTTAGTCATTCTTTGCTGGTTCTTAAAGTCTGTCCAATCCTGTCCTACCACTAATCGTTGCAGATTTGTACAGTGTTTCTTTCAATCTGATACTATCTTTAACTTCCTTATTTATCCACAGGTGAGGCATCCTTCTCAAAGAGCCTTTCTTTCTCACAGGGATCAATTTTTCCTCAGTGTTATTAAAAATCCCCTTAAAATTCTGACACAGCAACTACACTGAGCTACCTGGTAAACCTACTCTGCACTCCATCCACAGACAATATACCCTCCCTAAGGTGTGGTGCTCACAGTTCCTCCTAGTAAGTAAGTGTGGTCTGACCAGGGCTTTCTACAGCTAAAGCATGACTTCAGCCAGAGGTCCAAATATTTTTTTCACTAGGGCTCTTTTAGAGAAAAGAAACTACCTGGCTTCATTTTCGTGGGGGCTCCTTTTTAGTTTTCAGGGACTCCTTTTTCATTTTCAGTAACCAGTGTGACCCCATTTTCTCACACTCACATTCACACAATGATCAGCCCTCTCCGCCCAAGATACACACTCTCACGCACACACTCACGCACTCGCACACACTTGAACACACAAACTCACACAAGAAGCTTGACACTGTCCAGGACAAAGCAGCCCGCTTGATTGGCACCACATCCACAAATATTCACTCCCTCCATCACTGACACACAGTAGCAACAGTGTGTACCATCTACAAGATGCACTGCAGGAATTCACCATGGCTCCTTAGACAGCACCTTCCAAACCCACGACCACTCCCATCTAGAAGGATAGGGACAGCAGATATATGGGAACACCACCACCTGGAATTTCCCCTCCAAGTCACTCACCATTCTGGCTTAGAAATATATAACACCGATCCTTCACTGTTGCTGGGTCAAAATCCTGTAACTCCATCTGTGGGTATACCTACACCATATGGACTGCAGCAGCACAAGAAGGCGGCTCAGCACCACTTTCTCAAGGGCAACTAGGTATGGGCAATAAAGCTGGCCCAGCCAGCGAAGCCCACATCCTGTAAATGAATTAAAAAAACACACACCCACATTCTCACACACCCACACAGCCAACTAACTGTGTGAAGACTTGAAGTTTGGTAAGAAGGAGAGTTTTAAGTGTTAATTTTATTCTTAAATTTTGCTCTTAAAATCTAATTGAGTCTGTAATTAGTAGTAACTGGAAAGTACTGTGTAAGAGGCTAAATTCTTTCTTGCAGTTTAGACAGGGCAAACTCATTCTCAACTGTAGGAGCTGAGTAGTTAATTAGCTAACTGGTTGAATCTGATTACTATAGCCCTAGTTCAGTTTACTATAAATTCAGGGTTCTTTAGTGCAACCTTGGCAAACAGAGTGCAGGTGACTAACTGAGTGAAGACTTGGCAGTTTGGTGAGAAGGGAGTTGGGAGAAGGAGTTGTTTGTTTCCTCTCTATCTTTCTCACCCAATTGGCTCTTGCTCTGCTACAGGGAAAGGAGCCAACTGTTTGGTGAGTATCTGCTAAGTGGGTAAGTTCTGTTCTATAACTAAGGTTTAAGCTAGTACATAATTTGGTGGTAAAGTTAATCAAATATTTATGGGAAGAACGTTCTGCAGACAGCATCACAGTCTGCACTGGATTGCTGTTTTGGGAGTTTGGTGAGGAGGAAATGAGGTGATCCTTTGAGTACTGTGAATACAGTTGGGTAAGTATTTACTGCTTTTATTGCTTATGGTTTTTAAGGCCTTTTTGTGGTTCATTATTTTGTAAGGGCTATATTCTGTAACAATGAGGAACATGGAGGAAGGGCCCTAGAGTATTTGATATTAAGTATCTTGAATTTGATGGGGTAAGTCATGGCAAGAGAGCTCAAAGCTGTGGTATGCTCCTCCTGCTCCATGTGGGAGGCTGGGAACACTTCCAGTGCCCGGGACTAGCATGTGTGCAGGAAGTGTCTCCAGCTGGAAGTCTGGGTTTCAGAGCTGGAGTGGCAGCTGGGGACACTGGAGCATCTGCGAGGTGGAGAGTATCGTAGATAGCGTGTATAGAGAGGTGGTCCACAGGCTAAGAGTCCACAGGCAGGAAGGGAATGGGTGACCACCAGGCAGAGCAAGAGGACTAGGCAAGCAGCGCAGGATGTCCTATGGCTATTCCCCTGCAAAACAGATATACCACTTTGGATACAATTCAGGGGAAAACTGCAACAGCCAAATTCGTTGCAACACGGTTGGCTGTGCTGCACAGGGGAGGAGTAAAAAGTGTGGGAATGCAATAGTTATAGGGGATTCAATTGTAAGGGGAATAAATAGGCATTTTTATGGCTGCAGATGAGACTTCATGAAGGTATGCTGCTTCCCTGGTGCTGGGGTCAAGGACGTCTCAGAGTGGCTTCCGGACATTCTGAAAGGGGAGGGTGAACAGCCAGTGGTCATGGTACACATAGGTTTAAAAAAAAAGGATGAGGTCCTAAAAGCAGACTATCGGGAGTTAGGAAGTAAGTTGAAAAATAGGACCTCAAAGGTAGTGATCTCAGGATTGTTACCAGTGCCATGTGCTGGTCAGTGTAGAAATAGCAGGATATATCGGATGAATACGTGGCTGAAGAGATGGTGTGAGGGAGAAGTGTTTCAGATTCCTGGGACATTGGGACCGGTTCTGGGGGAAGTGGGACCAGTAAAAACTGGACGGGTTACACCTGGGCAGGACCGGGACTGATGTCCTGGGGGAATATTTGCTAGAGCGATTGGGGAGGGTTTAAACTAAAATGGCAGGGGGATGGGAACCTATGCAAGGAGTCAGAGGAAGGGGAATCAAGGACAAGAACAAAAGACAGAAAGGGGAATAAGAAAAGTGATAGAGAAATCAAGGACAAGAATCAAACAGGGCCTCAGTGAAAAATAGTGGGAATGGGACAAGTAATGTTAAAAAGACAAGCCTTAAGGCTTTGTGCCTTAACATGAGGAGCATTCACAATAAAGTGGATGAGTTAACCATGCAAATAGATGTAAACAGGTATGATATAGTCAGGATTATAGAAACATGGCTGCATGGTGACCAGGGATGGGACCTGAACATCCAGGGGGATTCAGTATTTAGGAAGGACAGACAAAAAGGAAAAGGCGGTGGATTTGCATTGCTGGTTAAAGAGGAAATTAACGCAATAGTGAGGAAAGATATTAGCTCTGACGCTGTGGAATCTGTATGAGCTGAGAAACACTAAGGGGCAAAAAAACATTAGTGGCGGTTGTATATAGACCCCCAAACTGTAGTGGTGATGTTGGGAATGGCATTAAACAGGAAATTAGAGATGCATGCAATAAAGGAACATCTGTAATTACAAATTTCTCAATCATGCCTCCCACATTTAAGTCCAAATAATTAATATGTACAACAAATAGCACGGGCCCCAACAGTGAGCCCTGTGGAACACTGAGCCCTGGAAACAGCTTTCCATTCACAAATTAAATAGGTATTGTGTTTCAATCTTCACCATAGAGGGCAAAAGTAACATCCAGAAATAGCTGTAAATCAAGAAATGGGAGGGAGGAACTTGGGAAAATTACAATCACCAGGGAAGTGGTATTGAGCAAATTATTGGGCTGTGGGCTGACAAATCCCAGGTCTGGATGGACTTCACCCTAAGGTCTTCACAGAATCACACAGTGCAAAGAGGCCCTTCGGCCTATTGAGTCTGCACCAACACGTGAGAAACACCTGACCTACCTCCCTAATCCCATTTACCAGCACTTGGCCCATAGGCTTGAATGTTATGAGGTGCCAAGTGCTCATCCAGGTACTTTTTAAAGGATGTGAGGCAACCCGCCTCCACCACCCTCCCAGGCAGCACATTCCAGACTGTCACCACCCCCTCAGTAAAAAAGGTTTTTCCTCACATCGCCCCCTAAACCTCCTGCCCCTCACCTTGAACTTATGCCCCCTCGTGACTGACCCTTCAACTAAGGGGAACAGCTGCTCCCTATCCACCCTGTCCATGCCCCTCATAATCTTGTACACATCGATCAGATCGCCCCTCAGTCTTCTCTGCTCCAACAAAAACAACCCAAGTCTATCCAATCTCTCTTCGTCATTTAAATGTTTCATCCGAGGCAACGTCCTGGTGAATCTCCTCTACACCCCCTCCAGTGCAATCACATCCTTCCTATAATGTGGCGACCAGAACTGCACACAGTACTCCAGCTGTGGCCTCACCAAGGTTCTATACAACTCCAACATGACCTCCCTACTTTTGTAATCTATGCCTTGACTGATAAAGGCAAGTGTCCCATTTGCCTTTTTCACCACCCCACTAACATACCCCTCCATCTTCAGAAATCTATGGACACACACACCAAGGTCCCTTTGTTCCTCAGAACTTCCTAGTGCCATGCTGTTCATTGAATACTTCCTTGTCAAATTACTCCTTCCAAAGTGTAAAACCTCTCACTTTTCAGAGTTAAATTCCATCTGCCACTTATCTGCCCATTTGACCATCCCATCTATATCTTCCTATAGCCCAAGACTCTCAACCTCATTGTTAACCACCCAGCCAACCTTTGTGTCATCCACAAACTTACTAATCCTACCCCCCACATAATCATCTATGTAGTTTTTATAAATGATGGATAATAGAGGAACCAGCACAAATCCCTATGGTATGCCACTGGACACTGGCTTCCAGTCACTAAAGCGTCCTTCTGTCATCACCCTCTGCCTCCTACAACTAAGCCAATTTTGATTCCACCTTATCAAATTACCCTGTATCCCATGTGCATTTGCCTTCTTTATAAGTCTCCCATGTGGGACCTTGTCAAAGGCTTTGCTGAAATCCATATAAACTACATCAACTGCATTACCTTCATCTACACACCTGGTCACCTCAAAAAATTCAATCAAATTTGTTAGGCATGACCTCCCTCTGACAAAGCCATGCTGACTATTCATGAATAAACCTTGCCTCTCCAAGTGGAGATAGATTCTCTCCTTCAGAATTTTCTCCAATAGTTTCCCTATCAGTGATGTGAGACCATAAGACCATAAGACATAGGAGCAGAAATTAGGCCAATCGGCCCATTGAATCTGCTCCTCCATTCAATAATGGCTGATAAGTTTCTCAACCCCATTCTCCCACCTTCTCCCCGTAACCTTTGATCCCCATACCAGTCAAGAACCTATCTAACCCAGTCTTAAATACACTCAATGACCTGGCCTCCACAGCCTTCTGTGGCAATGAATTCCATAGATTCACCATTCTCTGGCTAAAGAAGTTTCTTCTCATCTCTGTTCTAAAAGGTCTTCCCTTTACTCCGAGGCTGTGCCCTTGGGTCCTAGTCTCTCCAACTATTGGAAACATCTTCCCCACGTCCACTCTATCCAGGCTTTTCAGTATTCTGTAAGTTTCAATCAGATCCCCCCTCATCCTCCTAAACTCCATTGAGTATAGACCCAGAGACCTCAAACGTTCCTCATATATTAAGCCTTTCATCCCTGGGATCATTCTCGTGAACCTCCTCTGGAACCTCTCCAGGGCCAGCACATCCTTCCTGAGATACGGGGCCCAAAATTGCTCTCAATATTCTATATGTGGTCTGACCAGAGCCTTATAAAGGCTCAGCAGCACATCACTGCTTTTATATTCTAGTTCTCTCGAAATAAATGCCACAATTGCATTTGACAGACTCACTGGCCTGTCGTTCCCTGGCTTCTCTCTACAACCCTTCTTAAATAGCAGAACCACATTAACTGTTCTCCAGTCCTCTGGTTCCTCCCCTGTGGCCAGAGAGGAATTTAAAATTTGGGTCAAAGCCCCTGCGATCTC
Source organism: Carcharodon carcharias (assembly GCF_017639515.1). Classification (NCBI taxonomy): domain Eukaryota; kingdom Metazoa; phylum Chordata; class Chondrichthyes; order Lamniformes; family Lamnidae; genus Carcharodon; species Carcharodon carcharias. Next base: position 203,955,783 of record NC_054470.1, on the reverse strand, counting down.
CTCCCTTGCCTCCCTCAGCAGTCTGGGACACAAATCATCTGGACCTGGAGATTTTGTCCACTTTTAAGCCTGCCAACACCTCCAATACCTTGTCACTCCCTATATCAATTTGCTCAAGAACCTCAGTCTCTTTCCCCAAATTCGATACCTTCATCCTCATTCTCTTGGGTGAAGACGGATGAGAAGTATTTGTTCAATCCTCTTCTGATGTCCTCTGGCTCCACCCATAGATTGCCCCCTTGGTCCCTAATGGGCCCTACTCTTTCCCTGGTTATCCTCTTCCCATTAATATACTTATGAAATATCTTGGGATTTTCCCTATTTTTACCAGCCAGAACTTTCTCATATCCCATCTTTGCTCCCCTATTTGCTTTCTTAAGCTCCACCCTGCACTTTCTGTACTCTAGTAATGCCTCTGCTGATTTGCTTCCCTTGTACCTGCTAAAAGCCTCTCTTTTCTTTCTCATCATATCCTGAATGTCCCTGGTCATCCATGGTTCTCTGGGCTTGTTACTCCTTCCTATCACCTTAGAGGGAACATGTTGAATCTGTACCCTCCCCATTTCCTTTTTGAACATCCCCCACTGCTCCTTTGTAGATTTCCCCACAAGTAGCTGTTCCCAGTCTACCTTGGCCAGATCCTGCCTTATTTTGCTAAAATCCACTCTCCCCCAATCCAAAACATTTTTTGCAACTTGTCTATTTCTTGAAAGAAGTGACTAATGAGATAGTTGATGCATTGGTTTTAATTTTCCAAAATTCCCTAGATTTGGGGAAGATTCCATTAGATTGAAAAATGGCAGATTTTTATTCTTTAACCTTTAATCAAAAAGGGAGGGAGACAGAAAGCAGGAAATTATAGGCCAGTTAGCTTAACACCTGTCATAGCAAAAATGTTAGAAATCATTATTAAAGATGTTATAGCAGGGCACTTAAAAAAAAAAATTCAAGGACAGAGTCAACATGGTTTTGGAAAAAGGGGAATCATGTTTAACCAATTTACTGGAGTTCTTTGAAGGAGCCAGATGTGCTTGGATAAAGGGAATCTGGTGGATGTACTGTACTTAGATTTCCAGAAGGCATTTGGTAAAGTGCCACATCAAAGGTTATTGTGGAAATTAAAAGCTCGTGGTGTAGGGGGGTTGATATATTGGCATGGATAGAAGAGTGACTGGCTAACAGGAAGCAGAGAGTTTTTGACTGGCAGGATGTGACGAGTGGTGGGCAACAGGGATCATTGCTGGAGCCTCAACTTTATATACAATTTATATAAATGACTTGGATGAAGGGGCCGAAGGAATGGTTGCTAAATTTGCTGACGACACAAAGATAGGTAGGAAAATAAATTGTGACGAGGACATATGGAGGTTGAGTGAATGGGTAAAGATCTGGCAAGTGGAGTATAACGTGGGCAAATGTGAAATCGTTCATTTTGGAAGGAAGAATAAAAAAGAAGCTTTTTATATAAATGATGAAAGATTGCAGAGCCCTGAGATTCAGAGGGATCTGGGTGTCCTAGTGCATAAATAGCAAAAAGCTGGTATGCAGGTACAAATAATTAGGAAAGCTAATAGGATGTTCTTGTTTATTGTGAGGGGAATTGAATACAAAAGTAGGGAGGTTATGCTTCAGTTATACAGGGAACTGGTGAGAAGGGTGAAAGGTTATCGGGGGGTAGGCAGGAATGTGGGGTTGAGCCACTTTCAGACCATCCACGATCTTATTGAATGGTGGAGCAGGCTTGAGGGGCCGAGTGGCCTACTCCTATTCCTAATTTGTATGTTCCTATATTCATATGTGTACTTCCACTCAGCCTCTATCCCCCAGCACACACACATTCTCGCCTTCATACACATTCGTGCTCCCACTCATACACATTGTCATAAGAACGTAAGAAATAGGAGCAGGAGCAGGCCATTCGGCCCCTCAAGCCTGCCCCACCATTCATTAAGATCATGGCTGGTCTGCTCCAGGTCTCCATTCCATTTTTGTGCCAGCTCCTCATAGCCCTCAACTCCCTAATTTCAAAAATCTATCTACCTCCTCTTTAAATATTTTCAGTAATCTAGCCTCCACAACTGAGGTAGAGAATTCCAGATATTCACTACCATCTGAGAGAAGAAATTCCTTCACATCTCAGTTTTAAATGAGTGTCCCTTTATTCTGTAGCTATGGGCAGAATCTTCTGTTTGATGTGCGGAGATGGGCCCCACATGCCAAGGCATAAAATGATGTGGTGACATCGGGTGTGCGTCCTGATTTCACCACGGGTCATTCTGATCTTCCATTCAGTGGGCAAGCTGCGGAGTCTGCGCACCTGCCAAACTATCAAAGGCCTGTTAAAGCCATCAATGAATTAATTAAGCCTATTGAGGAAGCTGCTCGTCCAACCTTAAGGTTGGCGGGCAGGAGAAGAGCCCAGGTGGCCTTCGTATTTTTCATGAAACCTCATCCACAGGTGGGATGAGGTTTCATTAATTAAATATAAATTTTTATGAAAATTCATAAACATGTCCCAGCTCATGTGACACTGTCACATGAGGGGACATGCCTGAATAGTTTTATTTTTTTATTTTTTCCATGTTTAATACTTAAGTTAATATCCCTGAGGTAGCTCTGTGCTCTGATTCTCCCTCCTCCTCCACCTACACAGGTAGTACTGAGCGCTTCCAGGTGCGCGTCACGCTGGGCAGGCCTTAATTGGTGGCACACAGCCGATTGTGGGCAGCGATCGGCTCTGCATCCACCTGCGCCCGCTCTCGACCAGGCCGCCCAACGGGGAGAAAATTCTCCCCTATGTCTCCTTGTTCGAGATTCCCCCACTAGTGGAAACTTTTTCTCAACATCTACCCTGTCAAACCCCCTCAGAATTTTGTATGTTTCAGTAAGATGACCCCTCATTCTTCTAAACTCTAATGAATAAAGGCCTAACCTGTTTAGCCGTTCTTGATAAGTCAGCCCCTTCATCCCAGGAATCAGCCTAGTGGATCTCTTTGAATTCCCTCCAATGTCAGTATATTCTTTCATAAAAACGAGGACCAAAACTGTACACAGTACTCCAGGTGCGGCCTCACCAACACTGTACAGTTGTAACAAGACTTCCCTATTTTTAAGCTCCAAGCTCCTAGCAATACAAGCCAAAATTCCATTTGACTTAATTGCTTGCTGCACCTGCATGCTAACTTTTTGTGTTTCATGCACAAGAACACCCAGATCCCTCTGTGCTGCACTTTTTTGGAGTCTCTCTCCATTTAAATAATAGTCTGCCTTTTGATTCTTCCTACCAAAGTGCGTGACCTCACACTTTCCTACATTAAACTCCATCTGCCAAGTTTTTGCCCACTCACTCAACCTGTCTACATCCCCTTGCAGATTCCTTATGTCCTCATCACAACATGCCCTCCCACCTATTTTTGTATTATCAGCAAATTTGGATACATTACACTTTGACCCCTCCTCCAAGTCATTAATATAGATAGTAAATAATTGAGACCCTAGGACTGATCCTTATGGCACTCCACTAGTTTTCTCTTTCCAACCTGAAAAAGACCCATTAATCCTGACTCTCCATCTTCTGTATTAACCAATCCCCAATCCATGTTAATACATTACCCCAATAACATGAGCTCCTACCTTGTGCAATAACTTTTTATGTGGCACCTTTTGGAAATCCAAATATACTACATCTACTGGTTCCCCTTTATCAACTCTGCTTGTTATATCCTCAAAGAACTCTAGCAAATTTGTCAGACATGTCATACACACAATCCCACACAGGTTCACACGCACACAATGATCAGCCCCAATCCCCAACAATCACACTGCCCTTCCACACTCTCACACTCCTCTCGCCACACACATAGCTGATCTTCTTGTGTTTTGATTTCCACATTCCCATCTAATTCCAATAACCTTTGATTCCTTTGACTAACAAGATTATACTTACATCTGCTTTAAATATATTCAGTGACCCCGCTTCTACCACCTTCTGTGTACACCATTTACAAGATGCACTGCAGGAATTCACCTATGCTCCTTAGACAGCACCTTCCAAGCCCTTGACCACTACCACCTACAAGGACAAGGGCAGCAGATAGATGGGAACACGACCAGCTGGAAGTTCCCCTCCAAGTCACTCACTGTACTGACTTGGAAATATATCACTGTTCCTTCACAGTTGCTGGGTCAAAATCCTGGAACTCCCTTCCTAACAGCACTGAGTGTACCTACACCACATGGACTTCAGTGGTTCAAGAAGGCAGCTCATCACCACCTTCTCAAGGGCAACTAGGGATGGGCAATAAATGCTGGCCCAACCAGCGAAGCCCACATCCTGTGAATGAATGAATGAAAAAAAACAAACTAGTGACGAGGATCCAACATGCACTCGCACACGCGCTGTCACATACGCACTCTCAGAATCACAGAATCTTAACAACGTAGAAGGAGGCCATTCGGCCCATCATGTCAGCACCAGCTCTCCAAATGAGCATTGTCCCCTGCGCCTTGTTTCTGTTCAAATAATCACCTAATGCCATCTTGAATGCCTCGATTGAACCTGCCTCCACCACACTTTCAGGCAGTGTATTCCAGACCCAAACCATTCGTTGTGTGAAAAAGTTTTCTTTCACATCACATTTGTTTATTTTGCAAAATACTTTAAATCTGTGCCCTCTCGTTCTTGATCTTTTTACAAGTGGGAATGGTTTCTCCCTATTCTGTCGAAGGGTCATGAGGACTCGAAACGTCAAATCTTTTCTTCTCCGCCGATGCTGCCAGACCTGCTGAGTTTTTCCAGGTAATTCTGTTTTTGTTATAGTTTCTCCCTATCTACTCTGTCCAGCCCCCTCATGATTTTGGAAACTTATATCAAGTCTCCTCTCAGTCGCCTTCTCTCCAAGGAGAACAGTTCCAACCTCACCAATCTATCCTCATAGCTGAAGTTTCTCATCCCTGGGGCCATTCTTGTCAACCCCTTCTGTATTGTCTCCAATCTGTTCACATCCTTCCTATAATATGGTGCCCAGAACTGTACACAATATTCCAGCTGAGGTCTAACGAGGGTCTTATATAAATTCAGCATAACCTCCTTGCTTTTGTATTCTATGCCCCTATTAATAAAGCCCAGGATACTATATGCTTTATTAACTACTCTCTCCACCTGTCTTGCCACCTTCAATGATCTATGCACATATACACCCAGGTCTTTCTGCTCCTGCACACCTTTCAAAATTTCACTTCTTATTTTATATTGTCTGTCCATGTTCTTCCTACCAAAATACAACACCTCTCAATTCTCCACATTGACTTTCATCTGCCACCTATCTGCCCACTCCACCAACTTGTCCATGTCCTCTTGATGTTCCACACCATCCTCCTCGCAGTTCACAACAATCCCAAGCTTCATATCATCTGCAAACTTTGAAATTGGCCCCTGCACACCTAGATGTAGATCATTGATATATATCAGGAAAAGCAAGGGTCCCAATACCGACCCCTGGGGAACTCCACTACAAACATCCCTCCAGCTTGAAAAATATCCATTGACCATTACTCTCTAATTCCTATTTTTCAACCAATTTTGTATCCATGTTGCTACTGTCCCTTTTATTCAGAGCAGTAACTTTTCTCACAAGTCTATTGTGTGGCAATGTGTCAAATGCCTTTTGAAAGTCCATATGCACCACATCAACAGCATTACCCTCATCGACCTTTTCTGTTACCTCTTCAAAGAACTCGAGCAAGTTAGCTAAACATGATTTCCCCTTTAGAAATCCATGCTAACTCTTCCTTATCAACCCATATGTTTCCATGTGACTATGTGACTGTTAATTCTATCCCGAATAATTGTTTCTAGAATCTTGCCCACCACTGAAGTTAAACTGACTGGTCTGTAATTGCTGGGCTTATCCTTACAACCTTTTTTGAACAAGGGTGTAATGTTTGCAATTCTCCAGTCCTCTGGCATCTCTCCTGAGTCTAGGGAAGGCTGAAAGATTATGGCCAGGTCCCCTGCAATTTCTACTCTCTCTTCCTTCAATATCCTTGGATGCATCTCATCTGGCCATCAGCCCCTGTCACCCAGCACACACACTCACACCTTCACATACACACTCGAATGGATATACCCACTCACACAAACTCTCACACACAAACTCTCACACACAAACTCACACACAGACACACATTCTCACACACACATTCTCACACACAGACACACATTCTCACACACACATTCTCACACACAGACGGACACACATTCTCAGACACACATTCTCACACACACAAACTCTCACACACAGACACACAGACGCGCACACACACAAACTCTCACACACACACAGACGCGCACACACACACAAACTCTCACACAAACTCTCACACACACACTCTCACACACACACTCACACACAGACAGACACATTCTCACACACACATTCTCATACACACACACTCACACACAGACACACAGATGCGCACACACACACAAACTCTCACACACAAACTCTCACACACAAACTCTCACACAAAAACTCTCACACACAAACTCTCACACACACACTCACACACAGACAGACACACATTCTCACACACACATTCTCACACACAAAGGGCTGAATTTTCTGGTTGATGTGCGGGTGGCGGAGCACGCACATCAGCACTTAAAATGTCGCACACGCGTCCTGACATCAGCATGCGGCATTGCGATGTTAAGGTCAGCGGGCGCGCTATGCAGCCCGACTTGCGCCCGTCATTAATTAAAGGCCTTGCAAAGGCCATTAAGTCGCCAATTGACGAGGATTTTGAGGATCTCATGCAAACTTTGGCTTGGCACACGGGCCCAACGGGTAGGTGATTTTTTTTAACAAACCTCATCCAGTGGCAGGATAAGGTTTGATTTTGGATTTTAAAAAGTTTAATAAAGTTTTTTATGCTTCATTAACATGTCCCATCTTGTGTGACATTT